>NC_132915.1:63021608-63623691 GCF_047675955.1 Chlorocebus sabaeus | reverse complement strand
GGAAGACTACCCTCACAACTGCCAGCTCTCTGCAGTGACAGAACTGGCCCTTGGGCCACTTCTCTCCCCCAGTTGTACCTATGATATGTATGTGATAGTACTAGTGTGTGTGTGGGAGCAGAAGCGGGGGCTTTACAGGAAACCAAGACTAGAATACTGGGATACTAGAATACTGAGGAAAAGGGGGCTCCTTGGCCTAGCCATCACCATCCTTAAAGTTGGGAGGGCCTTACGAATTAGTGACTACCCCCCATCTCTACTAAAATACCAAAAAAAAAAAAAAAAAAAAAAAAAGCCAGGTGTTGTGGCACGTACCTGTAATCTCAGCTACTCAAGAGGCTGAGGCAAGAGAATCGCTTGTACCCAGGAGGCAGAGGTTGCAGTGATCTGAGATCGCGCCACTGCACTCCAGCCTGGTTGACAGAGTGAGACGAGACTCCCTCTCAAAAAAAAAAAAAAGAGTGACTATCTCTTTCTGTCCCCTGTCCCTCATACCTCTCCCCTGGGCAGTCTCCCTGTTTGTTCTTGAGTTCTCCAGTGACTGGGTACTCATTACCTGATGCTTTCTCCTGGGCGTAGGACTGCCACATTGACCCATCACCTTGGCTGCAGACGGCCTCTCTCTTGTGATCAGATTCTGAGCGTCTCACCTGATACATGCTTCATGCTGACACCCAGGGCCAGACTTTGGTCCCACGCTGAATCCCAACTTTCACCTCAGCCTGAGACACAACCTGGTTATTGTCCTGGTAGAAACAGTTCCCCAAATCCAGCCTCTGCCCAAACCCTCCTCCTAGACATGGCTGAGCCCTAATTTTGATTAAAAATACTTGAATTCATCTTCAGATTCAGTTCTGATCCTATACTGAACTAACTGAACACTCCGGGATCTAACTCCGTGATATTCGCTGGTGTCTCCCTGCGTGTTCTGAACCTATGGCTGACCAGCACCAAAAGGGTTCAGAGGGGTGATTTCCTGCCTTGGGATGAGAGTGCAATGTTAGGGATAACCAGCAGAGGGCGTGCAACATCAGGTTCTAGAGGCAAGCATCCAAGAGCCTACCTGTGAACTAAAAAAATTAAAGTTCTAGATTTTGATGCCAAAACTTTGGGTTTATGTGGGTTCTTACAGTCATGAATCTTCTCCTTCTGGCTCACCTGGGCTTAGCACCGGGTATGCACAGAATGTGCTTAACTGGTTATTGGCATCTCAGGTCTCAAGAGGACTGAAATCACCCCACCCCGAAATCACATGCTTAATACAGCTCCACTGCCTTTCCTGGTAACCAGTTATGTTTGGTCCTATTGAGCAGAAATCTGCCTCTCCATAGTGTTCACATTTCATCTTAGCCCTGTCCTTGAGACCACACTGACCTCATTGGCCCATCTGCCAAACGTCACCATCTGCATCCTTCAAATCTGCTTCTCTCCAGGACCCATTCCTTCATGGGTTCATCCCCTGCCTTTCTCAGTTCTACCCACTAAGATCATGTTTGCCTGAGTGGGTTTCGCCTGAGTGGTGCCCAGTTATGATTAGCTTTTTCCAGGAGAGCTGGTGCAGGGTACAAATGAGCCAACCTGCCTCCCTCCTCTGACTCTGAACTTCTTTCCACATAGGCTCAGATTACGTCAGTTTGTGTGTGTGTGTGTGTGTGTGTTTGTTGTTTTGTTTTTCTTGTGAGACAGAGTCTCGCCCTGTTGCCTAGGCTGGAGTGCAATGGCGTGATCTTGGCTCACTGCAACCTTTGCCTCCTGGGTTCGAGCAATTCTTCTGCCTCAGCCTCCTGAGTAGCTGGAACTACAGGTGTGCACCACCACACCTGGCTAATTTTTGCATTTTTAGTAGAGACAGGGTTTCACCATGTTGGCCAAGCTTGTCTTGAACTCCTGACCTCAGGAGATTCACCTGCTTCGGCCTCCCTAAGTGCTGGGATTATAGGCGTGAGCCACCACACCTGGCCCACCAGTTTATTTTTTGGCAGCCACCTCATACTGTTCACCCATACCGAGTTAAGGCTCTTTTCTCACTGAGCTGCTAAATCACCTCTTGTTCATTTGTACTTGTTATAATTTTGAATGGAGAGCTGTATTCATTTTAAACAAAGATACTTGAAATAAAATAAAAAAATTTGTTTGCAATACATTCTCAATTTTAGGACACTCTTTGGGCTTGGAAATCTCTGTACTTGAAGTTCACTCAAAGGTGGGACAAAGAGGGACTGAAGGTCCTCAGCTGGCTTGGCTGTGACTTCAGCACTTTGGACAGAGGCAATCACGGTACCCACCACCCCACCACCCAGCTATGCCTGGGACTGTGGGAGGGTGGAGATGATACACTCACAGCTTTCAGCTGGAGCAGAAATCCTTTCTACTTACCCAGTGCCTTACAGTTGGTAAAGCTCTCTCCTCTTACAAAACTCTTTCCTCAATTAACCAGCCCAGGAGGCTGACAAGACAGGGACTGTCCTACAGATTTTACAGTTGAGGAAACTGAGGTTCAGCAAAGTCAACCTCCAAGAAACCCTTAGACAGGGTGGGGTGGGAGAGAGCACTACTCCATGTTTAGCAAATTTAGCAGCCATTGATTCTTTTAGGAATGACTCTCCCCAGGGAGAAAGAGGAAATGCATTTGAACCAGAGCAGGACAGGATGGGTGGAGGTTTGTGTAGAATTAAGACCCTGGCCAGTCCTGAGAGCAAGTGGCAGTTGGTGGGAGGAACAGTCCTCAGAGGGTCTAAAGTTCCAGCCAGGACTGCTGAACTGAGGGCAGGGAAACCTTATTCATTCGGGCCCACAGATACCCAGCCTTTATGCCTCTTTTTCTGTCCCAATGCTTAGCTTTACTGAGCCTGGAGACAAGGACAAAGGGCTGGTGGGATGTCATTAATTTGCTCTCAGTCTGGTGGACCCCATGGGAAGACTTCAGGGAGGAGAGGTGTGGGAGCCGCATGAGTGGGTGGGGTGAATTGTGCAGTGGTAAGAAATCCGTGCCATGGATACAAGCCTGGTTACCTGTCTGTGTCTATTCCCAGGGTGGAGAGGGGAGATGCTGGCTTACACAGCAGTGGTTCCTTTGAGGTAAGCTTTGACAGGAAGCACAACAAAGTGGGTAAGAACATGTCCTCTGAAGGCAAACTGCCTGGTTCCCCTACTTCCTGTGTGGTTGTGTAACCTTGGGAAACATGGGCTCTCTGTTCCTCATTTTTCTCACCTGCAATACAAATCTCACAGGGTTATTGTGAAGATTAGTGACTCTATGCAAAGCACTGCCAAGTGCATAGTAAGTGCTCAAAAAATGTTAGAGATGACTTGTACTTGGGATCCTCTCTGGTTTTGGAGGTAGAGTATTGGCCTCTGATCCATAGCCTAGAAATGCTTTCTCACCTATAGGTACTGGCTCTGTTCTCACCAGATAAAAAGGATGAATGAGGATCCCATAGTCCTCCAAATGGCATCTCCAATCTTAACTTTCCCAACCCTATCATATTACATTAAAGCAATTTGTCAAAATGGGGAGGAAACACTCAGACCAGGAGAAAATAGCCTACGAGTTTCCTTACTTTTAGCTCAGGAGGAACTTGGAAGTGTCTAAAACTAGCCCTAGGGCATGGCACAGGGCAGAGACAACACATAGCAGACAGCTTCGGAGACCTTACGGCCTCATCCTCAATTTCTTTGAAAGCTCTGGCTCCCCACTTCAGTGCTCCTGTTTCCACTCCGTATCTGTGCTGGATACAGAAATATCAGTATCTCTGTATCTGTATGTGTGGTGCCCCTACCTCTACCCATCTCTTGATTTTTGGGAGGCTCAGGGCCAGGAGAACTCTAGAAAGAGTCACAGCATGTTGTGTCCTTCCTGGCAGCCACAGCTGCCCGTCTTATATTCAGACCCAGGGATTGGTCAACAATGGGAAACCACACAGAAATGGCAGCTTCCCCAAACAACAAGAAACAGAAAGCCGATAGAGCATTACAATCGCTTTATTATGATTTCCACTGTGCCCAGCCTCAGGGCATCAGCTTCTTCTGGAGTGCTGTGAAGCCTGGGCCACGCAGAGGAGCATGCAGCTGTAGAGACGGGGAGACAGGTCTTGGGGACGTTCCCCTCAGCTTACTCTCAAGTTACCTTCCGCAGAAAAGCACATGAAGGCATGAGGGACCAGAGCACGTTGGATTCCCCAGTGTTACTCAAGTGTTCCGAGTCCCTCTCACAAGCTTGGGTTTGGCTGGGGGACAGATCACAGGACAACCCATGATGGCAGGAGGCTAACCTTGAGGGCCTTTGTGTCACCATGGCTATGGAAAGGCCTAGCTACTTATAACTCAATGTTCTCAACTGTGGGTTGTGCCTACCCAGTGCTATAGAAACTGGAATGTGATTGGGCTTCTTAGTCACGGGCCCAGACTAGGGCTGACTCCCTTTCCATGCTCTGGGTCACTGGGCGTGTGGCCCAGAGGGAAAAAGCTTTTCCTTAGTGCTAGTAGAAATTCTGTAACCTGTTTGTTTTCTTTCCAAGGTTGCCAAAAATAGTGGCAGCAGAAAAGCAACAGCAGAGAAAATGCCCAGTCCCACCCCACTCCAGGGCTGAGCTGTCAGGAACAGGCACGATGCGTGAATATTCTCCACTCCAGGAGATCTCGCCATTGTCTGGGTTGCAGCCAGGGGCCCAGAGAGATATCCTGGGCAAATTCAAACTAAGTAGTAGGAGAAGGTAGCAATTTTTCAGACAAGAGCTTGAAATAAGGAAAAGAAAAAAAATTTAAAAAAAAAGAAAATAGGAATTTTATTTCACTATAAATAGAGGAGGGGTAAAAAGGGACTGTGGTGACAGGTACTGCCAGGATGTCCTGAAGTTCTGGCATCAAAACTATTCTGCCTTTTAGGGCCACACATCTATCTGCCTTCACTCTGCTGGTCTGAAGGGAACATGGTTGCAGGATCACTAGAGCCAGCTACCAGTTCTCAGTCCCGCTTGAAGTTTCTCTTGGCTCTGGGGTGGGTCTAGCTGGCCTGAGGCCCTGCCAGGCAGCTTCTGCTGACCTTCCCTCTCAACTTTTGGGCTTCCTGGCACCACTCTGACTGAAGCTGTGAAACCTGCAATGGTTGAGGTTGTGCTTTGGGCTATAAGTCCTGGGTATAACCCTGGGGTTCACTCCCCAGGGAGGTGTCCTCTTCCCAGGCAGTTTAATTCTGTGCTTTCCATAATGGTGACAGGAATAAGGGGACCCTAAGACTTGGCCACTTAAGCAATGTCAGGGTGACATCCCATAGGGAGCAGCAGGGCCAGAAAGGCTGGTATCTGCCCTGCTAGCCCCAGGTACTTGGGCTGAGGGCAGAAAGAGGCAATGTCCTCATGGTTTCTACTGCAGCTGTCCTCAAACGAAGAGGGGCACTTGAGGGTTAGATCAGTACCTAGAGTGAGGGGACTGCTCCATCCTTGGGATACCCTAGGGGCTGTTGCTCAAGTGTTCTGCTGGGGGAAGGCTAAGGCTGGGCTCAGGTGAGGAAGCCAAGGAGGAGACTTGGTTTCGTAGCCAGGGCCACTGCTCAGCTGACCCTCAGTCCCTGCAGCTCTGCCACATCATCCAGCTGCCCCTTCATTCACATCTGAAGGTGGGCAAGAGGAATGCGAGGTGAAAACACTTAGGGCAAGTGGGCTTCAGAGGAGCCTGTCTGTAACCCAGGCCTTCCTTGGTTAGAAACACTGATCTCAATTTTGGGTAGCCAAGAAGACTGAAACATTTTCTCATACCTTATTAGAGTCAGTCGTTAATATTTGTACTTGGCAGAATTTCAGAGTCACAGTGACGGAAGGGCTTGAAAATGAAATGGGCTTCACTAGGTTTCTGAACGTTTTTAACATCTCTATACATACCGCATAGGGGCTCTGGGGATTAGAACACTGCAAAGGGAGATTCTGGACAGGGGGTTGGCACAAGGCTTCTGCAACTCTGGACTTGGGGAGCAATGGCACTTTCCCTTTGGTAAAAAGCTAGATGACTGCCTGTGGAGAAGAGGCGGGCTGCTCCTTCGTGCTTTCCTGCTTCCTGGGACTCTTGTGGGCTGGGAACTCTATTCTTTGCTGGGGGAAGTGGCACCTGGGATCTCTGTAGCAGGCCCTCACCCAGGAAGTTTGCTCTTCTCAAATAGGGAGAAGGGTGATCCCAAATGGGCCTGCTCCTGTTGTGGAAGAACTCCGGGGCTGCTTTGCCAGGCCCTGGAATATGGCAGGCCTGACCTGGCCCACTGACTCTCCTCCCTCACCCATAGAGAGCTAGAGACAGCAGCTCCAAAGAGGTAGGCATCACCTTGATCTGTGAAGGATCAGGGAACAAGATGGACTTCCAGTCCCTGTGATTGATGAGGCAGGAGAAAAATGCTGTTCAGCTCTCAAAGCCCAGAGCTTGTCTCTACTCAAAATGCCCTGTGAGATTGAGCAGCCCAAGGCCACTGGCACAGGAGACGATTTGCCAGGGGAGTAGGTAAGAGCCCCTGTGCTTAATGTGCTTTAATCTCAGTGCAAAACCCCAGGCCTGGCTGCTTCAGATGCAGTTCTTAGGCCCAGGAGTCCTGTGCTTTGTTTTTTTGACTAGACTGAATAATGACCCCTCCTACGGCTCAATCCTGGGGGATGGCTGAAGAGTATTTCTAAAAGCTGTGGGCCATACATCTGAGCCCAGATTTATCTCCTGTCTGCTTCATTTCAGTCCCAAATAATACAACCCCAGCAGCTCACCACCCTGCTTCCAGCTAAAGGCGGTTCCTACAGGAGAAGACTACACAGGGCTCTCATGAAGCCCCTGGCTGCAGCTCCCTGCTTTCCTCGAAACATTCAGCACTGAGCAGTGTGTGCTTTCTTCTGTATGCACCTGATTTAGCACAAGGGCCTTGAGCAATGAAGATGTGTTTGCTTCTGCATAACTGTGCTCCACTCCCTTTTGAATAACTCTTGGTAGTCAGATCCGGCTATGCCTAAGTCATTAGGTTGGAAACAGAAGCCTAGAACATGGATCCCATGGCCGGCCAAGATGAGCCATAACACACAGACTGAAGAATTTGAATTTGATGAGTACTTAGGAAGTGGGGGCTGGGGCTTGGAGGCCAGGCTTGGTGCTCTTGTAGCAGCCTCTGTTTGCCCCAAAAGGCCTTCCATGCCAGGCCCAGGCCCTAGCCTGGTGGCAAAGGACATGTGGTTAGCAGTGAGGAGAATCAGCCACTCAAGCCGTGTCTCAGTGACCGGGAGAAGGGGAAAATTTCTCCTTCTGTAAGGCTTTCCCAGGACCTTCTCTGCAGAGCCTCTTCTTAAGCCCCAGCCTCTTATCCTCTTTGTCAGGATGGCTGAAGGAGTCCCCGCTCAGGGCTCTGCAGATCTTTCTTGGGCTGTGGAAGGTGTCTACAGTGAGTTGAGCTGGAACAGTGAGGAAGCATGAGCCCCGTTCTCTCTTCCTCCAGAGCGTGCTCTCGTCAGTCTCTGTGGTTGGTGACTTGGGTGAAGCATCTAACACAGAGGCTGTGGCTCCCGCCAGTGTGTTTGCTCCATTCAGGTCCCCTTGGCCCTGGGCCATGAGCTACCATCCGAAAAATAGGGGCCAAGAAGGCTCATCTTGATTTTTGACTATCCTGCTGAAGACTTTTGGACTCAGGTAACCTGACTGAGAGGTTCCTAGAATCCTGAGTCCCTGGGAGGGGCTGCCTCCCCCTCTTCCAGTCAGGATTCTCCAAGCTAGTTGCCTTCTCTGTCACCAGGAATTGGAATTTAAATAAATAAAGGGCTGAACTTCAGTGGTGATGTTTAACTCTTTTCCCAACTCAGTACAGCCGAGGTACATAATACACACCTACTAGTAACAGCAGCTCACCGCAGAAGGGATTTTCAGTGGGGAAAGTGGGGCCCGTTAAGATCTCTAGGATCTCTAGGCAGGCATGCGAGTCTGACATGCCCCTTATTAAGAATCATTTGGCCAGAGATTTGTCTATTTGTCTATTGGAAATTAGAACTGGCCTATGGAAGGGGTGAGTAGAGATCTCCTCCTCTATATCAGGGGCTTCATAAAGGGACTTTGGTCCTTTCTCAACCAAAAAGAACCAGGCTTCTGATGGCATGGACAGCTGGGCAGCATGTGTGTAAGTGTGGTGGCAGGTCCCGTCTATGATGTGGGGCAGGGATGGTCCAGGAGAGGATGCTGCCATAGCTCCCAGGGCTTCTCCTTGTGGCAATGCATTCACTGCCTCTGTTGTGAGGGGAATGGTGATTTCAGTGCCATAAAGCTTAGTGACAAATTAAGACGCTGGCAGTGTCCCAACCCCATGAGTCTCAGTGCCAGAGGTTGGTGGGGGAAGGGAGAAAGGAGAGAGGGGAGAGGACGTCACTGTCCTCAAACTGAGCTTCTCTGCTCCATGCTATCCTGGGGGTTTCAGGTGAATGGCTGCGCTGTTGGGGCGAGCAGCCAGGATGTAGAGGACATTCTCTTGCAGGAAGGTAGGCCAGTCCACAAATCTGGAGTGGAAGCAAAGAACAGGGTCATGAGGCTGGTTTGAAGACGCGTGAGCCCTGATCCTGGGGCAGCATGGCTTGGGCTACACAAAACTCAGGGAAGCTTGGCTCATGCCTGACCTGGTTATGGCTGGCTGTGCTACCAAGCCAGCTGGCTGGTCCTATAGACTTGGGTCAAATGTGCCCTCTTGGAGCCCGGTTTCTTGGGTGGGCACTTGCTGTTTTGGAGTGGGAGTGGGTAATACCCTCTCTTACTTGTGTGTTTTGTGGGGGTTCAGAGGGTACAAATGGCCAGGTGAGGAGGTCCTACTCACCTGGACTCCTGCTCTGTGGGCAGCAGGGTCTTGTCCTGACTCTTGCTGCTGCTGCTGGCTGGGCTGCTATCTGCAATGGGACCCACATGGCTGATGCTGCTGGGCAGAGGACACATGGTTAGGAGTGAGATAGTGAAATGCCTGCCCCTCCCAAACTCTGGTAAGCCCAAGGCTCTGGACACGCTCATCCAGGCTCTTCTGACGTGTGACAACACCGAGTTGAAGGTAGAGGCTGCCCTATGTCTGGGCCCGTAGGCATCACCATCCTCTACCTAATACACAGGAGGCTCCTCTCTTGGCTGTTGGCAGGGGGAGCAGGGAGGTATGGAAGGGCCACTGGCATGGAAAAGGGAGGAGAAGAGGCTGAGTGGGGACTGGGACTGGTAAGGAGCAGACCTGACACTGCAGGAAGGAGCCTCTGGGAACTGTTTGCAAAACCAAGAGTGCTGGGCCCGGTGGCACTCTGCCTCACTGATGGTGCTCCCACTGCCCCGTGCCAGGAAGGCGGCTCGGGCTCGTTCCCGCTCCTTCACTGTCAGAAGCCTCAACAGAGAGTTCTGGGGAAGAAGAGACAAGATCTTAGAGGTGGAGATATCTTGTAAACTGCCAGGTCATAGAGAATCCTACCTCCATTACCACCTTTGCAACCTCCCTTAGAAACTGCCCAGAGCCTTTCTGGAGGCACCAACACTTCCAGTGCGGCCCAGGGCAGGTCAGTCTTCCTCACACAGTTTCCTCAGCCTGGGCAGCAGATCATCCGTCACTGGATGGAACCTGAGCCCATTCCTGATACTGGTCCCTGCTCGAGCAGGACCCAGTGCTCCCCCAACCTGCCCAGCATGCCTCCCAGGCCCTTGTCACCCAGTATCCCAGAAACATTTGCCCCAGCTGGCCCTCACCTGGGGACGCAACTGCTGCAGAAGCAGGAGGGACTCATGGGATAAGAAGTCAGGCCACTCTATGTGGCCTCGATGTTCAGGATCCAGGGCAGCAAACTGGCGGGCCGCTTGCTCTTCTTGCTCCTCACTCAGGGCCCTGTCACGGTCCCCCCGCTTGGCTGCTTGGTGACGGTAGCGCAGAAAGTCCTCCAGTGTCAGGGAGCAATCTGTGGGAGGCACCCCGTGCTGGCCATGCCCATCCTTCTTCAGCCTTAGGGCACTTCCATCACCTCCAGGGCACCCTTGGGGCCCCCACACCCACAGCTCTTGCTGAGTCTCTGCCTCCTATGGCCAGGGTTACCCAGGCTGCGACAGGGGATGGGTGACTCTGCTAGCTAACAACTCAGGAACAAGGACCCATTTACCCTCTACCCACTAAATACGGAACACTCCTTTCGTGGTTCATCCTAGAAAGCATGAAGGAGAAATCTGCCTGGCCCCTCTCCATCCAAGTAGCACCACCCAACCTTACCAGGGATGACTTTACACCTCTGAAAGGTCTCCGTGAGGCTGTACATTTCCTCCTCAGTCAGCAGCAAGTTGATGTTGTCCTGAAAATAAGGAAGAGCTGAGTCGGTGGCCATACAGGCCAGTAAGAAAGGCCAGGGTCAAGGAGGCTAGAAATAGAATTTCAGCTGGAAAGCAATTCCAGGATCATCTAATCCCAGCCTCCTATTCACAATCAATGAGAGTGAGGCCCCAGAGAGGGGAAAGCACTTGGCCAGAGTTGTCTTTACTCTGGGGCAGAATCTTCCCGAGAACTCAGATATCCTGACTCCAGCACTGAGCCCCTTTACTAAAACAGTGGTTGTCTCCTCTGAGCTAACCTAGGGATTTCTTGGAAGTGCCTTAGGAAGCTGCTGCATGGAATAAGGGGGCTAGTGAGTAGGCAGGTTGTGAATCCCTGTCTCCATCAACCAGAGTGGCTCCATCTCCATCCCTTTTATCTACTTGGCTTCTGTGTTAGGCTGTGCTAAAAATGTATTTTAGTTAAAAAAAAGTTTAATCCTAGCTCTGCTCCAAGTGGTGCTGGCCCACTTGGATACAAAGTGGGTTGTATCACTTTAAATAACTCCAGAATGGTTTTAAAAGATGCCATCATTACAAGGCTCCTAAAGCCAAATGCGTTTTTTTGTGGTGCCACAGAAATTTTAATTCCAAAGGAGCACTGATATCTTATTTTGTTGACTTAACCATACAGTCTTTAAACTATCAAAGATCCTTTCTAGTATAAGGTTACTTTCTTCCTCTGAAATACCAGCAAAGTACAAGAGCAGATATTTCATGAGTATTCATATGTGGATCTCATAAAGAACTCAAACCATTCTTTCTTCCATAACACTTTTTAAAAACTAATATATAATAGTTGTATTTTTCTTTCAAACTATACTTTCAACAAACACCTACTGAGCACCTAGTATATACTGGGTGCCACAGTGGTGTGTAACACTGTGAGATGTGTTCAGTGTGGCTGGGGCTTGGAGTACGTGTGTGTGTGTGTATGTGTGTGAGGGAAGGAGGGGGCCTACTATGAAGTACCTCCAGTACCCTTTATCGAGCCCCTCAAATTAGGCCTTTATTCTGAGGGCAAAAGGGAGCCACCAAAGGGTTTTCAACTGGGGAGTGCTGTGGTCAGATCTCTGGCTGCTGTGTGGAAGATGGATTAGAGGGGCAGAGTCTGCAGGTGTGGAGAGCAGTTGAGGGCTGCTGCAACAGTCCAGGCAAGAAATGATAAGCAGCTAAACTGAGACATGAGAATGAAGAAGGGAAGAGAGATTTCAGAGATATTATAGGCGGCATCAACAGGACCTGATGACTCACTGGATGTGAGGCGTGAGGGAGAATAAACTGGGATTAGTAACTGGGGCATGGTATTACTATTCACAGAGATGAGGAGTGGAGGAAGAGCAGGTTTGGGGGCAAAGATGAGTTCATTTTGGGGCATGATGAGTGTGAAGTACTTGTGAGATATCAAGGTGAATAAGTGCAAGAGACAGGAAATTTAGGTCTGGACACACAAATATAGGAGTCATTAGTGTTTAGATGGTGGCTGTAGATGAAGTCACCCAAAGAGGGCGCAGTGAGCAAAGAAGAGTATTAAACAACAGAACCCTGAGAAACACAGGACTGAGACAAGAAACTAACAAAGGGCATCGAGAAAGAATGGTCAGAGACTAAGGCTGGAAGAGAATCAGTAGAGAAGAGGGTACTGGATACCAAGCAAAGACAGCTGCAGAATGTGGGAGGTAATGTTAACGGTGGTTACATGACTGAGGTGGGATTTTATTGACTTTCTATTTTCTCTCATTTCCATATCTTATGCAATAATTCTCATAAAAATACTATATCCTAAAGGAGAGGGAGGAATAAAGAAGTAATAAATACTTCAGAGAGATCAAGTAAGAAGATGCCTCAGAAAAGGTCAGTGGACTTGACAATTAGGAGGTGACTGGTGACCTTAGGAAGGGATAATTCTGCAGAATGATGGATGCAGATGTCAGATTAGATTATAGGTGGTTGAAGAACCATAGGAGATGATGAAATTCTTTTAAGAAGTTTGGCTGTGGGACCAGGTGCAATGGCTTGTGCCTGTAGTCCCAGCTACTGAGGAAGCTGAGGCAGGAGGATTGCTTAGGTCTAGGCGTTCGAGGCTGCAGTGTTACGATCGCACCACTGCACATCAGCCAGGTGACACCATGAGACCCTGTCTCATAAAAAGAAAAAAAAGAAAAAAAAGCAGCAGCTTCATTGGCTGTGAAGGGAAGGAAAGAAAGGAGAGGTACTTGGAAGGAGGCTTTGTAAAAAGCCCAGTAGAGCATGGTGGCAATGATGGTAGGACTGTGTCAGGAAGCTGGGGAGGGAGCATGTGTTCCTGGGGGTTAGGGAGGTGACCCCTTCACCCCAGTCCTATGGCAGCAGTACATCGCAAAGCAGGGTGGCTGAGATGAAAGGCTGGCATCTGGAAGGGGCGACAGGCACTAGAGAAGGTCGCTGGTACAGCAGGGTCTGCTGCAGTGTACTCCAGGGGGACAGGTGTTTAAGCAGCTGAAAATAACTGTTCCATAACAAGCCACAGAGGAAGAGTTATTTGTTAGAAAGTGGCACATTTCTGCTTTCGTCTAAGCAGCAGGAAGAAGAGGGGGATCAGCAGGTGCTCCTCACTCTGAAATCAATAAACAATGACGGTATCTGCAAGACAACAGATCCATAAGGCAAGACTTGAACTCTATTCAGGTGTAGTGAGAAATGGCTATAAATCTGGCTTTCAATGGAAACCTTAGACTCCGTCCTTCATTAAAAGTTAGAAGGCATTTATATATAATCTGTGAAGTTCTGAATCAATAGAGCTTTGTCATTGAGTTCACGTAATAACCACTTCAAAGAGGAAACACCAATGCTTATGAGTCAGGTGGCAGGCTGAGTGAGGATCTGAGGCCTAGGAAGTTTTCCTGTAACAGGATCTACCCCTACTGGAAGCAAGCTAGTTAGGATCTCAGGTTAGTTTTCAGATGGATACAGTGAATGACAACTATAGACTATTAGAGAAAGAACTGCTCCAAGCAGAATTACTTTTGAGTAATTAGGCCCCAGTCAATCTCCTAGCTCAGAGGTTCTCTACCGGGGGTGATTTTGCTACATTCACATTGAGATGTATGCTACTGGCATCTAGGGGATTGAGGCCAGGGGTGCTGCTAAATATCCTACAATGCACTTGGCCCCCCAAACAAATAACTAACCAGCCCAAAATGTACTGAGGTTGAGAAACCCCATCCTAGCTCTAGGTCTCTTGTATGTACCATTGGAAAATTCTTTTTGTTTTTTTGAGATGGAGTCTCGCTCTGTCACCAGACTGGAGTGCAGTGGCACAATTTCAGCTCACTGCAACCTCTGCCTCCCAGGTATAAGTGATTCTCCTGCCTCAGCCTCCCAAGTAGCTGGGACTACAGGCACGTGCTACCAGGCCCAGCTAATTTTTGTATTTTTAGTAGAGACGGGGTTTCACCATGTTGGCCAGGATGGTCTCAATCTCTTGACCACATGATCCTCCCGTCTCGGCCTCCCAAAGTGCTGGGATTACAGGCGTGAGCCACCATGCCCAGCCCATTGGAAAATTCTTTAGGTCACTGCCTAAAATCAAATGTTCTAAGACTGGGCCTCCAGGAAAAGTGCCAAGTCCTCTGCTGTCCCTGCAGTCCAGACTTACACAGTAGTGGCAGCTCCAGCCTGTTTCCGTGTGGGCCATCTCCATCACCTCCGCTGCACTGTCTCCTTGGATGTAGCCCATGCGGCGCAGGCAGCCATCATGGAAAACCCTGGTGCAGACCCTGCACGGGAAGAGGCTCTCAGCTGTCCAGACCTCGCAAACATCACACATCTCATCGTTGACAACCTGCAGAAAGATGGCAGGAGGAAATAGGGATGTGAAAGCATAGGCAGCAAGATTCCAAGGCCACGAAGCACAGAGCTACCTGCATGGGGCTGAGCCTTCCCAGATTAGCCTAGAGGAACAGCTCCAACTGAAGCCATTGTTGAGGTTTTCTTTCTGGAGGACAAGAACCAGGAGGTCCTTCCAGTTGCTCACGCCTTTGTGACCATGTTTATGAACAGGGAGCTACTGGCACTTTTAGAAAGAACAATCTGTTGTGAGAGATTGTTCCAGGCATTGCAGGACATTTATCATCCCTGCTTTTCCTGGTACCAAACACCAGTAGCCACCTGGTGTTGTGACCTCTCCAAACTCCTCCCTCCCAAATTTCCTAATGCCTCCTACAGAGTGTAGTGCTATCCATGGTTAAAACCCATAGCAGCGGGGAAGAGGGGGAGAGTCAACAGAATACCTGCCAGAGCATCATTCTTTATCATCCACTGCCTCAAGCCTTTAACTAAGATGAATCCAGGATATAACAAACATTTTATTCTTATAGAAGAAATTCAAAGATTGTTTTGGACTCAGTTCCATTTTTCTGGCTTTGAGGATCACCTTATCCACATCCATCCTTCCTGTCCTGCTCCCTGATGCGCTAAGGCTTGAGGATCCTGTCCTAACTGGATACTCACAGGCTCTCTGGGCTCCAGGCAGATTTCTGGAGGTTTGTCATCATCCAGCTTCCGGGTGGGGCGGATGAAGGCAGGGGGCGTGAATCGGCTGCTCCTGTCAAACTCCTCAGGCTCCACGCCGCGCCCATCTCGGAGCCGCTCCCAGGCTGCACGGCCAGCACTTCTCTCTTCCTGGACCGCCGAGGTTCCCGCTTCTGCTTCTTTGTCCTCCTGCACCTCCTGGACTGAGCCCTCTACAGTGCCACGGCGGGACCCTGGCAGCTCGCCTGTGCGTCGAATGGAAGGCCTGTCCCGCAGCCCATCCTTGAAGGCAGACACAGCCAGACTCACCTTCTGCACCTGCTCCACTGTCTGCCGCTTGGACATCAACACCCCCATGGCTCTGTGGACAAAAAGCAGAGGGGCACAAGTTCAGCCAATGGCTGAGGATGTCAGGCCAATCAGTTTCAACCTAAGTGGCAAGTGCTATTAAACAGTTTTTCCCTCTTCTAGAACATGGTGGGGGTGGAGACAGCACATGTTAAGGATCAGAAGATGTTGGTTCTATTTCTTTCCTAAATTTTATGTATTTATGTATTTATTTAATTAATTTATTTATTAGAGATGAGGTCTTAGTATGTTGCCCAGGCTGTTCTTGGACTCCTGGGCTTTAGTGATTCCCTTGGTTCAGCCTCCTGAGTAGCTAGGATCACAGGCCTATCACCTTGCCTGGATGACTTTGGTTCAATTTCTGACAGGCCTTGCAACTTTGGTTTTCCCATCTATGGAATGAGGGCTATCTCCCCAGCCCACTTCACAGAGATGTTACAAGGATAATGTAAGAAAATGGGCTTAACAGTGCTTTGTAGACTGGAAAGCACTCTATGTGCATGAAATGATATCTGTCTCCCTTCCTGTCCTAAAACCAATTTAGTCCAGGGGTCCTACACCTTTGCTACTTCTAAATGGTTGGAGACTTCAGAATCCAAATTTCTCCTCTACCCTGCAAGAAGACTCAAGGCTTAAAGCAAGCTGGCAGCAACACAGTTCAGGCCTTTTGACACAAGAAAAGCTCCTTCAGTAAGTACCATGAACAATCCATCTGGGGCTAATCCTCAACAAATGCCTACTTTTTAAGTCAATAAACTCCTAGTTTTAGAGGATTCCTGAATTAGTCAGTAAGGGAACTCTGCCACCCATATCCATGTAGTCAAGGTCACACAAACACTCCTTTGCCCCCTCTCATTAGTAGCTGTGCCTCTCTGTGGGTCTGTTTATCTATTACAGACACTGGCCTATTACAAAGCTCTAAGGTACCTCTCACACTTCTAAGGTAAGGCTGCACTAATGTCACTCCAATATTTTCTGCTTTAATTCTTCTGAACTGTTCAAGAAAGGTCCATATCCTTTACAGGTTAAAAAGTAACATCATCCCTGCTCTTCTCTGCAGTACCAGAGCACAGCATTGGACAGTGAGGGCATGACAGGGCACATTGCAAAGCTGGTCTGCTATTTCCTAGCCTGAGGAGACTTTGTGGAAGTCAGCTGGGGAATGCTTTTTCTAAGTAAAGTAGAGCAGAGTCCATTTTAGCCTTGCTCTCAATCCATTCTAATCAAGGCTTATTGAACAGTATTATGTGCAAGGCACTAACTGCTCATCATAGGAAACAGAAGACAGGAGAACAGTCTCACCACTCAAGCTACTTAATGTTAGAAACCAAAGAAGTCAAAGTGCTGACAGTACCTAAAGGATGGCGAGACCCACCACACTGCTGGTGGACAAAGTGGACCCTGAAGGATGCATAGGCGGTTATGCTCAGTTTGTTTGGGGAAAAAGGTGACAGCAGGTAGGAGGAGAGGTAGGGCCAATTCGCAGGTTACTATTAATATCATAGTCCAGGCAAGAGGTAGAGGGTTTAAACGGAAATGATGGCAGCAGGAATAATACTGACAGAGTGTATCTGTTACCATGGAAATAGAATTAGGGAAATCTAGGAATAAATTGATAATTGATTGGATGAAGGACACAAGAGTGTGCAGTGGCACAATCTTGGCTCTCTGCAACCTCTGCCTCCCCTGCCTTAGCTTCCTGAGTAGCTGGGACTACAGGCGCGTACCACCACGCCTGGCTAACTTTTTGTATTTTTAGTAGAGATGGGGTTTCACCGTGTTAGCCGGGATGGTCTCAATCTCCTGACCTCGTGATCCGCCCGCCTCAGCCTCCCAAAGTGCTGGGATTACAGGCGTGAGCCACCGCGCCCGGAAAAAGAGGGCAGTTTTAAATGGACTAACTAGAAGAATGGTAGTGCCACTTACAGAAATTGGAAATAAGAGGGATAATTAAATTAGATTTCGTACATGTTGAATTAAAGATGTCCCTGGGACATTCAGGTGTCATGTTACCCCCGATTAAAACTTTCAGTGGTTCCTAGAGCTTTCAGGAGAAGTCCCCACAATCAGTATCTTTACTGTGGCCTGTGAGGCCCTGCAGGTCTGGCCTTCTTTCTTTACTCTGTGTCCCAATCATAATGGCCTTATTTCAGTCTTTATTTGCTATACTCCCTGTTTGGAGGAAGTTTGAACATTCCTCCCCACCTGACTAGTGCCTATTCGTCTATCAGAGCTTAGCTCAAGTCTCACTTCCTCGGGGAAGTCACTGCTGACTCCAGTCCAGGTCGGAGTGCTCACAGCATCATGCCCTTCTGCTCTGGGCACTTACCTTTGTCATTACATATTCAATAGAATGATTACTATCAATGTCAGTTTCCCCATTAGACTGTTTTATCCCACACAGTCCTTATCTCCATTGCCTAGCAATGTGTCTATTAAGCATCTAACAGAATAGATTCTTAATAAACATTTTCCAATTAGCTAATTAATTGTGGAGAATTCTTTTTGCTTTAAAAAATGAAATCTTAATGCATGTACTATCTGATGACAGCCCCATCTTCTTTTCGGAAACACTGCTTGTATGTGCCACAGTGATGTGAACTCCTACCCTGCTCAGGTGCTTGCCTTGCCACTGCTGCTACCAAGGAAATTCATATTCTTGAATTTATAAACTGATTGATAGAAGAGGAAAGAACCACCTCCCTGACTCCACTTATAAATTTGTTTATAAAACTGAAGTATGTGACTAAGGAACATTGACTTTAAATACTTAATACTGCCTTAAAGGGCAGTGGCACAGGAGATTTATTGAAGAAAGATTTATTGAGCAAATTCAGGAAATCATTTAGGGTATTCATGCCTCAGTAGACAACTAATAATAAATTGTAATTAAAAGGAAAATATCTTAATCCCCAAATAAATCCATAAAAAATTGTGATTCAGAAATCATTTTTTCCATCAGCTAGAAACAAATATTAAACAATAGGGAAATGAATTATGTACCCACCATGAAAGACTAAACAACATGGAAAACACTGACATAGAGGTATATTTATTGGTGGGAAAGATACTCAAAATATGCAAACATATTCACAAAAATAGCAAGTTACAAAAATGCTCATGCTATGATCTAAATTTTGTACTGTATGTACTTTTAATCTTTTTGTAATCTGTATTTTCCAGTTTTCCCACATGGTACCTTAATTAGATAATAAAGAAAATCTTAGGGTTGGCAACTTGGCGACTTGCTTTTGTTTTGGGTCCCCTGTTCTGTGATTCAGAACCTGTTGTTCTCTGGTCTCGGCTGCAGAAGTGAGATGACGAAGGGAACGTCATCGTTTGGAAAGCGTCGCAATAAGACGCACACATTGTGCCGCCGCTGTGGCTCTAAGGCCTACCACCTTCAGAGGTCGACCTGTGGCAAATGTGGCTACCCTGCCAAGCGCAAGAGAAAGTATAACTGGAGTGCCAAGGCTAAAAGACGAAATACCACCGGAACTGGTCGAATGAGGCACCTAAAAATTGTATACCGCAGATTCAGGCATGGATTCCGTGAAGGAACAACACCTAAACCCAAGAGGGCAGCTGTTGCAGCATCTAGTTCATCTTAAGAATGTCAACGATTAGTCATGCAATAAATGTTCTGGTTTAAAAAAAAAAGAACCTGTTGTTGGTTGCTTTGGGCTTTAGTTCTCTGTCTGTTGATAAGTGTATTTGGAACATATAGTCTAAAGCATTTAGAATGTTCATGTTGTTTTTCATCTTCTTTTAAAAGTTCATATGACCTAATGAGGGAATCTAGCCAGGGTGGGGTGGGGATGGAGAGAAGAGTATGTATATGTTAAATTTTTTGCTGAGGCTTTGGACCCAGGGGGTTCTTGAAGTGACAGGGCTGGGCCTTGTAGTCCCCAGATGCTGCTCAAATGCCTCATGGGCAACAGCGTGTTCGATGGCTGGGTGGGATGCAACTCCCCAACTCACAGTGAGAGAGGCACCCTAAGAGAGAAAATACAAAACTGACAGATAATTCTTCATATTTTTATTTGAGCATATTTTTATTATGAGCATTTACATTTGCAGACCACTATGTTTTCCTCAGAAACCCCAAGGTATGTTTCTCAAAACTTTCAACTGTGGCTCAGAATAAGAAATATATTTTATGTGATAACCCTGTAGACACATGTGTTTATAGATCTGCAACTGAAGTCAAAATTTTGTGGAGGCCGGGCGCAGTGGCTCAAGCCTGTAATCCCAGCGCTTTGGGAGGCCGAGACGGGCGGATTACGAGGTCAGGAGATCAAGATCATCCTGGCTAACTCAGTGAAACCCCGTCTCTACTAAAAAATACAAAAAAACTAGCTGGGCCAGGTGGCGGGCGCCTGTAGTCCCAGCTACTTGGGAGGCTGAGGCAGGAGAATGGTGTAAACCTGGGAGGTGGAGCTTGCAGTGAGCTGAGATCCGGCCACTGCACTCCAGCCTGGGCCACAGAGTGAGACTCCGTCTCAAAAAAAAAAAAAAAAAAAAAAAAATTTTGTGAAACAATCATACTTCTACTACATGTGATGCTCCCTGATATTTTCTATCCTATTTCATTAGAACAACCCTGATAGTGACTCTCTGAAATGATTTCATGACCTACTAATGGATTTAAATCTGCAATTTGAAGAACACGCCTCTAAAAGACAAGGATATAGGGAAAGTGCTGCCCTTAACTGATGTGGTGCAAGATGAACAGTGTATTCAAGCTTCTCTTAAGAGTCTGTGTGGTTGGAAGATCCACCAGAGATGGACAGCTACTAATACACCTCTGACTAAAGAAAACCTATTGTATCCAAGAGGCTGATGCTCTTTCATCTGTGGGCATATGTAAAAAACAAAATTAGCTAGGCATAGTGGCACATGCCTGTAATCCCAGCTACGTGGGCAGCTGAGGTGGGAGAACTGTTTGCAGGGCCCAGGAATTCAAAACCAGCCTGGGCAACATAGCAAGATTTCATCACATTAAAAAAAAGACTGATTGATTGGGGCATTCTTTTTACAATGATTAAAAAGATGGAAACAAATCGGGCGTGGTGGCTTGCTCCTATAATCCCAGCTACTCGGGAGGCTGAAGCAGGAGGATTGCTTGAGACCAGGAGTTTGGGTCTGTCATGTGCCATGACTGTGCCTGTGAATAGCCACGCACTGAAACCTGGGCAACACAGTGAGACCCTGTCTCTTAAAAAAGAAAAAAGGTGGAGACAACCTCAATAGGGAAATTACTGAATAACTTGTGATATATTCATGCTATTAAAAAAGAGAAAAAATGATTTAATTATTTATTTTGAGACAGCGGCGAGGGGGTCTCGCCATATTACACAGGCTAGTCTCGAACTCCTGCACTCAAGCAATCCTCTCACATAGCTGGGACTACAGGTCGTGCTAATTTTTGAAAAGTTTTTAAAGAGACAGGGTCTTGCTATGTTGCCCAGACTTGTTGATAACTCTGGGGCTCAAGTGATTCCCCACCTCAGCCTCCCAAGTAGCTAGGATTATAGGTTCCAGCCAGAGCCCCCAGCTTGATTTAATTTTTTAAACATAACAACCAGAGCAATGATTCTCAAATGGTGAATTGGCTGGATCCTGCAGCAGGTGGGAGGTATATATCAGAAACACCAGGAGGAGGGGAGAAATAAGTGAGTTTCAAGAGCTTATCAATTATATATTTATATTTGGAAAACAAACACTAAAAACCATCTCTGCTTGTGTGTGTGTGTGTGTGTGTGTGTGTGTGAGACATAGACTACAAAACAGTGAGTTTGACAGTATCTTCTTGGTTCTTAGGGCTATACAGCAGGTACTAACTCTCCAAATAGTTGGAGGCAGCCTCCTCCCAAAAGTTATATCAGAAGTTTTAGGGAACAATCAAGAGACTTTCATGTTTATCAGAAGGAAGGCATACACTGGAAAAAAATAGTTGAGAAACACTTATTTAGTGATCTGGAAAAAACATACTAAATTCACATTTTCAAGAACGATTCATTAGAGGAAAACCACTGGTATGCATTTGTTTTTGCAAACATTTTGAAAAATTTTGAAAACATTTTTCAGATGTTTTAATAAAAGTTATTGAACAAAGACCAGTTAGGAAGTTACTCTATAAGTGAACTTACTCATTAACAGTGAATCAGCAAATTAACCACAGACACCTCCCAACATACTGTAGATCCACTATAACCCATTATTAACTGTAAGGATACCATTATTCTTTATAAGGATACCAAGAATAGCTATGAAGCTATCTCCATGGTCAATTATGTCATTGCAATGGTTTTGGGAGTTTATCCTTAAAGCAATTTCTATGAAGACTGAAGCTGACATCTATTAGCAAAACAAACATAAACACTTTCCAGTCCTGACCACAGGCTCTTGGAGCACTGCTATTCCTTTTACCGGAGATGGTTCAATCTTGTAGACCATTTTATGCCTGTAAGGGCAGAAATGCAAAGTAGAACTATTCACAGTAAACCATCAAAATCCAAACAAGACCACCAAGTCATTTTGAATTGACATGGCTTTGACATTGACAGTAAACTGTGAGGACACAGCAGAATTCAGCTTTAAAAGCAAGTCTAAAACTCTTAATACTTAATGGAGAGGATCAAAACTGTATACAAAAGACACTTTGATTAAAAGTGTGTGTGCTGAAATATCTAAGATGTGCACCTGGGGTGTTTGAGAACTTAACAAAATCAGCTCGAATTTTTAGAGAAACAAGTGGTAGTGATTGGTGCCAGGTAAAAACAAATGCCTGTGGAGAAAAACCTGGCCTCTCCAGTGCTGGAAGAAGTCCTAGGAAAAAGAGAGAGTTAAAAGGAAATCAAGTTGCAAAGATCCCACAAATTTTACCTAATGATTACTTCTTTGACTGGTGGGTGGGACTGGGGGTTTCTGCCTCCCTAAAAATGATGAAAAGAGGCCAAAAAGATATTGTCCCAAGAATTATGTGGCTGTCAGGGAATTTGTGGTATCTAGGGAAGGCTTGGAAAAAAACTCAGGGGAGAGGAGCAGGTGATGGTAAATAACAGCGGGACAAGAAGGTGGAAGAGGGCCGTCTGACTTCATGAACTGGAAGAAATGAAAACAGCAACAAGTAGAATCTGTCTTGGGTAAGAGAAGCCTGTCTAGATGTGTTTCTCAGGCAGTAAGACATATGTGGGCAGCTTGGAATGTTTGCAAGACACACCCATTTTCTGCAGAGCACCTGCTTAGAATTCAGCGGGATTAGTTCTAAGGGCAAAGTGGTGGGAGTAAGAGGAGGAGGGGCTGCTCCGCAGCAGGAGCTGATAGAGAAATAAGGAAGGGGAAGGCAGCTGGGGAGCCTCTATTTCCCAGCACTCTTGATAAAGATTCAGAGCTGTGGAGAGCCTGAAAGGCAATACTCCTAATAGGCAGGAGTTTCCTCATGCAGCGTGTTAAATGTAAAGTATATTTACTGATTTTCTCTTCTTAAAATTTATGTTTTCAGATCAGGGGTGGTTCTAGGGTCTCACTGTGTTACCCAGGCTGGCCTCAAACTCCTGGGCTCAAGTGATTCTCCTGCCTCAGCCTCCTATCTGATTCTTGGTATGGGAATGGAGGCTGTATAAAAGGCTCACAAGCAAGTAAAAGTGGCTGCCTGGAGGTTAGGGCTTCCCTAGGAAGGAACAAGGCAAAGAAAACCTCTGAGTGAGGAGAAAACGAAAGACAACCAAAGAGAATGGGTTGAGCAAGCGGAGTAAAGGAATCTGTGTTTCACTGAGATCAGGAGGGAGAAAAGTAGAGATGGTTCTTACTGCCTTCCACAGAGCATGTGACACTCACTTTTAATCAAAGCTTCTTTTGAATACAGGTTTGATCCTCTCCATTAAGCATTAAGGGTTTTAGCCTCTTAAATCTTTGTTGAATGAATGATGCAGAGATGACTGGGCAAGATAAACAATTTATTTAAGATCATAGTGTCTTTTCTCTTTATCAAATTGGCCAGATAAACTAATCAGACCAAATCTCCAAAACTCAATTCTAGAAACTATGTAGTCACCAGCTCACATCATCACATCTACTCTATTTCCCAAGAGGTGGCACCTGGACAGTGAGTGAGGGCTAGCAGGGATGAAAACACGAGGGTAATTTTTCTCTGACTACAAAGGAGAGCTAAGAAATTCTGCAATTTAGCCTGTTTCTACAATCACAATGGTAAGAAAAGAGAAGCCAGTATTGCCAAGGTCAACAGTCCCCTGCATTTATGCTGTGTCCTGTGGATATGGTGAGGCCCACGGAGGGCAGTTGCCTTAAGGACACAAGTAGAAAGTGTGAAAATGTACTTCCTTTGTCCTGGATTTGAAATTTAGCATGAGCAGTATCTGCACATACAAGTGAAAAATTTCAAGGTGGTCAACAATTGGCTCCTGGAAGCATGTGCCCGAAGGACTGGGAGCCTTAGGAAAAACCACATGCCTAACACAGAAGGTGACCAGCTGCAAGATTGTGGAAAATCAGAACCAGGGTCTGCAAAAAAAAAAAAAAAAAAAAAAAAAAAAAAAAAAAAAAAAAAAAAAAAAATGCTGAAGGCATAGCACAGACTCTGAGCTTACTGTGAACATCAGCATCAACCCCAAGATTTTAAGCAAAAAAACCATCAAAAAGAGTTCTCTTGTGGGTCTTTGAGGAAATCCAAGCCCCAAGGGGTCCGATTTTTTTCCAGTGACTGGCTGTTGCTTTAGGGATCCAGTGTCTCACTACAGTGCTCTTGGAGCCTGTTCCTACTCAGACATTTTGTCACCTGGCAGTATCCTAGAAACTAATTTTAGTATTCATGTTTGTAGACCCTGAAAGGGTCTACCTGGTACCTCCCCACCTCTCTCCATTCAGCCTGTTTATTCAGGATGACACAGTCACAACTACATGAGGCTTTTCTGAGTTTTTCAAGGAATAGAAAGGCTAAAGACAGAAAAACTCTTTCTGGCCTCAGCTCAAGACTACAAGGCATCCTGCTGCCGTTTAACATTTACTGAAAGCTCACAAAGTTCTAATATATATGAGGGCAAAATTACGGCATGATTTTAGCCTCTTAGGGCCTGAATCTTCATTAAAAGCCACGGTGCTGACTTCCCACAGAGGCAGAGCAACAGTTAAGGAACATCATACCATCAGTGACTGGCTGGTGAGATTGCACTTAGCAAGCAGAGCTTTTCAGCAAGATGGAGAGGCACTCCCTGTTTTCTGCTCTGGTTCCCTGAAACACAGATTCAGCCCCATGTAATGCAATTATTACACTTTAATTATCACCATTTACTTATTTGCTGATTCTCCAAACATTTGCCAAGTGCAGCCTACTATGCATCAGGCACAAATCAGGTGCTTAATAACTGATGGTAGAATGAACAAATGGAAGCTCATTCAGCCTGTGAGAATGCAGTGAGTATGTGCGTGTGCAGCGGGCATAAGTGTAGGACTGAAAAAAAAAAAAGGTGTTGCTTGAGCTAAATTTTGAATATGAGTAGGAGTTACATCAGTGGATAAGGAAAAAAAAAAAAAAGCATTCCAGGAAGAGATAACAGCACATGCCAAGGCATGGAGCTATATGGGGACTCCATCATGACTTAGATGGTATGAAGCCAGCCTGGGGGCTAGATAGAAATAGGCAAGGAAATGTGTCTTCACATAAGAATTAGCATCAGTCCAAAAAACTGGTTTGAGATAGTATGCTTAAAATATTTGTTAGAAGAGAATATGTATTTGAGTTTCAGGGAGGAAGAAAACCCCAGAGAATTGGATTTGCCAAGGCCAGGAAGAGGGACTGCCCTGATAAGTTCCAGCACTGACCAATGAGTGCATTGTTTGGCCTTAGGACCCAACAGGAAACTCCTTCGCAACCTAAGAGCTAGTAGGTGGTGATTGTAGTGAATCATTGAGGCTTTCCCTCTGGGAGACTCCTAAGCCTCAAAAAACAAACATACAAAAAGAGAGCGAGCCAATTAGCCCACACAGTTCTGTTTTAGTGAGAGGACCCCAGTAAGATGAAGCATTTCTCAAAACCAAAGAGCCAACATATATCTAAAAGGGATTCATAAACTGTAACATGCTATCCAAATAAAAGGTTCTGTCATTACTATCATAGGAAGGCAAAAATGTGGTCAGTTTACACTCAGAGTATAATGGGCAGAAGTAATTTTGGCAGGGCACTGGCAGGAGGGCTGAATGTGGCTGCCATAGAGGCATAGCACAGCAGCTGAGTTTCAGTGATGCTTGGGAAAAGGCATACTCTACATTGGTTCCTGTAAATATTCTATAATGCCATAATTTCCCCCTTACTTTTCCTACTCTTTATAGTGAATTATTAGAGAAATGCAGACTGATTCTATGTGAACTCCTCAAGGGCAAGAAACTCATATTTATCTAACATAGTGCCTGGCAAGTAAGTAGCACTTAGTAAATGTAAGTGAGTCTCTGAGGGGATTGCTGGAAAAGGGGAGAGAATGGAGGGGGATGTGCTAATGGAAAAATAATCATGTCTCCAGCTGGACACTGATGGTCTTGGTTTCTTGGTCCAAAGCTAGTAAGCAATTCCTGTCAGAATTTGGTCATTAAGATTGAGGGGTGGAATGGATAATGATATTCCCATCAGAAATGAATAAATCAAGTTGGGACATGAAGATAGCAGAAGCCAAGCAGCACTGCTGGAGAGAAGCATGTGGGACTAAAAGATAATAGATTCTGTAGCTAAAGAGAAGGGAAACCATATTTGCATAAATGTGATCCACTTAGGAACAGGTGTAGTGGGAAAAATTGCAGAGTGGGGGAAATGGGCCTGGGAAGGTCTTACTATCCATGTTTGAGGAAAAGGAATGCAAATGTTAGAAGAAGACAATGTTAGAAGATTGGAGAATATGTGAAAGATCAAAGGTTGAGAAATCCAGACAGTAAAATCCAGACACATTTGGGCACACTCAAATGAAACTGGGTGAGCCATTCTCTCCCCTTTTATTTCCCTTTGGAGAGAGCATTTTTGAGAAGATTAAGGCCACCTGGTGACATCTTTCATGCACATTCTGGAATGATCTGATTTGCAGACTCATGCTGTGACTAGGGAGAGTTAGGCAGTATTCTTAGAATTTTTGAAACCTTAATTTTTACCCAATGCTGGACATAGGGAAGGTGATATCCAAGGTCCAAGATTAGGGGAGAGCCTGGATCCATTTAGTGATTTTTCCAGGGTCATGAGTGGGTGTGATAATAAGCACCCTCAACAAAAGACCAATTTAGGAATAAAAGCTCAAAGACAAATCAGTGAGCTGGAACAAAGATCGTATCTTCAGGTTTGGTCCTTCTGACTTTCTTTAAAAATATGCCTACCTATTTATTTTGATCTGTTAAGCAGATGAGGTGGGTTTGAACTGAAAGGGGGATTATAAACAACTTTACAATGGGGAGGTCCTAACCAACATAAATCTTTGTCAGAATTTACTCCACTGAGTTGCGCACAAGGTAGCATAATTGAGTTAAAAAAAAAAACAAAACTAACAACTGGTAAACTATGTTGTTCTGTTTTCCCACTAGCTTGGTCTCTCTTCTCACTATGTAATTCCAGAAGCCAAAGGAAGCCGCTTCTATTCAAGGAGGATTTAACTAGGTTTGACTGTGTGGAAGAAACAGGGAAGGGGAGCAGGAAAACCTTTCCGGAATGGCTCTGTAATGAATATCATTGCTTGGCCCTCTCACCACTCCATTTTTGGACAAGAAACCAGAATCCATCCTTGGGCTCAAAGTTGAACTCTTGGGATACAGCTGGAATGAAAACATCGAGGGGGCGAGATGAGGAGGCAACACTAGTCTGGCGCAGACCCTTTGCGCTCCCCCAACAGACTCCCAGTGAGCCTTCCTTGGCTCTGCACCTTTCCCGCCCTCCTCCTCCTCATGCAGAGGTACTCTTGGGCAAAAGTGTCCTGTGTGCTATCTGTGGACGATTGTCCACTGGTGCATGTAGTCAGAGGGCCACAAGGACAGTGTGGATCGTGCTTCCTAAAAGTGACCCTGTCTCTCTCTCCTTCAAGTATTCTGTAGCAGGGAGGGTGGCCTTGGGACACTCCATCTGCAGAAGGGTCCCCCTAGATCCCCAGAGCAAGCCTTGTCAAAAACCACACCCAGAGGCCTCAATTAGGTCCAGAGTCACCGCAAGTCATCATGAAATGGGACTGCCAGTGAAGGAAGCCACACCCTGAAATCTGGGGATTCTGTGGAAATCAGTTCCTGCAGCAATCTCATGGCCACTTAAACTGTCCTCATCCACTTATTTAATCATCACATTTACTGAGCATGTACCATTGCAAAACCCTATGCTTGGCAGGCACCTTAGTGCAACTTATTAACAAATATCTATTCTTTCTTCTGCTTCTCCTTAGTACTTTTTCCCAAATAAAATTTGAAAAACATTTTATGACTGTTTTTCATCAGCTTTGTGACCTTGGGTAAACTGCTAAACCCCTCTGAGTCTCAATGTTTAGAAGGGGATAATTTCACAAAGCTGTTTTAAGAGTTATATGAGATGTTTAAACATACCTGGTATAGTGCCGAGCGCACTGGTGCTCAACAATCCTATACATCCTTTATTCCTTCCTTCAAAGGCCTTTCCCTCCAGGACCTGCCAAAGTCTGTTATTCCACCTCATCTTACTGCTTCCTTCTGGACGGTCAAACCCAGGGGCTCAAATCTCCTATCGTTGCTTGAGAGGCCTCACTGGTCCTCATGCCCCGCTTAGGGCCCTGTGCTCTCGCAGCAGTTTCTACCTCCACTAAAATGCAGCGTGGAGCAACTGGGCTACCATGGAGAAGAAAAATCCGAATAGGGAAAGAGGGGAATGGAAAGAGGCTGCAGCCCCAGAAGGCCCCCACCTCCGGGCCACGGTGTGGGGAGACAAGTGAGGGCATATGGAACCCTACAGGGAGGTCGAGGCCAAAGACCTTGGAGCCGTGGGAAGTCACTCATAGATCCCATGGCAGGATCCCCCCTCCCCAATCAGAGGTTGCTTCCCACAGTTCTAGGGCACAGTCTCAGGGCCTCCTTTTCTAGGGAGCCCTTTGGGGGCTCCACCACCTCGAGGCTCCTGCGGCTCCCCTATGTTCCCAAGTGGTCTTCCATTGACCCAGCTCCAGAGACCACCCTTGTGCCTTCTCCCACAGTGACACGGAAGGGCTCTCTGGGGCCAGTCCCCTCCACGCTGGGGCTCCCCATGGCAGCAAATGCAGACAGCGCCCCGGGAGTCCATTCCCACAGGGGGTCTTTATGGGGGCGGCTCCTCACAGCACCTCAGGGACTTCCCCCAAGGCGTAGAGGCAGCAGTCACTCGGGGTTCATCCAATGACACGGGGGCCACCTTGGAAGCGTCTCCCACTCGGGGTTCATCCAATGACACGGGGGCCACCTTGGAAGCGGCTCCCACACAAGCACCTCAGAGTCCCGGAGGACTGTCCGCGGCCGCAGACCCGCCCCTCAGGTGACGGCCCGGTCCCCGCCGCCCCCGCCCCCGCTTACCGGGACCGTCCGGGTGCGGCACGCGGCTCCGGGGCGGCGGACTCTACACCGCGGGCCCCGCGCTGCCCACGGCAGCCAGAGAGCCGGCGTGCTGGGCCGAGCGCCGGCAGCAGGCGGCGCGGGCGGAGCGGCAGGCTGAGGAGGCGGCGGCGCGCGCGCCCCGAGCACACCCACCCGCCCCGCGGGGCTGCTGCGCGTGCACCCGCGCGAGGTGCCCTGGGCCGGACGGTGGGCGCGCCCCGCCCCGCCCAGTCCTCCTGCGCCTCCAGGCCCGGCCCTTGCGGCTCCGCGGGCGACGGGTGACCGGCGACGGGCGCGCGGGCGTGGGGCACCGTGGGAATGCTGGAGGACGGCGGTAGGCTCCGATGAGCAGACTGCCCAGGTGCCCGTGGGCGCCCCCCACGAGCGCCCGGCACTGCGGCGCGGGGACTGCGCCAGCGGCCGACTGCAGCAAGGACAGTGCCCGCCCGGAGGAGGCGGCCCGGAGGGGGCGCCGCGGGGGGTGCTGGGGCCGCTCACCGCTTGCGTTCCGCGCCGGGGCGAAGGCGGGGTCCGGGTAGATGCTGCCACCAGCACGTGCCTGGGGTGGGGAGAATGACTCATCCAGCGGGTCCTACCAGCCGTCCCCACAGGGCTTCGGGCTCACGACCCTGGCACTGGGGCACTCACCTTTGCAGTACCCCACTGGCCTCCGGAGGGTCCCAAGAAGCCTTCACATAGTCCTCGGCTGGCCCAGCCTACCCTATGCGCTGTTTTCTGGGATTATTGGTTTTACATCTCCAGCAGTGAGGCTGTGCTGTCGTGTAACCCACTTTTTGCTGCAGCAACCTCATCCCTCACACTATCCAAACAGCTAACTTGTCAGAAGGCCAGCAATTCTGAGGGCTATAATGTGCATTACACCAAACTACATGCTTTGAAGAGGGCAAGAAAAAGATCAAATCGTAAGGCACCCAGCAACTAATTATAAGGAAAAACTGAAGATATGCAAATGATATGCCGAGATCCCTTTAATTTATATTAATTGCATTTACATTTTAAAAATACCTTCATTTTCTTGTGCATTCAATTTATTTACCTCAAATATAATGCACATCATTTTTTGAGCGTCTAGTATTTGTTACATACTGTGCTAGGTAACCTGGTGGGATATGAAAAAGAAATTTTGCCCTTAATGTGGAATTTACCAATAGGGGATATAAGGTAAGTATGGTATATTTCTATCACTTTAAAACACAAAGTGCCAGGTACTATTCTAAATGGTATAAATATATTGTCATTAATTTTCACATCATCCCTTTGAGGGAGTGTACTGTTAGTTTCAACATTTTGCCAGTGATGAAACTGAGGCACAGAGAGGTTAAACAACTCGCCCAAGGTCACATGGCTATATGTGATGGAGGTGAGACTGAAATCCAGGTATTCTGATTTCATACCACAAGCTCCTATTTCTCAGTACTGTCACTGAGAAAGGAAAGTCTATAAACCATTAATATATGGAGTTCTAAATTTAGTACTTATTAGTTCTAAAATGAGTGCTTATTTCTCAAGAGACACTATGGTTATTTTGCTTGTTGTGAAACTAGCGCTAAAAAGCAGAGTGAGCTATCCATATAGTCTGGGGGTCCCCTAACTTTCTTTAGAATTACATCATAACAGTTTCACTGATAGGCTTCTCTGAACTGTTTTTAGTAAGTGTTTTATTTCTAGGCCATCTGATGGGCTTATATGGAAAAGGAGGTTGTAACATCATCATATAAATCTCTGTCGGTTAATTCCTTCCTTCATTCAAAAAAATGTATATTGTGGCCAGGCGCAGTGGCTCACACCTGTAATCCCAGCACTTCGGGAGGCCGAGGCAGGTGAATCACCTGAGACCGAGACCAGCCTGGCCAACATAGTGAAACCCCACCTCTACTAAAAATAAAAATTAGCCGGGTGCAGTGGCATGTGCCTGTGTTCCCAGCTACTCAGGAGGTTGGGGCAGGAGAATCTCTTGAACCCAGGAGGCAGAGGTTGCAGTGAGCCAAGATCGAACCACTGCATTCCAGCCTGGGCGACAGCGAAACTCCATCACACACACACACAAAAGTACATTGTGCATCTGTAGCATGCCAGGCATTGTGCTGAGAACTAGAAAGGGTGCAAATAAGAGTAAGACACAGTACTTTCCCTCAAAGAACTATAATCTCATAGAGGACAAGCATTGACAGAGAACCATAATCATACTACAAAAGAGAAAATCAGTTGTGCGCAATAGAGGAATGAAATGCAATGGAAGTTCCAAGGTGGGAGAGACAGATTACTTCATGAAGGGAGGTACTTGGGTTAAGGAATGCATAATGACCATTTAAATTATTGTTGATATTAAAACATTAAAAGTCATATCAAAATTTATCAATTTCATTTTTTAATTACATGCAGTTTTTCTCATGTTGAGGAGAGACAGCTTTTACTACGTTATTCAGAGAATGGAGAGGTTAGAAAGTGCAAACTTTTTGGAGGTAGTTTACTTTATGCAAGTGGAAGACACAGAATGATGCACAAAGTAAGATTTTCAAGGTCAAAGGAATAGCAAAAGAAAAAGCAAGGTGGGATTGAATAAGGTTGGTCTGGAGGCAGCTGGGACTCTGACAAGGTGAAACGGTTGCTAGAGAGCAGCCTGTACCACTCTTTTTTTTTTGAGACAGAGTCTCATTCTGTTGCCCAGGCTGGAGTGCAGTGGCTTGATCGCGGCTCACTGCAACCTCCGCCTCCCAGGTTCAAATGAGTCTCCTGCTTCAGCCTCCTGAATAGCTGGGATTACAGGCATGTGCCACCACACCCGGCTAATTTTTGTATTTTTAGTAGAGACGGGGTTTCGCCATGTTGGCCAGGCTGGTCTTGAACTCCTGATCTCAGGTGATCCCCCTACCTTGACTTCCCAAAGTGTTGGGATTGCAGGCATGAGCCACTGCGCCTGGCCCTAGCCTGTACCACTTTTAACTGTCTTTATGAGGCAGGGACTGTTTTCAACTTTTTTTTTTTTTTTTTTTTTTTTGCATATTCTTTGGCTATGGCAAACATATGCCAAAAATATTCTGGGGTGGTCTGAGTTCAGATATTTATGACCATAAGTTTTTGGGCTTATAAGATTGACAAATACAGTTACCACCATGTTAATGTCTAGAAAATAGAGAATATTGTTCTGGCTGGATATGGTGGCTCACACCTGTAATCCTTGCACTTTATGAGAGCGAGGTGAGAGGGTCACTTGAGCCCAGGAGTTTGAGACCAGCCTGGGCAACATAGCAAGAAACAATCTTTCACTTCCAGCAGCGAAGCTGTGCTGTCGTGTAAAATTATGCTAAAAAAAATACTTAAAAAAGAGAATATTGTATGCTCAACTAATGTTTAATAAAAAAGGAGCTGGGAAAGGAAGGAAAGGCTATTTGATAAGTAACTAAATTCTTAGATGTTTTAATATGGTAGGTAATAGAGAGCCTCTGTAAGTTTTTGTTTTTGCTTTCTGAGACAGGGTCTTGCTCTGTCACCCAGGCTGGAGTGCCATGCACTATATGGTTTTTTTTCTTGTAAGTTTTTGAGCAGAGTAGTAACATCTTAAGGACCACCCTAGGTGGTCCTTAAGCATTTAGAATTATTATCTTTTAGGTAAAGGACTGAATGAGAGTGTGTATGATATTTTGTTTGTAGTTTAAACAAATTGTAAAAGTATAAACATGAAGATGAGACTAATTTCTCTTAGGCCTTAGACAAAAACCTGTTGGGGTATTAAAGAGACTGTGGGGGGAAATCAGAATGACACCAAACTCTGTGTTGTCCTCATATCCTGATGGTGAGCTCATGTAGAAGAGAATCTGTGAAACCTTTTTGCTTACAATACACATCTCTTGGGGCCACTGCCTAGCACACAATTCCCCCTTTGTTGTGAATGGCTTCAGTGCACAAGGACAAAGCCCCAGTGGCCTTCTCAGATTTAGGGCATTCATCCCTTGGCTGCCGCTAATTGATCCAGAGGTAGACAGCCAACCAAAGTTGGTGCAATTATACTCACTCAGGAACCTGAAACTCAAAACAGAGAAGCAAAGAGTCTGAGAACTGTGGTGCGTACATTAGTGACAGTGTGTCCTGAAGTGAAGACCTACCCACTGCTGCTGTGGGTCCCTGCTCTTCCTACGTCTTGGTTCTTCTGATCCTTCCATCCCTTTATGTGTGTGTGTGTGTGTGTGTGTGTGTGTTTGTTTTTTGAGAAGGGAGTCTTGCTATGTTGCCCAGGCAGGTCTCAAACTACTGGGCTCATGCTATCCTCCTGCCTCTGCCTCCCTAAGTGCCGGGGTTACAGGTGTGAGACACTGTGCCCATCTCTTCCATCCCCTTGAATGCTTCAGCCAGCCTGTGGGTTTCCATTGCTTACAACCAAAGGGTTTTTGTTGTTGTCGTTGTTTGTTTGTTTTAAGAGACAGGGTCTTGCTCTGTTGTCCAGGCTGGAGTGCAGAGGCACAATCACAGCTCACTGCAGCCTTGACCTCCCAGGCTCAAGTTATCCTCTCACCTCAGGCTCTCGAGTAGACATCATGCCTAGCTATTTAAAAAAAAAAAAAAAAAAAAATATATATATATATATATATATATATATAGTTTTTTGTAGAGATAGGGGTCTCACTGGTGCCCAGGCTGATCTCAAACTCCTGGCCTCAATTGATCTTCCCACCTTGGCTTCTCAAAGCACTGAGATTACAGGTGTGAACCACCACACCTAGCCTAAAGAGATCTTTTTTTTTTTTTTTTTTTTGAGATGGAGTCTCGCTCTGTCGCCCAGGCTGGAGTGCAGTGATAGGGTTGAAATAGAGTCACCAAACTGTCGATGAAGAATATCGTACTAAGTTGGAATTTCCTGGTGCAGTAAACAATACTAAAATGGTGTTGACATCTAATCAGAGCTTGTATCTTCACTGTAACAATCCCTTAATACCTGTTCTACCAAAGAAACACAAGCCCTGGGCTTCTTTGTTATTAGGATTGGCACTTAAAAATCCTGAGTATAAGGCTGGATGCGGTGACTCACATCTATAATCCCAGTGCTTTGGGAGGCCAAGATCGGAGGATCACTTGAGGCCAAGAGTTTGCGACCAGACTGGTCAACATAGCAAGACCCCTGTCTCTACAATAAAAGATACAAAAAGAAAAATTAGCCAGGCTTGGTGGCACATGCCTAGCTACTCAGGAGACTGAGGTGGAGGGTTGCTTGAGCTCAGGAGTTCGAGGCTGCAGTGAACTATGTGTTTTACAAAAATTTGCTTCCAATCTGTAGTTTGTCCTTTCATTCTCTTGACAGTGTCTTTTGCAGAGCAAAGTTTTTAATTTGATGAAGTCCAGTTTATCAATCTTGTCTTTTATGGGTTGTGCCCTCAGTGTCATATCTAAGAACTCTTTGCCCAACCCATGATCACAAAAGATTTTGTCCTATCTTTTACAGAAGAAATGAAGTTTATACTTTTATTATTTACACTTAGGTTTATGATCTATTTTTAATTCATTTTTGTGTAATGTATGAGGTATAGATTGAAATTCCTGATTTTGTATATGGATGTCCAGTTGTTTTAGCACCCTTTGTTGAAAAGACTTTCTTCGTTGAGTGGCCTCTATGCCTTTTTTGGATATCAGTTGGCCTTGATCACAGGTACTTGCATATGTCCAAATTCATCAAAGAGTATACATTAAATATGTGTAGTTCTTTGTGTGGCAATTCTACTTCAATAAAGCTGTTAAAAAATAAATTGGCAATTTTTGTGTGGGTCTATTCCTGGACTCTCTCTTCTGCTGTGTTGATCTATGTCTCCGTCCTCTTGCCCATACTACATTGTCATCTTCATTAGTATAGCTTTTTAGTAAGTCTTAAAATCAAGTAGTGTGAGTCCTCTTTGTTCTTCTTTTTTGAAATAATTTTGGGTATTCTAGTTCCTTTGCCTTTGGATATAAAATTTAGAATTAGTTTTTTGATTTGTATGAAAAAATCCTGCTGGCATTTTAATTGGCACTGCGCTAAATCTTTAGTTTGGGAAAAAACTGTCATCTTAATGTTGACTCTTAAAATCCATGAATATGGCATATCTCCCCATTTAGTTAGGTCTCCTATGATTTCTTTTATTGGTGTTTTGTAGTTTTCTGTATATAGATCCTGCACATCGTTTGTGCAGTTTTTATAGTTTGTCCAAATTGCTAGTATATAGACGTATACTTGATTTTTGTTTTGCCCTTGTATACTGTGACCTTGCTAAACTCACATATTCGTTCTAGGAGCTTTTGTGTAGATTATTTGGGATTTTTCATGCAGACATTTGTGTTCTCTGTGAATACAGACTGTTTTAATTATTGCTTGCCAATCTCTATGCTTTTTATTTATTTGTTTTTCTTTATTGCACTGTCTGGGATTTCTAGCATGATGTTGAATAGGAGTGGTGAAAGCAGACATCCAATCTTAGGGGGAAAGCATTTAGTTTTTCAACATTAAATATGATGTTGGTTTTAAGTTTTGTTGTAGAAGCTCTTTGTTAGGTTAAGAAAGCCTCAAGGAGCTAAGGGTGGCCTCCAGCCAATAGCCAGCAAGAATCCAGAGCCTTCAGTCTTACAGACACAACAAAATAGATTCTGCAAACAATCTGAGTGAGCTTTGAAGTGGAATATTCCTCAGTTATATTAACTTCCTATTGCTGCTGTAACAAGTTATCACAAACTTAGTGGCTTAAAATGTCACAAATTTATTATGTCACAATTCTAAGGGTCTGAAGTTCAAAATGAGTCCTATGGGGGATAAAATCAAGGCATCAGCAGGGCTCTATTCCTTCTGGAGGCTCTTGGGAAGAACCCATTTCTTGTCTTTTCCAGCTTCTAGAGGCCACCTGTATAATTTGGTTTGTGGCCCCTTCCTCTGTCTTCAAAGCCAGCAGTAGATGGTTGAATCTTTCTCACATTACATCACTCTGACTTCTATTGTTACATCTCGTTCTTTGAATCTCTTGCCTATCTCTTTCTCTTATAAAGACACTTATGATTATATTGAGCCCACCATATAATCCAAAATAACCTTCCCATTTCAAGATCCTTAACTTAATCATATCTGCAAAGACCCTTTTGCCATATGGTCCCCTTGTACTGTAACATATTCTCAAGTCCTGAGGATTGGGACATTGACATCTTTGAGAGACCATTATTCCGCCTACCCACTAGTCAAACCCCCATATGAGAATACAGTTGCAGCCTTATGAGACCCTAAACATAGCACCCGGGTAAGCCATGCATGAACTCTTGACCCACAGAAAGTGTGAGATTATAAGTGTATTGTACTATATTTGTGGTAATTTGTTAAGGAACAATATAAAACTAATATAATAGGCATATAATTATTCATAATGTTTCCTCATTATCCCTTTAATATCTGTCCTAGAGACCTTATTTCATTCATGAATATCCCTTATTTCATTCCAGATATTGGTAATTTGTGTGTTTTTCTTTTTTTCTTAGTCTGGCTAGAAGTTTGTCAGTTTTATTGGTCTTTTCAAAGAATCAGCTTTTGTGTTTTAATTGATTTTCTCTATTGATTTTCTGCTGATAATTTTATTAAACTCTACTTTACCTTTTTAATTTTCCTCCTTATGTTTGCTTTGGGTTTTGTTTGCCCTTCTGTTTTTAGTTTAAGGTGGAAGCTTAGCCTTTTGGTCCCAAGATCTTTCTTCTTTTCTTTTTTAAAATCCAAATATAATTCACATGTTATAAAATTCACTTTTTAAAAGGGTACAATTCAGTGGGGTTTTTTGTTTGTTTGTTTTGTTTTTTTTGAGACGGAGTCTTGCTCTGTCACCCAGGCTGGAGTGCAGTGGCTGGATCTCAGCTCACCGCAAGCTCCGCCTCCCGGGTTTATGCCATTCTCCTGCCTCAGCCTCCGGAGTAGCTGGGACTACAGGCGCCCGCCACCTCGCCCGGCTAGTTTTTTGTATTTTTTAGTAGAGACGGGGTTTCACTGTGTTAGCCAGGATGGTCTCGATCTCCTGACCTCGTGATCTGCCCGCCTCGGCCTCCCAAAGTGCTGTGATTACAGGCTTGAGCCACTGTGCCTGGCCTCAGTGGTTTTTAATACATTCACAGTGTTGTACAATCATCACCACTATCTAATTTCATAATATTCTTCTTTATTGATATAAACGTTCCCAAATTTTAATATATTTAAATTTCACTAAATTAAAAATATTTTCATGTTTCCCTGGAGACTTATTCTCTGACACATGGGCTATTTAGTGGTGTCTTGTTTAGTTTCCAAGTATTTTAGGTTTTTCACAGATATTTCTCTGTCATTAATTTCTATTTTATTCCACTGTGGTCCAAGAACATACTCTGTATGATTTCAATTTGTTTTTGAGACAGAGTCTCCTCTGTTGCCCAGGCTGGAGGAAGTGCAATGGCGTGATCTCTGCTTACTGCAACCTCCGCCTCCTAGGTTTAAGCGATTCCCCTGCCTTAGCCTCCCGAGTAGCTGGGACTACAGCAGTGCACCCCCATGCCCAGCTAATTTTTGTATTTTTAGTAGAGACAGGGTTTCACCATGTGGCCAAGCTGGTCTCGAACTCCTGACTTCAAGTGATCCATCTGTCACCAGTCAATTCTTTTTTAAATATAATTATATAAATTTTATTTTTCATGGGGTTATTATCTTTAACCACAACTGGCTTATGATTTCTTTTTTTTTTTTTTTTACTCTAACTTCTGGGATACATGTGCTGAACTTGCAGGTTTGTTACATAGGTATACACGTGCCATGATGGTTTGCTGCACCTATCAACCCGTCATCTAGGTTTTAAGCTCCGCATGTATTAGGTATTTGTCCTAATGCTCTCCCTCCCCTTTCCCCCACCCCCTAACAGGCCCTGGTGTGTGATGTTCTCCTCCTTGTGTCCATGTGTTATCACTGTTCAGCTCCCACTTACGAGTGAGAACATGAGGTGTTTGGTTTTCTGTTCCTGTGTTAGTTTGCTGAGGATGATGGTTTCCAGCTTCATCCATGTCCCTGCAAAGGACATGAACTCATTCCTTTTTATGGCTGCATACTATTCTGTGATGTGTATGTGCCACATTTTCTTTATCCAGTCTATCACTGATGGGCATTTGGGTTGGTTCCAAGTCTTTGCTATTGTAAATAGTGCTGCAATAAACATATATCTGCATGTGTCTTTATAGTAGAACGATTTATAATCCTTTGGGTATATACCCAGTAATGGGATTCCTGGGTCCAATGGGTATTTCTGGTTCTAGATCCTTGAGGAATCGGCACACTATCTTCCACAATGGCTGAACTAATTTACACTCCCACCAACAGTGTAAAAGCATTCCTGTTTCTCCGCATCCTCGCCAGCATCTGTTGTTTCCAGACTTTTTAATGATCACCATTCTAACTGGCGTGAGATGGTATCTCATTGTGGTTTTGATTTGCATTTCTCTATTTATTACCTAGAAATATGGTTTACTTTTGTGAATATTCCACGTGCACTTGAAAATAATTTTGTTGGATGGAGTGCTCTTTAAATTAGGCAATTACGTCAATTGGGTTGATAGTGTCATTCAGGTCTTCTGTATCCTTACTGATTTTCTATATACTTGTTCCATTGATTAGAGAGAGAGGAGTGTTTAAATGTTCCAGTATACTTGTGGATATGACTTTTAGTAATACTAGTTTATGCTTTAGCATCTGTTATTATGTGCATATACCTTTGGATTGTGATGCTACCTTTGGGAATCAACCTTCTTATCATTATATAATGTGGCTCTTTACTTCTGGTAATAGTTCTTGTTCTGAAGTCTACTTTGTCTAATGTTAATATAGTCAGTCTAGCTTTGAGTTGCCATGCTATGTATTTTATCATATTTTAACTTTTAATCTATCTATACAAGTTGAGTATCCCTTATCTGAAATGCTTGAGAGTTTGGATTTTTTCAGACTGTGAAATACAGTTGTGTGTTGCTTAACATGGGGATAAGTTCTGAGAAATGTGTTCTTAGGTAATTTCATCATTGTGCAAACATCATAAAGTGTACTTACACAAACCTAGGTGGAATAGCCCACTACACACCTAGGTTATGTGTATAGCCTATTGCTCCTAGGCTTAAACCTGTATATCATGTTAGTGTACTGAATACTGCAGGCATTTATAGCACAATGGCAAGTATTTGTGTATCTAAACCTATCTAACCATAGAAAAGGTACAATGAAAATATGGTATAAGAGATAAAAAGTGGTCCACCTGTATAGGGCACTTACCATGAATGGAGCTTGCAGGACTGGAAATTGCTCTGGGTGTCAGTGAGTGGGTGGTGAGTGAATGTGAAGGCCTAGGAAATTACTGCACATGACTGTAGACTATAAACACTGTACACTTAGGCTATACTACATTTTTAATTTTTTTCTTTCTTCAAAAATAAATTAACCTTAGCTTACTGTAACTTTTAAATTGTATACACTTTTCAATTTTTAAAAAGCTTCTTTACTCTTGTAATAACATTTAGCTTGAAACACACATTGTACAGCTGTACAAAAATGTTTTCTTTCCTTATATCCTTACTCTATAAACTTTATCCTTTTATTTTTTTTTTTTTGAGAGGGAGTCTCGCTCTGTCGCCCAGGCTGGAGTGCAGTGGCGCAATCTCGGCTCACTGCAAGCTCCGCCTCCTGGGTTCAGGCCATTCTCCTGCCTCAGCCTCCCGGGTAGCTGGGACTACAGGCGCCCACCACCACGCCCGGCTATTTTTTTTTTCGTATTTTTAGTAGAGACGGGGTTTTACTGTGTTAGCCAGGATGGTCTCGATCTCCTGACCTCGTGATCTGCCCACCTTGGCCTCCTAAAGTGTTGGGATTACAGGCGTGAGCCACCGCGCCCAAACAACTTTTTCCTATTTTTAACATTTTTGTTTAACTTTTTAAACATTTTTCTTAAAAATGAAGACACGAACACACACGCATTAACCTAGGCCTACACAGAGACAGGATCATTAATATCACTGCCTTCCACCTTCATATCTTGTCTCACTGGAAGGCCTTCAGAGGCAATAATAGGCCTGGAGCTGTCATCACCTATGACAATAATGCCTTCTTCTGGAATACTTCCGGAAGGACCTCCCTGAGGCTGTCTTACAGTCAACTTTTTTTTTTTTTTTTTTAAATAAGTAGACAGAGCACACTTTAAAATAAAGATAAAAAGTATGTCAGCATTTATATACATAAACCAGTAACACAGTCATTTATTATCACTAGCAAGTATTATGTACTATATATAATTGTATGTGCTATACTTTTATATAACTGGCAGCACAGGGGGTTTGTTTACCCCAGCATCACCACCAACATGTGATTAATGTGTTGCGCTGTGACTTACAATGGCTATAGTGTCACTAAGTGATAGGAATTTTTCAGCTTCATTATAATTTTATGGGACCATTATTGTATATTTTGTCCACCATTGACCAAAACATCATTTCTGCAGCACACAGCTATAAATAAAATTTAAAGGAAGGTCACTTGTTGAAATGACTTGTCATATGCCCATTACTGGGACAACAACTGTGGCCAGAAGGATGGGACTCTACAATTGGCTAGGTCCGAGTCTCAAGCTCCCCCTGTGACAAGGAAGTATGGTACTATAATTGGCAGCTGAATGACAACCAAATGGAGTAGAGTTGGGAAAGTTCTCTAAAGGAGAGGGTCGCTGTTGGTAGAAGAGGAGAAAAGAATTGATGGGCAGATTTGAAAAACAGATGTCCATTCTACCCTCTCAACTGAACCACCCTTTTTTCTTAGGACCTGGGAACTTTTGATTTATTTTTGTTTCATTACCCTTTCTTATTCATCAGAGCAAATTAATTACACATTTCTGATGATTTTTCCTTTTAAGTGTTTCTCATCTTCTCCCAAATTTCATCACTCTGTTCTGGATCTTTGTGACCTTGCACCTGCTTGTGTCAATAAATTCCAAATTGTCCTTCCTGCCTTCTCTTTATAAGACCAATCTCTGGGCAGTCTGTAGCTGTATGCAACTTCTTAAAACACCAACTTCATCATCATTATCATAAAAATTATGTCAGCATATATCTAATTTTTGTACACTTTGTAAGGTACTTTCACATATTGTCAAATAATCACCCCATGTAGAACTAGAAATCTCGATCTATAATATATTGGCTTTAATTAGATTAATCTAAAATTGTGCCTATAAACCTGTAAAACAGCAAAGTCACATCTTCGAATGGGTTTGGAAGTGGGTATGGAATCTTACAAGAGAAATAGTGTCAATCACTTAGAAAAAAACCCTGTCTTATATGCCAGAAGTTGAAACTCTTGTTGGACAGAATAGAAAGAATCTATTTCTATCAGACTTGACCATGAAGGTGTCAAGATGTTAACGAGGTAGCTTCTAAATAGACAAGATATTGTTTTCTCAGTGAGGCAGTTAGGAACCACTTACCATTAATAATAACACCAACAACTAATAGAATGCATGTATTAAGTGCCTGCTATGTGTTAAGTATAGTTAAACATTTTACATAAATTATATTATTTTATTTAATCCTCCAAATAATCCTGCAAGGTGTTGTGGTGACCATAAAAAATGTGCCTTTCCTATCTCCTACTGCAGAGCATAGTATTGGCAACCCTAGCTGCTGCACTATGAATCAACTGCATCTGCACTAAGGCCACAGTTCCCATGGACTGTTCTCAGCCAGCAAGTGATTGCAGCAGGGTACTAAGGCAGGCCTATTCTGACAAGATGTAGGACTCCTTTGACAGGCTACTTTGGCTTGAGGAACTCCCTTTGGCCTTGCTGAAATTTTCTTAAAACAGCATGGCAGTTGTTTTAGTCTCTTTTCTGCTGCTGTAACAAAATACCACAGACTGGGTAATTTATAAAGAAAATAAGTTTATTTAGCTCATGATTCTGGAGATTGGGAAGTTTAAGAGCATGGCACTGGCATCAAGCAAGGGCCTTTGTGCTGTGTCATAACATGGTGGAAGGGCAAGTGAGTACAGTAGACAGAGAGAGGAAGGGTGGGGACCAAACATCGTTTTATCAAGAACCCACTCCTATGATAGCTAATCCACTCCCAAGATAACAGAATTAGTCTATTCATGAGGGCAGACCTCTTAAAGATCCCACCTCCTAATACCATCTCAATGGCAATTAAATTCAACATGGGTTTTGGAAAGGACGTTCATACAGCAGCAGTGTAAGGCTCTTCCAAACTAACCTTCTTTCTTTCTGTCTCACGTACACAGGACTCAGACCTGTGTCATGTTCTGATAGCTCTCCCAGCTTCTCTGATTCCCTTTATTTTCCCTCACAGGAACTCACCCTCCCTCACCCCCTCCGAAGCTCTTGTGTATCTAATTTCATCTTGACATCTTCCCATTTGATGACCTAACCAACACACATGGTGCAAGAAAATAGGTAAAAGATGGAGTTTCGGGTATAATTCACCCATTGTCTGGTAACCAGAGATTACTCCCTCTTGGGTGGTACGTGGAGGATGGATAGTCCCTGGCATGCAGTAGTGGTACAGGTGCTAAAGATTTCACTAGAAGTTACCTGGGAAAACTCTCTGATTGAAAAGATTGCCTTTGCTGGCACAATGATTCTGTCATTTGGAAGACATGGGGGGAACAGTGCATACAAAGACTGGAGTTGGCTGGCTACTACTAAGCTGAATTGATGCTCTGCAGAGGGATAATGAGAATCAGAGGACCATTAACAGTTAAGAGGTCCAGAGAATTTATTTTATTTTTGATTTTTTAGATTTCTCTCTTTCTCTCTTTTTTTTTTCTTTTTTCTTTTTTCTTTTTTTAAAGAGACAAGTTCTCATTATGTTTCCCAGGCTGGAGTGCAGTGGCTATCCACAGGCAAAATCATAGCACATTATAGTCTCAAACTCCTGGACTCAAGCAATCCTCCCACCTCAGCTTCCCAAATATTTGGGATTACAGGCATGTGCCACCATGCCTGGCGAATCCAGAGACATTTAAATAAGCAGGCAAGGCAGGTCTATTATGCTACAGTCATGGTCCTGGTTGGAAAAACTTGAGACCCTGGCATACAGCATACAGACATCTGGATGAATGCTTTTGAGGATGTTGGCTCTAAAGACCCTCTGAACCCTAAGACTTTGCAGAAGTGGTCTACTCTTCTCTAGTAAGAGCTGGTACTTGTGTATTGATAGATGTTGCAGAGTCCCTTCTCTCATAAGGCAACAGCTGGCCCTCTCAGGGGCTCTACCTCTTCTCCTGGCTGCTAGGCCAAAAACTTAGGGTTAAATACCAGCACAACCTGGCCAGGAAGTGATAGACCTGATAAGGGAGACAAAATGTTACACACTGAAGGAACAAAAAGAATTAGCTATCACATATTGGCAGAAGCTAGGTGATATACCTGGGATTGTATTTTGAGAGTGCTTCATCAAGCAGGCTAGAATATAAGACTGGATAATGACTTGTGAACATTTTTTTTTTCTTTTTATCAGCCTACATCATGCTTTGATTGTGAACAGTTTTTTGGAACACAGGATTTAACACCCTGGCAAGAACCCTAGGGAATAGGGTGGTTCTTAGAGACTTGAAGAAAGTGATGGCCAATGTTGAGTGAAGTAGAAATGCTTTAGCTATTCTGACAGATGGTAGAAGAAATAAAGAGGCTGAGGAAAGTGAGCAAGCAAGAATAGCTATATTATGCAGGCTACAAAACATACCAGTTGATTATGTCTTATGGCAGAGCTTAGAAGACATATAGTTCACCCAGGCCATCAGGAAAACTGTTCAGGGGCTGATAGTAGGAGGTTGTTATGGAGCTGGGCTCATTGATATCCATGGGACTAATGAGTTTCAATGTAATAGAGGCTACAATAATTGTAACAACCTTCAAGGTCTGAGGAACAGCCAAGGAGCTTGAGCTTGAGGGAGTTGTAGAGATGGTAATAGGGCACGAATTCTCTGGGAGAAAAATAGGTAGCAACACCAGAGCCAATATATACTGTGATGAATCCCCTAGTTTTTTTCCTGAAAAGAACTTGGGGCTGTTTACTTGGGTGATTGTAAACCAAGGAAGGGAAAATACCTAGACATTTTGAGGATGACTGGACACACAGTCTGAGTTGATATTGATACTTGGAGCCCCAAAACATCCTCATGGTTCTAATAGAATAGGAAGTCTACAGAGACAAGTATCCCCTACCATAAAGATGGAAGTACAGTGCCAGTAGACTTCTTTGGGATCTGGAAGCAACACATTCTACACCTAGGAACATTGCTCTGTCCCAACATGGAAGGCTGCCAGCTTTGAATGGGACCTGGAAAAGAAAAGGGCTCTGCAGTAGGTTTAGGCTGTGGTGCGAGCTGTCCTGCCAATAGGATTTGGAGGACCCTATGGTGTTGGAAATGTCAGTGATAGGAAAAGATGCGGTATGAAAGTTGTGTTAAGCTCCCAAGAAGGAATCACAATGCAGACCCTGGAACTCCGGCCACTGCTGCTTCTGAATGTTTAAGCTATCAGCAATAGAGACCAATGGTGTGCCCTTGATGTGGCACTATTCCTTGAGGAGACCAACCAGCCACTTAGTGACAAGTCAACTACATTGGGCATCTCTCATATTGAAAGGGTGCTATGGTCTGACTGTTGGTGTCCCTTCAAAATGTTGAAATCCTAACCCCCAAGGTGATGGTATTAATAGGTGAAGCCTTTGGGAAGTGATTAGATCATGAGGATAGAACCCTAATGAATGAGATTAATGTCCTTATAAAAAGAGGCCCAAGGGAGCTTGTTTGGCAGGGAGCATGGTGGAAGGGGTCCACCATGTAAGGTTACAGTGAGAAGACATCTGTCTATGGAAAAAGAGGGTCCTCACCAGACATTGAATCTGCCAGTGCCTTGATCTTGGTCTTCCCAGCCTCCAGAACTGTGAGAAATATATTTCTGTTATTTATAAGGTACCCATTTTATGATATTTTGTTATAGCAGCCTGAACAGCCTAAGACAAAGGGCCAGTGGTTCCTCCTTAGAAAGACAAGTGACTTATTCTGGGTATGGGTTGGTCTTTGCTACCTTTCGTGCCTTAGCCAGCATCACTATTCAGGGGCTCGTGGAATGCCTGATCCACAAGCATACAATCCCACACAGCATTAGCATCCAGACATGAGATCCACTTCCCAGTGAAGGAAGTGTGGCGTTGACCTGTGATCACATGGTCTACTGGCCACATCACATATAGCATCATCCAGGGGCAGATGATCTCAGAAAATGCTAGAACAGCCATTTAAAGACACAGCTAAAGTGCCATCTTGGTGGCAACATTCTGAAAGGATGGGGCACCATCCTTTAGGATGCAGTATATAGACAGAGACCTTTATATTGTGCTAGGTCCCCAGTAGGAAGAATACATGCGTCTGGGAACCAAAGGTGCAAGCAGGAGTAACCCCACTTACCCTTACTCCTAATGACCCACTGGAGAATTTTATATTTCACATCCATGCAACTCTGAGCTCTGCAAAATTGGAGGTGTCCTGGTCTCCAAAGAAGGTGCACTCTTGCCAAAAGATACAGTCAAGAGTCCCATTGAACTATAAGCTATGCCTTCCACCAAGGCATTTCAGGCTCCTCTTGTTTAGGAACCAGCCTGAGAGAAAAGGAGTCACCATATTGGCAGAGTTGATTAACCATGATCAGCAGAAGGAGGAAAGGCTGCTTTTACATAGTGGGAACAGGAAGGGAATATGTGTGAAATCTAAGTGACATAGTTGGGCACCTCCTGGTATTCCCTTGCCCTCTCAAATCGACACATACACAACTCCAACTTGAGAAGGATGTGATTACCAATGTGATTACCAGACTCTTCAGGAGTGAAGGTTGGGTCACACCTTGGTGGCAGGTAAGCCATCAAGACCTTCCAAGGTTATAGATAACAAAGAGGGAACTTATTTTATTTTTTCGGAGAGATGGAGTCTTACTATGTTGCTGGGGCTGGTCTTAAAACTCCTGGCCTCGCCGGGCGCGGTGGCTCACGCCTGTAATCCCAGCACTTTGGGAGGCCGAGGCGGGCGGATCACAAGGTCAGGAGATCGAGACCATGGTGAAACCCCGTCTCTACTAAAAAATAGAAAAAAATTAGCCGGGCGCAGTGGCGGGCGCCTGTAGTTCCAGCTACTCGGGAGGCTGAGGTAGGAGAATGGCGTGAACCCGGGAGGCGGAGCTTGCAGTGAGCCGAGATTGCGCCACTGCACTCCAGCCTGGGCGACAGAGCGAGACTCCGTCTCAAAAAAAAAAAAAAAACAAAAACAAAAACAAAAAAAAACTCCTGGCCTCAAGCAATCTTCCCGCCTCAGTCTCCCTATGTATTGGGATTATAGGTGTGAACCACTACACCCTGTAAGAATTAAAGAAAGGAAAGAAACACGAAAGTTAGCTTACCAGTCAAGACAGGTTTTTTTGTTGTTTGTTTTTGTTTTTGTTTTTTTTTTTTTTTTTTAGAGAAAACAAACCTGAGAGGAGCATTCTAGCCAAGTTAGGTCAAAGGCACACTCCCTTACGGGGTTCAGGGTGGGAGAGTTTATCAGAGGCTTGGACTGCTTCTGTGTCTCTTTGTTGTGCTTATCTGGGAGGGAGAGTTGTGTGTCTGTTCCCATACATCTTTCTGCAGCTGCAGGCATGCCCTCCAAGTCTGCTTTTAGCTTCCCTATCTTAGTGCAGTGAAAGGAATGTGCTTATTCAGGTCCACTGTTTTACTGGGGCCCATTGTATGAGGGTGAAGTTTTGGCAGTTACCCAAAAGACTTTCCCCCCACCTCCCTCTGTGCCTGAGCTGTCTTATCTGTGTTTTACTGTCTGTTCTTTCTGGCTGCTTGTACTCAGAAGAGAAGTGATTTCCTTGAAATGTATGAGGCTAGAAAGGGAGCTGGAACTTAAAGTGGCGGTGTTTGTCTGAGATGACGGTGCTCTTGCTCTGTCACACCCCACCTCAACAGTGAGGGGAATTTAGAACGGAGAAGGGAGAGTATGAGTACCAATTGTAGGCCTGATATCAGCAGTAGTGATGTTCCACTAACCTGGCCCTTCTGTTTACCTTTAGGAAGAAGGGTCTGTGGGAACCATAGAGGAGCTGCTCCTCAGTCCCCTGAGTAGAAGTAGATGTGTGGGACCATGAGAATGTGCCTCTCCAATCTCCTACTGTAGGGAATACAATTGACTGGTGTCCCCAGATGCTGTGTTCTAAACACATCACTGCATTTGCTCTGAGGCCATGCTTCCCATGGTCTGCTTCCAGCCAGTGATGGCACATGGCAGGGATATTATGGCAGGTCCATTCTTGTGAAACATAGGACTCCTCTGACAGACAACTCTGGCCTGAGGATTCTACGTGGCAGCCTAAGGCCTGGCCTATCCAGCCTTTCTTCTTTCCTTCTCTCCTTCTCAGGGGTCAGGTGTGCATCTCTCTCTGACAGCTCTCTCAGCATCCTCCTGCTTCCTCCCAATTACCTTTTGCAGGCATTTCCCCCAATATCCTGAAAGTCTACGCTGATTGTGGCATCTACTTCTTGGAGGACCTAAACTAACACAGGTAGGTATAAATTTACCCATTATTTTATTATTATTTGAGATGGAGTTTTGCTCTTGTTGCCTAGGCTAGAGTGCAATGGCACGATCTTGGTTCACCGCAACCTCCGCCTCCTGGGTTCAAGCGATTCTCTGCCTCAACCTGCCGAGTAGCTGGGATTACAGGCATGCGCCACCATGCCCGGCTAATTTTGTATTTTTAGTAGAGATGGGGTTTCTCCATGTTGGTCAGGCTGGTCTCGAACTCCTGACCTCAGGTGATCCACCTGCTTTGGCCTCCCAAAGTGCTGGGATTACAGGCACAAGGCACTGCACCCGGCCAATTTTATATATTATTTAAAAAAAATAAATCAGGCTCATGGCTTTTTTTTTTTTTTTTAGACGGAGTCTCTCTTTGTTGCCCAGGCTGGAGTGCAGGGGCGCAATCTCGGCTCATTGCAAGCTCTGCCTCCCGGGTTCATGCCATTCTTCTGCCTCAGCCTCCCGAGTAGCTGGGACTACAGGCACCCACCACCCACGCCCGGCCAATTTTTTTTTTTTTTTTTTTTTAGTAGAGATAGTGTTTCACCGCGTTAGCCAGGATGGTCTCGATCTCCTGACCTCGTGATCCACCCGCCTCGGCCTCTCAAAGTGCTGGGATTACAGGCGTGAGCCACCGCCCACAGCAACAGGCTCATGGCTTTTTTAACCCATTTTATAGACGAGGAAACTATGCTTCAGAGAAGTTGAGTAACTTGCACAGGGTTATATAGCCAGTAAGTGTCAGAGCTATGATTTAAATCCAGATAATCCTGGCTATAAAACCATATGCCTAGGTCTCAATTTCCTGTTTTTCTGCCTCTGCAGTTTCTGTTTGCTTTATTTTCCCTTACTCTCCCGGAAAGGCTTTTGAATAGTCTGTCCCTGCCCTGCAAAGGCAAGAGGAGTTTTTGACTACATTTGTAACATAACGTGAAAGAAAGAACTTTGTATTCCTAGGGTGGGCCTCAGTTCTTGAGGTAACAGGGAAAGGAGAAACTCGGGGAACAGAGTTGAGGCTGCTTTGCTGAACTCCCCCTCACTGCCTGGGGAGTGTCCTGGAAGAGTTAAACCTTGAAAGTTCAAAGTTTTGTTTTATAAGAGACCGTATGCTAGAACATGTGCCTTCTTCAGGCAAAATCCTCTATGATTTTGTAAGGTTTCCTCTTCTTCATTAAACAAAACACAACATTTCTAAGGTTAACACACTAGAATGAAAATCAAGGGCTGTCTCCACTTTGTGGCCCGGGCTCTGTGCCTGTGGAATTCATCCATCTTTTCCTAATCAGTTTCCCTCACTGCATTGGCCTCAAGAAAACACTGTTCCTTCAACATTCTGATTCTCACGGGGACCCAGCGCTTTCGTTAGATTCTCTATAAAAATATGGAATATCTGATTGAGACGTTAGTAAAGGATAACAAAAGGGAAACTAATCTAGAAAACCATGAATCTATTTCAGGCAACATGACTTGCAAGTCAGAGCTTTATTTTCAGAATCTTCATGATCCTTTCCATCTCTGCACAGGGCTAGCCAGGTTCTTCCCTTCTGACCTCCATTAGGTGAAAACCATTACCTTTTACATCAAGCGAGGCCAGACAGCTTTCTGCCTTGTTGTTGTGATTTTCATTTCTTTTTTGAGGACTCTTATTCACCCTAGATACTTGACACAGGAATCACTTCACCCCACTGCTGAAACTCTATCCCTTACCAATAGGGCTGCAGCTTCCAGTGTATCTGTGTCCTAATTTAACCTCTTCTCCTCTTTTTCCTCCTTTTTGTCCTCATCTGTCTTCATTGCCATCATCATTCTTATCTGCACTGGATAATTTTCGCATTCTCATCAGCACACAAATACTTTGTGAGATACTATTGACACACACACACACACACACACACATACACACACTCCCCCCACCACAAAATACACTCCTTTACTTCACAACCCTTTTTAATTTATGGCTCTTTTCTCTGTTATCCATTCTAGTGAAGCTCTTTCCTATGTAGCTGTCTCCACCACCACCTCTCTTCCCATTCTCTTTTCTTTTTTTTTTTTCCCCAGATGAAGTCTCGCTCTGTCCCCCCAGGCTGGAGTGCAGTGGCACAATCTTGGCTCACTGCAACCTCTGCCTCCCAAGTTCAAGCAATTCTCCTGCCTCACCCTTCCAAATAGCTGGGACTACAGGCATGTGCCACCATGCCTGGCTAATTTTTGTACTTTTAGTTGAGATGAGGTTTCACCATGTTGGCCAGGCTGGTCTTGAACTCCTGACCTAAGGTGATCTGCCTGCCTCAGCCTCCCAAAGTGCTGGAGTGCTGGGATTACAGACATGAGCCACTGTGCCTGGCTCCATTCTCTCTTGAACCTACCACATCAATTAGACTTTCATTCCTACCATTCCACTGACAATGGTCTTGTAAAGGTCCCCAATGGCCTTCAAGTTATTAAATCCAGCATTCAGTTCTCAATCCACATCTTAAATGTCCTCCAGGTAACATTAACATAGTTGATCATTCCCTCTTACCTTAGTAAACAATCTTCACTTGCTTTGGGGACGCCACATTCCTCTAGTTTTCTGCCTGTGTCATGACCTGTTTTTCTTATATTTCTCATCTCTAAATGTTGACTCAGGGCTCAGTCCTTTCCTTTATCTATATTCACATCCTTTCAGGGGTCGGCAAACTACTGCTACAAAAGGTCAGAGAGTAAATTGCTTCTGTACAAGGCCAGATAATATTTTTGGTTTTGTGAGCCATATGGTTTCTGTTGCAACTACTCTAGAAGCTGTAGACAGTATATAAATGTTGAATTGATCTTTGACATGACCACTACATTATTCAGCACCCATTATGTGCCTTACATTGCTAAATAAATGATAATTTGTCAACCTGGTATTTCACCATAGCTACCCGAGCATTACTGGAGCTCCAAGGAAGGAAAAGTTCCCTTCCTATGAAAGGGAAGGGCAGAATCCTATTTTGAAAGGTCTGTATACTTCTCCAGCCCTTGTGCCCAATTTTGAGAGTCAGGGATTTTGAAAAGCTTAAGGCTCAGGAGGTCCTGTTTTATTTCCAATTAATGTCAGAATTCAGCCTTTGCTGAGAGTAGGAGGGGTGGGCTGGGGGTACACACGAGGTATGTTCAGCAGCTGGGAGGAACGAGGGACAGCTCTCAGCAGGGTCAGAGGAAGAGGGAGGTTACTTTATTTATTGCGATGGGGTGATTAAACTCCCAAAATGAATTTTGAGAGACAGCTGCACACAGAATAGAGATAGTGATTAGAACTAATTACTGTTGTTGTAGATGTTTTGCATTTGTACGGCACTCTGTATTTACAAAGAATTTTGTAATTACTTATTAACTCTCCCTCACCATAGCCTTGTGACATGAGCAATGTTACTACATGTGGGAAAGAATCTGAGTGGCTGTGGCCACACACTGAAATTGTGGAATCAAAATCCTCATTGCAACTCTCTTACTCCCAGTGTGATTTTGAGAATCTATATAATGATAACTTGGACGTTGTCTTACTCTGTAATTTTATTATGAAGAATAACTCGTGAAGATGGTTCAGTGCTTTGCTAAATTAAAAAAATATATCATCTGGAAGGACCTAATAACAATAATAATCTCAGGCTGAGGCGGGTGGATCACTTGAGGTCAGGAATTTGAGACAAGCATGGCTAACACAGTGAAACCCCGTCTCTACTAAAAGTACAAAAATCAGCCAGCTGTGGTGGCACCTGCCTGTGATCCCAGCTACTTATGAGGCTGAGACAGGAGAATTGCTTGAACCTGGCAGGCAGAGGTTGCAGTGAGCCCAGATCACGCCACTGCACTCTAGCCTGGGTGACAGAGCAAGACTCTGTCTCAAAAAAAAAAAAAAATTAATAAACTCTCTAACTTCAGTTTTCTCCAGGCTTTTTGTTTGTTTGTTTTGAGACAGCATCTCGCTCTGTTGCCCAGGCTGGAGTGCAGTGGTGCAATCTCAGCGCAAGCTCAGCCTCCCAGGTTGATGCCATTCTCCTGCCTCAGCCTCCCGATTAGCTGGGACTGCAGGCACCTGCCACCATGCCCGGCTAATTTTTTTGCATTTGTGGTAGAGATGGGGGTTTCACTGTGTTAGCCAGGATGATCTCGATCTCCTGACCTCATGATCTGCCCGCCTCAGCCTCCCAAAGTGCTGGGATTACAGGTGCAAGCCACTATGCCCAGCCTCCTCCAGGTTTTTTGAAATAAAATTAATAATAGAGTGAGTCTATATCATAGAATTTTTATGTGGCCAGTGCTTAGCATAGTGCCAGCTTATTTACTTAATAAATGCTTGATAAATATTAGCCATTATTAATATCATAAGAAAATCTGTAATATATTTATTCTCATTGCCTCTACTTGATTGCTTTAGTGTTTCTGACTTTGAATAAAGATGCATACACATTTATTCACTTGTTCAGCAGTATTTATTGGTGACTACTACTTATCAGGCATTGTTCTTGGAGCTAAGGAAATAGCGGTGAACATAAAAGGAGTTTGTTAGCAGGGCATGGTGGCATGCATGTAGTATATACTCAGGAGGCTGAGGCAGGAGGATCCCTTGAGCCGAGGAGTTTGAGGCCAGCCTGGGCAACATATCAAGACCCTGTCTCTTTAAAAAAAGAAGAAAATGAGTTCCTGCTCTCATGAAGCTTATATTGTGGGGAGGGGACTCATGTTATCACGGTGGAGGGGCTTACATTCTAGTGGGAGTTAGGTTGTGATAGAGAAGAAAGAAGCAGTGATTCAGTGATTGCAGTATATTTAGAAAATATGTGGAGAAAATTTTTCTGAATTTTTATATAAAATAGTATTTTTATAGTGATAGGTAAAATATATTTATAAACTATTAATTTTATATAAAATTACCTAAGTATATACTTACATATTTTTTATTTAAGAATATACTTATTAATTGTAAAATATTTAAGGAGAAGACTATTATACAGGTAGTAACACTATACTGAAATTTGGAAAAATAGAAAAATTATCCCTAATTTCATTACTAATTTTATTCATTTAAAATTGCCTTGGCACATTTTTAATATAGTTTATTCAGCACACATTTACTGAGGATCTATTTTGTGCCAGGTACCTAGTACATGGGATATTCAACAGTGGTTACGTGAGGCTAGCGAGAGCATAGGTAAAAGTAACTAAGAGGTAATTATGACATCCTTTCCCCTGGTATCCCATACAGTAGGATCCTAGAGAAAGACAGCTACTGCGAGTCTGCCCATTTGCCCGCTGCAGAACCTCTGGGCTAGAAGACATCAAAGTTCAACCCCCTTTTCCATGCTTGAATCTCTTACCACATCCCTGGAGCTCTTGCTGTTTCAGCATGGGAAAAAATTGGGCTCAGTTTCCTAACATTTGGGCATGGGTTGGGGTTGCAAACAGCATTCTGAACTCCCTTAGCCCAGGGGAATATTGGCTATGTTGAAAAAAGCAGGTACAGATGATAGAAGTAGGATTAAGCCCCTAGGAGATGCCAGGTGCCTGAAGACCAGAGAGAAGTTTCTGGAGATAAAGAGGACCCCTAGGTTCTCACTGTTGTGTTCTCACCCTCCTGTGATTTCATGGGAAAGTAGTCACTCCTTGCCCCACACCATAAGGACTTACACTTCTCTTTCTTTCAGGCTTATGGGTTGAGATGGAAGCCCAAGTCTCTTCAATATAACCCTGAAACAAGTTAATTTCACATTCTATAGGCTCAGGATTTAGCCTCTTGCCCTCTTTTCCCGCTTTCACCAGTATCTTCCCAGGCTGACTTCTTGACTAGTGTGTTAGTCCATTCTCACATTGCCATAAAGAAATACCTGAGGCTGGGTAGTTTATAAAGAAAAGAGGTTTAATTGGCTCACAGTTCTGCAGGCTGTACAGGAAGCATGGTGGCTTCTGTTTCCGGTGAGGCCTCAGGGAGCTTTGTCATGGTGGAAGGCAAAGCAGAAGCAGGCACTTGCGCAGGAGGCCCAGGACAGAAGGGGGAGGGGCCACACACTTCTCAATTTTTTATTTATTTTTTATTTTTATTGTATTTCAATAGTTTTTGGAGTACAGGTGGTTTTTGGTTACATGGATGAGCTCTTTAGCGATGATTTCTGAAATTTTGGTGCATCCATCACCTGAGCAGTGTACACTGTACCTCATATGTAGTCTTTTATCCCTCAATCCCCTCCAACCCTTCCCCCTGAGTCCTCAAGTTCAATATACTTTTTTTTTTTTTTTTTTTTTTGAGACGGAGTCTGGCTCTGTTCCCCAGGCTGGAGTGCAGTGGTGCCATCTTGGCTCACTGAAAGCTCCGCCTCCTGGGTTCACACCATTCTCCTGCCTCAGCCTTCTGATTAGCTGGGACTACAGGCGCCAGCCATCACGCCAGGCTAATTTTTTGTATTTTTAGTAGAGATGGGGTTTCACCATGTTAGCCAGGATGGTCCGGATCTGCTGACCTCGTGATCCCCCCGCCTCAGCCTCCCAAAGAGCTGGGATTACATGCGTGAGCCACCATGCCAGGCCTCATTATACCATTCTTATGGTTCCATAAACTTTTAAACAACCACATGTCATGAAAACTCACTCACTATCAGGAGAACAGCACCAAAGGGATGGTGCTAACCCATTCATGAGAACTTTGCCCCATGATCCAATCATCTCCCACTAGGCCCCACTTCCAACTGGGGATTACAATTCGACATGAGATTTGGGCAGGGACACAAATCCAGACCATATCACCTACATATATTTCAAACTGGGATGCAGTTTCCCAATTTATTCCTCCCCCTTCAGACACTGAAACAAGTTTATGAACAATATTTACCTTTTTAACATTAGAATTGGAGTTATAATATTGAAAGATGTTGAAAAGGTAATCTGGGCTAGTTCCTCTCCACATCCCTGACCCTATCTGAGAAGTTTGTTAGCTTCTTTGTTCTTCTAAAACATCAGTTCCCTAATGGCAAGATTCCATAAGATAAGAAGAATAGTCATACCATTACTAGAAATCTTCATAAATACCAGGAGTAAATGTCCCTGATCTTTGTGAAAATGCATTTGGGGCTCCTTCGCTTCCTTCCAGCCCCTTTCCTGACATATCCCTTGATTCTGCTCTGGAGGTGAGCACTGGCCACAAAGTCCTGCACTGTCTTTATTTAGCACACTAGGCCCACAGGATTCTGGGTGCCTCCTTCAGTGAAGAGGCTTCTGCACTTTACCCTTGTGTCAGAAATCCCGTAAAGGTAAGGAACAAGAGATGGTAAACCATTTCAGGAGATAAATCATTTCAGACACACCCAAATGGGATGTCTTATCTCAGGTTCCTTCTTTTTTACCAAAGGAAGAGTCAACCAGGTTATCCCCTGACACAAGAGACCCGAAGCATGAGTCTCGGCAGCACTTAAGTACACTGAGACACCTGCACAAACCATTGGCTCCTCCCAGACACTGAGAAATTAAACTTCAGGCTTGGATTTTAGTGAGATAATCAACAATTTTTCTTCTCTATTTTACGTGGAAATGCTAATTTCACTTGCAAAAGAGAAACCCCAAAATAGTATTCTTTATGATTATAACAGCAGAAATGTAGGAGTATAAAAGTTGTAATGTTATAGACAAATTAAGCTTGAAATGCAAATATAATAGCAGAGTGGGCTGAGTATCCAGATCTCAGCTGAAATTCTCTGAAAGGGTTACAATGTATAGCTTCTTCAGGGGACTAAAGGGCCGCAGTGTTAGGGAGAAAGAGAGGGGAAAAAGAAGATGAAGAGTCAGGGGAGGCCGTTTTAGGTTTGTGATTTCTCTTCAGCTCTTCTCAGGAGGCTGTTCATGAATCTGAATATTTGCAGCAGTGAATTCTCCCACCACAGTATGCCTGCTTGAGAGCTAATAGCTGTTACATGGGGGGCTATTCGGGGGCGGTGGGGGGAACAATACAGATTGCTGCTTATGGTGACTGTCACAGCTTAATGATATTTGATTACCTGCACATCTGATTAATCCTCTGCTCAAAATTCTTCAACAGATCCCAGTACTAATAGAATAAATCACTCATCATTCATTGGTTTGCTCATCTCATCCCTTCGTTTTTTTTCCCCACAAATATTTATTGAGTAATAGACCCTGTGCTAGGTGCTAGAGATACAGCAGTAAAGAAAACAGAAAGGGAGTCCCACCCTTGTAGAGTTTGTTCTTCTAGTTGAGACAGACCATAAGCAAATAATTTAAATGGAGATAACAATTTGATAATAGATTGATGTGGATTTTTTTTCACAGACACCCTAATCCTAATCATTAAAAAAAGTCCAATCATATTCCCCTGCCGCCATTCCATCAGAATGGTCCCCACCTAAAAAAAGAAGCATATGATAAAGGGGAAACTCCCTCCAGAGGAGGTGAAATAAAAATAAGCACTTTTCATTGAGAGTGGGAGTATGGAGGTGGGATGATGCAATAGAAATATTCAGATAGGGAGAAGGGTGACCTGAGATCCTTTGATCTTGGTGGCAGGGTACAAGCCTCAGAGAAGCTCTATGTTTGACATGGAGATGGGGGAGGGAAGAGTGGGCGATAGCACAGCATCTGTGAAGGCAAGTGTCTAGGGAGCACTGCTGAAATCATGCTGGGTTCTGAGTGGTCTATATCTAGAAGTGATTCAAAAGTTCCTGTGTAGCCCCAGGGTACCGAGAGGACTGCAAGACCAAGGGACTCCTGGGCTACTGAGATGAGAGCAGTAATGGAGTTTGGTGCTTCCAGAGTTCTGGTGGTAGTGTTTGTCCATCCCAAGTAGATTCTAGGACAGAAGTTAATGGACAGGGATGGATTAGAGATAAGTTGGCTGAGGCAGCTCAATTGGAGTCCAGCAGAAAATGGTAACACATAGACCAGCTGTATCCAGGGAAGAGTAGTAAACTTTCCCTTATACAGACACTGTGCTCCCACAGGAGAAGGGAGAGGGGAAGAACACTTCTATAAGGGCTGAACTTTGAATTAATGCTTATCAGGAAGAGACTATCACACATGAAAAGATAGAGAGGAATGAAAAAAAGACTGGTTTGATAGGAAAGGTTTAGCTCAGGAGAGTCTTTTTTGCCAGAAAGCAGAAGCATAAACTTTGTTGACTCATTAGTGGGTTTTTAAAAAATTTTTAATTTTTGTGGGTATATAGGTGTATATATTTATGGGGTTCATGAGATGTTTTGATACAGGCATGCAATGCATAATAATCACATCATGGAGAATGGGGTATCCATCCCTTAAGCATTTATCCTTTGTGTTACAAACCAATCCAATAATACTCTTTTAGTTATTTAAAAATGTACAATTATGGCTATAGTCACCCTGTTGTGACATCAAAGGGTAGACTTTTTTTTTGAGACAGAGTCTCACTCTTGTTGCCCAGGCTGGAGTGCAATGGCGCGATCTCAGCTCACTGCAACCTTTACCTCCCAGGTTCAAGGGATTCTCCTGTCTCAGCCTCCCAAGTACCTGGGATTACAGGTGCTCTCCACCATGCCCAGCTAATTTTTGTATTTTTAGTAGAGGCAGGGTTTCACCATGTTGGCCAGGCAGGTCCAAAAAGTAGATCTTATTAATTCTTTCTAGCTATTTTTCTGTATCCATTAACCATCCCCACCTGCCCCCCAGCTTCCAACTCATTAATGTTTTAAAACATAAGTTTCATGAAGTCACACCTCTGCTTAAAATCCTTCAATAGTAAGTGACGTCAGCAAGATGGCTGGCGAGAGACGCCTGGTATTCATCTATCCCACAAGAAAGGCCCAACACAATGAATAAACAGACTAAGGTTTGACTACAGCGTGGAAGGGAGAGTGATGCAGTGTGGTGGGGGAGTGGAGATGCACCTGTGGTGATTAGAAATCCAGGAGGGCAGTGAGGAGGCACTGGGCCTCTACAGCCCTGTCTCCCCCGCCTGGATTGGATGTGCCCAGAGTCGGGAGAGACTTCTTATTCCCAGGAAAAGGTAAGCACAAGATCTCCACCAGCCCCCACTGCCACTGCAAAAACCTACAGTCCTTATTACAGAAGAATCCTACAGTCTTCCCAAGCCCTGAGCCCAGTTTGAAGAGCTGCTGGGAATTCATGCAGCTACACTGCTCCAGATCAGGAGAGCAAGGTGTGCACTCCCCATTCCCCCCATCCCACTCCCTGTGGGCCAAGCTGCTGCAGCATAATGCCATCTTGAGAAAAGAGCAAACTCTGAAGCACACCCTGTTCTGGGGGCCTGTAGCCACTGCATATCTCCAGCACTGGGGTGCTCCATCCTCATTAGGCCAAGCCCACACCACACAGTTGGCTGAATGCCATCCGTCAGCTGCACAGAGCCTGGGCCTAGGATCAGCTGTGACTCTGGTCCTGCATAGCAAGAAAACAAACCCCTGCTTACTGCACTTCCAGCCAGAGGAACAGTCTGCCAGTCCTGCCCAGGGCCAACTTGCCTTAAGCTGGCCAAACTGCTCTGCACCCTCCCACAAGAGAGAGAGGCCCCTGAGCCTCTTAGTAGCTAATATGCCCCCAGGCCAGTGCAGTGGCTATGCTCCCATGCTCAGGACCTGAGAAACAACCCCACAGCACCCTTGCCTCTGCAGACATGCCCCTGGCCTGCCTAATGGCCCTGCATTTCCCATAAAGACCTGGGAAATACTCCTGCAGGCTGCCCCTGGTAGGCACGACCCCAAGCCAGCCAAGCAGCCAAGAGCCCACATCCAGGACTTGAGAAACAGCTCTGTGGGCCATCACTAGTGAACATGCCCTGGGCTGGCTAAGAAGCCATGTGCCTGCATACCAGGCCTAAGAAACAGCCCTGTGGGCCATCTCCAGCAGAAGTATCCCCAGGTCAACTGAGCAGTCATGAAGCTGTCACGAGCATAAGCAACAACCCTGTGCTTGCCCCCAGAAGACCTGTCTCCTATGCCAACAAAGCAGGTGTGCATCCATGTCTCAGGCACCAAAAACAGCCCCACAGGCCACCTCTTGTGGGCATACCTGCAGGCCAACCAAACAGCCCTGTGCTTATATCTCAGACCTACAAAACAGCCCAGTGGGACACCCACTACAGAAACACCCCCAGGCCAGTCAAGCAGTTGTGCAGCTGTGTCCTGGCCTGAGAAAATGTCCCATGGATCACCCCATCAGGTGCATCCCTAGGCCACCCAAGCAGCTATGCGCCCATATACCAGGCCTAAGAGACAGCCCTGCTGGCCTCCTGGTGGACATCCCTCCAGGTCAGCTGAGCAGCCTTACACCCATGTCCTAGGCCTTTGAGAAACAGCTCTGTGAGCCACTCCTGGCAGGCATGTCCCCAGGGTGGCCAAACAACTCATACTCCTGGAGAGAGTAATAGCCCCATGGCTCCAACCCCAGTGGTCCCAACCCCAGTGAGCCAGATCCCAAGTTGGTCAATTCACCATATGCACACACATGCCTCTGACCTGAGAAACAGGCCAGTGAACCCAGCCCTGGCAAAGTTGCACCACCATTGCCACAAATTATTTCAGACTAGGCCACTGAGAAATGGCCAAAAGCCACTAGTGTGGATAACGGCTGACGAAACTACATGGAGGTTACATTATACTACTATATCCTCCTAAAACCAAGGCTAGTACACCCCACTGAACCAACACCCCAGGTCTCATTCATACAAATAAGTCTTTTCCTATTAAACCTACTCCATAAAATTGGAAGAGGTGATTTTTCCACCAAAGCATATAAATCAACATAGGAACACACAATCACAACAAAGCAAGAAAACATGTCACCTCTAAAGGAAAAAGATAATTCTCTAGTAACTGGCTCCAATCTTGAGGAAGCAGATGAAATTCCAGAAAAAAGAATTCAAAATAACAACCTTAAGGAAATGTATTCAGATACAAGAAAAATACAGATAGACAATTCAACGAAATCAGGAAAACAATTGATAATTTGAACAAGAACTTCAACAAAGAGAGAGATATCATAAAAAAGAACCAAACAGAAATCCTAGAGCTAAAAAAGTCAATGAATGAAATTAAAAATACAATCGGCAGCTTCAATAATAGACTAGACCAAGCAGAAAAAAGAAGAAAGCCTACTAAATTTTTGGCACACCATAAAGCAAACAAGTATTTGTATTATGGGTGTTCCTGAAGTAGAAGAGAAGGGGAACGATGAGGAAAATATATTTAATGAAACAATAGCGGAAAACTTCCCATGTCTTGGGAGAGAAATGGACATTTAAGTCCAGAAAGCTCAAAGAATTGCAAGTAGATTAAACCCAAACAGGTCCTCTCTGAGGAACATTAAATTGTAAAAAGCCAAAGACAAAGAAATAATTCTAAGAACAGCAATAAAAAATGTCAAGTCACATATAAGGGGCCCCACTAACAGTGGATTTCTCAGCAGAAGCCTCACAAGCCAGGAGAGAATGGAATGATATACTCAAAATACCGAAATAAAAAAATCCTGCTAGTCAAGAATATTATAGCCAGCAAAGCTATTATTCAGAAATGAGGGAGAAATAAAATCTTTCATAGACAAGCAAAAATGAAAGGAATTCATTACCACTAGGCCTTACAAGACATGCTTAAGGGAGTCCTACATCTGGAATTGAAAAGATGATTACTATTACCATGAAAACATATGAAACTATAAAACTCACAGGTAGAGCCAATATACAAAGAAGAAAGAGAAAGAATCAAAGTTTAGCACTACAGGAAACCACCCAACTGCAAAAATAAACAATAAGAGAGGTGGTAAGGAAAAAAAGATATACAAAACAACCAGAATACAAATAACAAAATGGCAGGAGTAAATCCTTACTTATCAATAACAACATTGAATGTAAATGGGCTAAACTCTCCAATCAAAAGATATGGAGTGGCTGAATGGATTAAAAAACCCTTTGGGAGGCCGAGACGGGCGGATCACGAGGTCAGGAGATCGAGACCATCCTGGCTAACACCTGAAACCCCGTCTCTACTAAAAAATACAAACAACTAGCCGGGCGAGGTGGCGGGCGCCTGTAGTCCCAGCTACTGGGGAGGCTGAGGCAGGAGAATGGCGTGAACCCGGGAGGCGGAGCTTGCAGTGAGCTGAGATCGCGCCACTGCACTCCAGCCTGGGCGACAGAGCGAGACTCCGTCTCAAAAAAAAAAAAAAAAAAAAAAAAACCAAGCCCAACTATCTGCTGCCTACAAAAAACACACTTCACCTATAAAGACACAAATAGACTGAAAATAAAGGAATGGAAAAAGATAATCCATGCAAATGGAAACCAAAAAAGAGCAGGAGTAGCTATACTAATATCAGATAAAATACATTTCAAGACAAAAACCATAAAAAGAAACACAAAAGGTCATATTATATATTGAAAAAGGGGTCAATTCAGCAAGCGTATGTAACAAGTATAAATGTATATGAAGCCAACACTGGAGTACCCAGATATATAAAGTAAATATTATTAGAACCAGAGAGATAGACCCTAATACAATAATAGCTGGAGACTTCAACCCCCCACTTTCAGACTTGGACAGGTTATCTAGACAGAAGATCAACAAAGAAACAAAAGGACCTAATTGAAATTTACAGAACATTTCATCCAGTGGCTGCAGAATATACATTCTTCTCCTCAGCACATGGAACATTCTCAAGGAAGCCCATATATTAGGCCACAAAAGAAGTCTTAAAAATTTCAGGAAAACTGAAATAATATCAAGTATCTTCTATGACCAAAATGGAATAAAACTAGAAATCAATAACAAGAGGAATTTTAAAAACTATACAAGCGGCTGGGCGTGGTGGCTCGCGCCTGTAATCCCAGCACTTTGGGAGGCCGAGGCAGGTGGATCACGAGGTCAGGAGATCGAGACCATCCTGGCTAACATGGTGAAACCCTGTCTCTACTAAAAATACAAAAACAAAATTAGCTGGGCATGGTGGCAGGCACCTGTAGTCCCAGCTACTTGGGAGGGTGAGGCAGCAGAATGGCATGAACCCGGGAGTTGGAGCTTGCAGTGAGCCGAGATCGCACCACTGCACTCCAGCCTGGGTGACAGAGCAAGACTCCGTATCAAAAAAAACCAAAACAACTATATGAGCACATGGAAATTAAACAATACGCTCTTGAATGACCAGTGGGTCAATGGAGAGATTATGAATGAAACTGCAAATTTTCTTAAAACAAACCATAATGGAAACACAACATATTAAAATCTATGGGATAAAGTAAAAGCAGTACTAAGAGGAAAATTTATAGCAATAAGTGCCTACATCAAAAAAGTAAAAAAAACTTCAAATAAACAACCTAATGATGCATCTAAAAAACTAGAAAAGAGCAAACCAAACTCAAAATTAGTAGAAGAAAAAAGTAATAAAGATCAGAGCAGAAATAAATGAAATAAAAATGAAAACAACACAAAAAAATCAATGAAATGAAAAAAATTTTTTTTTGTTAAAAAAAGATAAACAAAATGGACGAACCTTTAGCTAGACTAGGAAAAAAAGAAGGAAGACCTAAATAAAATCAGAGATTAAAAAAAAGAGATTACAGTGATAATGTAGAAATTCCGAGGATCATTACAGACTACTATTAGCAACTATACGCCAATAAATTGAAAAACCTGGAAGCAGATAAATTCCCAGACACACACAACCTACCTAGATTACACCATGAAGAAACCCAAAACCTGAGTAGACCAATAACAAGTAATGAGATCAAAGCCATAATAAAAGTCTTCCAGCAAAGAAAAGCCCAGGACCCAGTGGCTTACTGCTGAATTTTACCAAATATTTAAAGAAGGACTAATACCAATCCTGCTCAGACTATTCCAAAAAATAGAGAAGGGAATACTTCCAAACCCATGCTACAAGGCCAGTATTACCCTGATACCAAAACCAGATAAAGATACATCAGAAAAAGAAAACTACAGGCCAATATCTCTGATAAACATTGATGCAAAAAATCCTCAACAAAATACTAGCACACTAAATTCAACAACAGTTAAAAAGATCATGACCAAGTGGGATTCATCCTAGGGATGCAAGGATGTTTCAACATATGCAAATTAATTAATGTGATACATCATATCAGCAGAATGAAGGAAAAAATCATATGATCATTTCAATTGATGCTGAAAAAGCGTTTGATAAAATTCAACATCCCTTCATGATTAAAAACAACAACAACAACAAAAATAAACAACAAAAAATTTTTAAACACTGGGTATAGGCAGGCTGTGGAGCCCAGGCCCAGCCCGGCAGCGCCCCCCAGGTAGACTGGGGCGAGCCCACACCAGCGCGAGGTGAGCCCACTGCAGGAACATCCAGTCGTGGATGAAAATGAGCCGGTTCAGATGGCCAAACTGGCCAAGCAGGCTGAGTGATATGATGACAAGGTAGCCTGCATGAAGTCTGTAACTGAGCAAGGAGCTTAATTATCCAATGAGGGGAGGAATCTTTTTTCAGTTGCTTATAAAAATGTTGTAGGAAACTGTAGGTCATCTTGGAGGGTCATCTCAAGTATTGAACAAAAGACGAAAAGTGCTGAGAAAAAAGCAGCAGATGGCTCAAAAATACAGAGAAGATTGAGACGGAGCTAAGAGATAGCTGCAATTATGTACTGCCTCTTTTGGAAAAGTTCTTGATCCCCAGTGCTTCACAAGCAGAGAGCAAATTCTTCTATTTGAAAATGAAATGCGATAACTACCGTCACTTGGCTGAGTTTGCCGCTGGTGATGACAAGAAAGGGATTGTGGCTCAGTCACAACAAGCATACCAAGAAGCTTTTGAAACCAGCAAAAAGGAAATGCAACCAACACATCCTATCAGACTGGGTTTGGCCCTTAACTTCTCTGTGTTCTCTTGTGAGGTTCTGAATTCCCCAGAGAAAGCCTGCTCTCTTGCAAAGACAGCTTTTGATGAAGCCATTGCTGAACTTGATACATTAAGTGAAGAGTCATACAAAGACAGCACAGTAATAATGCAATTACTGAGAGACAACTTGACATTCTGGACATCGGATATCCAAGGAGACGAAGCTGAAGCAGGAGAAGGAGAAGAAAATTAACTGGCCTTCCAACTTTTGTCTGCCTCATTCTAAAATTTACACAGTAGACCATTTGTCACCTATGCTGTCCCACAAATAGTTTTTTGTTTACAATTTACAACAGGTTTATGTTACTTCTATTTGAATTTCTATTTATCCCAAGTGGTTTTTATGTTTATTATTAGGGAAGTAGAACCAGTTAACATTTAGGGAGCTATCTGTTTTCATCTTGAGGTGGCCAATATGGGGATGTGGAATTTTTATACAAGTTATTAATGTTTTGCATAGTACTGTTGGTACATTGTGGCTTCACAGGGGCCAGTGTTAAAACTGCTTCCATGTCTAAGAAAACTGCCTACATATTGGTTTGTCCTGGTGGGGAATAAAAGGGATCATTGGTTCCAGTCACAGGTGTAGTAATTGTGGATACTTTAAGGTTTGGAGCATTTACAAGGCTGCGGCAGAAACAGATATCCCATTGATACCACATGTTAAACCATGTGTATCTGTGGAATACTCAATCTCAATGTGCGTACCTTTGACTACAGCTGCAGAAGTGTTCCTTTAGACAAAATTGTGACCCTTTTTACTCTGGATAAGGGCAGAAACGGTTCACATTCCATTATTTGTGAAGTTACCTGCTGTTAGCTTTCATTATTTTTGCTACACTCATTTTATTTGTATTTAAATGTTTTAGGCAACCTAAGAACAAATGTAAAAGTAAAGATGCAGTAAAAATGAATTGCCTGGTATTCATTACTTCACGTATATCAAGCACAGCAGTAAAACAAAAACCCATGTATTTAACTTTTTTTTAGGTTTTTTGCTTTTGTGATTTTTTTTTTTTTGATAATTGCCTAACATATATGCTCTGTAAAAATAGTTAACAGGGAAATAACTTGAGATGATGGCTATGTTTGTTTAATGTCTTATGAAATTTTCATGAACAATCCAAGCATAATTGTTAAGGACACATTTATTAAATTCATGTAAGTGGAATAAAAGTTTTATGAATTAAAAAAAACAACTGGGTATAGATGAGACATACTTCAACAAAATAAAAGGCATATATGACAGACCCACAGCTAGAATCATACTGAACAGGGAAAAACTGAAAGTCTTTCTTCTAAGATCTGGAACATGACCAGGATGCTCACTTTCACTACTATTATTCAACACAGTACTGAAATTCCTAGCTAGAGCAATCAGACAACAGAAAGAAAGGCACCCAAAGAAAGGAAGAAGTCAAATTTTTCTTGTTTGCAAGTGATATAATCTTATATTTGCAAAAACCTAAAGATTTCACTACAAAACTATTAGAACTGAAAAACAAATTCAGTAAAGTGGCAGAGTACAAATCAACTACAAAAATCAGTAGCATTTCTGTATGCTAATAGCAAACAATCTGAAAAATAAATCAAGGAAGTAATTCCATTTACATTATTACAAATAAAATAAAATATCTAGAAACAAACTTAACCAAAGAAGTGAAAAATCTCTATAATGAAAACTATTCAACATTGATGCAAGAAATTGAAAAGGACATAAAAAATAGAAAGATATTCCATATTCATGGATTGGAAAAATCAATATTGATAAAATGTCCATATTTCCTAAGGCAATCTACAGATTCAGTGCAATCCCTATGAAAATAGTGAGGATATTCTTCAAAGAAATAGAAAAAATAATCTTAAATTTTACATGGAACCACGAAAGACCCAGAATAACTAAAGCCATCTGAGCAAAAAGAACAAAACTGGAGGAATCACAACACTGGAGGAATCACAGAACTATAGTAACAAAAAGAGCATGGTACTGGCATAAAAACAACAGACACATAGATCAATGGGACAGAACAGAGAACCCGGAAACAAATGCATACATCTACAGTGAACTCATTTTTGACAAAGGTGCAAAGAACACACATTGGAGAAAGAACAGTCTCTTCAATAAATGGTGATAGGAAAACTGGATTTCCATAGGCAACAGAATGAAATTAGACCCCTGTCTCTCACCGTATGGGAAATAAAATCAAAGTGGATCAAAGACTTAAATCTAAGATCTCAAACTGGGAAGCTACTAAAAGGAAACATTGGGGAAACTCTACAGGACATTGGTCTGGGCAAAGATTTCTTGAGTAATACCCCAAAAACATAGGCAACCAAAGCAAAAAGGGACAAATGGGATCACATCAAGTTAAAAAGCTTCTTCACAGCAAAGTAAACAATCAACAAAGTGAAGAGACCATCCATTGAATGGGAGAAAATATTCACAAACTATCAATCTGATGAGGGATTAATAACTTGAATATGTAAGGAATTCAATTCAACAGGAAAAAAATCTAATAATTTATTTTTTTTTTTTGAGATGGAGTTTTGCTCTTGTTGCCCAGGCTGGACTGCAGTGGCACGATCTTGGCTCACTGCAACCTCTGCCTCCCAGGTTCAAGTGATTCTCCTGTCTCAGCCTCCTGAGTAGCTGGGATTACAGGCTTGCACCACCATGCTTGGCTATTTTTTTTGTATTTTTGTAAAGAAAGGGTTTCACCATGTTGGCCAGGCTGATCTTGAACTCTTGACCTCAGGTGATCCACCCATCTCAGCCTCCCAAAGTGCTGGGATTACAGGTGTGAGCCACCACGCCTGGCCTAATAATTCATTTTAAAATGGGCAAAAAACAAAAGCAAAAATTGACAGTGGGATCTAATTAAACTAAAGAGCTTCTGCACAGCACAAGAAACTACCAACAGAGTGAACAGACAACCTACAGATTAGGAAAAAAATTTTTGCAAACTATGTATCCAACAAAGGTCTAATATCCAGCATCCATAAGAAACTTAAAACAAATTTACAAGAAAAAAAGAAACAACCCCATATAAAAGTGGGCAAAGGACATGAACAGACACTTTTTAAAAGAAGATATACATATGGCCAACAAGCATATTGGAAAACAAAGCTAAATATTACTGATAATTAAAGAAATGCAAATCAAAATCACAATGTGACACCATCTCCCAGGAGTCAGAATGGCTATTAATAAAAAGTAAAAAAAAAAAAAAAAAAAAAAAAAAAGGATGTTGGAGAGGTTGTGAAGAAAAAGGAACACTTATACACTGTTGGTGGGAGTGTAAATTAGTTCAACCATTGTGGAAGACAGTGTGGCAATTCCTCAAAGACCTAAAGACAGAAATACCATTCAACCCAGCAATCCCATTACTGGGTATACACCCAAAGGAATAGAAATCATTATTTTATAAAGTCACATGCATGTGTATGTTCATTACAGCACTATTCAAAATAGCAAAGACATAGAATCAACCTAAATACCCATCAATGACAAACTGGATAAAGAAAATGTACATATACACCACAGAATATGATGCAGCCATAAAATACAACGAGATATCCTTTGCAGGGACATGGATGGAGCTGGAGGCCATTATCCTTAGCAAACTAACACAAGATCAGAAAACCAAATACCACATGGTCTCACTTATAAGTGGGAGCTAAATTATGAGAACACATGGACTCATAGAGGGGAACAAAACATACTGGGGCCTATTGGAGGGTGGAGGGTGGGAGGAGTGAGGAGATCAGGAAAAATAACAATGGGTACTAGGCTTGATACCTGGGTGATGAACTAATCTGTGCAACAATCCCCCATGACACAAGTTTACCTATGTAACAAACCTGCACATGTACTCCCGAACTTAAATTTTAAAAATAGGCAAAAGATCTGAATAGACATTTCTCAAAAGAAAACATATAAATGGCAAACAGATTTATGAAAAGTGCTCAATGTCACTGGTCATCAGATAAATGCAAATTGAAACTACAATGAGATATCATCTCATTCTGGTTCAAATGGCTTTTATCTAAAAGACAGGCAATAATGAATGCTGGCGAGTATGTGCAGAAAAACAAACCCTCCTACACTGTTGGTGAGAATGTAAATTAGTACAGCCACTATGGAGAACAGTATGGAGGTTCCTCAGAAAACTAAAAATAGAGCTACCATATAATTCAGCCATCCCTTTGCTAGGTATATGCCCAAAAGAAAGAAAATTAGTATATCAAAGAGATACCTACACTCCCATGTTTACTGCAGCACTATTCACAATAGCCAAGATTTGGAACCAAACTCAGTGTCCACCAACAGATGAATGGATGAAGAAAATGTTGGCACATATACACAATGGAGTACTACCTGCCTATAAAAGGAACAAGATCCTGTCAGTTGCAACAACGTGGATGGACTGGAGGACATTATGTTAAGTGAAATAAGCCAGGCACATAAAGACAAACTTTGCATACTCTCACTCATCTGTAAGAGCTAGAAATTAAAACACTTGAACTCATAGACATAGAGAGTAGAATGATGGTTACCAGGGGTTGGGGTGTGTGTGTGTGTGTGTGAAATTACTGGGTACAAGAATAATATAATTAGAATGAATATGAATAAGACCTAGTATTTGATAGTACAACAGGGTGACTACAGTAAACAATGATTTATTGTACATTAAAAAATAACTAAAAGAGATAATTGGAATGTTTGCAACACAAAGAAATGATAAATGCTTGAGGTGATGAAAAAAGCTGATTTCATGAAGATAGTGAATGATGGTTATCAGTGGCTGGAAAGGGTGGGTGAGGAGATGCGCAATGGTTCGCTAATGGGTACAAACATACAGTTAGACAGAAGAAATAAGTTCTAGTGTTTGATAGCACAGTAGGGTGACAATAGTTAACAATAATTTTTTGTATATTTCAAAATATCTAGAAGATTAGATTTGAAATGTTCCCAATACAAGGAAATGATAAATGTTTTAGGTGATAGACATTCTAATTAATCTAATTTGGTCATTACACATTGTATGCTTGTATCAAAATATCACATGTGCTTTAACATGTACAATTATGTATCAATAAAATGTATTAATATTGGTTCACTAATCATAGTAAACATGTATAATAAAATGGGAGCTTTCAGCACTGTCTGCTAATTTTTTCTGTAAACTTAAAACTATTCTAAAGAATAAATTTTATTAATTTAAGAAATAAGCTAATTTTTAAAAATGAAATTAAAATCAAACATTTGTGAAATGTTTGAAAACTTTGAAACACTTTGATGGAACCCAGGATTTTGGGGAACATAACATAAGAACTACTGGTCTTATCAACATGAATGATTCTGAAGTTGATTCAATTTCCATCACAGGAATCCTTACTTTTCACAGTGATGTGGGACTCAAAAGGACTGTTCATGCTGAAATCATGCAAAGTGATCTTAATAATCAATGGGGAAAACTACAATTGTTTAGTCACCTTTCAAAATTTTTCATCGAAATGTAAAAAATATCTTTTGTTGGTTATAATGAATGGGGAAGTGAAAAAGGTAGTAACATAAATATTTATTTAGTACACTGCAATTTAAAACATTAGAAATATTGAGATTTAAAGTGTTTTTTTAAAGAAAACTTACCAAAATAACCACTGCTAAGAATTTTTCTTCCTCTGTTTCCAAATTCTTAACTAATATCTTAAGATATACAGGTTGCTCTTACCTACTTACAGGAGATATTTTGGAAGGTGCACTTTAAAATTATTTTTTATTTTTCAACACTGAAAAATTTTATAGGTATGAACACTTCAATCATTTCATTATAGGAAAAAATCTCCCATTATTTTTTTTAAGACCTTAATATTCCACCCTTTGAGTTACAATTGGGACAACTGGGAGAGGGGGAAGAGTTGGAGTGGGATGAAGAACTAGGAGGTGCTCGACAGCTGGAGGTCTAGTCCACTTAGTTTTTGTACTGGAAGGGCTCATCACCTGTTTCATTGAGAAGACACGTGTGGATGAGGGCTTCTGTCACCGAAAAGGGATCGCAGTTGGTAGAGGGGCGACGGTCTTCAGAGTAACCCTTCTTCTCCTGGCTGACAGTCTGGGGAATGCATAAGCTGGCGCTACGACTGGCTACACTAGCAGAAAAGTCGTTGATGTTGGAGGTTTCATGGAATCCAGTTAGGCGTCGGGCATTGTCCAGGCCTCTCTTGGGATCATAGGCGAGGATGTGGTACTGGTGTCGCTTGCTTAGTTTCTCGATGGCCTCCTCAGTGTACTTCAGACCATTCTCCTCCCGCATGGCCTTGGTACTAAAGTTGGTATGGCAGCCTGCACCATTCCAGTTCCTAGGTATGGGCTTAGGATCAAAGGTTGCTATCACTCCAAAGTCTTCACACACACAATGCAAGATGAAATGGGCCACCCAGAGATGATCTCCCATGCTGATTCCTTCACAGGGTTCAATTTGAAATTCCCACTGGGCAGGCATGACCTCAACATTAGTCCCTGTAATCCTGACTCCAGCATACAAGCAGGCCTGGTAATGAGCCTCCATGATGTCCCTGCCATAGGTTCTGTCTGCTCCCATGCTGCAGTAATATGGACTGTGAGGCCCTAGGAAGCCGTTGGAAGGCCAACCAAAGGGGTGCCCATTTGTCCCCATGAGGGTATATTCCTGCTCCATGCCAAACCAAGGGTGCTGGTTGCTCACCATGTCAATTATCCATTTACAGGTGTGCCTCAAATTGGTCTCTGCAGGCTTTCAATTGTACTTGAAAACATCACACAATACCAGCTTGTTAGGGTCCTTACGGAAGAGGTCCTTAAACATAGCAGCAGGAATGAGATACATGTCACGGTTGGAGCCTTCAGACTGTAAAGTACTAGAGGCATTGAAATTCCCCTCAGGCAACTCTTCCACACACTTGGGCTCACTGTCCAGGGTCTGGGTCTTGCAGTGCACTCCTTCTCCAGTACCATCGATCCAGATATACATGACCTGGACTTTCTCACCCTGAGGCAGGGACATGTACACCTGCTTGATGCCTTTATTTAAGTGGGAACATGCTGAGGTGGTCATGGTGGAAGGTATTCTGGGTGCCGGGCAGATGGGCGGGTAAAGGTAGGCTGCAAGAGCGAGGTGAGGAGAGGAGAGGAGGCCGCTGTGCTGCTCACACGCTCCGCTCTTCTCCCACTCTTGACTCTCCCCCCCATGATTTTTGTTCACACTTTTGAATACTCTAGTATTCAAGAGCTTCTAAGTTTTTTCTCAAACTATTCAGTGACATTCAAAAATTTTCAAACTTATGGAATAATTTGCATAAGAAACAAGGACATTTCTTTCTGCAATATTATCGTCCATGTACATGGCAAGTATGTATTTCTCTTTGAAAAATTATCTTTTTAAGTTGCATAGTGTGTAATAGTGGAGATAATGCTCCCACACACTCTCTGAACTAAGATTTAATAAAACATTTTTACTTTCTCCAAAAAAAACTTACCACAAAAACAAACCACACACTTATCAAGAAAAGTCTGAATAACACTTACCTTCTCATAGTATAACTTGTGATACTGCATAAACATCTTTTCTATGCCTTTGCAAATCGTCATACTCCTTTCTAAGTTTTGATTATCTTCTAACATTTCATCCTTTGTACTTTCAATGTTATGACATATCTCTGAGAGTTACTTTAATGTTAAGTTTTTGCTGGCATCACTTCCTCTAACATGAGGTCATCCTTTCCTCATTTATGTTTATAAGATGATTGTCTTCACTACATTCCTCTCACTTTATATCTAGGGTTTCTTAGAGGGTGACAGTATCACTCATGGTCAGCTATCTTTTCTATAACTCTATTTACATTAGACTCAAATTTCACCTCCAGCGTCATCATCCTTTGGATGAATTACTGTTGCTAGGGCAGTGGGTTCCTACCCCAATAAAAGAGTAGACTCCTGTAGTTGACAGATCCACCAGAATCACAAGTGGTGGGGAAGGGGAAGTTTCTCGAAGAAATAGATACTACATATTCATGATAGATTTTGCTCCTATCACACATTGTCATAACACTATTTATAGTGATAGAGGATTGTATTAGTTCATTCTCATGCTGCTATGAAGAAATACCCAAAACTGGGTACTTTATAAAGAGGTTTAATTAACTCACACTCTACATGGCTGGGGAGGCCTCAGGAAACTTACAATCATGGTGGAAGGCACCTCTTCACAGGGCAACAGGAGCGAAAATGAGTGCCGAACGAAGGGGGAAGCCCTTTATAAAACCACCTGATCTTGTGAGAACTCAGTCACTATCACGAGAACAGCACCAGGGTTGGTGGTGGGGTGGGGTCAGGGGGTACCACTTCCATGATTCTGTTATCTCCACCTGGTCCCGCCCTTGACATGTGGGGATTATTACAATTCAAGGTGAGATTTCGGTGGGGACACAGAGCCAAACCATATCAAGGATACCACCCCTAAGAGGACAAATCCAATCATCAAATCTTAAGCTCCTTTCTGCACAAATCACCACAATTCTGTTTCTCAAAGAATCTTTCCACCTCCATGGTTCCTAGTCACTATATCCCAGATGATCCTTACCTTCTGATCCGTAAAAGAAATGTCCACATCTTCCATGTCTGGACTTACCTGTTCTCTGACTGCAATGGAAACAGGTGATACCTGCCTCTGATCTTCTTTACTTTGTGAACCCTTTAAATTTCCCTCTTGGCATTTCTAGCCTTGATACTTCTGTGCAGGTTTTGGTTCTGCCTACTGTTTTGGTGTTAATGTTTCTTGTTCAAAATATGAAATGAGAACTACTTACTTCAATTTTCATTCAAGGATGAAAAAAAAAAGGCCAACTTGCCAACATGGACTAGTGACAAACAACATGCATTGTAAAGAAAACAGAACTGTCATCCCTGAAGACTCAGAAAGACATGCCGCTGAAAATGCTTTGATTAGACAAAGTAGACACACATGTTAGGAACTATGATATCTGCTTAATGTGTTTTCAATGAAAGAAATGTGCCTGGAGAAACCCCATCTCTATAAAAAAATACAAAAATTTAGCAGGGCATGGTGGTGCATACCTGTAGTCCCAGCTACTTGGGGGGCTGAGGCAGGAGGATAGCTTGAGCCCAGGAGGTCGAGGCTGCAGTGAGCTGGGATTGTGCCACTACACTCCAGCCTGGGTGACAAAGTACCACCCTCTCTCAAAAAAAAAGAAAAAAGAAATGTGTCAACCTGGGCAATATAGTGAGACCTGTCTCTACAATATTGTGAGACCTGTCTCTGCCAAGAAAAAAAAAAAAAAAAATAGCCAGGCATGGTGGCATGCACCTGTAGTCCCAGGTACTCAGAGGGCTAAGGCAGGACGATCCCTTGAACTTAGGAAGTTGAGGCTGCAGTGAGACATGATCGCACCACTGCACTTCAGCCTAGGTAACAGAGCAAGACCTTGTCTATCAAAAAAAAAAAAAAAAAAGAAAAGAAAAAGAAAACAAAGGAGAAAGAGGAAAAAAGAAAAGCAGGTGATCACAGGAAGACATTTAGATGACTGGAAAAGACTAGAAACCCAAATGTGATGTAAATAGAGATTAGAGATGAAGGGACTGTTAGCTGAGAAAGAATAGATTTCAATGAAACAAAAGTTGTATAAGAAGCAGAACTGACATGAGATTCATGGCAAAATGAGATTCCTGTTGTATAAGGATACAATTGAGAAGTACTTCCAGACTGTAAAAACAAAAACAAAACTAAAACTCCAAAGTAGACATTATAAGAGAAGATGATAGATACAGAGAGCAAAGGACGAAAATCAAATGTAGGAATAAAAGACTTTTATTGTAGGAACAGGGAGCAAAACCAACAAAAAAGAAGTAATAATGCAAGGTATGAGAAGAAAATGTTCCTGAGTGGAAAAAAAGAGCTTAGATTACATATTAAAGGAACTTACTGTTTTCCAGCAAACTTAACTTTTAATAAATGCTATATCTACCTATATCCTGTTGAGACTTACATTTCCAGGTAAATTTAATCACATTAATTTACCCTGCTATAATGCCATAAAAATATTATTTTAAGAGGAAAAAACCCATGATATTAAAGAAAATGGGAGAGCAAATGGAGGAAGAGGGAGATGACAGTAGATAAAAACTGTCAACAAAATTTTGGAAGCTGAAAAACAGACTAGTACTAATTGATTTAGGAGACCTGAGAAAGGAAAAGGCTAAATGCCTGTGGAGTGACTATAAAAGAATAAAGCCAAATAACTCTAAAGGCTCAGGATTTGGTGGCAGCTATCTCTGAAAGTGGGGTTGAAAGTATGAGAACAGACACCTAAATCTCTTCTTCCACTCTTCACAAACTTTTAACACTCCTTCTCCCACAAAAGGACAAAGCCTAAAGGTTTATGCTCCAGAAAAATTAATGCAGAGAGACCCTGGACTCACCTGGACCAGGCACAGCTAAGGGTGAGGGTACTGTAGTGAAAGCTGAATGCTCCTTGTTCTCTTTACCTGCTGTGCTCTGAGAATACCAGAGCCAGACCTATACCTTCTAGGCAGGAGATTGGAGGAGTCTTTTCTACCGCAAAATCCACAAAACCTGAATTATTTACTCTGGCTCTGTGTCAGGGTTTGCTGAACCCTGCTTTAGGCCATAGAAATTAAAGGGTTTTTTTGGCCGGGCACGGTGGCTCAAGCCTGTAATCCCAGCACTTTGGGAGGCCGAGACGGGCGGATCACCAGGTCAGGAGATCGAGACTATCCTGGCTAATACGGTGAAACCCCGTCTCTACTAAAAAATACAAAAAAACTAGCCGGGCGAGGTGGCGGGCACCTGTAGTCCCAGCTACTCGGGAGGCTGAGGCAGGAGAATGGCGTAAACCCGGGAGGCGGAACTTGCAGTGAGCTGACATCCGGCCACTGCACTCCAGCCTGGGTGACAGAGCGAGACTCCGTCTCAAAAAAAAAAAAAAAAAAAAAAAAAAAGAAATTAAAGGGTTTTTGAAAACTAAACTTTGCTAAGTTTAATTTTAGAATTCCTTAATTAGTTCTCTTTACATTTTCTGAAGTTTGTGGATAATAAAATGATAGAGTTTCTAAGCAAAAGATAATGATTTTGCAGAGTTCTTTAATAATGAATTCTGTGAAATGTATTCTCCTATCAATAGAGTTAAGTTGAATTTTCCAGGATGGGAAAATGAAGTCAAGCAATTTCCTCCCATGTTAGGGCATGGTTTTCTTGAATTCATTCCTGTTTGGGGGGTCACTGAGATTCCATATATGTAAATTTATAACTTTACTAAATTTGGGTAATTCTCAGCCATTATATCATCACATATATTTTCCACACCAATCTTTTTCTTCTCTCCTGGAATTCCACTGACATAAATTTTATCTTTTTGATATTGTCCCAAAAGTCCTCATGATTGTACTCATCTTTTTTTTTTCCATTTTTTTCTCTGTTTTTCAGATTGGAAATTTCTGTTGGTCCAAATTCAAGTTCATGGATTGGTCAGTCATTTTCATTCTGCTCTCAACTGTGCCCAGTAAATATTTTATTTCAGATGCTGTATTTCTCAGTTTTAAATTTCCAATAGGTTCCTTTTTATAATTTATATTTCTTTGCTTAGAGCTTCTATATTTCTATTGATTTCAATAGTGTTTACTTTTACCTTCTGGAAGAAGCACATAATAGGTGTTTTAAGGTATTTGTCTAATAATGTCAACATCTTGGGGTTGACATCTATTGATTATTTTTTCCCTTAAGAATTGGTCGCATTTTCTTAATTCTTAATAGGTTGAATCTTAGACATTTTGTGTACTAAATTGTGAGATTCTGGGCCCATTTAAGTCCTCTGCAGAATGTTGGTTGTTATTATTTTAGCAGGGAGTTAACCCTGTTAGGTTTGGATGGAAAGTTCTGTCACTTTCTGTGGGGAGCAGTTCCAAAGACTTCAGTTTTCAAAGTATTTGCTATGCTGTTTGGGTCTGCTCTTTGCATGCACTTCTTAGAGGTTAGTCTGGGACATAGGGGATGGGCTATACGGCAGTTCAGTTCTCAAAGCTTTTGCTATGCGGTTTTTCATGTGTTCTGAACATACACGGCTTAGGGGTGAGTATGGACTTGTGACAATGCACATGGAAGCTGGGGATCCCTTATCCCCCTCTCCTCTGCTGGATTTTCAATACATTCTTTGTTTCTCAGGAGCCCCTTTTTACCAGTCCTTTCGTAGAGAGTTGGGATTTCCCCTAGAGTTGTGGCCACCATAATCATACAGTTCTGTGTGATTGGGTCTACACTCAGGACAAGACAGTTAGAGAAAAGAGAGATAGAAAAATAACAGGAACTCTTCCATCCACCCACATACACTCTTCCTACCTCGGGGCATTTTTTTTTTTTTTTTTTCCCATTTCCTCCTTCCAGAGGAACAGGTTTTCTCTCAGGGTTCTGGGTTTCTGTACCACTGCCAACGTGACAGCTCAGCTGTATGACCAGGGCTGGTCTTGGGCATGGTTTGGAAAGGACGAAAAGAGAAAAATAAAACCAAGGATTCTCCCTACACTCTCGAGCTTGCTTAGTCCATCTTTTCCAGACCTATGGCCATGAAAAATGGGATTTTCTCAGTTTTTGCTATCCGTTCCTGTCACATAGGTCCCCAACTCAGGTTGCCTTTGGATCGAAATTGGTAGGTAAAGGAAGAAAACAACCCAGGAAACTCACTGCCTCCATTTGGATTGTTCTTCAGGCTTTGACTTCCTTCACAGCCAACTGCTGCTTCTATTTCTCAGAGTTCTTACATAGTTGTTTCTTGTATTTTTCCAGAATTTTTGTTACAATCAGTGGGGGAGATAGGCTGCAACTTGGCTAGACATGGGCTGGACAGTTTTTTTTAATCTTAAATTTGATAAACAAAAGAGTTCACATAGCAGGCTTGAATTAACTGAAATTTGGAAAAATTCTAGACAAAACTAATTAGTTCTATTGTCCTTCCTTTTATGGGTTGAAGGAGCAAATCTCTATGGTACTTAATGGCCATTTTAGAAAACCCCATAAGCCAGGCACGGTGGCTCGCACCTGTAATCCCAGCACTTTGGGAGGCTGAGGTGGGTGGATCACGATGTCAGGAGTTCAAGACCAGCCAAGATGGTGAAACCCTGCCTCTATTAAAAATACAAAAAATTAGCCAGGCGTGGTGGTGGGCACCTGTAGTCCCAGCTACTTGGAAGGCTGAGGCAGAGAACTGCTTGAACCTGGGAGGCGGAGGCTGCAGTGAGCCAACATCATGCCACTGCACTCTAGCCTAGGCGACAAAGAGAGACTGTGTCTCAAAAAAAAAAAAAAAAAAAAAAAAAGAAAGAAAGAAAAGAAAACCCTATAAATATAGTTTATTCATAAAAGACACCTTTACAGTTCTTTTTAAAATATGACTTTTGGATAGGCAAAATCAAGAATAGTAATTAGACAAAATAGGCTGGGCATGGTGGCTGATGCCTGTAATCCTAGCACTTTTGGAGGCCAAGGTGGGAGGATCAGTTGAATTCAGGAGTTCAAGACCAGTTTGAGCAACATAATGAGATCTCGTCTTTACTAAAAAAAAAAAAAAAAATTAGTCAGGTGTGATGGTGTGTGTCTATAGTCCCAGCTATTTGGGAAGCTGAGGCAGGAGGATTGCTTGAGCCCAGGAGATGGAGGCTGCAGTAAGCTATGATCCTGCCACTGCACTCCGGCCTGGGTGGCAGAGTGAGACTTTGTCTCAATTGAAAAAAAAAGAAGACAAGATACAAGTCATGTATATCTAAAGATAAATAAGACATTACTTTCTATAGGGTAAACTAAAAGTTAGAGACTCTGAATCATAACAAAAGCTCTTAGTCTTTAAATCTATTTCGTTTTATCTCATAACTTAGTAACATAGACTACTATGTAAATATGCTTTTAAGTGTTCACAAAAAGAAACCCTAATAGTTTAATAAACATTTTAGACTTTAAAAACATTTACTTACATATTTTAATTGACAAATAGAAATTATATATGTTTATCATGTATGTTGTTTTGAAATATACATTATGAAATGGCTAATTTCAGCTAGTAACATTTGTATTACCTCACATACTTATTTTGTATGTATGTAGAGAGAACACTTAAAATCTACTCTCTTAGCAATTTTCAAGATCTTTTAGACATTTTTGGCTGCTTATCTGGACTAGTTATTCCTAGAGTGTGCACATGATAACAGAATGACTTTTATTTCTAAGTTAATTTTTAATGTTTTCCGAGAGGGGGAAAAAGGAGGGAAAGGAACAGAACAAAACAGAGGAGATCCTCATCAGTATAGTGGTGAGTAAAAAAAAGAAGAGACAAAACTGGCTTCAGACAAATATGAATATTGTAGAAGGCTAATTATATTCCTTCTTCAAGGAGAGGAGAGAAAGCTTAGATGCAGGAAAATCCATTTTCACATATAGATATACAACAGAGAGTTATTATACCTGGTTGAAACAGTAGCTCTGACCTTCCACAATTTTATAAGTGGTACAATAAAGCCAGCATTTATTAACTCCTGAAGTACAGAAATGAAGGAGGGGTGTCTTCTACATGAAACAAAACAATCACTCCATATTAATCAGGCAAGATGAAAAACCTCCTTAAAAGGATTTCTTCTCTTTATGTTCTAAGGTACCTCTCAAAGGAACAAAGTTGTCTCTGTAAACAGTTCACCAAAGTGTTTGGTGCAATTGCAAACTGTCCCTGGTAAAATTGTGACAGACAGAGAGGCATACAAGTTAATGTTATAGTGAGAAACCACACAGGAATTGAGCATTTGGCCTAGATGAGGCTCAGTTTGGGATAAGGCAGAATACGTGAAATGTCAATGGTCCATAAGATGGTACTTGTCCAGAGCTTGGCCAAAGGCCAGGCTGTCACTGATGACAGCTGACTAAACCTCCCAAGTTGGGCAGACAAAACTAAACAAATTAGTCCCCAAAAACACAAAGATAAGAGAAGAGCCAGGTATAGCGGTGTGCTCTTGCAGTCCCAGCTGTTTAGGAAGCTTGAGCCTAGGAGTTTGAGGACAGCCAACATAGTGAGACCCCATCTCTTAAAAAAGAAAAAAAAGGGGGCCGGGCGTGGTGGCTCATACCTGTAATCTCAGCACTTTGGGAGGCCAAGGTGGGCGGATCACAAGGTCAGGAGTTCCAGACCAGCCTGACCAACACGGTGAAACCCTGTCTCTACTAAAAATACAAATAATTAGTTGGGTATGGTGGCAGGTGCCTGTAATCCCAGCAACTCGGGAGGCTGAAGCAGGAGAATTGCTTGAACCTGGGAGGTAGAGGCTGGAGTGGGCCGAGATCGCGCCACTGCCCTCCAGCCCGGGCGACGATGCAAGACTCAGTCTCAAAAAAAGAAAAAAAGAAGGAAAAAAAGGATGAGGTAAGATAAAATAAGATTGAGAAAGAAGTCCTTATAAGGATTTGAAGTGTTGACCTGAAACAAAGTCTGTCTGAAGGACACTATACTATGGAGGCTTTCTGAAGTTCTCAACCGCTTGTGTACCGGCTTGAGGGACTGTCTTATTGGATCTTTACCTGTCTTCTCCCTATAGATGTTTCCTGTTCCCTTTTACCAGAGACATGCATGATTTGCTCCCTCATCTCCTACTGGTCTTTGCTCCAATGTCATCTTCTCAGACCTCCCCTTGCCACCTATTTAAAATTACAAATCTTGTTTATACTCCTGACTCGGTCTCTTCTTTATTTTTCTCCATTGCACTTATTACCATCTAACACACTACATATTTTCCTATTTGTTTGCTTTGTCTCTCCTTCCACTAGGATGAAATCTCCCTGAAGGATTTTTTTTTTTTCTGTTTCTGTCTTAACTAGAACAATGCCTTTCACATAAACAAAGGTACCCAATTTAAATTTGTGGGATCAATGAATGAATTGTCTATGGCAGTGTCAGTGAAGACAAAAGCCTAAAATGGAGCCTAAAATATCCTTATAACAAGAAATTCCCCTTCCTCAATTACAAAACATTTGTTTCTGGGATATGTTATTAGTTCCATAAGTTAGAAGAGAAAACTTACAGAAGGTGAAAACTACTGTGAAGAGGCCGGGTGCGGTGGCTTACGCCTGTAATCCCAGCACTTTGGGAGGCTGAGGCAGGCAGATCATGAGGTCGGGAGTTCGAGACCAGCCTGTACAACATGATGAAGCCCCATCTCTACTAAAAATACAAAAATTAGCTGGGTGTGGTAATGGGCGCCTGTAATCCCAGCTACTTGGGAGGCTGAGGCAGGAGAATTGCTTGAACCTGGGAGGCAGAGGTTGCAGTGAGCTGAGATCGTGCCACTGCACTTCAGCCTGGGTGACAGAGCAAGACCCTATCTTGGGGGAAAAAAACAACAAATAAACACATACACAAAAACAAAAAAACAACTATAGCAAAGAAAGAAATCAAATTGGAAGGATAAGAAAAAGAGGAAAAAAAACTAAACAAAGACAATCCAAAAAGAGGATTAGATTGGATGAAAGACTGTACCAATGAAAAGAGATAGAGTGCAACGGATGAAAGAAAAGATGACATTTTGAAACACTAGCCTTTTACTGATAAATGTTGTATTATAGGAAAGGAACATCTGTGATCTATGGGACAATCAATTATCAACTATGTAAAATATTAACTATATGAAACCACACTTTGTCTTCAGAGCAGAGGTTCCCCTTGTAGGTGGCAAAGGGGAAACGTCCCTTCACCTTTAGAAGGTTATGAAAATCAACTGACAAAAAGCAGATTAATAGGTGAAAAGGCATACAAATTTATTAATGTGCATGAGGGAGGGGATTATTAATAATCAGAGTGATTATTACTGAATAACCCAGTGTGGTACAGAAACTTACATATCCTTTTTCATGGACAGTAGGAGATGAGGAATGTCAACAATTCCTTTGAGGGGCAGTAAGTCATTAGGGAGAATGAATGGACCCAGGAGTTGGGAGGCCTACGTTAAGGGAAGGTGAGAGGTAGAGCTACACAGGAACAAAGGTTGTCCTATGCAGATAAAGTTCCATGGGTGATCTCTTGGGGCTACCCTCAGAAGAACACATGAAAAATCTGGGCCAGAAAGGTGGCTCACACCTGTAGTCCTAGCCCTTTGGGAGGCCGAGGAGGGAGGATTCCTTGAGGCCAGGAGTTTGGAACCAGCCTGGGCAATATAGTAGACAACCTGTCTCTATGAAAATAAAATAAAAATTAGAGGGGTGGGGTGGTGCTCACCTGCAGTGAGCTATAATCACACCACTGCACTCTAGCCTGGGCAACAGCGCAAGAATCTTCTCTTTTAAAAAAGTGTGTCTGGGTGTGGTGATGACACCCAATTTCTTCTCTTCTCCAGTGGTTGACCTCTCCTGGTTATTTGAATCTCTAGGGAGGGGATTTCAGACAATTGCATTGCATTTCTTTTGGAAACAAAGTTACTTGTTTAGATAAGGGAATTCCAAGAGAGTCCCTCTCTGCAGTTTGAGTAGGGGGAATAAGACAAAGGTAGGGGTTAGGGTTAGGGATCTTGATTCTGAGGCAGCTTCTTTTTTTTTTTTTTTTTGAGATGGAGTCTCACTCTGTCACCCAGGCTAGAGCGCAGTGGCGTGATCTCGGCTTACTGCAAACTCTGCCTCCTGGGTCCAAGCGATTCATCTGGATTTTAAGGCAGCTTTTAAGACCTCACCATGTCAAAGCATCAGGAAGGAAGCACCGTGTCAAAGCACAATGAAACTTAAGATTCCTTAAATTAAGATTCCTTTCTGCTGACTCCAAATTTTTAGACAAAACACATCTGTGTGAAGAGACCCCCGAACAGGCTTTGTGTGAGCAACATGGCTGTTTATTTCACCTGGGTGCAGGTGGGCTGTCTGAAAAGAGAGTCAGTGAAGGGAGATAGGGGTGGGGCTGTTTTATAGGATTTGGGTAGGTAAAGGAAAATTACAGTCAAAGGGGTATTGTTCTCTAGTGGGCAGGGATGGGGGGGTCACAAGGTGCTCAGTGGGGGAGCTTTTGAGCCAGGATGAGCTAGGAGAAGGAATTTCACAAGGTACTGTCATCAGTGAAGGCAGGAACAGGCCATTTTCACTTTTTTTGTCATTCTTCAGTTACTTTAGGCCATCTGGATGTATATGTGCAGGTCACAGGGGATATGATGGCTTAGCTTGGGCTCAGAGGCCTGACACCTTTAACCACTTGTAAATTCAAGAATCTCTCAATCCATTATAACCTGTAAGATCTGCTTCAAGACATCCAGACTTTTTGGGCTGAACCAATGTATACCCTTCAAGTATTGATTTATGACCTTGCCTGTAACTTCTGCCTCCCTAAAACGTATAAAACCAAATTGTAATCCAACTGAGGCAGGCACACTTTCTCAGGACCCCTTGAGACTGTGTTACCCAGGCCATGGTCACTCATATTGACTCAGAATAAGCCTCTTTAAAATATTTTACAGAGTCTATTTTTTCCACTAACAGCCCCAACACCCTCAACAACTTCTCACTTCCTTCCCCCCTCCCTGTTTCTCCCCTCTAATCCTTCCTCTCTTTCCTTCTCAACCCTCAGGACTGCATGTGCACACACCCACAAAGACCAAAAAATCTGTATAGAGAAATGCACCCACACAGACGTTTATACCTAGAAACACATATGGTCAGGTTCTGAAGACCCATCTCCACAGTTCATGTCCACGTGACACAGAGAAACACACCCATGAGGAGACATCCACAAGCCCAGTTTCCACACGAAGACAAAATAAAATCTAAAACTCAGTTAATTAAGATCAAATATATACAAAATAAAATGCAGTCAGAGTAAAATAAATATTTCAGGAATCCTTCTGTTATTTCTGCATGTTATCATTACACAGAGACACCAGCAGTTTATGCATGTTGATTCCTGCATTTTGGATCATTCCCTCTTCCAACTTCACATATTAAAATCCTCTCTCGGCTTCAAGCACCAGCTTGAATGCCATCTTCTACATGAAGCTTTCCCAGATCACTTCAGCCAAAAATAATTTCCCCTTTACAGGAGATTTATATAGCAACTTTATATAATATTTATAAGGAGATTATATACCACACACTCTCAGAAATCATATTATTGTATAGATACCTATTATTTCCCACTATGCTGAACACATGTAACTTTTAAGTTATCAGAATTCACTTCTACATACTTTTATATCCCCCACAATGTTTTATTCAACAAATAGGTTTTAATGGACACCACTTTCAGCTAACGGGTAGAAAACTGAAGCACAGGAGAGGAAGGTGGCTTAGATGAAAAATGAGGGATATATATGACGTACATATATATATATATATATGTACGTCCAGATGGCCTGAAGCAAGTGAAGAATCACAAAAGCAGTGAAAATGGCCGGTTCCTACCTTAATTGATGACATTCCACCATTGTGATTTGTTTCTGCCCCACCTTATCTGAGCGATTAACCTTGTGAAATTCCTTCTCCTGGCTCAAAACCTCCCCCACCTTGTGACCCCCGCCCCTGCCCATAAGAGAAAAACCCCCTTTGATTATAATTCTCCACTACCCACTCAAATCCTATAAAATGGCCCCACCCCCATCTCCCTTCACTGACTCTCTTTTCGGACTCAGCCCGCCTGCACCCAGATGATTAAAAAGCTTTATTGCTCACACAAGGTCTGATTGGTGGTCCCTTCACATGGACGCGCGTGAAAGTCATGACTGCAGTCTGGTGTTTAGGATTGCCTTCCCTGCCTCTGCAGCTGGTCAGGAGGGTGGAGACTAATGAGGGGGATCAGAGAGAATCAGGAGCCAGCATTCAGCTTTATAGACAGAAAGGCTCCATTTTGTCAAGGTTCTCTGAGCCAAGTGGTTTCTTTGGGATGGATCCACTGTAATTAAACTAAAAAGAGACTGAAGCATAAATCAGAATGCTAATTTACTAATTTATAGTGAGAAATGTAACTCCAAGGAACCTGGCCTACTCCCACCTGCTAGTCAGGGCATTTTCTCCTTCTAGGTCTATTTACATTGCAAGTTCTAGGCTACTCAGAAGTGTCTGATGACTCTAATCCAGTCAGGCCTGTGAGTGCATAAACTAGAAAACCTAAAAGAGATGGATAAATTCCTGGAAAAATACAACCCTCCTAGCTTAAATCAGGAAGAATTAGATACCCTAAACAGGCCACTAACAAGCAGTGAGATTGAAATGGTAATTTAAAAATTACCAACAAAAAAAAGTCCAGGACCAGACGGATTCACAGCTGAATTCTACCAGACATTCAAAGAATTGGTACCAATCCTTTTGACCCTATTCCATAAGACAGAGAAAGAAGGAACCCTCTCCTAATTGATTCTATGAAGCCGGCATCACTCTAAGACCAAAACCAGGAAAGGATATAACCAAAAAAGAAAACTACAGACCGATATCCTTGATGAATATAGATGCTAAAATCCTTAGCAAAATACTAGCTAACCGAATCCAACAACATATCAAAAAGATAATCCACCATGCTCAAGTGAGTTTCATACCAGGGATGCAGGGATGGTTTAATATATGCAAGTCAATAAATGTGATGCACCACATAAACAGAATTAAAAACAAAAATCACATGATCATTTCAATAGATGCAGAAAAAGCATTCGACAAAATCCAGCATCCCTTTATGATGAAAACTCTCAGCAAAATTGGCATACAAGGGACTTACCTTAATGTAATAAAAGCCATCCATGACAAACCCACAGCCAAAATAATACTGAATGGGGAAAGGTTGAAAGCATTCCCTCTGAGAACTGGAACAAGACAAGGATGCCCACTCTCACCACTCCTCTTCAACATAGTACTGGAAGTCCTAGCCAGAGCAATCAGACAAGAGAAAGAAATAAAGGGCATCCAAATTGGTGAAGAGGAAGTCAAACTGTCATTGTCTGCTGACAATATGGTCGTCTACCTTGAAAACCCTTCACTGTTTGCTGATGATATGATCGTCTACCTTAAAAACCCTAAAGACTCCTCCAGAAAGCTCCTAGAATTTATAAAAGAATTCAGCATAGCTTCTGGATACAAGATTAATGTACACAAATCAGTAGCTCTTCTATACACCAAAAGTGACCAAGCAGAGAATGAAATCAAGAACTCAACCCCTCTTACAATAGCTGCAAAAAAATAAAAATAAAATACTTAGGAATATACCTAACCAAGGAGTCAAAAGGCCTCTACAAGGAAAATTACAGTAATGGAGGAGACCACCCCTCATATTGTCTTATGCCCAATTTCTGCCTCCAAAGAAAGAAGAAGTAAAAACTAAAAGGCAGAAATGAAATCCACAGGCAGACAGTCTGGTGCCACACCCTGAGAATGGTAGTTAAAGATTGACCCCTGACCTAATTGGTTATGTTATCTATAGATTAGAGACATTGTATAGAAATGCACTGTGAAAATCCCTATCTTGTTTTGTTCCGATCTAATTACTGGTGCATGCAGCCTCCAGTCACGTACCCCCTGCTTGCTCAATCAATCATGACCCTCTCACACGCACCCCCTTAGAGTTGTGAACCCTTAAAAGAGACAGGAATTGCCCACTTGGGGAGCTCGGCTCTTGAGACAGGAGTCTTGCCGATGCCCCCGGCCGAATAAACCCCTTCCTTCTTTAACTTGGTGTCTGAGGAGTTTTGTCTGTGGCTCGTCCTGCTACAACAGAACACTGCTGAAAGAAATCATAGATGACACAAACAAATAGAAACACATAAATCTCATGAATGAGTAGAATCAGTATTGTGAAAATGGCTTTACTGCCAAAAGGGCTGTGAGTGGAACAATCTCAGGTGCTAGTGTCACTGGGCTGTGACAGCCTGGTGCGTTTCCTGCAGTTGGGGGACACAACTGATGACAGGAACTAGGTGTATACCTGGATGATACTGGAAGACCTTTGGATCCAGCCTTGCTCTTTGGCTCCTGTTTTTTAAAAATTTACTTTATTTCATTTCATTTCATTTTTGAAATAGGATTTAGCTCTGTAGCTTGGGCTGGAATGCAGTGGCACAATCACAGCTTGCTGCAGCTTCAACCTCTTGGGCTCAAGTGATTCTCCTGCCTCAGCCTCCTGAGTAGCTAGGGCTACAGGAGCATGCCACCATGCCCAGGTAATTTTTTATTTTTTTGTAGAGATGGGGTCTTGCTGTATTGCCCAGGCTGGTCTTTAACTCCTAGCCTCAAGTGTCCTCCTGCCTTGGCTGCTCGGGCTCCTATTTTAAAATTTCTTTTATTACTGTCCTTCTTTTAAAAAACTAATGGATATGTGAATAGTCTGCAATTTCAAACAGCTTATTTATAATCATTCTGAATACTTATACCCTCTTAACTTGAATGAAATGGAGGTGGCAAGGCCCTTAGTGGAGTTTAGAATCAACCTTTTTATCATCTCTAAGTTGCTGTGATGGGCTAGTTACTTTACTTCTTGGTGATTCAGTTTCCTCTTGTATAACGTGAGATAAAATACCTGGGTCTGGCCGGTGGTAAGCACTGAATGAGGTGATGCGTGTACAGGCCGGCACTGGGTAATGCTGCTCAGTTAGGGTTAATTCCCCTTTCTTCCCTGTGTCCCTGAATTCTTTGACCTTCATTTATAGTTCATTGTCTAGGTCAGCTCATCGCCAGAGATGGCCAAACTCACCTATCATATGAGGACTTTTCATAATATCATCCACAGAGAGTTGCTGACACCCTATTAACTACCTCCCCTCTGCAAGAAAGCTCATTTCTATTTCTTAATTGAAATCTGTCATAGACAGGAATTAAATTTCAGAACATTTAGAAACATTTCAAATGGTGAAAAAGATGCAGCTACTGAACATGTTTTTGAAATCATGACTAAAATTTCATTTCATTTATTTGTTTTTATTTTTTTGAGACAGGGTCTTACTCTGTTGTCCAGGCTGGAATGCAATGGTGTGATCATGGTTCACTGAAGCCCTGACCTCCCAGGCTCAAAAGATCTTCCCACCTCAGCCTCCTGAGTTGCGTAGCTGGGACTACAGATGCATGCCACCACGTCTGGCTAATTTTATAATTTTTTGTAGAGATGGGGTCCCACTATGTTGCCCAGGCTGGTCTTGAACTCCTGGGCTCAAGTTGTCCTCCTGCCTCAGCCTCCCAAAGTGTTGGGATTACAGCATGAACCATCATGCCCAGTCTAAAATTTCATTTTTATAGGAGTTTCTTTTAGATGCATTATTGAGGCAGATGGAAATGTAATTATTCTGTTTGGTTGAGTAGTAACTATCAGTAATATTTAACAAGATAATACATTTTATATAAGAATAAGAATATAAATTCATTTTTGCAATCATAGTAACATATTTTCAAGGTATAAATAAAATTTAATCATTTTGATTATAAGATCTTCATGTGTATATTATTAAATCAAAAGCATTTCTACATGTTTATTTATTTATACATGACTCTGTCTTCTGAGTTTTTACTTTATTAGTAAAGTATTTTAAAACACTTTTTGGAAGATTCTGTTTTTAATTATCTTTTTACTAGGGAAAATTTCAAATAACATACCTCCACGCACCTGTCACCCAACTTCAAATTAATATTTTTTAACAATCTTGTTTCTTCTATACCCCCACATTATTTACCTCCTCATTTTGAAATAAATTCCAGATATCAGAGAGTTATACCATTAAATATTTCAGAATGCATCTAAACATATACAAGCTTTTAAAATGACAGAGCTACCATTATTAAACCTAGAAAGTTCATAATAGTTTCCTCATATCATCAAATACCCTATCAGTGCTTAAATTCCCTTGATTGGCTTATAAATTTATTTTTATTTTCTCAAACTCCTGACATCATGTGATCTATCCACCTCAGCCTCCCAAAGTGCTGGGATTATAGGCATGAGCCACCACACCTGGCCAGTCACCACGCCTGACCCCCTGTTTTTATTTTCTATAATTTGTTTGTTGGAATCAGAATACAAACACAGCCCACAAACTTCAAGTAGTTGAAATGTCTCTTAATGTTCTTTTAATACGTAGATTCTGCTCCATTGCTTTAACTTTTCTCCTTATAATTTTTTTGTGGAAGAAACTAGATCCTTTGTCCATAGTCCTGATTCTGCCAATCGCATCCCTGTGGTCTATCATGTTTGTTTGCCCTCTGTATTTCCTACCAATTATATGTTGCTGAATTTGATTTGCTAAAATGTTAAGAACTTTTGCATTCATGTTCATGAAAAATGTTGGTCTCTAGTTTTCAATTCTTGTAATGTCTTTGGATTTGGTATCAAGGCAATCCTGGCCTCAAACAGTGAATTGAGAAGTATTCTCTTCTTTTAAAATTTTTGAAAGAATTTATGTAGAATTGGTATTATTTCTTCCTCAAATATTTGTTAGAATTCACTAGTGAAGAAATATGGACATAAATAAATAGAGTTTCCTTGACAAGAATTTTTTTGAGACAAGATTTAAACTACAAATGCAATTTCTCTAAACGAATATAAGGCCATTCAAGTTATCTATTTCTTCTTGAGTAAGTTTTGATAGTTTGTGTCTTTCAAGTAATTTGTCCAGTCTTAGTCCATTTTGTGCTGTTATTACAGAATACCACAGATTGGGTAATTTATAAAGGCAGAATTTATTCTCTCACAGTTCTGGAGGGTGGGAAGGTACCAGCACTTGATGAGGGCTTCCTTGCAGTGTCCTCACGTGGAAGAAGGGCAGAAAAGCAGAAGAGAGAGAACCCACTCCTGCAAACCCTTTTTATAGTGGCATCAATCCACTCTGTTCTCATGACCTAAAACACTTCCCAAAAGTCCCCACGTCCCAACACTGTTACACTGGAGATTAAGTTCCCAACACATAAAGTTTGGAAGGAACACATTCAAACCATAGCAGTTGTCAATTTATAGACATTAAAGATGTCAATTTTTTGTTGTCAATTTATAGACATTAAAATTTTCACATTATTATCATTATTGAGACAGGGTCTTACTCTGTCACCTAGACTGAAGTGCAGTGGTGAGATCTCAGCTTGCTGCAACCTCCACCTCTCAGGCAAAAAGTGATCCTCCCACCTCAGCCTCCTGAGTAGCTGAGACTACAGGTGCACACCACCATGCCCAGCCAATATTTGTAGTTTTTGTAGAGATGGAGTTTTGCCATGTTGCCCAGGCTGGTCTCAAACTCTTGAACTCAAGTGATCCACCCACCTTAGCCTCCCAAAGTGCTGGGATTACAGGCATGAGCCACTGTGCTTGGCCTTCACATTAATTGATTGTCTTTTAAATATCTTTGGAATTTTGGTGAGTCACCTCTCTCATTCTCAATGTTGGTCATTGGTCTGCTCTCTTTTTTCTCTTTTTTTATATTCTTATTAATATAAAAAATATTAAAAAGAAAAGTTCCTATGACTTTTTAAAACATGAAGGACCCTGGCCTTGCTGAGGCTCCCACCTCCGAGTGATGGTGTTTTGCTTGGCATAAATTGTATTCAAATTTCTTAACCAGGCTCCTTGAGTTCCCCATGGTGTCCATAAGTGGAGTCAATGCCTCTGAAATTCAATCAAATTTTGAGTGTGAGGGGAGGGATATAGTTTCTTCAGAGTCTTAAATACAAATCCATAGCTCAGTGCCTTCTTGCTTAAGGGTTATTTTTGATACTTATTTAATATACAGGTTGCTGGACCCTGCACATAGAGATTCCGATTCATTAGTCTGGAGTGAAACCAGGAAATCTATATTTTTAACAAGCTCCCGAGTGATTCTGATGTAAGGCTGGGATTGAGAGCCCGCTGGAGAAGAAAACCTTTGAAAGGTCCTGTCAGGGTAGAGATGGCACAGGACTAGGCGTATTGGGTGGGCATGTGCTGCCCTCTAGTGTCTCTGGCTGCCATCTACCGTTACTCCCCACACTTCCGCATTGAGTAGTAATCCGCTGTGTGAGCGCTGGTGGTTCTGCTGCCTGACACTGCTCTGGGGCTTCCTGCCCAACTCCCTGGAAATTCTAGCTCTTGGGCATTAACAAAGGTACTCATCCATAAAAGCGTTGCCACTGAGTCGCAGCAACTATGCATCTCTGTCCGTGGCACCTTGGTATATTTGAGATGTTCACTAGTATTTTCTGAGTATGAGACACAGCAAAGCTCTTTCGTAAGGTTTGTGTGGAGGGACAAGTCTCACATCAGTGGCATGTCAGTCACATTTTTCTTTACAAGGCGATAGGACCCATGGTACGTATGAACTGGTAGCCATGAACAGTTCCTTGAAGAAATTCTATTGCAATCATTGTGGCTCTGCAGCATTATAATGAAAGCAGGGTCTGGCTTAAAGCAAGTTTTCTAGAAACAAATGAAGAAGAATCCTTGATAGTTGTGCAGCCCTCCAGCATCCACAGAGGCTTTTCATGTACTTCATCTCCCTTGTTTGCTATTCGCTCTCAACCACAAGGCAGGAAGGGCAAATGTGATGATCCATGCCCACATCGTGAGAAATGCCAGGCTTAGCTGTGTTCATTACATGAATGTGCCCTTGTTTAGGAAGACACTGATCCCACTGTCCTGTCCGCACAAGCACCTTTGTCGATGAGCCCCAAACCAGTAAATAAACCTATGCTAAAGGCCTAATCTGCAAAAAGGCATGAGACCATTTTTGGCTCAGCCCTTGGCTCTAATTCCTCAGCTCTGAGACAGAGGAGCAAGGGCCAGGAGAATTGCTGGAGCGGAGTGTTCAGTAGACGGTTTTAATGTCTTGGTCAGAGGGCAGAGGCTGCGGGTTATCTGTGAGGTAAGTAGTGCACCGGCAGGAGCAGGTGCAGGATTTGCAGAATGTGGTGATTCTGCCAGGGGCAAGAGGTCAGGCTAATGGGTGATAAAACTGTTACAGCCGCATAGAGGGTGGCAGCAGCTGGTTAAGTAGGAGTAATAAAAGTAATGAAGGATCCAGGCTACTTTGCAGGTATGTTGATAACCTGCTACTAAAAAGCTGACTCAAACTGCCTTTTAATTGATTTTTGTTAACCTTTCATTCAGTGCTCTTTGGTTGAAAAAGTCTTCTCATTCCTGCATTATGGAATTTGCAAGTTCAGGGCAGATGTTGAAATAGCTCAAATTTGCCCAATTTTCAGGCAGGGCTCTTCTTAAATTATCCTTAATATGAAGATCTATTTTCCTTTTGTAGGTATAAGAAGGACATTTAAGAAAAATGTTCAGTAATGCAAATCAAAACTGCAATGTGATACCACCTTACTCCTGCAAGAATGGCCATAATCAAAAAATCAAAAAACAGCAGATGTCGGCATGGATGTGGTAATCAGGGAACACTTTTGCACTGCTGGTGGGAGTGCAAACTAGGACAGCCACTATGGAAAACAGTGTGAATATTCCTTAAAGAACTAAAAGTAGAACTACCATTTGATCCAGCAATCCCACCACTGGGTATCTACTCAGAGGAAAATAAGTCATTCGAAAAAGATACTTGCACACGCATGTTTATAGCAGCACAATTTGCAATTGCAAAAATGTGGAACCAACCCAAATGCCTATCAGTCAATGAGTGGATAAAGAAACTGTGGTGTATATATATATGAGATGGAATACTACTCAGCCATAAAAAGGAATGAATTAATGGCATTTACAGCGACCTGGATGAGATTGGAGACTATTATTTTAAGTGAGGTAATTCAGAAATGGAAAACTAAACATCATATATTCTCACTGATATGTTGGAGCTATGAGGACGTAAAGGCATAAGAATGATACAGTGAACTTTGGGGACTTGGGAGGAGGAGTGGGAGAGGGTGAGGGATAAAAGACTACAAATAGGGTACATTGTACACTGCTTAGGTGATGGGTGCACCAAAATCTCACAAATCACTAAAGAACTTACTCATGTAACCAAACACCACCTGTTCCCTAATAACCTGTGGAAATAAAAAAAGAGAGAAAAATGTTCACTAATCCATTTGTTTGTCAAATCATTTTCAGAATATTTTTCCTTATAGCTAGTTCAAAAAGAAACCCTTGTGCTAATGAATTTTTTGGTTGTTTTTAAGTTATGGTAAGATATGCTTAACATAAAATTTACCATTTTAGTTATTTTTAAGTGTACAATTCAGTGCCATTAAGGGCATTCGCTTATGAATAAGATGGTTGTATTCATCACCCCAAACAGAAACTTCTGTACCCATTAAACAATAACACTTGATTTCCCCCTTCTCCAGCCCCTTCCCCGGCAAAAGATTGGCTTTTGCTTCTTGTGAATGCCTTGTCTTTGAAACTAGATATTTAAGAATCTTGAAAGCAGGTATGTAACACAACCCAAATGTCTTTGTACTCTTGACACTGCCCAACTTAGGGTTAAGCATGTACTGAGCGCTCACTATTCCTGTCTGGTAGAGGAACGAATGCTGGAGGAAGGATCAAATACCTTTTTCAGAGATTTTGTTTGTTTGTTTTTGAGGCAGAGTCTCATTCTGTCACCCAGGTTGGAGTGCAGTGGTGTGATCTCGGCTCACTGCAATTTGTGCCTTCTGGGTTCAAGTGATTCTCCTGCTTCAGCCTCCCGAGTAGCTGGGATTACACGCACCCACCACTATGCCTGGCTAATTTTTTGTATTTTTAGTAGAGACAGGGTTTCACCATGTTGGCCAGGCTGGTCTTGAACTCCTGACCTCCGGTTATCCACCTGCCTCAGCTTCCCAAAGTGCTGGGATTACAGGCATGAGCCACTGTACCCAGCCCCTTTTCAGAGATTTTGAGCCTAAGACCAGCCACTCTTATCAGGGCAAGAACTTCTCAAGGAAACTCAGAAATCCTAGGGTGTTCGGGACATGCCATAATATCGATCGGGGTCATGAAGTTAACATTAATGTGAGAATCAGTGGGCACAGGAGAGGTAGATCCTAGGGTTGAATGAGGGAAAATCCTGCTCTGCCTAAAGTTATTCAAATTCAGATTTTCATAAAACACTCTTTCAGGCAAACATTCCGACCATAGTGGATTCAACCAAAGAGCCACAAGTTTGTTGACCTTAATCGAAAGTTTTGCCAATAACTCACCTCCATGAATAGGCTAGATGCTATAAAATCTGTAGAGGCAATTCTGGAAAATCAAGCCTTGTACAGAGCTCCAGAAGTGAGCATCATTCGTTTGCCTCCTTGAAAGATAGTGCTTACAATCTCTGCTCACCCATCTCAGGCTGGACCACACAGATTTGGAGGAGTCCTTCTTTAACTCTCAGAAAGTTATTTAAAAGAACAACAGCTTTGTCCTTTCCTTGACACGTCATACACTGCCCTCTTTCCGGGCCTCTCTGTACTGACTATATATCATTGCTGGTGACATTAAAAATTGGTTTCCAAGATTTAACAATATGATGCCTGCCCTATCCTCTGTATTTGTTGTTGTTGTTGTTGTTATCTTCCCAGTACAGACGATGTAGTTCATGGAGTTCCTCTGATCTATCCACTGTCTCTCTTATAGGGCATGTAGTGTGTATAGACTCGGTTTTATAGGGATAGGTGTCAGGCCATTGTAGTAAAGGAGAGAGCTGAGCCATAAGGGTATAGAGAGTAGAGTGAACATGAAAAGGTACATGCTGCCCATGACCTTGGTATCTTTTGCCTCAGGCTCTGTAGCCCATACAGAGCACCAGACACCCTCATCTGAACATTGAATCACCACAGTAAGCCTCTCTAAAAACAGATAAAGGTCTGTGATGCTATCCCTGCCTTGTGGAACAGGAGGGCTTTGTGATGCGGTCTGATGGTTTGGATCCCTCTTCTGTGAGGCAGAAATGATGAGGTGTAGAATCTGGAGGTATTAGGTTCCAAGACAGTGAAAGACTAGGGAGAAGGATGGCTAGTGAGGTTTAGATCATGTTGAGCCCTACCTTTGTTTTGTGGGATGTTGGATATCCCTTATACACCTATGGATCCATCTGCATTATTGCATTAATTATTTGGCAAGTGAAAAAGAGCCACCAAAAATTAAGGTTGGGACCTAACAGGAGCTGTTGCCGGGTAGGGAAACACTATGACCATGGCTAAATTGATGTGCCTCAAACAAGATTTTATCCCCCAGCTTTCTCTTGTTACTGTTAGCCCTTGCTTTTTTAAGGGGATTTCCTCACTGGACACCAGAAGAGCTCCCAATTCGGGTGATTATTCTGGTTGGCGGCTATTTAGGGCCATTTGACGGCTGAACTCCTTTGGCTTCTAGACCCACCCTTCCTTTAATCTGTTCCACTTTTCCTCCCATCTCATCCTAAAGTCCCCACAGAACTTATGAAAGGAATGAGGGCAGGAGGCATGGAGTATGGAAGAGCCTGAAAGGGAGTCGGAAATAAGCAAACAAGGAAACTCTTGGGGTGAAAAAGAATACAGAAAGGAAAGAAGAGTATATAAAATTGGAACACAGAAAAAGACTGGGAAATGTTTATGAGTTTTGTTTCATTTTAGATATGGGAAAAAGTGGTGTAGCAGCTTTACATTCTAATGTTTTTGTCTTTAAGTGTCACCGAAGAGTCCAACAAAAGTCTGGAGATAGAACATCAAGAGGTAAAGTCCCAGTCTCTCCTCTGATTCGCTTCTACTGTGGGTGAGGTTCCCATGGATCCTGACCCTGTATGACCCCTGGTGCTAAGAGCCAGGTGCTCTAACCACTGCAGACTCTAGTACCCCCTCAGGGACAATTTCTCATGGAAGACTTTCTTGGGTGGAAAATCAGAGCCTAGGGACATTAAAAAAATTCTCTATCTTATCCTCCTGAGAATAAAGAATGAAGAAGTAGGGCATAAGTCCTCAACTCTGTCATTTACTAGTTTTACAAACCTGTGGAACTCACTTCAACTCTCAGTCTTGTTCTCCATAAAATGGGCATGTGATGATCCTTCCTCACTCCCAGTGTGATGGTGAAGAACAAATGAGATGAGGTACAGAACAACACATTGTAAATGGTTAAGTTGTACACAGATGTGACTTAGTGTTCTGACTCTTGGAGTTTTCAGTATCCTCTCATTAAAAGGCCTTCAGCTTCTTATAGGATGTTCCTGAATCCTCTCCAGTTCCACATAACACTATCTTCTGTTTCCTCAGCTAGGAGAACTTCCCAGGAAGAAGCCAAGAAGTTGGGGAAGCTGCTCTTTCTCATGAAAAGGTAATCTCTTGTTCTTTGCAGTCTCCCAGCTGCTAGTCTGGTTTGTGATCATTTCTCAGCTTGGCTTGGGGTAGAGATGAGAAGAGGGATAATGGATGGGAAGGAGACATACACAGTAGAGGCTGGTTCGCTAGTTGATAAGAGTTGCCAGGTCATGGGGGCTGGGCCAGACAGCTCAGGAGGAAAGGTCACCCAATTCTGCTTTGGGCTAGGGTCACAGTAGTTCTAGAATTCAGGCTGGTACTAGTGTATAATTCATAAAAGACTCTACACGGGGTTGCATTCAGCCACGAGACAAGCTATTCAGTCAAGAGGAATGGATTTTGCATAAAGAAGTCATCCCTGTCTTATTCTTTATTCTCACTCCTCTGAGTCTAACTGGACTCTGCTGACATTACCTCCACTGGCTCTGTCAGTAGGGAGATAGCCCTCAGATGGCAGCCTATCATCTTAACCATTTCTTAAGATTTCTAGAGAACAGGATTGAGTCCCAAAAGATGTTGGGTATATCAGCAGGGATACCAAATAGCCCTCAGAACGCAGAGGTTCTACATGAACTTCAAGCCCAAATACCAGGCTTTGGGTTTCTTAGCCTCAAATGAGACTGATCCATGTTCTAACTGGTGATGCCCCATCAGCTAACCACCTGGCTCCATTCTCCCAGTTCAGCTTTTCAACACGGTCAACAGAGAACTGACCGCAGCTCCCAGCCTTCTCTGAGGGCCATGCCATTCCATGGTTGTCTGAAGCCTTGCCCAACAAGCTCCAGACTGTCAGCCCAGCCCACCTTGCCAAATGGCTTTTTCTTTTTATTTTCTTTTTTCTTTTTTCTGAGACAGAGTTTCACTCTTGTTGCCCAGGCTGGAGTACAATGGCACAATCTCAGCTCACTGCAAGCTCTGTCTCCTGGGTTCAAGCGATTCTCCTACCTCTGCCTCCCGAGTAGCAGGGAGCCACCTGCTACTAGTAGTAGTAGTGCCACCATGCCTCGCTAATTTTTGTATTTTTAGTAGAGATGGGGTTTCACCATGCTGACCAGGCTGATCTTGAACTCCTGACCTCAGGTGATCCACCCACCTCAGCCTCTCAAAGTGCTAGGATTACAGGCGTAAGCCACTGTGTCCGGCCTCCAAATGGCATTTTCTTAGAAAGAAAAGCAGAGAGGTAGACAACAAGAGAGTGTAGGCCCCAGGATTTTCAGGACTGGGAAAGGACAATGCCAACCCCGGCCCACACTTTTCCAAGAAGGCAGAGGTCACTCCATCATTAATGTTTGTCATGTTTCTCTTCCCAGCCAGGGCTGGCTTCCTCAGGAAGGAAGTGTGCGGCGAATTCTGTGTGCAGATCCCTGCTGCCAAATTTGCAATGTTATGGCTCTGGAGATTCAGCAATTGCTGGCGGGTGAGAACAACCAGATCTCCCTGACTTCACAGGGGCCATCACAGGGCTCCTCTGGCCTAGAGGCTTTGTCTACGTCTAATGTGTCTTTTGAGCATAGTCAGGATCCGGGTTCCCAGAAATCCAAAGAGCTTTCACTGGCATCTGTAACTCCAACACTGTCACAATTAATGGATCAGAAATCTTTAACCCAGTCAGCTGCCCAGTCAGCTGGTGCAGACAGCGTCCAAGATTCCTGGGCTGATCACTTTCAGCGAGGACAGAGATCGCAAGTCCCAGTTGTGTCCCAGGTCATGGGATCTCTGTCTTCAAACTTTGAGAAGCCTGGAATTCCTCTGAGCCAGCAGGAGAGGAAGAAAAACAACTCCAAATTTGTCCTGGAGAACCAAGGTCAGCAGCCCTTGAATACTAGATTCCCTTTCTTTCCCTGAACCCAGAGCTCCCAAACCTAAAACAACACCCTATGACCCTACATTCCTTTCAACTGCTATTGCAATGTCCAAAAAGTCCTGAGGAATCTCCAAGTACAAGGATATCGTTGGCCGGGCACGGTGGCTCATGCCTGTAATGCCAGCACTTTGGGTGGCCGAGGTGGGCAGATCACGAGGTCAGGAGATTGAGACCATTCTCGCTAACACAGTGAAACCCCATCTCTACTAAATATACAAAAAGAAATTAGCCGGGCGTGGAGGTGGGCGCCTGTAGTCACAGCTACTCGGGAGGCTGAGGCAGGAGAATGGCGTGAACCCGGGAGGCAGAGCTTGCAGTGAGTCGAGATCGTGCCACTACACTCCAGCCTGGGTGACAGAGCGAGATTCCGCCTCAAAAAAAAAAAAAAAGAAAAAAGAAAAAAGAAAAAAAGAAAAGGATATTGTTTCACATATTCCCACATTTGAGGTCTCCCAAGATCTGTGGAAGAGTTCCTGTGGCAGCTTATACCACACCACTTCTAATTTTCCAAAGGATAGAAAACAGACAGCCATTTCTTTCACCCTGAACGCTATCTCTAAGGCTTCTGTTGAACAGATGAGCTTCCATCTCCTTGACTCTGGGTTTCATGGAAGGTTAGCTGGTCCACCTAAACTTTCAGGGTTTTTGAAGGATCCACCATGGACTCAGAGCAGAAAAATTACTGTGAACAAATCCCAACCCCCATGGCTCTAGCTCCACCCTCTCCCCTCTTTCAGCTTCTAAGTGGCCTCTGTCCATTGCCTGGGGGATGCACTGAGGCCTCAGTGTACCACACCTGTAGCTACCTTACTGTGGTTTCTCTTTTCTGCATATTACTGTCTGCCTTTAGAGATCCCTGGTCTGACTTTAGAGATCTCCAAAACAGGGGAGCCCTTGGCCTTTTCTCTTCAATGATTTCTCCTTCACCTCCGTACTAATTAAAATCCCCCGTCCTTCCCCATCTTTTCCCCCACATTCTCCATCTGACCATGGACAAACCCAGATCAATGTCCTGTATCTGACTTAGGCTAAGTGAAAGCCTTGGAGTGGCACCTGCTGTAGAGGCAGCTCCAGCTTCAGTGGAGTTTGCCAGCTGTTGTCCAGAAATCTCTGTAGATCCAGGAAATCATATAATGTAAGCCCTGAGACATGTTGCAGCCTTTCCCACTAGATCCAGGACCCTCTTTGATTGGTGAAGTCCATTTTAGTCCTCAAGAGGGAGGTAGCATTCTCCTAGACCATGCCGAGAGGCTGCTGGAATTCTACCTCCAGGAGCAACTGAAACAGAGGGTTGATTTGCCATTGCTGGGACCTGATTCAAAAGATCCAGCAGTCTATCCAGTTCCTCCTGTGACCTGATGACCAATAATCCCTGCCCTGGAGCAGCACAACCCTGACCTATGTGGGTCTTCCCAACATGCAGCACCAGAGGGCAGTGGGAATAGTGGCCTGCTCTAATCCACTGTAGCAGGAGGGCCAGTCTGCAATTGTTTCCTCAGGCCAAGGTCATGTTGCAGAGCCACATAGATTACAAATATGGGAAGATCTGCTAGGGCATTGTCCCTGCCCACATCTGCCATTGTTGGGACTACAAGTCACTGGAATACACCTTGCAGTATTCCAAGGGCCTGGGCAGCAACTTGGTGCCCCTGTCCTCTGAAAAGCAAACACCTGGACCTGGAAGTGACACATATCAGCCCCTACACAGATCAGGAAGGGACACTCTGAATATTGACAGCCCTTGACCAGCAGCAACAGGCCTTACCAGATGCTGTTACTGATGATCCTGAGCTGCTCAGACCCTGTACCAGGAAGCCACTGAGAAACTTGAGACAAGTTTTGGCCTTTCTGTCAGGGCTGCCTGCTCTCTATTATGTGGCTCTTTCCAGGGCTGTGGCCCAGGCACTCACTCATGAATCCACAATCACAGATTGAGCCCATCAGAGCCTCTGACTCAGTCTCATCCAAACAGCAATGTGTAAGTCCTGGGCCATGCTTTCAAAACACCAATGAGGCTTGTGTAGATAATGTACAAGTGTTCTGGGCTAAAATACAAGCTGATGGAGATGGTACTGCTAGAGAGGCAGACAGATCCTCACAGGCCCTAATCACTCAAGGCACCCATCTTGGCCAAACTAAATTTTTACCTGAAAAATAAATTCCTCAAGATACATTTGGGAAGTCCCATAAAGACAAGGGAATTCAGGGAACAAATTTTGACCATCCCAAAAAATCTCCACTCAGGGATCCTTTAGGAGTCTAAAGGTTGCTAAACCAAGGGAAAACATTGCTCCAGAAACTCCATATCCCACCAGGCATCCCATGTGCCCCAGATCCAGAATGGGTTGGCCTGAAAGAACAGCTTGCAGTTGAACCAAAGACAGTGCAGCAGAGCTACAGGTGATCAAGTTCCTGAGCAGTACCCCATGCCTACTGGGATTCTGGGATCTCACACCCAGTGGAGGCATGACAGAGGCCCAGGTACTTTCTGTTCAGCTGGAGGCTGGAGTCAACAACCCAGCCTGGAGGGCCCTGAACCTCTTAGACCAGGTCTCTGCAAAAGTAAGGACAAGTCCCTACTTTGGCAGAGAAAACAGACAACCCAGTGACATTCAATGATGTTCAAAGCAGCTGGGAATCACAGAGAAGGGGGTATCTGGACAGCATTGGAGCTCTCCCCAGCCAGAGAGAGCACCCTTTCTGCCGAGATTCAGGGGCGAACGGGGCACATCTAAGCAGAACTCCAGAGCTCACAATTTGCCAAATATATCTCCAGGATCTTTCTCATGTAAAACTTTAGTCTAGCTAAGATGGTTGCCTTGAGCAGGGACTAGCAAGGATCTGTCTGGATCTGCGGAGTCCCATTTCCATCCTCTCAGTACTGGCTATTGCTCCTTCACCAGCTTCTCCCTAACCTTGAGTTCCAAGAGCATCCTCCAGGATTACTTGGGGCAAAAGACCAGATAAGAATAATTTGCAAAGCTGTTAGAGTAAGCTGAATAACCTCATCCAAACAAGGATTTCTGAGAATGCCAAACCTGGAGTGCCCAGAGCTTAAAGGGCCAATTTACTGGGCCATTAATTGCTGGGCCGAAATTTTGCAAGTACAGTATTTGAAGGGGTAAATTTTTTTCAGATTCAAAGTTTTCAGGGTCAAATGGTTCAGGGCCATGTTTTACAGGGCAACATTTGCAGGGTCAAAATTTGCAGGGTCACACTTTCTAGGAATAAGAGTTGCAGGGTCTGGTAAGAGGAGTCCATACTCACAAGAGCATCATCCTTCCAGAAGCTCCAGAAGTTGGCTTGGATAACAAGATGAAGCTGTTTCTGCACTGGATGAACCCTGAAATGAAAGATCGAAGGCATGAGGAATCTATTCTCCTTTCTAAGGCTGAGACAGTGACCCAAGACAGGACAAAAAATGTTGAGAAGAGTCCAACTGTCACCAAATATCATGTGTGGGGAGCTACAACAGAGAAGACAACAGAGGACCCTGAGGCTCAGCCTCCTTCTACTGAGGAAGGCCTGATCTTCTCTGATGCCCCCCAGTGCCTAAATAATCTGCTCTAGCAACACTCCCTTCAGTCGAGCCAATCCTGGGTCCTGTGCCACTCCTACAAATGTTCCAAACTCTGTCCTCAAATGACTTGTGCCACTCAACCAGGAAATCTATCCCAGGTCTCAACTCACCTCAGCAGAAGGCACTGGTTTATGCAAGAATACCCATTACAAGAAAAAGGAGTTCATAGGTTCCTGAACCTCTGCATCCCCCTGAAAAAGGCTTTCATTGCCATTTCCATTAACATGCAGGTGAAGCAGGGCATTCTCCAAATATACTTTGTACCTTTAAGCAACGAGCCACCTGTTTGTGCCTCCTCATTTTCAGTGTAGTATATGATAGTCAGAGAAAGAGTAAAGGACCTAAAAAGTATTTCTTACGTGGTATAGAAGCTTAAATCACATTTTATTTCAGATGGGTCCGCATTCCACATGACTCCTCCCAGTCCCACCGTAGAATGTGGATAAAGGGACTTGAACAGAGAAGAAAGGCCCTTGTTTTAGGTGCATTGAAGGTGAAGGTCAGGCTTGAATTCTATTGTCCCATGGTGTGTTGGGTTCAGAGGATCAACGTGGACATGACGATAGTATAAGAAACAGTGGCCAGGAATCTAATGCATTTTTGGCCCACAGGCAAAATTCATTGATGACTTCTATACAGTATATGCTCACAACCTGCAGGGAAGGTCCTTTAGAGTGTCATGGTGCGCCTTCCTTTAGGAACATTTATCAGAAGCACACAGCTAATATGACAGATGTCAAAACCAGATGATAGAATCTCCCTGTCTTTTCCCTGTTGTTATTGAGATCTTTAAGGGTAACCCACCTGAGAGCCCACTCTAGTCCTGTTGCCTGTTCCAACCTCCATTGCCTTTCATTTGCAAGGAATGAATGCTACCTAGAATGAAGACTAGTTGATGAAGAGATCCCCAAAAGGGTCAAAATAAAAACAACTTTGGGCTGAGTCTTGCATTCAATAATTCAAATATTCAAGTACTTGCTGTGTGTCGGGCACTGTGCCAGGCACTACAGAGTCAACAGTGAACAATACACAGGCCTTGTCTCATAAAGCTCATGAACTCTGGGATAGACAGTCATATAAAAAGTCATTAGAAGCAATAAGATGAAAGTACATAGGAGGGCACTTAATCTAGTTTTGGGGGATGTTCATGGAAAGTTTCCTAGAAGAGATGATATGTAGGTTGAGTTCCAAAGGATGAGCAGGCATTAGTTGGGAAGGAGGTAGGGAGTAGAGAGGCTTCCCCAGCCTGAGAGAACAACACGAACAGAGGCATGGTGTCAAACAACAGCATGCCATGTCAGAGAATAGTGACTCACTGGAGAAACCCCTGTATAATAATTTTTAAAAACACACAGTAAAATGTTTAAGGGATCAGAATGAGGTTGCCAAGCTGGAGAATGAATGGCATTCATTCACCCATTCTTCATTCCTTCAATAAATATTGAGCACCTATTATATGCCAGGCACTTTTATAGGCACCGGCAATACAGCAGTGAACATAAGAGGGGAAAAAAATCTGCTCTCTCAAGGAGCTTACGATGGGAGCATGCCTGGGAGGAAGAGAAAAGAAGTATAAATTAAAAACATAGTATATAGAAGGTGACCAGATATATGTAAAAAATCAGGGTAATGGGATTAGAGAAGACTTGAATGGGGGTATAGTTTTAAATAAGGAGCTCAGGGCAGGTCTCACTAGGAAATTAACATGTCAGCAAGGACTTGAGGGTGATAAGAGAGTAAGCCACGTGGGTAAATGAGGAAGAGCATTCCGGCCAGAAATTATAGCTAATGCAGATGCCTGGAGGTTGGCGATTGCCCAGTCTGTCAGAAGGAACAAGGAAGCCAGTGAACCTAAAGCAGAGTAATAAAGGAATAAAGGGAGAAAGTGGTAGAGGATGACTCCAGAGTGGTAAGGGGCCACATGGTATAAGGCCTAGTAGGAAGCCAGCAAGGAAGCTAGCTCTTACTTTGAGTAAATTGGGGAGCTATTAGGGGGTCTGCTTAGATCTGATTTATATCCTAAAAGGATCACTTAGGTCATGGTGCTAAAAATAGAGCATTGGGGGTATAGATTAGAGTAGAAGCAGGGAGATTTAGTTTTAAGGTTACTTCAGTAATTACAGCAGCAGAGGAGATTACAGGCATTTAGACGCTGGGTTCATTTTGAAGGTAGACAATAGGATTTACTGATAGATTGGATGTGGACAATTAGAGAAAAAAAATGTCAAGGATGGCACCAAAGTTTTTGCCCTGAACAACTGGCAGGACGAAGTTGCCATTAATTGATGTGGGAAATACTGACATTGGAGTAGGTTTGGTGTTACTGGGTGATGGTGGGAGAAGGGGAGTCAGGAGTTCACATTTGTATTGTTTGAGATGAATGTATGTTGCTTAAATGAAAGAGATCTAAGGACTGGTCTTTGGGACTCTTTAATGTTAAAAGATTGAGAAGAGGAGGAAGAACCGGTAGGCAGAGGAGACTGAGACACAGCAGCCAGCAAGACAGAAGGAAAGCTAGAAGAGCGGCATACTGGAAGCCAAGAAACAAAAGTGTTTCAAGGAGAAGGTGACCAATGAAATGACAAGTTGCCAATCAGTCAATTAATATGAGGACTTATAGTTGACCATTAGATTTAGCAATATAGAGATCACTAATGACCCTGAGAATAGCCTCAGGTGAGTAATGGAGGAATGGACACGACTGGAGTGGATTCAAGAGATAATGGAAGAAGAGCAGTTGGTGACAGCAAGCGAAATCAACTCTTTCAAGGGCTTTTGTTTCATAGAGGTGCAGAAGGGGAGAGTGGGATCCAGAATGAGTTTTTTTTTTTTTTTTTTTTTTTTTTTTTTTTAAGACAGGAGATGTAGTCTGTTGGATGGCTGGATGATGATAGAAAAGATCCAGTCAAGAGGGATAAGCAAGACAGCAAGGGGAGAATTTCTGGAAGAACGTTGTTGTGTGGAAGTGAAGAAGTGGGGGGCAAGCACCCAAGTCAAGGAGCTGGCTTTTACTAAAAGCAGACATTTTTCTGGTGGTAAACAGAAGTAGAGTTAGTGATGGAGGATATCATGGATTAGAAGAAGAAATAATTCCTCCACATATAGCGGAGTGTGGGCACAGACCCCGAGGGACAAGTGAGGAGCTAGGAAGGGACCATGGCTATGGGTAGGGGAATGGTATGGAGAACCAAAGCCAGAAAGCTGGGTGTGGAGAGAGATTCTGAAAGTTACTATTAGGGCCCAAGCAGTTGGTGGCAGTGTGAGAGTGTAGGTGGGCAGGGAAAGGTGGTCAAAGCCTACTGATATCTATGCAGCAGGTGCTCTTGGAACATTGCACCAGCAGGAGAGATCACAGAGAAAGCTCTAAATTCATGCAGCCTGAGCAAGAGCATGGGGCTGCAGATAGAGAAACAGGGCAGGGGTGGCTTCCTAGTGCTCAGTGAGGTAAGGGACCAGGGAGTCTATATGAGTGGGAGGAGTGGACTGGGAAGCAGGAAGACAAAGAGGCTGCCCTGAACAGATGGGAGGGACCTCTGCTTTGGCCACCTGATATCCCTCAGAGGGTGGCACTTTTGCATTCTGCTTCCAACCTACCACAGAGGAGCCAAGAGCTAAAGAAAGGGCAAGAAGTGAAATGACTTCTTTATGACATGTTGTGAGGGACAGTTGGGATGCCCCTGGTTCCTAAGGAGATCCAGGATTACCCATCATCCTATCATCAGAAGGAGGAGGTAGCAGGACTTTCTTCCTCAGACAGGACCCCAGCATTTAGCATAATGTTTCCACTTCTGAAAGGATGCAGAAAGCCCAGATAGGAAGAAGCATGGATGTGTCGGTCCTCTGGATGATGATTCTGTGCCTAAGGGATGGGGGCCCAGTCCCTGCAAGGCCTCCAGGCCATGGAGGCGCAAGGTCTAGGCCTACTGAGCCAACACTTAACAGGTGTTTGCCTAAAGCACCCCCAAAGATCAAAGGAGGTTTTGTGTTAAGCACAAAGGAGGTTTTGTGTTAAGCCTGCCTAGTGGGAGTTGGGCAGAAAGCCATGTAGGAGGAAGACACAGAGTGAAAGAAAGTGACTCAGAAGGGTCACAGCAGCATCAGGTGGGAATCTGGGGTTAATGTGCATACATCTTGGTTTAGGGTGGGTGGAGCAGGTCCTTCCCATGCTCCCCCACAGGCTCCTACATGCCCCCCAGATTTTGATTATGGTAATTTCAGGCAACTGGCCACCAGGATTGCTCGACTTTTGTACCTGCTCACCCCTAGCAGGGAAGTCATAGAATATGCTGAGTGCAGAAGTGAATGTGGAAGCATCACCTTGCTTTGTTCAGTCCTGTCATGCCACCCTCTTGCCACCCTCCAGGGACTGGGAGTCCCTGAGCAGGAGCAGAAACTTGCTCTGCTCAACATTCCATGTTGTTGGAGATCCTCAGACACAAGGGCTCAGTTATCTCCACTCATTCACTCAAATACTAGTCCCTCTCCTCTATGGGGCTTGGGGTAAAAGTCTAGAGGGACAGAAAACATCCTCTGCTCCTAAATTTCCACATGCTCTGAGTCTCATCCTCTTTCAGCAGCCTCATGATCCTTTAGTTAACCTTCCCATCATCACCCTATATTTGTCCTTGCCTGTCCAGGCTGAATCCCTGGAAAGACGTTAATACTGTATGAACCCAGTAGTAAAAAAAGCCGTTATAAAAATACTTATATTGTGGTCTTATTTTAAAAAAAAATTTTTTTTATACTTTAAGTTCTAGGGTACATGTGCACAACGTGCAGGTTTGTTACAAATGTATATATGTGCTCTGTTGGTGTGCTGCACCCATTAACTCGTCATTTACATTAGGTATATCTCCTAATGCTATCCCTCCTCTCTTCCCCCACTCCATGACAGGCCCTGGTGTGTGATGTTCCCCACCCTATGTCCAAGTGTTCTCATTGTTCAATTCCCACCTACAAATGAGAACATGTGGTGTTTGGTTTTCTGTCCTTGCGATAGTTTGCTGAGAATGATGGTTTCCAGCTTCATCCATGTCCCTACAAAGGACATGAACTCATTCTTTTTTATGGCCGCATAGTATTCCATAGTGTATATGTGCCACATTTTCTTAATCCAGTCTGTCACTGATGGACATTTGGGTTGGTTTCAAGTCTTTGCTATTGTGAATAGTGCCGCAATAAACTTACATGTGCATGTGTCTTTATAGCAGCATGATTTATAGTCCGTTGGGTATATACCCAGTAATGGGATAGCTGGGTCAAATGGTATTTCTAGTTCTAGATCCTTGAGGAATTACCACACTGTTGTCCACAATGGTTGAACTAGTTTACAGTTCCACCAACAGTGTAAAAGTGTTCCTATTTCTCCACATCCTCTCCAGCACCTATTGTTTCCTGACTTTTTAATGATTGCCATTCTAACTGGTGTGAGATGGTATCTCATTGTGGTTTTGATTTGCATTTCTCTGATGGCCAGTGATGATGAGCATTTTTTCATGTGTCTATTGGCTGCATAAATGTCTTCTTTTGAGAAGTGTCTGTTCATATCCTTCATCCACTTTTTGATGGGGTTGACTTTTTCTTGTAAATTTGTTTAAGTTCTTTGTAGATTCTGGATATTAGCCCTTTGTCAGATGGGTAGATTGTAAAAAGTTTCTCCCATTCTGTAGGTTGCCTATTCACTCTGCTGGTAGTTTCTTTTGCTATGCAGAAGCTCTTTAGTTTCATTAGATCCCATTTGTCTATCTTGGCTTTTGTTGCCATTGGTTTCGGTGTTTTAGACATGAAGTCCTTGCCCATGCTTATGTCCTGAATGGTATTGTCTAGGTTTGCTTCTAGGGTTTTTATGGTTTTAGGTCTGATATTTAAGTCTTTAACCCATCTTGAATTAATTTTTGTATAAGGTGTAAGGAAGGGATCCAGTTTCAGCTTTCTACATACGGCTAGTCAGTTTTCCCAGCACCATTTATTAAATAGGGAATCTTTCCCCATTTCTTGTTTTTGTCAGGTTTGTCAAAGATCAGATGGTTGTAGATGTGTGGTATTATTTCTGAGGGCTCTGTTTTGTTCCATTCGTGTATATCTCTGCTTTGGTCCCAGTACCATGCTGTTTTGGTTACTGTAGCCTTGCAGTATAGTTTGAAGTCAGGTAGTGTGATGCCTCCAGCTTTGTTCTTTTGGCTTAGGACTGTCTTGGCAATGTGGGCTCTTTTTTGGTTCCATATGAACTTTAAAGTAGTGTTTTCCAATTCTGTGAAGAAAGTCACTGGTAGCTTGATGGGGATGGCATTGAATCTATAAATTACCTTGGGCAGTATGGCCATTTTCACGATATTGATTCTTCCTATCCATGAGCATGGAATGTTCTTCCATTTGTTTGTGTCCTCTTTTATTTTGTTGAGGAGTGGTTTGTAGTTCTCCTTGAAGAGGTCCTTCACATCCCTTGTAAGTTGGATTCCTAGGTATTTTATTCTCTTTGAAGCAATTGTGAATGGGAGTTCACTCATGATTTGGCTCTCTGTTTGTCTGTTATTGGTGTATAGGAATACTTGTGATTTTTGCACATTGATTTTGTATCCTGATACTTTGCTGAAATTGCTTATCAGCTTAAGGAGATTTTGGGCTGAGATGATGCGGTTTTCTAAATATAAAATCATGTCATCTGCAAACAGGGACAATTTGACTTCCTCTTTTCCTAATTGAATACTCTTTATTTCTTTCTTCTGCCTGACTGCCCTGGTCAGAATTTCCAACACTATGTTGAATAGGAGTGGTGAGAGAAGGCATCCCTGTCTTGTGCCAGTTTTCAAAGGGAATGCTTCCAGTTTTTGCCCATTCAGTATGATATTGGCTGTGGATTTGTCATAAATAGCTCTTATTATTTTGAGATATGTCCCATCAATACCTAGTTTATTGAGAATTTTTAGCATGAAGTGCTGTTGAATTTTGTCAAAGGCCTTTTCTGCATCCATTGAGATAATCATGTGGTTTTTGTCTTTGGTTCTGTTTATATGATGGGTTACATTTATTGATTTGCATATGTTGAACCAGCCTTGCATTCCAGGTGTGAAACCAACTTGATCATGGTGGATAAGTTTCTTGATGTGCTGCTGGATTCGGTTTGCCAGCATTTTACTGAGTATTTTTTCATCAATGTTCATCAGGGATATAGGTCTAAAATTCTCTGTTTTTATTGTATCTCTGCCAGGCTTTGGTATCGGGATGAAGCTGGCCTCATAAAATGAGTTAGGGAGGATTCCCTCTTTTTCTATTGATTGGAATAGTTTCAGAAGGAATGGTACCAGCTCCTCCTTGTACCTCTGGTAGAATTCGGCTGTGAATCCTTCTGGTCCTGGACTTTTTTTTGGTTGGTAGGCTATTAATTATTGCTTTAACTTCAGAGCCTGTTACTGGTCTATTCAGAGATTCAACTTCTTCCTGGTTTAGTCTTGGGAGGGTGTATGTGTCCAGGAATTTATCCATTTCTTCTAGATTTTCTAGTTTATTTGCATAGAGGTGTTTATAGTATTCTCTGATGGTAGTTTGTATTTCTGTGGGATCGGTGGTGATATCCCCTTTATTATTTTTTATTGCGTCTATTTGATTCTTCTCTCTTTTCTTATTAGTCTTGTTAGCGGTCTATCAATTTTGTTGATCTTTTTAAAAAACCAGCTCCTAGATTCACTACTTTTTTGAAGGGCTTTTTGTGTCTCTATCTCCTTTAGTGCTGCTCTGATCTTAGTTATTTCTTGACTTCTGCTAGATTTTGAATGTGTTTGCTCTTGCCTCTCTAGTTCTTTTAATTGTGATGTTAGGGTGTCAATTATAGATCTTTCCTGCTTTCTCTTATGGGCATTTAATGCTATAAATTTCCCTCTACACACTGCTTTAAATGTGTTCCCCAGATTCTGGTATGTTGGGTCTTTGTTCTCATTGGTTTCAAAGAACATCTTTATTTCTGTCTTCATTTCGTTATGTATGCAGTAGTCATTCAGGAGCAGGTTGTTCAGTTTTCATGTAGTTGAGCGGTTTTGAGTGAGTTTCTTAGTCCTGAGTTCTAGTTTGATTGCACTGTGGTCTGAGAGACAGTTTGTTATAATTTCTGTTCTTTTACATTTGCTGAGGAGTGCTTTACTTCCAACTATGTGGTCTATTTTGGAATAAGTGTGATGTGGTGCTGAGAAGAATGTATATTCTGTTGATTTGGGGTGGAGAGTTCTGTAGATGTCTATTAGGTCTGCTTGGTGCAGAGTTGAGTTCAATTCCTGGATATCCTTGTTAACTTTCTGTCTCATTGATCTGTCTAATGTTGACAGTGGGGTGTTAAAGTCTCCCATTATTATTGTGTGGGAGTCTAAGTCTCTTTGTAGGTCTCTAAGGACTTGCTTTATGAATCTGGGTGCTCCTGTACTGGGTGCATATATATTTAGGATAGTTAGCTCTTGTATTGTTGAATTGATCCTTTTACCATTATGTAATGGCCTTGTCTCTTTTGATCTTTGTTGGTTTAAAGTCTGTTTTATCAGAGACTAGGATTGCAACCCCTGCTTTTTTGTGTTTTCCATTTGCGTAGTAGATCTTCCTCCATCCCTTTATTTTGAACCTATGTGTGTCTCTGCATGTGAGATATGTCTCCTGAATACAGCACACTGATGGGTCTTGATTCTTTATCCAATTTGCCAGTGTGTGTCTTTTAACTGGAGCATTTAGCCTATTTACATTTAAGGCTAATATTGTTACATGTGAATTTGATCCTGTCATTATGATGTTAGCTAGTTATTTTGCTCATTAGTTGATGCAGTTTCTTCCTGTCATCGATGGTCTTTACAATTTGGCATGTTTTTGCAGTGGCTGGTACTGGTTGTTCCTTTCCATGTTTAGTGCTTCCTTCAGAAGCTCTTGCAAGGCAGGCCTGGTGGTGACAAAATCTCTCAGCATTTGCTTGTCTGTAAAGGATTTTATTTCTCCTTCACTTATGAAGCTTAGTTTGGCTGGATATAAAATTCTAGGTTGAAAATTCTTTAAGAATGTTGAATATTGGCCCCCACTCTCTTCTGGCTTGTAGAGTTTCTACTGAGAGATCTGCTGTTAGTCTGATAGGCTTCCCTTTGTGGGTAACCCGACCTTTCTCTCTGGCTGCCCTTAATATTTTTTCCTTCATTTCAACTTTGGTGAATCTGACAATTATGTCACTTGGAGTTGCTCTTCTTGAGAAGTATCTTTGTGGCATTCTCTGTATTTCCTGAATTTGAATGTTGGCCTCCCTTACTAGGTTAGGGAAGTTCTCCTGGATAATATCCTGAAGAGTGTTTTCCAACTTTGTTCCATTCTTCCTGTCACTTTCAGGTACACCAATCAGACGTAGATTTGGTCTTTTCACAAAGTCCCATATTTCTCAGAGGCTTTGTTCATTTCTTTTTACTTTTTTCTCTAAACTTCTCTTACTGCTTCATTTCATTCATTTGATCATCAATCACTGATACCCTTTCTTCCAGTTGATCGAATCGGCTACTGAAGCTTGTGCATGCATCATGTAGTTCCCATGCCATGGTTTTCAGCTCCATCAGGTCATTTAAGGTCTTCTCTATGCTGTTTATTCTAGTTAGCCATTCATCTAATCTTTTTTCAAGGTTTTTAGCTTCTTTGCGATGGGTTTGAACATCCTCCTTCAGCTCAGAGAAGTTTATTACCTGTCGTCTGAAGACTTCTTCTCTCAACTCATCAAAGTCATTCTCTGTCCAGCTTTGTTCTGTTGCTGGTGAGGAGCTGCCTTCCTTTGGAGGAGAAGAGGTGCTCTGATTTTTAGAATTTTCAGCTTTTCTGCTCTGGTTTCTCCCCATCTTTGTGGTTTAATCTACATTTGGTCTTTGATGATGGTGACGTAGAGATGGGGTTTTGGCGTGGATGTCCTTTCTGTTTGTTAGTTTTCCTTCTAACAGTCAGGACCCTCAGCTGCAGGTCTGCTGGAGTTTGCTGGAGGTCCACTCCAGACCTTGTTTGCCTGGCTATCACCAGTGGAGGGTGCAGAACAGCAAATATTGCAGAATGGCAAATGTTGCTGCCTAATCCTTCCTCTGGAAGCTTCGTCTCAGAGGGGCACCCAGCTGCATGAGGTGTCAGTCGGCCCCTAGTGGGAGATGTCTCCCAGTTAGGCTACTCAGAGGTCAGGGATCCACTTGAGGAGGCAGTCTGTCTGTTCTCAGATCTCAAACTCTGTGCTTGGAGAATGACTACTCTCTTCAAAGCTGTCAGACAGGGATGTTTAAGTCTGCAGAAGTTTCTGCTGCCTTTTGTTCAGCTATGCCCTGCCCCCAGAGGTAGAGTCTACAGAGGCAGGCAGGCCTCCTTGAGCTGTGGTGGGCTCCACCCAGTTTGAGCTTCCTGGCCACCTTGCTTACCTACTCAAGCCTCAGCAATGGTGGAGGCCCCTCCCCAAGCCTCGCTGCTGCCTTGCAGTTCAATCTCAGACTGCGGTGCTAACAGTGAGTGAGGCTCCATGGGCGTGGGACTCTCTGAGCCAGGCGCGGGATATAATCTCCTGGTGTGCTGTTTGCTAAAACCACTGGAAAAGTGCAGTATTAGGGTGAGAGTGTCCCGATTTTCCAGCTACCATCTGTCACAGCTTCCCTTGGCTAGGAAAGGGAATTCCCCAACCCCTTGCGCTTCCCAGGTGAGACAATGCCCCACCCTGCTTTGGCTCACCCTCCGTGGGCTACACCCAACGTCCGACAAGCCCTAGTGAGATGAACCCGGTACCTCAGTTGGAAATGCAGAAATCACCTGTCTTCTGCATTGCTCATGCTGGGAGCTGTAGACTGTAGCTGCTCCTATTCAGCCATCTTGGAACCAGAACCCTAAAAAATTTATTCTTTACAGCAGTTTTAGGTTTGCAGAAAAATTGAGTGGAGTATGGAGAATTCCTATATATTCCCTTCCTGCCACTGGCCCACCTACACACTTTCCCTTATTATTAACATGTTGCACTACTGTAATACATTTGTTACAATTGAGGAGCCAATATTGATATATTATTATTAATTAAAGACTGTCATTTACATTAGGGTTCACTTTTTGTGTTATACATGCTGTGGGTTTTGACCAATGTATAATGACATGTGTCAACCATTACAGTATCATACTGAATAATTTCACTGGCCTAAAACCCTCTGTGCTTCAGGGAGGGGAACACCACACACTGGGGCCTGTCAGGGAGTAGGGGGCTAGGGGAAGGATAGCATTAGGAGAAATACCTAATGTAGGTGATGGGTTGATGGGTGCAGCAAACCACTGTTGCATGTGTATACCTATGTAACAAAACTGCACATTCTGCACATGTACCCCAGAACTTAAAGTATATTTTAAAAATCCCCTGTGCTCTACCTATTCAATCCCTCTCTCCCTTCCCCCAAATCTCTGGTAATCACTGATCATTAAAAAAAATTATGGTAAAGATATATATAACACAAAGCATACCATTTTAGCCATTTTTAAGTGTAGAATTTGGTGGCATTAAGTACATTCACAATGTTGTGTGACCATCACCACTATCTATTTCAAACACTTTTTCATCATACCAAACAGAAACTCTGTACCTACTAAACAATAACTCCCTCATCCCTCCCCCGAACCCTGAGACCCTGGTAACCTCTATTCCACTTTCTGTCTCTGAGAATTTGCCTATTCTAAGTATCTCATATAAGCGAAATCATACAATATTTGTCCTTTTGTGTCTGGCTTATTTCACTTAGTGTAATGTTTTCAAGGTTTATCCACGTTGGACATGTCAGAATTTTTTTTTTTTTTTTTTTTTTTTTGAGACGGAGTCTGGCTCTGTTGCTCAGGCTGGAGTGCAGTGGTGTGATCTTGGCTCACTGCAACCTCCACCTCCCAGGTTCAAGAGATTCTCCTGCCTCAGCCTCCCGAGTAGCTGGGATTATAGGTGTGTGCCACCACACCCAGCCAATTTTTGTATTTTCAGTAGAGACAGGGTTTCGTCATGTTGGCCAGACTGGTCTCGAACTCCTGACCTCAGGTGATCTGCCTGTCTTGGCCTCCCAAAGTACTGAGATCACAGATGTGAGCCACCATGCCTGGCCACATGTCAGAATTTTGTTCCTTTTTATGGCTAAATAATATTCCATTGTATATATATACCACATTTTGTTTATCCATTTCATCTTTGTTTCCACCTTTTGGCTATTGTGAATAATGCTACTATGAACATTGGTGTGGAAATACCTGAGTCCCTGCTTTGTTTTCCTTTGGGTACATACCCAGGAGTAAAATTGCTGAATCATTATGGTAATTAATAGAGGAATTGACAAACTGTTTTCCTTAAATGGCTGTACCATTTTACATTTCCACCAGCAATGCACCAGGGTTTCAATTTCTTTTCATCCTAGAGAACACTTTCTTCCTTTTTTTTTTTTTTTTTTTTTAATACAATAGTCATTCTAAGTGGTATGGTGTACAATTGTGGTTTTGATTTGCATTTCTCTAATGAGTAATGATGTTGAGCATCTTTTCATGTGCTTATTGCCATCTGTGTATCTTCTTTGGAGACTGTCTATTTGAACACATTGCCCATTTTTGAATTGGGTCTTTTGAGTTTTTTGTTGTTGACTATGGATCTTTTTACTGTCTCCATAGTTTTGCCCTTTCCAGAATGTCATATATTTGGAACCATGCAGTATGTAACCTTTTCAGATTGACTTCTTCACTTAGTAATATGTACTTAGGTTCTTCCATGTCTTTTCATGGTGTGACACCTCATTTCTTTTTAATGCTGAGTCACAGTCCATTGTATGGATATACCACAGTTTATCTGTTCATCTACTAAAGGACATCTCGGTTGCTTCCAAGTTTTGGCAATCACGAATAAAGCTGAGATAAACATCCATGTGCAGGTTTTTGTGTGGATATAGGTTTTCAATTTATTTGGGTAAACACAAAGGAGGTTAATTCTAGGTTGTATTGTAAGTGTATTGGATCCGAGAGTCACAGAGATCCCTTTCTGTCATAAACATCTGGAATGCTCATGCTTTCTTTCAAATTCTTTTTAAAAGTCCATGGACCTAACTGGAATATCCAGCTAGGGACTTGGAAGGAGTGTGTGAGTGTGTGAGTGTGTGTGTGAGTGTGTGTGTGTGCACACGTACATATGTGAGACAGAGAGAGAGAGAAAGAGAGAGAGAGAGAGAAAAGAGCTTTTGCTTAGGCTATTGACCTAGGAGGTTCTTGAAATGAGAGGCTGGGTCAATAGGCTCCCAGACACTGCCCACATGCCTCATGAGCACCAGATGTGCTCTATGGTTAGGTGAAGAAGCATGTCCCCAACTGAGAGGAACAGACACACCTGGTGGAAGAATGCAAAACTGAACACAATTCTTCACTGCATACATTCCACATGACCGATTATATTGTCAAGGCTCCAGTGCTTTCCTCAGAAATCTTTCACGTTATGTTTTTCAATTTTTTTCACTGTGACTATGTAGTGACTGTGACCCACAGTAAGAAATATAGTTTATGAAATAACCCTGTACATCTATTTTTATAAATATGCTTATAGATCTGTAACTGAATTCAAAGTTTTGTGAAACTATCCTACTTTTATTACATGTGATGCTCCCTAAAATTTCTATCCTGTTTCAATAAAAAAACTCTAAAGGTGATTCTCTAAAATGATTTTGTGATAATAATGGGCCTGGACCTGCAGTTTGAAAAATACTGCCTTAGGATCATTTTACATTTTTTATTAAAGAAATACACTTTTGTCATTTTGTTTAAAGATGGTTACCTCTAAGAGACAAGAAGAATTTTGTGGAGTATAGGTAAGTTTTATCCTTGACTGGAGTGATGCAAGAACAGAATTCTCAAGCTTAAGAGTGTGTGACAGTATGTTCTCACTTTTTTGTGGAATCTAAAAATCAAATCAATTGAACTCACAGACATAGAGTAGGATGGTTACCAGAGGCTGAGAACGGGGTAGGCTTTGAGAGGAAGGTGAAGATGGTTCATGGGTTCAAAAAGATAGAATTAATTAATAAGACCTACTATTTGATAGCACAGTAAGGTGACCATAATCAGTAATAATTGTATATTTTAGAATAACTTGAAAAATGTGTTAATAATTGGATTGTTTGTAACTCAAAGGATAAATGCTTGAGGGGATGGATGCCCCATTCTCCATGATGTGCTTATTTCATATTGCATGCCTGTATGAAAACATCTCAAGTACCCCTTAAATATATACACCTACTATGTACCCACAAAAATTTAAAAAAACAATAATTTAAGAAGAGTCTGTGTGATTGAAAGGTCTAGTGAAAACGGACACTACTAACATAACTTTGACTGGATAAGACCCTGTACTATGTGAGAGGCTGATCCTTTCTGACCTGTAGGCATATCTAAATTAATGTTTGTTGGAGCATTGTTTATAGTGATTAAGAGGTAGAAACAACTTTAATAGGGGAATTACTAAATAACTTGTGATATACTCATGCTATAAAAAATAGAAAAAACCAGAGTCAATCCAACAGGAATAAAAAGTCTGGGGCAACAAATCTCAAATGGTGAATTGGTTAGATCCTGGGCAGGCAGTGGGGTACATATAAGAAATTCCAGAAAGAGGTGAGAAATAAGCGGATTGAAAAAGCATATCCATTATAACATACATCTTTATGTTTGAAAAACAAACATTAAAAGCTGTTACTTTTTTCTCACTTTGTAACATAGACTATAAAACAGCCGAACTTTACATTACCTTCTTAGTTCTTAGGGATACACAGAAGACACTAGTGCTTTAAATAATTATGGTGTGCCCCTTCCCAGAAGTTGTATCAGAAGTTTTAGGGAGCAGTCATAAGACTTTCATGTTTTAAATAGTTGAGAAACATTTGTTTGAAGACCAGGTAGAAATACACTAAATTCACTTTTTCAAGAGTTACTCCTTGGGGGAAAATCAATGGTATGCATGTGGTTCTTTTATATTATCTGAAAAAAAGCATTGCTTTTTTTCAGATAATATAAAAATAGTTATTAGACAAAGGACAGCCAAGTAAGAGGGTTACTCTATAAGTAAACGACTCACTAAGAGTATATCGGCAAACTAACCATGGGCATCTCCTAACACACTGTAGTCCTGCTATAAACCATCATTCTCTGTAAGGATAACAAGAATCACTATTAAGCAATCTCAGTTTTTAATGATTTAATTGCTATGGTTTTGGGAGTTTGGAGGGGTTTGGGAGGAATTACAATGAAGAGTAAGCTGATATTCACCATTAAAACAAACAATCACTACTTTTCCCACTCTTCCCACAAAAACTCAATACTTTCCAACTATGACCATCAGCTCTAAGAACACTCCTGTTCCTTTTATCTGAGAAGGCTCAATTTTCTAGGCTTCCTTATGCTTGTAAAGGCAGAAAACGTATAACAGAACCATTAAAAAGAAAACATCAAAAGTCAAACAAGATCTCAAGTCTTTAAAGACAGGCTCTTACCATGTTGTCCAGGCTGGACTCAAACTCTCAAGTTCAGTCAATCCTCCCACCTTAGTCTCCTGAGTAGCTGGGACTACAGGTGTGTACCATCACGCCTGGCTGTTAAGTCATTTTGAATGGACTTGTATTTTATTCTCAGAGTAAACTGAGAACACAACAGATTTAGGTTTCATGAATGAGGCTAAAACCTTTAAAGCTTAAGGGAGGAAAGGATCAAACCTATATACAAAAGACACCTTGATTAAAAGTGAATGTGGCCAAATATCTAAGATGTGTGCATGGGATATTTGAGAAATAAACAAATTCACCGCTAACTTTTAGAGAAACAAGTGATAGTGGTTAGTGATTGATATAGTTTGGGTGTGTCCCCACCCACATCTCATCTTGAGTCGTAGCTCCCACAATTCCCACATGTTGTGGGACGGAGCTGGTGAGATATAATTGAATCATGGGGGTGGTTTCCCTTATATTGTTCTGGTGGTAGGGAATAAGTCTCATGAGATCTGGTGGTTTTATTTTTAAAAATTCCCCTTTTGCTTGGCTCTCATTCTCTCTTGCCTACCACCATGTAAGATGTGGCTTTGTTCCTCCTTGCCTTTCACCATGAGTGAGAGGCCTCCCCAGCCATGTGGAACTGTGAGCCAATTAAACCTCTTTCCTTTATAAATTACCCAGTCTTGGGTATGTCTTTATCAGCAGCATGAGAACAGGCTAATATAGTGATGGATAAAAGCAAGTGCCTAAGGAGTCCTAGCTAATGCAGTAAGACACAAAAAGGAAATAAAAGGTATACAGATTGGGAAGGAAAAAAAATCAAACGGTCTTTGTTCACAGATGACATAAGCATCTATGTAGAACATTACCAAGGATAGACAGAAAAATCTTCTGGAACTGATAAGCAATTGTAACAAGGTTTCAAGATACAAAGTTAATCTACAAATGCCAATTGTTTTCTATATACCAGCAATGAACAAATGGAAGTTGAAGTTAAAAATACATTGCTGTTTACATTGGCACTCAAAAGGAAAAAATAAATACATAGGTATAAACCTAACAAACTATGTACCAGATCTCTATGAGGAAAACAAATAAATATATACATATGCAAAACCCTGATGAAAGATATCAAGGAAGAACTAAATAAATTGAAAGATATTCAAAATTCATGAATAGGAAGACAATACTGTCAAGATCTCATTTCTTCACAACTTGATCTACAGCTTTGATGCAATCCCAATAAAAATTCCAGCAAGTTATTTTATGAATACTGACAAATTGTTTCTAAAGTTTATATGGAGAGGTAAAAGACTATCTCAACATGGAAGGAGAAGACCAAAGTTGGAGGACTGATACTACTCAACTTCAAGACTTATTATAAGGCCACAGTAATCAAAACAGTGTGGTCATGGTAAAAAACACATAAATCAATGGAACAGAATAGAGAGCCCAGAAACAGATCCACAGAAATATAACTGATCTTTGACAAAGGAGAAAATGGTGCTGGAACAACTGCACATCAATATGCAAAAATGAATCTAGACACAGACCTTACATCCTTTACAAAAATTAATTCAAGATGGATCATAGAACTAAACATAAAACAGAAATCTAAAAAACCCCAAAAGATAACATAGGAGAAAACCTAATTGACCTTAGGTATGATGATGACTTTTTAGGTATAACATCAAAGTCATGATCTGTGAAAGAAATAATTGATAAGCTGGACGTCATTAAAATGAAAAATGTCTTCTCTCTGAAAGACAATGTCAAGAGAATGAGAAAACACACCACATACGAAAAAAATTTGCAAAATACACATCTGATAAAGGACTGCTATCCAAAGTATATAAAGCACTCTTAAAACTCAACAATAATAAAATAAGAACTGAATTTTAAAATGGGCAAAAGACTTGGACACCTCACTAAAGAAGGTATACAGATGGCAAGTAAGCATGTGAAAAGCTGTTCCACACCATATGTCATTAGGGAATTGCAAATTAAAACAACAAGACATGACTACATAGCTATTAAAACGGCCAAAATTGGCTAGGCGTGGTGGTTCAAGCCTGTAATCCCAGCACTTTGGGAGGCCGAGACGGGCGGATCACGAGGTCAGGAGATAGAGACCATGCTGGCTAACACAGTGAAACCCCGTCTCTACTAAAAAAAAAAATACCAAAAAAAAAACTAGCCAGGCGAGGTGGCGAGTGCCTATTAGTCCTAGCTACTTGGGAGGCTGAGGCAGGAGAATGGCGTAAACCCGGGAGGCGGAGCTTGCAGTGAGCTGAGATCCGGTCACTGCACTCCAGCCTGGGCGACAGAGCGAGACTCCGTCTTGAAAAAAAAAAAAAAAAGAAGGCCAAAATCCAAAACACTGACAATAGCAAATGCTGGCAAGGATGTGGAAGCAACAGACACTCTCGTTCATTGCTGGTGGGAAAATGGTACAACCATTTAGGAAAACAGGTTGGTAATTTCTTATAAACCTAAATATATTCTTGCCATATGATCCAGCAAGTGAGCTTCTTTGTATTTACCCAAATGAATTGAAAACTTATAGCCACGCAAAAACCATATGGATGTTTATAACAGCTTTACTCATGATTTCCAAAACTTGGAAGCAACCAAGATGTCTTTCTATAGATGAATAAACTTTAGTATGTCCATACAATGCAATATTACTCAGCATTAAAAATAAACGAGGTTTGAAGCCATGAACAGACATGGAAGGTGGTCTTTGGGTTGATTCCATGTCTTCGCCATTGTGAATAGTGGTGCACACCCTTGGTCCCAGTTACTTAGGAGGCTGAGCTGAAAGGACTGCTTGAGTCCAGGAGGCCAAGCCTGCAGTAAGCCATGATTGTACCACTGCACTTTAGCCTGGGTGGCATGAGACCCTGTCTCAAAAAAAAAAAAAAAAAAAAAGAAAGAAAGAAAGACATGGAAGAACCTTAAATACATGCTACTAAGTGAAAGAAATCAATCTGAAAAGGCTACATACTGTATGATACCAATGATATGACATTCTGGAAAAGGGTAAAACTATGGAGACAATAAAAGGGTAAGTAGTTGCCAAAGGTTAGGGGGAGGGATGAATGAATAGGTAGAGCACAGAGAATTTTTTTTCTGGACAGTGAAACTATTCTACATGATACTAACAAGGGTCAATTTATACTTACCAAAACATACATATATACTTTATACATTTATGTAGTAATACCATACATTATATACTTTTCAAAACCCATAGAATGCACACTCCCCCAAGAGTGAACTCTAATGTAAACGACAGACTTTGGGTGATAATGATGTGTCAATGTAGGTTCTTCAGTGGAAACAAGTTTAGGATTATAGTGCAGGATGTTGATAGTGGGGAAGGTTTTGCTGGGGTGGGGGCATATGCAAACTTTTTGTACCTTCCACTTAATTTTACTGTGAACCTAAAACTGCTCTAAAAAATAAAGCTTATTAATTTAAAAAAACAACAAAAACAAATACCTGATGAGAAAGACTGGCCTCCCTTGTGCTGGAGGAAGTTCTAGCAAAAAGAAATTGTAAAGAAATGAAATGACAAAGGTGCCACAAATTATGCCTAATGATTACTTTTTTAGTTGAAAACTGGGAATTTCTGCCTCCTAACAAGGATGAAAAGTCAGATAATTTGTGGCGAGGACTCAAAAAGAACCTCAAAAAGTGAGGTATTTATTGTAGTCTCTGCAGTCTAGGTTTGTTGGTACCTGTCCTCCTTGGGAAGGCTTTGCAGTGCTTCAAAAGAACTTGGGTGTTGTGATCTAAGCACTATCTGCATTAGGGGGTGTCCCATGCCCAGTAATGCTGTGCTTCTTGCAGACCTGTAGAAGTATCACCTTGGTAATCTTGAATAAGACCCAGAAGAATTCTCTGGATTACCAGGCAGAGACTCTTGTTCTCTTCCCTTACTTTCTCCCAAATAAATGAAGCCTCTCTCTCTCTCTCTCTCTCTCTCTCTCTCTGATGAGCCGGGGTGGGGGTGGGGTGACACAAGCACCCCTGTGGCCACCACCACTAGGACTATGCTGGGTCAGACCTGAAGCCAGCATGGCACTGGGTCTTGCCTAAGGCTCGCTCTAACCATTACCTGAATGCTGCCTACATTTGCCCAAGGCCCTAGGGCTCTACAATCAGCAGATGCTAAAGCCAGCCAGGCTTGTGTCCTTCCCTTCAAGGTGTCAAGTTCCTCCAAGCCCCCAGTGAGTCTAGAGATACTATCCGGGAGCCAGAGCCTGGAGTTGGGAACCTTAGAAATCTACCTGGTACTCTATTCTACTGTGGCTGAGCAGGCACCCAAACCACAAGAAAAAGTCCATCCCACTCTTCCTCCCCCTTTCCACAAGCAGAGGAACCTCACCCCATGGCCACCACGCTCCCAGGCTATTGCTGATGTTCACTTATGACCAAAGGACTCTTCAGTCAGCTTGTGATGAATGCTGTCTGGTCTAGGGCAGTGGGCTCCCTTCTGGCCCAGGGCAGGTCCAGAAATGCCATCCAAGAACCAAGGCCTGAAATTGGGGACCCCAAGCACCTGCCTGGTGCTCTATCCCCCTGTGGCCAAGCTGGTACCTAAGATGCAAGACAAAGTCCCCTTTACTTTTTCCTCTACTTTTCTCAAGCAGAAAGTGCTTTCCCCCATAGCCACCACACCTGGGAATGTGCTGAGTCTCACCGGAAGCCAGCAAGTCTGTCTCACCCAAGACCCACAGCATACTACCTGGGTATTGCTGCTGGTTATTCAAGACCCAAAGGCTATTTAGTTAGCAGGTTATGGGTCCTGCCAGGACTAGGTCCTTCCCTTCAAGGGAGCAGGTTCCCTTCTGGGCCAGGCTGTGTCTAAAAATGTTGTCCAGGAACTAGGGCTTGGGATGGAGGCCTCAGAACTCTGACTGGTGCCCTATCTTACCATTGTTGAGCTGGTCACCAAACTGCAAGTCAAAGTCCTCTTTTCTCTGTCCTCTCAAGTGGAAGGAAGGGATGTCTTTTGGAGCCACAAGCCGTGCTGCCTGGGGTTGTGGAGGGGTGGTGCAAGCACTCCCTTAGATGTCCTGGCTGGTGTCTCAGTAGGTTACGTGCCCCTCAAGTCCACTGGTTCTGAGCCTAGTTCAGCAATAGAATTTGCTTAGGAGTTGCAGTTCCTGTGGTCTAGGCCACCTTTTGAGTTTATTTAGGGCCCTAGAACACTTAAGCCTGTGGTGGTAAGGCTTGCTGGAACTCAGATTCTCACTACTGGGATGGGTGATTTCCCTCTGGCTAGGGCCTCCTGCATGGGTGTCAGCTGTCTTGCCCTTTCCACCATGTGAGGACACAGCAAGAAGTTGGCAGTATGCAACCTGGAAGAGGCCCCTTACCAGAACCCCATCATATTGGCACCTGGATCTTGAACTTCCAGCCTCCAGAACTGCAAGAAATAAATGTTGTTTGTATTTTGTTATAGCAGCCAGAATAGTCTAAGACAGGAGGCATATGGTTTGATTTGTTCTAGTATTGATGATGTTAGATTTGGTTAAAGTGATGCCTTAACCTATGGGAAAATACTCTGAGGCAATGAAAATATCCTGTTCCTCATCAAACTTTCACCTACTAGTTTTAGCAACCATTATAAATTTTCCAAGGTCATAATTCCTTCTATATTTATAAACTGTCATTCTTCTGTAAGAAAGAACTTTTCCTTCTCCCATACCTATTTATATTAGTATAGACTAATTAATTCTTATTTTATTTCATGGGTTATATACATTATTATCATTATTTATTTATATGCTCAAATTGTCCCCAACTTGATCAGTGGTGGCCTCTTTACGATGACTGCTGTATCCTTTTGATATGTCTTCATGATTCTTTGAGTATTTCTAGACTTTATGGCACAGAAGTTCTACGATAATCTTATACCTCCTGTGTTTCAGCCTCTTATTAAAAAAATATTGAAATTTGCTCTGGCAGACAATTTACTGGCAGATCAGCTTGATCCTTTTCAAGGATTTTTCTAACCTTTGTAAAGGTGGGACTAAAGTGGCCCTTATCTAGGTCTAAAGTAGCCCTACCCTACAGTGTGGCCTTTCTGAAAGGCTAATTGCGTGTCCATAGGGTTCAATGAGGTATTTCCATTTTGACCACTTGGACTTCCTAACTCTAGCAGCACTGTGAAACCTCCAGAAATTCCATTCAGTTCACAGCACTCCAGCAAGTGACCTGAGCCAAACCTTACAGGGTCTCATTCTGTTACCATTTGGCCAGAGACTTAATAGGTACACTATGCATATTCCCAGTGATTTTTTTTTTCTGCACAGCTGCCTTCTCTCAGGTAATCTTCTCTGAAAACTCTTACCTACTTCAACAGCCAGAAATGCTGATCTTTGCCTCCTAAGCTTGGCTATGTAACTGCTCTGTTTGGGCCCCCTACCTCTCTGCACGTAGTCTACAAGATGCCCCCAGGGAGAAATTGTGAAGCATTTCTCATGTGTTTCTCCTGTGTAAAGAGATCATAGTCCATTGTTGCTTGTTGTCCAAACAGTTTGTGCATGTACTTTGTCCAGTTTTATAGTTATTTACAACAGAAGGGCTAATGTGGCTCAGTTACCCCATTATTATCCAAAGTGGATGCAACATGTATTCTTTATAGAAATTGAATATAAAATAGAATCCTTAACATGATTATACATACATGAGTGCATGCACACACACACACTTTTAAAGGTCTCATTATAAAACTCATCAATATCTACAGATCCATTAAAGTCAAGAGCACGTGAACTCTTGTATTAACCAATAAAATTAGATAAGAAAAATAAGAGAGATAAAAATGGAAGGATATAAAAACTATTATGTTCATATAATGGCAACAAAGGAAAATAAATGAAAGTTTTAATCCTGGTTAAGAGGTTATACATAGGTTCAAACAGCATTTATTAGGTTGGTACAAAAGTAATTGCAGTTTTTGCCATTAAAAGTAAAAATAGCAAAAATAAAATATATAGGAATAAACCCTAATTAAAATCATGCAAGGACTATAGGAAAACAATTTTACAACTCAGAATCTAAGACTCCCACTTGCAGTCAAGATGGAGCAAGAGGGCCCATATATACTCTACTCTGAAATAACTAAAAAATTACAATGACTCTTAAGACATTAGACATCAATCAATACATGACAGTGATCACTGAGAGATGGGAAACCAGTGAGGTGTGCTCTACAGTAATATCAGCTTACAGCCTACACAGTTTCTAGGCTGTGGTGCAAGGAGGGGAAACTCAAAATCTTGTAGTCTCCATGAGTTGAGAAGATGGAGTTGCAAGTCACAGAAGAGTTAGGCAGCAAGAATTTGCAGGGCAGAGTACCCGAGAACAGAGGGATGGACACAAAGAGAACTCTTGAGATTTGAAGAGCTCCCCTCTGGTATTCAGCAGATGATTGGTTGATATATGCATGGGAGAAAAGTATCTGAGGTGGGATTAAAAAAAAACACTTGAAAAATATAAGGGTATAATACCCAGATATCATGCATAGAGGCAGGCAGAGTGCCTATGTCAAGAGCAAGCGTAGAAAATATCATAATAAATAGGACACTGGGTAAAGTAGCAACAAAGGCCTTACCTTAGTAGTGAGTGAAAATTAATCCTAAGTGGTGATGGGTCTGCCTAATAAAGCTTGTAAGGATTACTTGAAAATATCAAACTATTTCCAAGCAACTGAGTCATATTTGGAAAACAAAGTACATGAATATTTATAGGGAAAAATGGTAGACTAGGAAGCTCCAAGCCCTTTTCCTCCACAGAAGCATCAAAAATAACCAGAAACTGACAAATATCATAACCTTATAGGAGATCTGGAAAACAGTCAAAGGTCTAGAAAAAACAAGCAAATGTCCAAAAGAGAAAAAGCCATATTCAAAACAGTAGAAAATTTCATGACATGTTTACTTGCTCTTGCCTGACCACTTCTTCAGTATGGCAGTCTTGGTCTGGAGGAAGTGGCAGCCCTGTTTTCAATTCCCCCTCTCAAACTAAAGGGAACATAACAACCTTATTTGTAGCATTCTAGGGGATGTTTAGGGGATGCCTGAAGGACTGGTCTCCGAGTCACCTATCTCAGACTTCAGGTGGAGAGAAGTGGCAAGTGCCATTCATGAAAACTTCAAGAGGACTGCAGACCCTCTGGGCAAGAGACTATGGGAAAATATATAAAGTAAACCACAAAATGCCCCAAGGAGTAGCTGTATGAGACTTTTTTGAGAGATCAAGACATTAAAAAACAGCTCTATAAACCAGGAATTGAAAAAGGCACCCAGGCCCAGGCAAGATGTGTGCTCAGAAAAGACCTTAGAAAACCTTCAACTTTTCCTCTGAGCCAATCCCTTTTACTTTAAACTAAGTAGATCATGCTTACCTAATTACTAAAGAACTTCCCTGACACAGAGTCAGTCTGCAGAATGTAAGAGAGGTAGCTGAATTTTCAAATGTTCAATTTTCAACCACAACAACAACAAGTCACTAGGCATACAAGGAAACATGAAAGCACCACCCATTTAAAGGAAGAAAATTAATAGAAACTATCCTTTAAAAATCACAGGAATTATACTTACTAGACAAAGACTTTAAAAGATTATCTTAAATATGCTCAACGAGTTATACAGAAATACAAAGAACTAAAAGATTCCAAAGCAACCCAGAGTCAGGTTGGTCCATACAGCCCCAGGCTTCATGCCTGCCCCAGTGCCAAGTCAGCACCCTTGGACTCAGGCACCAGGCTGGCACCAATAGACATAGGCTTCAGGCCTGCCTAGTGTTTGGATGGTTCTTACATCCTCACCCTCTTGGCAGGCCCCTGCAGCCACATGCTCCAGCAGATCTAGGGTCTAGGTCTGCTCTAGTAGACCCAGCGTCTAGGCTTATCCCTACTGACCCCAGCATTGAGCCAGCCCCCATGGACGCAGGCTCCAGGACATACCCTATGGACCCAGGTGCCACACCTGCCCTCAGGCACCAAGCCAGCCTGCCCAAGAACTCCCCAAACAAGCTTGCCTGTGGACTATGCCACATAACCTACCCAGAATCTCTAAATGGGCTGATTGATGAAGGGATTTCTCAGACAAAGCCAGTCAGCAAAGACTGAAATTTATCTTTTCTTCTTCAAATGTACAGATACCAATGCATGGCCGTGAGAATCAAAAGCAATTAGGGAAAAATGACAACACCGAATAAACAAAATAAAGCCCCAGTAACTGACTCTAGAGAAATGGAATCAGCTTCTTATGGAATGGGAAAAAAAGAAAACTAAATAAATAAATAATTTAAAAAGAAATAGAGATTTATGAACTATCTGACAAAATACTTTAAAATAATTGTTTTTTAAGGAAGCTCAACAAATGTCAAAAAAAAAAAAAAAAAAAAAAAAACAGAGAAACAATTCAACAGAACCAGAAAAATAAATAACCAAAGTTAGAAATTTAACAGAGACTGAAATGATTTTTAAAAAATCAAATGGAAATTCTGACACTAAAAAATAGCATGAATGAAATGAAAAATGCAATAGGAAGCATCAACAGCAGAACTGACTAAGCAGAAGGAAAAACATATGAACTCAAAGACAGTTTACTTGAAAATATACAGTCAGGGGAATGGGGTAAAGAAGGCCAATTAGAAGCAGCTGCATCTATGGCCCTCAAAAAGAGCAGTGAAAATGGCTAGTGAATTCTGCACTTTCAACTGAGGTACCCAGGTTCTCACATTGGGACTGACTAGGCAGGCAGCTCAACCCACAGATAGTGAGGAAAAATGGTGGCATGGCAACCCACCCAGGAGTGGCATGGAGCCAGCAGAACCCACACCCTCAGCCAAGGGAGGCAGTGAGTGATTGTGTGACCCTGCCTGGGAAACCATGCTTTTCCCACTAATCTTTGAAACCCAGGAACCAGGAGATCCCCTTGTGAACTTACACCATCAAGGCCTTGGGTCTGAAGCACAGAGCCGGATGGAGCCTCAGCAGAGTGCTTGGGCATACAGGGAGACCCAGGAGTTCTGCATACTCCAACTCAGGAATTCCAACAAGACAGGAGATCCATCCGTTCACTCTCCTAGGAATGGGGCTGAATCCAAAGAGTCAAGTGGTGTTATCCCACCAGCCCCACTCCCATGGCACCTCACAAGTTAAGACCTACTGGCTTGGAATTCCAACTGTCCAGTGGCAGCAGGCTGGAGATAGCCTGAGATGGACCAAGTTCCTAGGGGGAGGGGTGGCCACCATCTCTCTGGTTTGAGACAGCTGTCCTAGCCTGCTGTCACCAGGGATGGGGAGCAGTTCCTCACAATACAACACAGCTGCTATACCTGATTGTGGCCAGTCTTTTTTGTTAAGTGGGACCCTGATCCTTCCCTTCCCACTGGGTGGGGCCTCCCTGCAGAAATTTTAGCAACTCCAGCCAGGGTTATATGGACAGAACTCTGATCTCTCCCTGGGATAGAGTCCCCAGCGGCAGGGGCAGCCACTGTCTTTGTGGTTCAGCCAATTTATTCTTTCCAGCCTGCTGGCTCTGGAGAGTCCAGGCAGTCAGTGCAGCATACCTGCTCTGCCAAAGGGCAGCCAGACTGCTTCTTTAAGCAGGTCCCTGATCCCATTCCTCCTGACTGGGTGAGACCTCCCAACAGGGGTTTCCAGAAACCTCCTACAGGAACATTCTGGCTGGCATTAGGTTGGTGCCCCCCTGGGATGGAGCTCCTAGAAGAAGGATCAGGCTGCCATCTTTGCTGTTTTGCAGCCTTAACTGGTAATAACTGTAGGTGCAGGAGAGACTAAGGCAGCTAGGGTCTGGAGTGCACACCCAGCAAACCATAGCAGCCCTATGGAAGAGTGGCCTGACTGTTAAAAGAAAAACAAACAGAAAGCAATAACAATAATAACATCAACAAAAAGACCCCACAAAAATCCCAGTTAAAGGTCAGCAGACTCAAAGATTAAAGGTAGATAAGCCCACAAAGATGAGAAAGAATCAACACAAAAACACTGAAAACTCAAAAAGTTAGAGTGCCTCTTCTCCGAATGATCACAACACCTCCCCAGTAAGGGCACAGAACTAGGCTGAAGCTGAGAAGGCTGAAATGACAGAAGTAGGCTTTAAAAGGTGGGTAATGATAAACTTCACTGAGCTAAAGAAGCATGTTCTAACCCAATGCAAAAAAGCTAAGAATCATGATAAAACAATACAGGAACTGATAACCAGAATATCCAGCTTAGAGAGAAACATAGCTGACCTGATAGAGCTAAAAAACACAACACAAGAACTTCATAATGCAATCACAAATATCAATAGCAGAACAGATCAAGCAGAGGAAAGAATCTCAGAGCTTGAAGACTATCTTTCTGAAATAAGATAGGCAGATAAGAACAGAGAAAAAGAATGAAAAGGAATGTACGAAACCTCTGAGAAATATAGGATTATGTAAAAAGACTGAACCTATGACTGATTAGGGTACCTGAAAGAGACAAGGAGAAGGAAACCAACTCAGAAAACATGCTTCAGGATATCATCCAGGAGAACTTCCCCAACTTAGCAAGACAGGCCAACATTCAAATTCAGGAAGTCCAGAGAACCCCAATAAGATACTTCATGAGAAGGTCAACCCCAAGACACATAATCATCAGATTCTCCAGGGATGAAATGAAAGAAAAAATGCTAAGAGCAGCCAGAAGGAAAGGCCAGGTCACCTACAAAGGGAAGTCCATCAGGCTAACAGTGGACCTCTCAGTGGAAACACTATAAGCCAGAAGAGATTGGGGGCCAATATTCAACATTCTTGAAGAAAATAGTTTCTAACCCAGAATTTAATATCCAGCCAAACTAAGCTTCATAAGATCCTTTTCAGGACAAGCAAATGCTAAGGGAATTTGTCACCACCAGGGCTGCCTTGCAAGAGCTCTTGAAACAAGCACTACATATGGAAAGGAAAAACTGTTACCAGCCATTAAAAAAGCACACTGAAGTACACAGATCAGTGACACTATTAAGCAACCACATAAACACATCTGTAAGATAACTAGCTAGCATCATGATGACAGGATCAAATTTACACATAACAATGTTAATCTTAAATGTAAATGGGTTAAATGCCCCAATTAAAAGATACAGAATGGCAAGCTGGATAGAGCCAAGCCCCATTGGTATGCTGTCTTCAAGAGACCCATCTAATGTGCAAAGACACACATAGGCTCAAAACAAAAGGATGGAGGAAATTTTACCAAGCAAATGGAAAACAGAAAAAAGCAGGGGTCATAATCCTAGTTTCTGACAAAACAGACTTTAAACCGACAAAGATGGGTATTACATATAGTAAAGCATTCAATTCAACAAGAAGAACTAACTAATCCTAAATATATATACACTAATACAGGAGCACTTGGATTCATAAAACAAGTTCTTAGAGACCTTCAAAGAGACTTAGACTCCCACACAAAAACAGTGGGAGACTTTAACATCCCACTGACAATATTAGACAGATCATCAAGACAGAAAATTAACAAAGATATTCAGGACCTGAACTCAGCTTTGGATAAAGTGGACCTGATCGATATCTACAGAACTCATTACCCAAAAATGATAAGATATATATTCTTCTCATTGCCACATGGCACCTACTCTAAAATTGAAAACATAATTGGAAGTAAATACTCAGCAAATGAAAAATAACTGACATAATAACAAACAGTCTCTCATACTACAGCATAATAAAATTAGAACTCAAGATTAAGAAACTCAAAGTCACACAACTACATGGAAATTGAACAACCTGCTCCTGAATGATTCCCAGATAAATAATGAAATTAAGGCAGAAATCAAGAAGTTATTTTTGAAACTGCTGAGAACAAAGAGACAATGTACCAGAATCTCTGGGACACAGTTAAAGCAGTGTTAAGAGGGAAATTTATAGCACTAAATGCCCACATCAAAAAGCTAGAAAGACCTCAAATCAACAACCTAGCATCACAACTAAAACAACTAGAGAACCAAGAGCAAACAAACCCCAAAGCTAGCAGAAGACAAGAAGTAACCAAGATCAGAGAAGAACTGAAGGAGACAGAGACACAAAAAACCCTTCAAGGGCCAGGCACAGTGGCTCAAGTCTGTAATCCTAGAACTTTGGGAGGCCGAGACGGGCAGATCACGAGGTCAGAAGATCGAGACCATCCTGGCTAACACGGTGAAACCCCATCTCTACTAAAAAATACAAAAAACTAGCTGGGCGAGGTGGTGGGTGCCTGTAGTCCCAGCTACTCGGGAGGCTGAGGCAGGAGAACGGTGTAAACCTGGGAGGCGGAGCTTGCAGTGAGCTGAGAGCCAGCCACTGCACTCCAGCCTGGGCAACAGAGCAAGACTCCGTCTCCAAAAAAAAAAAAAAAAAAAAAAAAACCCTTCAAAAAATCAACGAATCCAGAAGCTGATTTTTTTGAAAAATAAATAAATAAATAAGTTAGATAGACTGCTAGCTAGACTAATAAAGAAGAAAAGAGAGAAGAACCAAATAGACACAATCAGAAATGATAAGGGGGATATCACCACTGACCCCACAGAAATACAAACAAACATCAGATAATACTATAAACACCTTTATGCACACAAACTAGAAGATCTAGAAGAAATGGATAAATTCCTGGACACAAACACCCTCCCAAGACTAAATCAGGAGGAAACTGAATCCCTAAAAAGACCAATGACAAGTTCTAAAATTGAGGCAGTAATAAACAGCCTAGCAACCACAAAAGCTCAGGACCAGACAGATTTACAGCTGAATCCTATCAGAGGTACAAAGAAGAGCTGGTGCCATTTCTATTGAAACTATTCTAAAAAATTGAAAAGGAGGGACTCCTTCCTAACTCAAAGAAGGTCATTATATAATGATAGAGAGGTCAATTCATCAAGAGGACATAATAATTGTAAATATAGTATATATGCACCCAGTATTGGAGCACCTAAATATATAAAGCAAATATCAATAGGTCTAAAGGGAAAAATAAGACTAGTTAAATAACAGTAGGGGACTTCACACCCCACTTTCAGCAATTGGGCAGATCATCCAGATAGAAAATCAATAAGGAAACATTGGACTTAAACTATGCTTTGGACCAAATGGACCTAACAGACATTTACAGAACATTTCATCCAACAGCAGCTGAATGCACATTTCTCTCAAGCACACATGGAACATTATTCAGTATAGATAATATGTTAGGCCACAAATAACAAATTTAAGAAGACTGAAATAATGTCAAGTATCTTTTCCAACCTCAATGGTATAAAACTAGAACTTGTTAACAGGAAGAATTTGGAAAAATTCACAAATACCTGGAAATTAAATAACATGCTCCTGAATAACCAATGGATCAAAGAAATCATAAGGGAAATTAGAAAATATCTTGAGACAAATGAAAGAGGAAACACAATATCAAAACTTATGAGATGTAGCAAAAACAATTCTAAGAGGTAAGGTTATAGCAATAAATGCCTACATCAAAAGAGAAGAAAGGTCTCAAACAGCCTAATGTTGCACCTCAAGGAAATAGAAAAAGTAGAACAAACTAAGCCCGAAGTTAGTGAAAGGGAAGAAATAATAAAGATTAGAGGTTAAATAAATGAAATAGAGACTAGAAAAACAACAAAAAATATGAATAAAAGGAAGAGTTGGTTATTTGAAAAGAAACAAAATTGACAAATCTTTAGTTACATTAAGAAAAAAGAGAGAAAACTCAAATAAATAAACTCAGAATGAAAGAGGAGACATTACAATTGATACCACAGAAATACAAATGATCATAAGAGCCTACTACGAATAATTATTCACCAACAAATTAAATAACTTAGAAGAAATGGATAAAGTCTGAGAACATACAATCTACCAAGAAGGAATCAGGAAGAAATAGGAAATCTGAACAGACCAACAGTAAATATGGAGATTGAAACAGTAATAAAAAAATCTCCCATTAAAAAAAAAAGTACAGGACCTAATAGCTTCACTACAGAATTCTACCAAATATTTAAGAACTGATATTGATCTGGCATGGTGGTTCACACCTGTAATCCCAACACTTTGAGAGGCTGAGACAGGAGGATTGTTCAAGGCCAAGAGTTAAAGACCAGCCTGGGCAATGTAGTGAGATCCTGTCTCTAAAAAAAATAAAAATTAAAAAATTAAATTAAAAAATTAGCCAAGCATGGTGAGATAATAAATGTATGTTATTTTGAATCACTAAATTTTGTGATAATTTGTTATGCAGGAATAAACAAATAAAACAACATTCAACACAATGCCAATTAAAATCCCACTACAGAAATTGAAAAACTTATTCTAAGATTAATGAACTATAATAGCCAAAATAGCTCTGAAAAAGATTATTTATTCCACCTGACTTCAAGACTTAGTATAAAACTACAGTAATCAAGACAATGTCACTGACATTAACATAGACAAATAGATCAATGGAACAGAATAGAGTTCAGAACTAGGCCTATACATATATGGTCACTTGATTTTTTAACTTGTTATAATTTTTATTTTTGTGAGATGCACACTTTCCAAAAGATTTGCATTGTTCATACAGTAGTATTTTATAAGCCACATTAATAATGTTTTCATGCAACAAACTGTAAGGTTCAAAGTTGTTTGGCAATCTAATATTTTTACATTAATATTTTAGAGCTCATAATGTGGTGCTAGACTCCTAAAAGCCATCAGAATATTAGTCTCATTCTTTTGGAATCAGTTTACTAATAAGGATGGCAATAATCCAACATTTATGGATTTCTAGACAAGTAATGTATCCTTTACCACTTTTTGGTAATTGCTTTTTAATTGTTTTCTAAAAATTAACAAAATAGGAAAAATGTTTGTACAGAGCTTCACCATAAAAAATGGATGACACATAGTGCATGAAAAAATGCTCAACATCATTATTAATTAGAGAAACACAGATTAAAACCACAAGGAGACACCATTACATACATAATAGAATGGCTAAAATTAAAAAGGATTATACCAAGGGTTGACAAAGATATAGGAAAACAAACTCTCATACACTGCTGGCAGGAATGAAAACGGTACAACCATCTTGGAAAATAGTTTGGAAATTTTAAAAAATTAAACACACACAGTTTTAATCCATTCATGCTGTCATAACAAATACCACAGATTGGGTAACTTATAAAGAACAGAAATTTATCTCTCACAGTTCTTGAGGCTGGATGTACAAGATCGAGGTGCTGGCAGGTTCTGTGTCTGATGAGGGCCCAATCTCTGCTTCCAAGATGGAACCTGGTTGCTGCATCCTCCAGATTGGACAAATGTTGTGTCTTCATATGGTGGGAGGGGCAAACAGCTCCTTCACATCTTATTTATAAAGTCATTAATCCCATTCATGAGAGCTTTCATGCCCTAATCACCTCCCCAAAAGCTCCAACTTCTAATACCATCAACTTGGTAATTAGGTTTCAATCTATGACATTTGGAGGGACACATACATTCAAACCATAGCATACAGCTATCATACGATCCAGTCATTCTACTCCTGGGTATTTACCCAAGAAAAATGGGAATACATGTCCTTATAAAGACTGGTACATGAATGTTCACAGCAGCATTATTTCTAGTAGCCACAAACTGGTAATAACTCAAATGTCTATCAACTACTGAATGGTTAAACAAATTGTTATATATACATACAATGGAATCTACTCTGCAATAAAAAGGAATGAACTAATAATACACAAAACAACATGAATATATTCAAATAATTGGGCTGAGTGCAGGAAGCCAGACATAAATGGATACATACTGCATGATTACGTTTATATAAAACTCTAGAAAAATGCAAACTAAACTATAGTGATGGAAAATAGATCAATGGTTTGGAAGAGAGAGGAAATGAAAGGAGTAGGGAAAAATGATTACAAAGCGGCATAAAGAAAGTTCTGAGGATGTGGTAATCTTGACTGTGATAATGGTTTCACAAGTATATACAAATGTGAAATTTTATCAAATTGTTCACAAATTGTTTGTTTTTTGAGACGGAGTCTCACTCTTGTCGCCCAGATTGGAGAGCAGTGGTGTGATCTCGGCTCACAGCAACCTCCACCAACCAGTTCAAGTGATTTTCCTGCCTCAGCCTCCGGAGTAGCTGGGATGATAGGCGCCTGCCACCACTCCTGGCTAAATTTTTGTATTTTTAGTAGAGACATGGTTTCACCATGTTTGACAGGCTAGTCTTAAACTCCTGACTTCAGGTGATCCACCCGCTTCGGCCTCCCAAACTGCTGGGATTACAGGTGTGAGCCACCATGCCCAGCCTAAATTGTTCACTTTAAATATGTGTAGCTTATTGTACATTAATCATATCTCAGAAAAGTGTTTTTAATTACTAAGTTCTAGACAAATGAAAAATTTAAGCAACAAAAATGAAACTATGGTATATACTCAAAAGAACTGAAAACAAGGATTTGAACAGATACTTACACACCAACATTCACTGGAACATTATTCACGACAGCAAAAAGGTGGAAACTGATGTATTCATCTACATGGAAGACAGGCACTCTTAAAACATTTTTTAGAAGTGTGAATTTCTACAATTGGAGGGCAATTAGGCAATATATACATTGAAAATGCACACACCCTTTGATCCAGCAATTTCACTAGAAGGAATTTTTCCTACATATATACCTATATATTTATGCAAAGATTTATATTATATAAGGTTTATGTCAGCATTTTTAGAGCAAAATTATACGAAATATTCATGAATATGGCATTGAAGATGAACTGTGTTTCAGCCATATCAAGGAAAATATTAAAGACATTAAAGAAAATGATATGTTCAAGATTTATTTATTTTAGTAAATGAAATAAGACTGTAATCCTAGCATTTGGGGGGGTTCAGGTGGGACTTGGGAGGCTGAGGCAAGAGGAACCCTTGAACCCAGGAGTTAGAGGCTGCAGTGAGCTATGATTGTGTCACTGTGCTCCAACTTGGGTGACCTTGTAAGAAGAAAGAAGAAGAAAGAAGAAGAGGGAGAGAGAGGAGGAGGAGAGGAAGGAAGGAAGGAAGGAAGGAATAGAGGGAGGAAGGGAGGGAGGGAGGGAGGGAGGGGGAGAAGAAGGAGGAGGAGGAGAATAAGAAGGAGGAGGAGAATAAGAAGGAGGAGGAAGAGGGAAATAAGAGAGAAAAGTATCTATACTATGCTTCCCTTTGTGAATAAAACATTAAAATTCAATTTTTAAATTTATGCTAGACTAGTCTAGAAAGATACACAAGAACCTGATACAAGTGATTGACTGACGGAATAAAATAAAAATTAGAGATGAGAGACAAGGATGAGGAGAGAGTATGTTATACCTTCTTCTGTCTTTTGAAGTTTATACCATTTATATGTATGCTTACTTTAAAAAATCAATTAATCTGGCCGGGCGCGGTGGCTCAAGCCTGTAATCCCAGCACTTTGGGAGGCAGAGACGGGTGGATCACGAGGTCAGGAGATCGAGACCATCCTGGCTAACACGGTGAAACCCCGTCTCTACTAAAAAATACAAAAAACTAGCCGGGCGAGGTGGCGGGTGCCTGTAGTCCCAGCTACTTGGGAGGCTGAGGCAGGAGAATGGCGTGAACCCGGGAGGCGGAGCTTGCAGTGAGCCGAGATCTGGCCACTGCACTCCAGCCTGGGCGACAGAGCAAGACTCCGTCTCAAAAAAAAAAAAAAAAAAAAAAAAAAAATCAATTAATCTAAGTGACTAAAATAAAATAAATGCAAAGGCCTTCCATCAAGGAGGCCTCATCCCTGCTCCTCCAATCTTTCTCACAATTGCTTTCCAATCCATTCATCTGCACCTCTGCTAAAGATAGACTGCAGTTTTTAGTATCAAATGAACTCTGGCACATTCCTTGGGGTTCTGCATTTGTTAGGAATTTTCTCTCCCACCTGGAACAGTCCTTTTCCCTATAACCTGTACTTTTAGACAAAACTCCAAAATTAATCTCCCCAGGAACCCTCTCTGACCAAAATGATCCCCTCCATGCATTCTCTCCCTTGAAAAGTTGAGACCTGAACCTCAATAATATATCAAATTATTTGAAAGAAGTCATTGGCTCTTGATTCATGTAAATTTGTCTTTTGAAACTAGATTTTTAAGTGTCTTGAGAGGAGAAAGCCAACATGACTCAAAGTCCTTGTACCCTTGACATCACCCAGCTTAGGGATGAGCATACTAAAGGCTTACCATGCCAGTGGGGTAAAGGATGGGATACTGGATGAATGTTCAAAGATTTTGAGCCCAAGAATTTTTTTCTCCGCTTTTGGCTGTAACCATTCTCACCAAGGCAACACCTTCTAAGGATATTCAGAAATCATTGGCTGTTAGGGAAGTATTGCAATATTCATGGAGGTTAAGCAGGTAACATAAATGTATAAATTAATGGGCAGAGTATAGGAGTGATGGGTCCTGAGGCAAAAGTGGAAAACATCTGCCCTGCTTTAAAAGTTTCCAGAATCCAACTCAAGCAAACAATAAAAATCCTACAAGCAAACAGAATACATCCAGAGATGAACAGTTCTGACCATAAGCAGCAACCAGTTTGTGACCCAAAGCCAGAAATGGCTACTAATCCATCTCTACAGGCATTCATCTCCCTGAGCAGGCAGAATGCTGTAACAAGGACAGAGGCAGCTCTAGAAAACCATGCTTTGGACAGAACTCCAAAAGTGAGCCACATTAATGTGCTTCCAAAAGATTGCAGTGTTTACAATCTCTCCCCACCCATCTGCAAGCTTGAGGCCACACAGACTGGATAGATATGGCCACCTTGGCCTCTCCCTACCACCCTACCACATAAGCCGTGATCCCCTTCCTGCTCCTCTGTTACCAATCACCCATTGCCTGAAACACCAAAGATCTCCATTTCCAAGCCATAACCAGACTCCACCCTCCCTAAATTCATATGTGCTTCTCAGGTATATTTCCAAAACAAGTGGGAGAGTTCGTGGAGGTTCCTCTGGCCTAACCACCCCTTCTCATAAGGTGCTCCCTATGCCAAAGCACTCAGTTTTCTGAGGACAGGTGACCATACAGTTGTGAAGGAGAGAGCTGAGCCATCAGGCTGGTATAGGGAGTGGAGAGTGAAGACGGACTAGGAAATAGACACTGCTTGTGGCACCTTCACTCCCAGGCTCAAAACACCCTCATCTACAGACTGAATCACCACATGAGGTTTCCTACTACATGTGCCTTATGAAACAGGAGGGCTTTGTGATGCAGTCCTAGTTCCATCCTCTGTGAGGTGGACATGACAAGGCCTAGCACTGGGAGTCATTAGGCACCAGCACTCTGAATGCCGAGATATAGGGATGGCTGATCTCATGCTAATGAGGTTTAGACCATGTTGAGTCCTACTTTTGTTCTGTGGGATGTTGGATATCCCTTATATACCTATGGCTCCATCTTCATCATTATTCTAATCATCTGGCAAGTGAAAAGGAGCCACCATGAATTGAACTTGGAAGCTAAAAGGAGCTGCTGCCGGGTAGGGCAACACTATGATTCCAACTGAACTAATTAAGCCTCAGATAATATGCTTTTAAGCTCCAGAGTCTTTCCTTATTGACCCCACTGTCCCTCTCCCCCAAGTTTTATGCCATAGATAGATAGATACGGCCACCTTGGCCTCTCCCTACCACCCTACCACATAAGCCGTGATCCCCTTCCTGCACCTCTGTTACCAATCACCCATTGCCTGAAACACCAAAGATCTCCATTTCCAAGCTATAACCAGACTCCACCCTCCCTAAATTCATGTGTGCTTCTCAGGTATATTTCCAAAACAAGTTACTTTTATAGTCTTAGTTACTTTTATAGTCTTTTCCTTCTCAGATCCTAAAAGTAATTCCTTACCAGGTCTTCCCTGAACCATACTCCAACTGAAAAGCCAAGAAGCTTTCCATTTGACTTGAATAGAGACCTAGCTGATACGGGATCTATCTCACTGGATCTCAGAAGACCTCACAATATGGGGGATTTTTTTGGTTGGTGGCCCTTTAAGGTGTTTATAAACTGAAGTCTTTGGGTATTAGAACCATATACTCTTTGATCTGTACCATCCTTTCTCTTGCTTCATCCTCAGCATCCAGCAGGACTTATCTGGGAATCAGATGGGAGGTATAGAATATGGAAAAGCCTCCAGGTGAATCAGAAATAAGCAGAGAAGGAAAATGGGGTGAAAAGGTGGAATAGGCAAAGAAAATCCAGGAGAGTGTATAAAACACAGATAGATATACAGAAAGGGAGTGGAAAATATATGTAAGTCTCATTTTGGACATGAGAAAGAAAATAGTGCCCCAGCTTCACATTCTAACATTTTTGTCTTTTAAGCGTCACCAAAAAGTCAGGCAAAGAGCTAGAGATGCAGCATCAACAGGTAAAGTCCCAATCTCTCCTCTGACTCCCTTCCACTGTGGGTGTTTCCCATGAATCCTGTCCCTCTATGACCCCTGGAGCCAAGAGCCAGGTGCTCTGCCACTGAAGGCTCCAGTTCCCCAGACTGAAACTTCCATGGGTGGGAAATCTTACCTTGGAAACATTCCAAAAGTCTCTACATTATTCCTTTGGGAATAAAGAATTGAGGAAATAGTGCAAATGTCCTTAGCTGTGTCATTTACTAGTTTTAAAACCTGTGGAAGTCACTTCATCTGTCAGTCTTGTTTGCCATAACATGGGCATCTGATGATTCTCTCACTCACAGTATGGTTCTTAAGGTCAAATAAAAATGGGCACAGGAGAACAAGTCATCAAGTCATCATGATTCATTACACTGTGCACAGAAAGGCCTTAAAGCATTTATAATTAGGGTTCTCAGTGTCTTCTTGCTGAGAGTCAAAGGCCTCCAACCTCCTATAGCTACTCTGAAAACTCTACCATGCTACTGTCTACTATAACATTGTCTTCTGGTTCCTCAGCTAGGAGACTTTCTCAGGAAGAAGCTGAGAAGCCACAAGAGCTGCTCTCTGTCATGAAAAGGTGATCTATTGCTGTTTGCAGTCTCTAAACACCAGCCTGGCCTGTGATGATTTTTTTGTTTAGCCTGGGGCAGGACTGAGGAGATGGAAAAATGGCTGGGAGGGAGACACACAGTGGAGGCTGGTTCACTAGTTGAGAGGGTTGTAAAGGCATAATCATCTCAGGAGGAAAGAGTTACCCAATACTGATTTGGGATAGGGTCACAGTAATTCTGAAATTCAGGATTTTACTAGTACATTATTCATAAAAGACATTATATGGGGTTCTACTCAGTTCTGAGATACGTTATCCAATCAAGAGAATGGATTTTGCATGAGGAAGTCACCCATGTCGCGTTCTCTTTACAGCTACACCGTTACATGGGCAGACTCAGCTGAGCAAGATGAACCCTGATGATATTACCTCCTTTAGTTCTATATTCAGGGAGTCCAGTTCCTGGTACAGCCCTAAGACAGGAGCCTATCATCTTATCCTCTTAAGATTTCTAGAGAAAAAGATTGATTCCCAGGAGATGTTGGGTACATCATCAGGGATATCTCATAGTCCCCAGAATGCACAAGTACCATATAAACCTCATTTTCCACAGTTTAGATGTACTGAAAACTAGACTTTGGGTTTCTTAGCCTCAAATGAGACTGCAAGACAGTTCTGCCTTGTGATATTCCTGGTTATGCCCCATAAGCTAACCAACTGACTCTTCCACATGCTTGGTTCCTTTCTCCTAGTTCAGCTTCTCAACAAGGCCAACACAGAACTCAGCTCCCAGTCTTCTCTGAGGGTCGTGCCCTTCTGTGGGTTTTCTGAGGCCTTGTCCAATAAGCCCTAACCCCCAGCCCACCATACCTTACCAAATGCCATTTTCTTAAGAAGAAAAGTAGAGGAGTAGACATGAAGGAGGTATAGGCTTCTAGACTTGCAGGACTAGGGAAGGGCAACGCCAACCCTAGCCCACACTCTTCCAAGAAGGTAGATGTCACTCCATCATTAATGTTTGCCATGTTTCCCTTTCCAGCCTGGGCTGGCTTCCCCCGGAGGGAAGTGTGCGGCGAATCCTATGTACAGAACCCTGTTGCCAAATTTGCAATGCCATGGCTCTGGAGATTCAGCAATTGCTGGTGGGTGAGAATGACCAGATCTCCCCAACTTTATCGAGGAGCCCATCACAAGTCTCTTCTTGCCTAGAGATCTTGTCTGTGTCTAGTGTATCCTTTGAGCAGAGTCTAGAGCTCCATTCTAGAAACACCAGAGAACTTTCACTGGCATCTGTAACCCCAACACTGTCACAATTAACAGATGAGGAATCTTTAACCCAGTCAGCTGCCCAGTCAACGTATGCAGATGGCATGCAAGATTACTGGGCTGATCACCTCCAGCTAGGGCAGGAATTTCAAGTGCCAGATGTGCTCACAGGCCCAAACACCACAGCTTCTTCAAGGCTTGAGGAGCCAAGGGTTCCACTGAACCAGGAGGAGATGATGCAGAGCAACCCCAGCTTTGTCCAGGGGAACCAAGGCCAGCATCACTTGAATTCCCAGGTCTCCTTGCTATCCCTGAACCCAGAAACCCTGAACCCGACGCATCCGATGGCCTTGCATATGGTCCTCCCTGCCCACCTGCCATTTCTCAGTCCTGAAGTGCTGAGGCTTCTTGAAGTACATGTTAAAAAATGGATGCATTTCCAGAGGTGGGGGCTCCCCAGACGTGTGGAGGAGTCCCTGAGGCAGCTTATGCCAAACCCACCATTGTATTACCAATCTGGAAATGACCAGCCAGTTTCTTTCAACCTGAATAATACTTCTCAGGTCTCTCTTCATAGATTTCAGACCATTTCCCTCCAGACCTGGTGTTCATGTGTGGCTGGCCAGCCCATCCAGACCTTCTGGGTTTCTGAATGGTCCACTATGAACCCAGAACAAAGACACCACTGTCAGCAAAGCCCAAACCCTATGGCTCTAGCCTTGCCCTCTCCAGCCCTTAAAGCTCTAAGTAGCCCCCATTCACTGTCTGGGGGACAAGATAATGACTCAGGGAGTGATCTCCAGCAGAAATACAGCCAACTATTCAGTGGGCTCCCTTCTCTGCACAGTGAGTCCCTGGTTGCCACTTTCATGGGATCTCAAGGCCTCCCCAAGAATGAAAATGTGCCCAAGCCCCCTTTGAAGGATGCTTTTCTCTTCAACAAGCTCTCCTTCCCTCAACTGCTTCCTAAAACTCCACCCCAGTCAGCCCCATGCTCTTCCCCACTTTCCCCAAATTGGGTGTCTCCATCTGACCATCAACAAGCTCAGATCAATGTCCCATTTCTGACTCTGGCTGAGTGTGAAGCCTTGGAGTGGCACCTGCTACAGAGGCAACTCCAGCTTCAGTGGGGCTGGCCAGCTGCCCTCCAGAGGTCTCAGCACACCCAGTGCCTCATGCAGCATGAGCCCTGTGGCAAAGCTCAGTCTCCTGAGACCATGACAACTTCCCAGCCAGGGAAGTCCATCTCAGTGCTCACCAGGGAGCTACTCCTCTTCCCGGAGCATGCCCGGAAGCTGCTGGAATTCCACATCCAGAAACAGTTGATTCACCATCGCTGGGGCCTGCCTCAGAAGATCCAGCAGTCCATCCATTTGCTCCTTACCTCCACTAACCAACAGACTGTGTCCTACAGCAGCACAGCCCTAGCCAATGTGAGCATCCCCCAGCCTGTAGCCCTAGAGGCCAACGGGGCTTGTGATGTGCTGTCACCCACTGTGGCCCCAGTGTCCATCCCCATGCCACACTTGTTAACCCAGGCCAAGGCAATATTGCAGAACCACATGGACTCCAAATGTGGACAGATCCACCAGGGCAAGATCCCTGCCTGTGTACATAGGTCCTGGGACTGCAGAATTCCTGGGGTCCTGGCAGTGGCTCCTTTACCCTGCATTCCAGAAAACCAGCTCCTGGAACTGCAGGCAGCAAGTGACCCAGACCTACATCACAAAGTTATGCCCTGGATGCCAACGGCCCTTGATCAGCAGCAACAGGTCTTACCAGGTACTGTCACTCAACACCCTAAGCTGCTCCGAGTCTTGTCCGTGGAAGCCATTGAGAAACTGGAGACAACTTTACGGCACAAGTATCTGGCCTTCCTGTCGGGGCTCCCTGCTCTGTATTATGTGGCGCTCTCCAGGGCCCTGGCCCCGGCAGTCACTAGCCAATCTGTCATCACAGAGATGGTGCCTGCGCCTGTGGAAATCCCAGCAGAGCCTCTGACTCAGATGGTTTCATTTGAAGAACAGTGTATAAGCCTTGGGCCATGCCCTCAAGGCAACAATGAGACTTGTACAGACGTTGCAAAAGAATTCCAGTCTGTAGTGCCGGTAAAAGGAACAATGGAGACGCTGCCTCTAGAAAGCCAGACACAACCTGCTAGCCCCCACTCACTCCAGACACATATCTTGACCAAACTAAACTTCCACCTGAGAAAAAAGGCCCTAGAGATACAATGGGGAATTCCCATTAAGGCAAGGGAGTCCAGGGAACAAACTGCTGCAGCACCAGAGAACATATCCACAAAGAAGTCTCTTGAAAGTCTAAACCACCAAGGGGAGGCATTGCTCCAAGAACTGCCCATCCCACCAGACACTCTTCCTGCCTCTAATCCAGAATGGGTTCACCTTAAAGAACAGCTGGCCAATGACTTGAAGGCAGTGCAGCAGAACCAAAAGCAATCTAGTTCCAAAGCAGTACCCCATGGTTCTGCCCACTGGGTCTCCAAGATCTCACAACCCAGTGGGGACATGACAGAGGCCCACATGCTTTGTGTTCGGGTGGAGACCAGTGTGAACAAGCCCAGCACGGAGGAACCCTGGGGCCCTGAGCCCCAAAGCCCTGGCAAGAGCAAGGACCCAGCCCATGTCCCCATGCTAGCAGGAAAGAGAGAGGACCCAGAGGAAACCAAAGCAGCCAGGGACCATAGAGAAGGGGATGAGGGGTTTGGGCACTCCTCAACCAGAGAAGAAAGATGCCCTGCTGAAGACCAGAGGCCAGCAGGGATGCTTCCAAACCAGACACCCCGAGGCTTCTGGCGATGGAGCCGTAGCTTTCATCTTGCTGATCCCTGTCAACACAGCTCCCAGCATCACCCTCAGCTTGAGCTCCCACAGCTACCTCCACGAGTCCCTGGGGGGAAAGAGTCTGAGAATGACCTGCAAGACAGTCAAACCAAGCTAAATGTCATCCTTGAACCAGCGACAATTCCTGAGAATGCCCAGACTGTGGTGCCTCAGGCTTCACAGGGTCAGCCTTTCCTGAGCCAACCAACTCAGGGTAAGCCTTTTCTGGGCCAAACTTTGCAAGGCCAGGTTTTACATGGGCAGGTGATGCCAGCCCATACACAAAAGAAGCCCAGCCTTCCAGAGTCTAGCTTGAGAAATAAAATTAAATCTTTTCTGCAGCGTATTAACCCCAAGACAAAAGGCAAAGGGCATGAGGACTCCATGTTCTCAGCTGCTGCGAAGGTGGCCAAAACCAGAAAAGAAAATGTGGCAAAGAGCCTGGCTCCAGCCAAGAGCCCTGTGGGAAGAAGTAAGACAGAGAAACCAACAGGGTACTCCAAGGCCCAATCTTGTCCTTCTGAGAAGCTGGTGGGCCCAGCTTTCTTGGATGGTCCCCAGTCCCTAGACAACAAGTCGTGGCTACACTCCAGACAAGCTGGCTCTGCCTCAGCCCTGGGCCACCTCCGCCACTGCCCTCGTCACTGTCCTCGAGAGGCTTGTGCCCCCCAACCAGGGCACCCACCCTAGTTCCTGACCCTCAGTTCAGATAGAAACATTGGTCTGCTCAAGGAGAACACACAGAGCCATGAAAAAGAGTTTATAGGCTCCCCAGCTGCTGCAGCCCTCCAGAGGACCAGTATTGTCATTTCCATAAATATGCTGGTGGGGCAGGGTGCCACCAGAAATACACTCTCTCTTTCTCAGCAATACGTTGCCTGTCCGCTCCTTGTCTCCGCTGTATAGTGTTAAGGGAAGGTGTGAGGGAGGGTAAAAAGTCCTTTCTGTCTAGGAAAGGAACTTTAACCCACCATTCAGATGGTTCATTTTAGAGGAGTGCCACAGTATTCCCTCCTTGAGGAGATGCTTTTGTGTTTATCAAAACACAATATCTAATATGACAGATGTCAGATCCAGATGACAGACTCTCCTCTGACTTCTCCCTGTTTTTACTGGGAAGATCTTTTTAGAAAAGCCATCTTGGAGCCGGCTGTAATCCTGCTGCCTGTTTACTACTTCCACTGCCTCTCAGTTGCATGAAATGGAAGCCTCTTGGAATGAGATCACAGTAGAAAATGGATAAGGGCTTGTCCCATAGGCCCAGGGTTTGGTAGGGAGCAGGGGCATGTAGTTGGAGGTCTGAGTACCTGTGACAAAAGCTGATTCTCATGCCTGACCAGGGCATGAGAATGGAGAAAAGACAGTTTGCTTGGTGCTAAAATGAGCCTAGAGCCAGGAGGCAAACCCAAGGCCCAAGTGCTTTGGGGAGGGATCACTGAGCTTGGTTCTGCTTGCCCTTAGTGTGATGAAGGGCAGGGAGTTGAGCACTGAAGTTTCTGGGAAAGAACCACAAATATAAGAGATTTTCTAAACATATGTGAGCCTGTCAAGTTACCGCCAGCAGCTTATACCCAGCCCTACTGTTTCTATACCACCTGTGCCTGGAGTCCTTCTCTACCACCCTCATTGCCATGATCCTTGCTCTTTGAATTTACCTTCACAGTAACTAACAGTGGGCACCCAGTCAGCTGAAGCCCCACCCAGGATCTACCTGGTGCCTTTCCCGCAGGGGGTGACTCCTACACTTTTTCCAGCCAAGGATGGCTCACCCTTCTACATCTCTTCATTGTGTGCCACTGCATTTCTGAAAACACCAAAGTCAATCACCTTGGCTGTCAAAAGAAGACAAGGCTTTTGGAAAGTTAACACAGAAAGTGACCACAAATCTAGAATTTAATGCCACACAGGAGTCTAACAACGAGATCAGCTGCTCATAACTGAGGTGATGGGACTCTGGCCCTTTTGCCTCCCTCTAGGAATGTCCAATATTTTGCTATTCAGAGAAATACATAGTTATTATTAATTGAAATATTATGTGGAATTCTCTGAAACCTTTGGAATGAAATGAAGAAGTCCAAGAGGGAGGTTGAGTGGCAAGCTGAGATCTGTAAGGAGCTGCTAAGAAATGTAAGCCCCTCCAAATGATATCCTATTCACATTCTCCCTCACACACAGATTAAACAAAGTCCCTCCTACAGACCTGCTTTGGGAGGTCTCTCAGTGTAGCTTGCCATACCAAGACATTCCTAGAGTTCTTTCCTGCTACCTTTTCAGTTGAGCCTCCCACCCCGATCTCAGCACCATCACTGGGTGAGTGATCCACCACCAAAGGCAGCTTTGGTAATCCTGGCCACACATCAAGCCTCGTAATAAGGGCCATCATACTCATATTCCCTGGACCCTCTAAGGAGACCTAAGGGGACCCTGTCCTTCCTTCTCCAGTTACTTGGGTTAAGGTAGGCACTAGTCTCCCTGGAACCCCTGACCTCTTAAGGAGCCATGGCAGAACAGCATAGCTCAAGGTTGTGCTTGCTCCACTCAATAGGTTAAACATGAGTAAAAGATTTAGGTCACCCCCTTCCCTCTGGAAGGAAATTTCTGGCTGAAATGACCAAAGAATGATTTTAGGGCAAAATGATAAACATGAACAAAGGGCAATAAAACAGCACAAAGAAAATATTACAAAATTCTTGAGCAACTGTTTTTGTAACTTTTAGGACAAATGTCTGACCCTGTGGGGAGAATGCAGATTTTAAGGTCAAAGTCACAAGAATGGAATGTGGGGAAAAATGAAGTTTAGAATTCTAGCTCAGATATTTGATGAATTACTTAACATTTCTGAGCCCCAGTTTCTTTATCTGGAAAAGGGGGATAATTATACATCCATACCCCAAACCTCAATTACTGTTAATGTACTGGTGATTCTCAAAGCCACATTTCTGACCCAGTCTTTCCCCTGAGCTCCAAACTGTATATTCAACAACTGACACAAAACTCTATCTTGTTAAAAAGACAATGCAAATTAATTCAAAACCTCTACCTCACCAAACTGATTTCCAAAGTCAGGGAATGTTATCACTATACATTCACTTTTTTGCTCAGTTCATACATCAAGACAGTCACTGGTTTCTAATCTTGATGACTCTCAAGTTAGCCCCCTTTCCTCTATTTTTACTGACTCTCCTTGTAGTTCAGTTTCTCATCCTTAACTTGCCTAAATGGTTAAAATATGCCTCATTACCCCAGGGCCTAAGAAAGTAGCTAATGCATAGTAATACCTTATATTAATTGAATCCAAGTCTGTGCTGGGGAGGCAGAGAAAGCGTTACATCTTTGTGACGAGTGCTATAAGGTGTGAGGTTGCACCACAGGAGGAAGTAATTAGCTGGTCAGGAGGATCCCAGAAGGTCACAATAAAAATTGCTTTGAAAAACATCTCACATTCAACAATCAAAATATTGGAGTACTTACTATGTGCCAAGTACTATGCCAAACACAACAAACAAGACACAAGCCTTGCCCCAGAGGAGCTCATCATCTCATGAGGTAGATAGTCTCATAGGTTCAAATTGCCTAATCAACATATATATTTGGATATCAAATATTCATCTCGACCTATACAAAAATAAGCTCTTGATTCCCTACCCACCCACCATCACCATCCATTTACACACACCAAATCTGCTCCAATCATGGTATTTCTCACATTAGTTAAGGACAATTCCATCTTTCCAGTAATTTAGCACAAAAACAATAGTGTCATTCTTGAATTTTTTCCCTAACAGTCCACATCCGTTTCATCAGTAAATCCTGTTGTCTTTACTTCAAAAATCCATTCAGAACATGACCACTTCTCACCCTCTCTACTGCTACCATTACTGCAGTCACATCATAAGGTCCCCCTTTTATCCTGACACCATATCCCCAACAGTCTATCTTCAACACAGAAGCAAGCCTGATGGTCCTCAGGGAGGGTCCTGGTTGCAGATAACAGACAGATGGATATAGATATAGATATAGATACAGATATAGATATAGATATAACCATGTAACTGGATAACATCACCATGGAACTAAGTGTAAATGGAGAGATCTAAAGACTGGGCTAAGACACTCTAAAGTTAACTGGGAATAAAAGGAGGAACCAGTAAGTAGAGGAACAAAGAAGCAGTAGCCAGTGAGGTAGGAAGAAAAACAGAAGAGTGTGGTGTACTGAAAGCAAAGAGAGGAAAGTATTTCAAAGAGAAAGTGATCAATTGCATAACCAGTTACCAACTAGCCAAGTAAGATGAACGGCATTCAATTTAAAAACATAGAGATCCTCTGTGACATTAAGAAAAACAGAATTAGATGAGTGATGAAGGTGTGAAGGGAGTGGATTCAAGATACAATGGAAGGAGAGCAATTGGTGATAGCAAGTATAATCATGTATTCAAGGAGGTTTGTTCCAGAGAGGTGCAGAAAAATGAAGAACTAGCAGAAAGAGAACATGGGATTCAGAGAGAGTTTTTGAAAAATATGAGATGCATAGCACGTTGGATGTTGATGGGAAGGATTCAGTTGAGAGGGATAAACTGATGAGGAAAAGAGGGAAGAGCTTCTGGAGCAATGCCCTGTTGTAGAGGACACAGAATAGAAGTGAATTCCCAAGTAAAGGGGCTGGCTTTGGCTAAAAGTACAGACACTGGTGGTAGATAGAAGGCATTGTTAATGAGAGGGGACTTTGTGGATGAGGGAAGAAAAAGGTTTCTTTTACATATAAGAGAGTGTGGGCACAGACCCAGAGGGATGAGTGAGGAGCTGGGAAGGGGGCGTGGCTGTGGGAAGGGGGAATGGCATGCAGAGCCAAAGCTAGAAAGCAGGAGGTAAAGAGGGATTCTGGAAGTTACTATGGAAAGTTTTTATTAGGGCCCAAGCAGTTGGTGGCAGTGTGAGTGGTAGGTGGGCGGGGAAAGGTGGTTAAAAGTTGCTGATGATATCTGTGCAGCAGGTGCTCTTGGAACACTGTACCAGCAAGAGAGATCACAGAAAAAGCTCTAAATGCATGGAGGCTGAGCAAGAGCATGGGGATGGAGATGGAGAAATAGGGCAAGGGTGGCATCCCAGTGCTCAGTGAGATGAGAGATCAAGGAGGTTATATGGGTAGGAGGAGAGGACAGGGAAGCAGGAAGACAAATAGGCTGCCCCGAGAAGATGGGAGGGACATCAATTTTGGACAGCTATTATCCCTCAGGAGATGGCACCTCCGCATTCCCCTTCTGACCTACCACAGAGGAGCCAAGAGCTAGACAAAGGGCAAGAAGTACTGTGACTTCTTTATGACATGTTTTGAGGGACAGTGGGATGTTCCTGGTTCCTAAGGAAACCCAGGATCACTCACCATTCCATCATCAGGAGGAGGAGGTGGCAGGACTTGCTTCCTCTGATAGGACCCCAGCATTTAGCACAACGTGTCCACTGCTTGAATACAGAAGATCCAGGATGGGAAGAAACATGCATGTGTCCCTGCTCTGAATGCTGATTCTGTGCCTAAGGGATGGGGGCCCAGCCCATGGATGGTCTCCAGGACAGAGAAGCACAAGGTTCAGGCCTGCTGAACTAACATTCAACAGGTGTTTTTCTAAAGCATCCCCAAAGAGCAAAGGAGGTCTTGTGACAGGCACATCCTCCCTCCCTGGTGGGAGTGGGGCAGGCAGTCACACAGCTAGGAGAATAGAGGGAGGCCCAGAACAAAGTGCATTGACTCAGGAGGGTCACAGCAGCATCAGGTATGGAGCCAGGGGTTAGCATGCACACATCCTGGTTTAGGGTGGAGCGGGTCCTTTCCATGGTTCTCTGCAGGCTCCTACCTGCTTGAGGCCAGCATGGGCTCATGCTGCTGACAGAAGTCCCAGGGACAGAGAAATGAGCTGAAACTGATAGCTTCAGGATTCTGAGTTCTTGGCAAAGTCAAGAGCTAAGAGAAATCGAAGTCATAGCCTATGACTTATGTGGAATGCCAATGGTGGGTGAAGCCTTGCTCATCCCATAATCCCTGCACAAATCCATGTTCTATCTTCCCCAGGGTAAAGAGAGGCAAGAAGCAAAAGTCACATGAAGGGTATAAACTCAAGTATTTACTACTTCAGATTTGGGGGTAGATGCTAGGAATACATCAGTGATTGCCTAGGATCTTTGGGTTCACCTTTGGCACACTCAGGTAACATTATGTCATGGTGAATGGCCCTGACCTTCTAGAGCTCTTCTCTTGGGCTTTCCAGAAGGGCACTTCAGAATTGGCTAGAGGGAATTTCAGGAAACCGACCACCAGCAGTGGGAGGAGGGTGGCTTCTCCACACACCATTTTTGTTCAACGCTGGGTTGTTGGGGGCAGGGACCATGGATGCTTCACTTCTGTACCTGCTCACTGCAGCCCAGGCAGGGAGGGCAAGGGACACAGGATGAACACAGGAATAGACCCCATGGAGACGCTGCTTCCTGCACCATGTAGAAGGTGGCTAGGCCTCTGCTGCTTAACCAGCCAACCGGGGCCGAATACTCTACCTGGCCTCTGGAGCCCATGGTCTAGGCCAGGCCTGTCATAGATGGAAGGGCCAGAATGGCCTCTGTGTCCACTGCAGGGACAGAATAGAAGGGAGGACTTCCTTGACCTCAGGTGGGAATATGAGAGGTAAGCAAAATGCAGGCATATAAAGTGCTTGGGGACACAAAGGACCAGATGCCTCACAGGGCTGACCAGGCTTGCAGAGGTCTGTGCATTCTCATGCCCGAAGACAGTGAGGCCAGGACCCTGGGAAAGCATGGGGAGCGAGATGGGGGCCTGGGAAGGGGCCAGTGAGATCAGTTTCCAGAAGGAGGGGTGGGTGCTGCCAACTTCCCCCCTTTCCTGCCTTGTCCCTCTCCTCCACTATAAACTTCTCTCGTGTTCTTGCCTGGTCCATGGCCAGGCAAGCAGCATACTAGGGAATTTCCAGAGTGTGTCAATTCCAAGGTCAGGCCTAATACAAAGGCCACAGGGGCACGTCCCTGGGCAGGCAGACTGACCCATGGGAATCCAGATGGGGGGAAGGGAAGCCCCCCTTGCAGTAAATTGTGCTAGCAGCAAGTGTGTGTCAGGGGAGAGGGGAAAGATACAGCGTGGGGCCAGGGCAGAATGACACACATACGGTTTTGCCATGATGGCAAAAACCTCAATTACTTTTGCACCAACCTAAGAGTTCAGAGTAAGCACAGACATGTCAAGAAAGACACACTTACGTCTTCCTTGGACATGACTTGGGTGTTCTTGAACTCATGAACTTGGATTTGGGTGTTTGTGAGTCCTTGGGTGTTCACGGATTCATGAACACCCTGCATCAGACATGCTCGAGCAAACACAGGCACAAACACAGAGACACAAAGACAGTTTTGCACCCACAACAGACAGCCCACCTTACAGACCCACAGACACAAATGCAGTCCAAATCCATCCTGCAAAGCCCCTCTCCTCCATAAATCCTCTAGGCTACCTCAGACTAGGCTCATCTCTCCTTTAAACTCTGGTTTGTCATTTCTGTCCCATTGCTTGTCTTTAATAGGATAGTTTTGGATTCACATGCATACCCCTGGTCTCAACAATGTGGCTGTGTGCTGTTAAAGAATGTCAGGGTCAGGAAGAGAGTCCACTGCCCTCTTCAGCAGCCTCATCCTTCGCCTACACACCCATCACCCCGAGGGCCCCCAATTTACTGCTGGTGCCATCCTTGCAGGGTCCCGACTCTCAGACTCTTTGAGTTAACAGACACAAGGAAAGAACAAACCAGGCAAACACTTAGTCCAGGTTATCATCATGAAACCATGAAGAATCAGGTCCTGGTTCCCCAGTTACAAAACCCTTACACAAGACATGATCTTGTATGTAGCTCTAGCCTAAACTTTATGTTAACCACAATTCCACCCCTATCAACCATACCTCTAAACCCAACTCCAACCCCATTCCCAAAGAAACCTTTAAACCATAGTTTTTCAAATAAGAAGGAACAACTGTACCTCAGACAGGTAATGCTAGTCACTGTGATCCAAAATGTTTACATGGCCAAATAAGTTTGAGATCGAAAACTGATGCACTCTCTCCCCAGCAGCTTAATGCCTAGCTCCCCTAGCCGGACCATGGCCATAGTGACCACTCTGTACCCATGAACTGTGGAGGGCCCAGAAACAGCAAACAACCTGTCATCTATACAAGATTAACACCACAGGTTACGCATAAGCCTGAATCCCTCTCCACACTATCTTGAAAGCTTAAAATCAGCCTCCAACACGAAATTTATCTCCTTGGCTAAATTCTAAATGCCAGCAGTGCCTTACTCCAACCCTAACACCTTCCTTATCTAAGATACACCAAGTTCTATCAACAGGAACCACAAACCCAGTTCCAAACCCTACTTTAACATCACCATGATTCCCACCCTATCCTTACCACTACCTCACTCCAAACTGGAACCATAACATCAATGCTATTCTAAGCATAATTCTAACTCTAACTATAACCCTAGGTAGCTACACATTGAGGAATACATACATCTATGCTAGGCACACACATATGTGTCCTATATACCCCCAGGAGCTCAGGAGCTCTTTCAATAACAGCTGCACAGTCCATGGGGCATCTTGTTCCTGGAAGACTCAATGCTCCCCTGGCAACCCAGGAGCAGCCATGCTCCCAGACCCTGTGACCCTTGTCGGATATACAGGCCTATAGGGCCCAGCCCACTCCAAATTCTGGTGCGGAACTAGCCCAGCCCTTGAGCTGAAATTCCCACCATACCCCTCTGTGGCTCTTACCTGCCAAGCTGGGAGCATCTGCTGCCCTGGAAACTCTACCAGGCAAGAGCAAACAGGCCCTGAGGCAGAAGGGAATGTGGTCCTTTCCAATGTGGGGATTTCCAGACTCTTGCAACACCCAAACCTAGGATATCGACTCCAGAACTGGCTGAGGTTCCTGTTCTAGAGAGGTAGTGGGCCTGCTAACACTGTGGCAAAGGTAGATGTGAATAAGCACAGTTCCTCTTCTAGGATCTCAGTCTGGTGACAGAGTGTTAAATCTGAATTCATCATCACAGGTAGGGCTGAAGTCATGTGTGGCTCACTCTCTTCTAGGCTACCTCAGTGCCTCCCTCTCAAGCTTCCAGGTTCACCCACAGACCAGAGTGTGGGCAGAGACTCACTATCCCATTCTTGTTCTCAGGGCAGCTGTTTTCTGACCTAGTTTTTCGTCCAGCAAGGTTTCCACCTCCAGCAAAGCTTCCCTCCTTTCCTTCAGGGCTCCTAACTTTGTTTCTAAGCCACAGGACCAAGCATGGAGGCCCCAACATCTCCAGGGTGGAACATCTCTCTGAGGCTGCTCAACCACTGAAGGCTCTAGGCCACAGGTAGGGGCTTAGAGTCTATACTAGAAAGAGCTTCCTGAATCTAGAAAAGGTAGGCAAGGATGGGATCTGAAGGTGCTGTGGACACCATCTGACACTAACAAGTGGCCTCCTGGATGGCATGACCAAGGCCAAAGGATTACAGGATGTTTTGAGTGAGACAGAGAACCTGTGATTTTAGGAGAGGAAGAAGCACAGCCTCTTCCTCTTCCCTGCCATGTTCCCCCTAGCTTTCTCAGAGGCAGTGCCAGGCTGGAAAGTCCCTTCCCTAGGTGAGCACCACCCCAGCTTCTTCAGACAATCTTTTTTTGCTTTCTACCGGGTCTGTGCCCATATGAAGTACGAATGAGGAGCAGAATAGATCCACATGGCTCTTCTGGCTGCACCTCACCAAATGCTAGGCTACCTGCACAGCAGAATCCTGGACAACCTGGTAAAAATAAAGATTCTTTGGCTATACTCTGATGATATCCTATTTAGGAACTGATGTAATGCCTCTAATTCTATTTTTTAAACAAGGTCCACAAGTGATTCTGATGGGCCTCCAAGTTTTGGAAACTGTCATCCATTGTAACATATTATTCTGGAATCATGCACATAACAACCCTACTACATATACACAGTAAGCTCATGACACCCTGCCTTTCTTGGAAGTACAGAATGAGAAATGACTGCTAATGGCTATGGAATCTCTTTTTGGAGGTATGAGGATGCTCTGGAATTAGTCATGATAGTTTCATAACTGAATATTCTAAAAACCAACGAATTGTGAACTTTAAAATACAAATGTTACAGTATGTGAATTTTATCTCTATTTTAAAAAGACAAAGGTGAAATAAAAGACTTTTTCAGAGATATTATAGCTAAAACAATTCATCATCAACAACTTTATGAAAAGAAACTTTTTTTTTTTTTTGAGGCAGAGTCTCGTTCTGTTGCCCAGGCTGGAGTGCAGTGGTGCGATCTCGGCTCACTGCAAGCTCCACCTCCTGGGTTTACGCCATTCTCCTGCCTCAGCCTCCTGAGTAGCTGGGACTACAGGCGCCCGCCACCACGCCCGGCTAATTTTTTTGTATTTTTAGTAGAGACGGGGTTTCACTGTGTTAGCCAGGATGGTCTCAATCTCCTGACCTCGTGATCCACCTGCCTCGGCCTCCCAAAGTGCTGGGATTACAGGCGTGAGCCACTGCACCCAGCCAAAAGAAACTTTATAGAAAGTCCTTCAGGCAGAAGGCAAATATTACCATACAGTAATCTGGATATACACCAAGAAATGAAGAGCAGAAATGATAACTATGTCCGTAAATATAAGATCTCTTTTCTTAATTTTTAGTCACTCTAAAAGATAATGGATTTTAAAAATAATTACATGAAAAATAATGATAATGTCAGGTTAGGTTTAGAAAAAATAGAGATATAAAATGAATGACAATAGCACAAATGCCAGGAGATACACAAGTAGAAAAGAAACGGTAATGTTTTTAGGCTATAAGTGGAATAAAATTACTTGAAGATTGTATCAGTCAGAATTCAATTAAGGAAGCACAACCACTAGGAGATACTTTATACAAATAAAAGTTTAAGTATATATGAATATGGGTTGTTGAAGGGATTTGGCCTTATGTAAGTGTGAGAGCTGGTTAAGCAATCTTAGATAGCTACTGTCTTTACCTTTGATACCAGAGATTGAAATCCATAAGGTGGGAATCAGGAGTAAAGGTGGATATAAAATGAGAGATAAGACTAGGAAGGACCAATCAAGAATGAGCTGGGTCTCATGAGGATGGACCAAAATCCATGTCAGTTCTGCTGTCACTGATCTTAGTGGTGTGAGTGTCCTGCAGAGATCAAGACCCTTCAGCAGGGAGCTAAACACAGGCACTCAGCTCAGGTGTTAGAGAGCCTGATGGAGGATCCAGGGAAAGGTGGGGCGCTTGCAGACCCACCCACTGCCACCCACTAGCAAGTTGAACCAGCAAATAGGAGACATGTACATATACTACAAAATAGCTGCTACCTCACTTCTGCTTTCCAAGCCCCTCTAAGGATCTGTCCTGTGACCCACTATAACCATAAACATAAAAGAAAGGGAACCCTGGGAAATTCAGTTCAACTCCTCCAAATTGACACATTATAAAATCATCACAAAGATCAGTTAAAGAAGTATATGCCCTAAAACAACCACTACAGAAATAAACGTCATAAACCAAAAAGATGCGTAACAACAAAGCAGAAAGAAAGAAATAAAATGTTTTAAATCATAAAAAGAAAAAGGAAGCAAAGAACATATGGACAAATGGTAAATGGCAAGATGGTAGATTTAAACACAATCATATCATTAATTACTTTAAATGTAAATGTTCTAAAAATCCTAATAAGAGGCAAAGCTTGTGATACAGGATATTTTTTTTAAGACCCAACTATATGCTGCCGTCAAGAAGCCCACTTTATGGGCAAATGACTTGAACAGACACTTTTCAAAAGAAGACATATGAGTGTCCAGCAAGCATATGAAAATATGCTCAACAGCACTCATCATTAGAAAAATGCAAATCAAACCACAATGAGATTCCCTCTCACACCAGTCGGAATGGCTATTATTAAAAAGTCAAAAAATAATAGATGCTGCAAGATTGTGGAGAAAAGGGAATACTTATACACTGCTGATAGAAATGTAAATTAGTTGAGCCACGTAGAAAGCAGTTCGGAAATTTCTCATGGAACTTAAAACAGAAGTACCATTCAACCCAGAAATCCTGTTACTGGGTATATACCCAAAGGAATATAAATCATTCTACCATAAAGACACATGCACACAAATATTAATCACAGCACTATTCACAATAGCAAAGACATGGAATCAACCTAAATACCCATCAATGATAGACTGGATAAAGAAAATGTGGTACATATATGTCATGGAATACTACATAGCCATAAAAAAGAATGAGATCATGTCCTTTGCAGGGACATGGAGGAGCTGGAAGCCGTTATTCTCAGCAAATGAACACAGGAACAGAAAACCAAACACCACATGTTCTCACTTACAAGTGGGAAGCTAAACATTGAGTACACAAGGACACAAAGAAGAAAACAACAGATACTGGGGCCTACTTGAGGGTGGAGGGTGGAAGGAGGGTGAGGATCGAAAAACTACCTATCAGTACTACATTTATTATCTGGGTAATGAAATACTCTGCACAACAAACTCCTGTGTTCACACAATTTACCTATATAACAATCCTGCACATGTACCCCTTAACCTAAAAGTATTTTAAAAAAGAAACCCATTTTAAATATAAAGACACAAGTAAGTTTAAAATGTTATGTGTGGATATATATAATATATACATTTATATATATTTTTATATATATAATGCTAATATTATTCAGAAGAAAGCTGGAGTGGCTATATTAATATTAGTCAAAATAGATTTTATAGCAAGGAATACTACCAGATTAAGGATCATTTCAGAATGGTAACAGATTCAACTCATCAAAAGGATATAAAAATCCTAATGTTTAAGCACCTGGTAGCACAGCATCAAAGTACAGGAAACAAAACCTGATAGAATTGCAAGGATGAATCCACAATTATAATTGAAGATTTCCAGCCCCTCCACAATAATTGGGAAAAATAAATATACAGATCAGTAGCTTACAGAAGATTTGAACAATACTTGCAAGCAACTTGAACTAATTAACATTTGTAGATGATTTCATCCAACAACAGCAAAGTACGCACTCTTTTCAAAAACACAAAGAACAGTAAGCATGATATACCACATTCTGGGCCATAAGATAAGACTGAATAAATTTAGAAGTTTTCCATTATACAGAGTATGTTCTCTAAATACAATAGAAGTTAGAAATCAGTGGCAGAAAGATATCTGGAAAATCCTCAAATATCTGGAAACTAAATAGCATATTTCTAAATATCTCATGGATAAAGGAAACACTCAAAAGGAAAATTAAAAATATTTTGAACTAATGGAAATTGAAAATGTAATGTATCAAAAATTGTGGTATGGAGCTAAAGCAGTTAAATTTATAAACACATTTTATAAATACAAATTTAAAGGGAAATTTATAGCAATAAATACCGATATTAGAAAAATTAAAAAATCTCAAATAAATTAAGATTGCACCTTAATAAACTAGGAAAAGCAAAGTCAATTAAACACAAAGAAAGCAGAAGGAAACAATAAAGATAGCAGAAATCAATACTATAGAAAACAGAAAAACAATATAGAATCTTAATGAAATCAGAAACTGATTCTTTGAGAACAAATGATAAAACTCTAGTCAGATTGACCCAGTAAAAAAGAGAGAAGACACAAATTACCAATATCAGGAATTGAGGAGTACTATAAAACAGTCTACAGGTATTACAATGAGAAAAGGAATATTATGAATAACTTTATGCCAACAAATTTAACAGATTAAATATAATTTAATTAAAAGATATAAACTATAAAAGATCACTCCAGAAGAAACAGATAACCTGAATAGCCTACATCTAATACAAAACTTGAAACTGTCATTAAAAGCTTTCACACGAAGAAAATTTTAGACCCAGATGGTCTTACTGGTATTCTATTAAACACTGAAGGAAGAATACTGCCCACCAAATCTCCACAAACTCTTCCATAAAACTGAAGATGAGGTAGTACTTGCCACCTCATTCTGAGGTGAGCACTATTTAAAATATATATAGAGAGAGATGGGGTCTTACAGGCTGATCTTGAACTCCCGGCTTCCAGTGATCCTCCTGCCTCAGCCTCCCAAAGTGCTGAGATTACAGAAATGAGCCAGTGTGCCTGGGCAAAGTGAGTGCTGTTTTAATGCTAAAAGAGGCAAATTTCGAGAAAAGTATAGCAAGTATTCTTCATAATCAAAGACACTAACTTCTTATTTACTCCTTTTTTTTTTTTTTTTTTTTTGAGACGGAGTCTTGCTCTGTGCCCCAGGCTGGAGTGCAGTGGCGCAATCTCGGCTCACTGCAAGCTCCGCCCCCCCGGGTTCACGCCATTCTCCTGCCTCAGCCTCCCGAGTAACTGGGACTACAGGCACCCGCCACCTCGCCCGGCTAATTTTTCTTGTATTTTTAGTAGAGACGGGGTTTCACCGTGTTAGCCAGGATGGTCTCGATCTCCTGACCTCGTGATCCGCCCGTCTCGGCCTCCCAAAGTGCTGGGATTACAGGCTTGAGCCACCGCACCCGGCCTATTTACTTCTTAAGAAAAAATTAGCAAACAAATCAAACTATATTAAAAAATATAAATTTTCATGACTAAGTGGGGGTATGCCATAGGGAATGCAAGGCTGGTTAAACATTTGTAAATCAGTTAATGTCATCTGCAATATCAATAGGTTAAAGAAGAAAAAAACAATATGATCAACTCATTAGATGCAGAAAATACATTTGACAAAATCCAAGACTGTTCTTGACAAAAACACTCAGAAAACTAGGATAGATGGGAACTTCCTCAACATGATAAAGGGCATCTGCAGAAGTCCTACAGCTAATATCATATTCAGTGGTAAAAGACTGAATACTTTTCCCTACTAGCAGGAACAATGCAAGGAAGCCCACTTTCACCACTCGTTTTCAACATAATACTCAAGTTAGCCAATGCAATAAAACATGATAAAGAAATAAGAGATACACAGATTGCAAAGAAACAAATAGTGTCCCTATTCACAAGCAACATTATTGTCTCTGTAGACAATCTCACAGATAAAAAGACAGCAGAACTAGTGAGTTTAGTAAGGTCACAGAATATAAAGTAAATATGCAATAATCAGTCATATATCTATGTATTATCAATAAATAGTTTGAAAAAAAATTTAAGTATCATTTAGAATAGCACCAGTGTGGTATTGGAATAAAGACTGAAAAACAGAACTATGAAACAACAGAGATTTCAAAAATAGATTCCTACATATATGGCCAATTGATTTTCAACAATAGTCTTCAATAGATAGTACTAGAACAATTGCATATTTTCACTTTTAAAAAGAACTTCAATCCTATATCTTGTACCATACACAAAATTACTAGTCCAATACCAAAATGATCCATTAAAAAAAAATTGATAAATTCTACTTCATCAGAATTAAGAACTTCTGTTCCTTAAAAGATATGGTTGAGAGAATGAAAGGACAAGTCACACTCTGGCAGAAAATATTTGCAAATCACATGTCTGATAAAGGACTTGTATCTAGAATAAATAAAGACCTCTCAAAACTCATTCAGCAATAAAAAAAACAAACAACCCCCACAAAAAGAAGATATAAGAAATTGTTCCCAGGACTTTGGGAGGTGAAGGCAGGAGGATCGCTTGAGGCCAAGAGTTTGAGACCAGCCTGGGCAACATAGTGAGACCCTGTCTCTACAAAAAATAAAAAAAAATTAGCTGGGCACAGTGATGTGCACCTGTAGTCCCAGCTACTTGGGCGACTGGGATAGGAAGATGGCTTGACCCCAGGAGTTTGAGGCTGCAGTGACCTATGACTGTGCCACTACACTCCAGCCTGGGAAACAAAGTAAGACCCTGTCTCTAAAAATAAAATTAATAATACAAATGATAAAAAGAAACAGTCAAACATATAAAGAGCCTCTGCATTATTAGTCATTGAGGAAATATAATTAAAATCACTTAGTTAAAAATAATTTATATTTCAAAATAGCTAGAAGAAAATATTTACAGTGTTCTCAACATAAAAATATTATCTGTCCTAGTTGATTAAAACAATCCTAATAGTGACTTTCTAAAATGATTTCATGATCTATTACTGGACCTATACACAACCTGAGGATCATTTTAAAGTTTTAATTAAAGAACTACCACTTTTTCTTTTGATTTAAAAATGGTCACCTCTAAGAGACAAGGGCAACATGTGAGGTATAAGGTAAGTTTTGCCTTTGACTGGAGTGGTACAAGAACAAATTGCTCAAACTTGTCCTGAGAGTCTGTGTGGTTGGGAGGTCTAGAGATGGATAGCTACTAATATGACTTGACTGAAGAAGAAAAGTCTACTCCACACAAGAAACTTATTGCTATGGTCTGAATGTGTCTCTCCAAAATTCATTATATTGAAACCTAATAACCAGTGTGATGGTATTAGGAGGTGGGGACTTTGGGAGGCTCTGCCCTCATGAATGGGATTGGTGCCCTTATAAAAGAGTCCCCAGAGAACTGCCTCACCCCTTTCACCATGCGAAGACACAGCCAAAAGGCACTATCTATAAACCAAAAATCAGGCCCTCACCAGATATCAAATCTGCCAGCATCTTGATCTTGGAATTTCTAGCTTCCTACACTATAAGAAATACATGTCTATTGTTTATAAGCTGTCTGATTTGTGGCATTTTGTTATAGCAGCCTAAATGGACTGACACTGATCCTCTTTGATCTGTGGGGATATGTGAAAAGAATGTTTATTACAGCACTGCTTATATTGATAAGTAGGTATAACAACCTCAAAAAAATGAATTATTTAATAAATTGTAATATATTCATGCTATGAATAAGAAAAGAAAACGATACTGCTTTAATCCAGGGGGAACACAGTGATTAATCACTGATTCCATTTGCAAATTGGATCAGCTGTATTTTCAGCATAGGATGGTGTATTCAGAAGTTCCAGTGGGAAGATAGAGAAATGAGTGAATTGCAAAGGTTTAACAGTTATAATATTTATATTTGAAAAAACATTTAAACCCCCTCATTTTTTATATCATGCAGACTATGAAAGGCAAAACTCAACATCTTAGCTATCTGGTTCCTAGGAATATGCAGACAGCTCTAGTTCATCAAATAGTGGAGCAAACCTGTCCCCTGAGGAGCATCAGAATTTAGGAGGAGAAGCATCAGTGAGACTGCTATATTCATCAGAAAGAGGGTATAGGCTAAAAAGTCTTAAAATATTGACTTGTAGACCTGGAAGTCTTCAAATTAGTATGGAAACATACTAAATTCACTTTTTTGAGGCCTGCTCACTGGAGGAATATCAAGGCTATGAATATTTAAAACAAACAAATACACACAGAAACCCCAAATTGTTTTCCAGCCCTGACCACAGGATCTGTGAGGGCAGAAATCCACTGAGCAGAATTATTAAAGGAAGGGGGCCGGGCACGGTGGCTCATGCCTGTAAACCCAGCGCTTTGGGAGGCCAAGGTAGGCAGATCACGAGGTCAGGAGATTGAGACCATCCTGATTAACATGGTGAAACCCCGTCTTTACTAAACATACAAAAAATCAGCCAGGTGTGGTGGTGGACACCTGTAGTCCCAGCTACTTGGGAGGCTGAGGCAGGAGAATGGCATGAACCTGGGAGGCGGAGCTTGCTGTGAGCTGAGATAGTGCCACTGCACTTCAGCCCGGGTGACACAGCGAGACTCCATCTCAAAAAAAAAAAAAAAAAGAATTATTAAAGGAAAACAAAGTCTAAATCCAAATAAAAACAACACAGATTAACCAAGTTATTTTTAAAGTGACATAACTTTAGTTTTGGGAGGAAATTGTGGGGAAGCAACCAATTAGGCTAACACTCTTGATGCTTAACTGAGATGAGTATCAAACTTACATTACAGGACACTTTGATTAAAAGAGATGTTGCTCCAGTATTCAAGATATGCACCTGCAGTGCTTGAGAAATTAACAAAATCAGCTTTAGCTTCTAGAAAAACAAATGGTAGTGATTGTCAAGAATTGTGCCATGTACAGTGACTCAAGCCTGTAATCCCAGCACTTTGGGCGGGCAGATCACCTGAGGTCGGGAGTTCAAGACCAGCCTGGCCAATATGGCAAAACCCTGTCTCTATTAAAAGTACAAAAATTAGCTGGCCATGGTGGTGGGCACCTATAATCCCAGCTACTCAGGAGGCTGAAGTAGGATAATCATTTGAACCTGGGAGGCAGAGGTTGCAGTGAGCCAATAACGCGCCACTGTACTCCAGCCTGGGTGAAAAGAAAAAAAAAAAAAAAGTAAGTACAGGGTCTGCAATTTTATTTACAAGTTAACAAACTATCCTACTACTGTTTCATGAATGCTGGCAGAAGATGCAAGACTCCCAAGTCAGAGATAAAGGACTTTATTAGTCACAGTACAGCCACAACAAAAGCTTCACCATGGTTTTTTTTTTTTTTTTGCATCAGTTCCCCCTTGTCTCCCAAGTCCCATGGGATTGGCACAGCATCTATGATAGATGCCTGCACGTGCAGTGGGCTGCATTACAGTAGAGAAACACTGAACTTTGGGGACTCACTGCTTTTACGGTAAGAAGAAACAAGCCTGATCTTTGTTCACAAGTAGACGTTACCTTAACCCTAAAAGTTGCTCATTGCAAATATAACGCTGAGAAACAGATAAGAAACAGTCAGAATCTTGCATTCTCGGCATCCCTAGCATGGCCTAGGACAGGTTGCCTCTCTCAACGGTGATTAGTGATAGGTAAAAATAAATGGCTAGTGAGAAAAAACAAAACAAAACAAAAAAACTGGCTTTCCTTGTGCTGATAGAAGTCCTAGGAAAGACACTTGGGTTAAAAAGGAAATCAATTAACAAAGACCCCCACAAATTATGCTAAATGATTACTTCTTTAGCTGGTAGGTGGGATTGAGGTTTCCTGTTTCCTTATTAAGGAAGAAAAGAGAGATAGAAAACATAATCACAGGAACAATATGAATGTCAAAGAATCTGTGGTAACTTGAGAAGGGTATGGAAAAAACTTCTGGACAAAATCAAAGGTGGTGCTAAACAACAATGGGACAAGAAAATAGAATAGACCTATCTGGCTGAATGGCATGAAAGAAATGAGAGTAAATGGTGAACTTAAACTTCTTCTTGCTATTGTTGGTGGGGATAGTCTCTAAGATGGCCCCTTATGATTCCCACCTCCTGGTGTTCATGCTTTGTGTAATCCCATCTTCTTGAGTCTCTGGGTGGATACGTGACTTGATTCTAATTAACAGAACATGGCAAAGGTGAGCAGAAGTCACTCCCATGATGACACTGCATTATATAACTTCATCTTCTAGCACACTTGCTCTGGCTTAATGACGTGGCCTTATTGGAAACGCTCACATGGCAAAGAACTGCAGGTGGACTTTAGATACTGAGAGTAATCTCCAGTTGACATCCAGCAAGAAGCCAAGGTCTTCAATCCTAAAACTGCAGAGAAATGAATTCTGCCAACAATCTGAGTGAGCTCGGGAGAAGATTCTTTCCCAGTCAAGCCTCCAAATGAGAATGCTGCCCAGACAACACTTTAACTGCAGCCTATGAGACAACAAGCAAGGACCAAGCTAGACTTCTGACCCACAGAAACTGTGAGATAACAAGTTGTATGTTGTTTTAAGATACCACATTTGGGGTCATTTGTTACATAATAATAGAAAACCAATATAATGCTGTAGCCATGATTGAAAGAGAAGTGTTTGTCAGGTAGCAATGCATATGTGGGTAGCATGGAATTTGAAGAGCACCTGCTTAAAGTGCAGTGAGACTATTTATAAAGGCAAGCAGAGGTAGGAGGAAGATATGACTGCTCCATAGCATGAGCTAGGGAAGAAATGGGGAAGAAAAAGGCATCTAGGGAGATCATCTCCCTCAGCTCATCCTATAAAGAAATGTACAAAGCTGTGGAGAATCTGAAGCCCTAAGCAGGAAGGAACCACCTCATCCTGCATGAGTAAAGTATCTTTATGTGCTTTCACTGGCTTCTTATATGGGAGTGGCAGATTTTTATAAGAGGCTTTAAAAATGTAACAGTGATCTTGAGGAAAATTCAGGTTGGGGATGGGGCAGGCAATACTAAACCAAAAGAAACTTCTGAAAATGGAAGCAAGGAAACACTAAAAATCAGTGGGTTTCACAGATAGAAAAAGGAAGTCTCAATTTTCTTTGATCTCAGGAGGAAGGAACAATCGGGATAGTTTCCACCGCTTTGCAAAGTGCAAGCGTTCACAAATCATTGAATAAATGCTGTAAAGATGACTGGGGAAAGCAAAGGGTTTATTTGAGATCACAGCATCAGCACCCTTTCTCTAGGTCAAAGTGGGCCAGAGAGGGCTGAGGAAACCAAATCTTCATAACTTGTTTCTAGAAACTATGGAGTCACAAGCTCATCATATCCACTCTGCTTCCTCAAAGATAGAACCTGAATGGTGAGTTGGGTTTAGCAGGGATGATGGTATGTAACCAATACAATAAATGTAGGTGATTTCTCTGACATCAGGTAAGAGGTACTAAATTTTGGACTTTAGATGGTTTCCATACCACATCTCATTTCTCTTAAATATACACATCAGTATATAGCAGAATTGCCAGGTCATATAGAGATTCAACTTTTTGAAGAACTACGAAATGTTTTCCACAGCAGCTGCACCATTTTACATATCCACCAGCAAAGCACCAGGGTTCCAATTTCTCCACATCCTCACCACACATTATTTCCTTTTTTTAAAATAGCCATCCTATTGGGTGTGAAGTAACATCTCATTGTGTGTGTGTGTGTGTGTGTGTGTGTGTGTTTGTGTGTTTGTTTTAATTGGGGCTGGGTCTTCTGTGTTGCCCAGGCTGATCTCAAAATCCTAGGCTCAAGCAATCCTCCTGCCTCAGCTCCCCCCAAGTAGCTGGGATTACAGGCACATGCCTCTGCATCCAGCTTCACTGTAGTTTTGATTTGCATTTTCCTAATGACCAATGACGTTGAGCATGTTTTTAATGTGCTTATTGGTCATTTGTATATCTTCTCTGGAGAAATGTCTATTCACATCCTTTTCCCATTTCTAAGTAAAGTTTCTTTCTTGTTGAGTTGTAGGGTTCTTTATAGATACTGGATATTAATCCCTTTATCAGATGTATGATTTGCAACTATTTTCTCCTATTCCATGGGTTGTCTTTTCACTTTCTTTATGGTACTCTTTTATGCATAGAATTTTTAAAATATTGATATTTTATGTTTTTTCTTTTGTTACTCATGCTTTTAGTGTCAAAATCTAAGAAATTATTGCCAAATCCAAGGCGATAAATATTTTCTCCTGTTTCCTTCTAAGAGATTTATTATTTTTGATTTGCCTTAGTCTATTTTGTGCTGCTATAACAGAACAAGAGATTTATATCTTACATCTCTGGAGGCTGGGAAGCCCAAGATTGAGGTTTCACTTTCAGTGAAGGCCTTCATGTGGCATCATTTCATGGCAGAAGGTGGAAGGGCAAGAAACTCGCTTTTATAACAAACCCCCTGCCATGACTTACCCATTCCGGAGATAATGTTAATTAATTTATGAGGGCAGAGCTCTCAAGACCTAATCACCTATTAGGCCCCACCTCTCAACATGGTTGCATTGAGAATTATGTTTCCAACACATGAACTTTGGGAGACACATTCAAACCATAGTAGCTCTTAAACTTAACCAAGAGTACATTCTTGCTTCTTCCTCTCCCTTACATTTCTTCCCAAATAAAATCTGTGAAAAACAGATTTCATGAGTTTAATCTTTGTAACCTTGGTCAAATTCCTTAATCTTTCTAAATCTCACTTTAGAAGAAGATAATTTCACAAAGCTGTTGTAAGAGTTATATGAGATGTTTAAACATACCTAGTTTAAAAACTAGGTGCCGAGCACACTGGTGCTCAAAATCCTATACATCCTTTATTCTTTCCTTCAAAGGTCTTTCACTCCAGGACCTGCCAAAGTCTGTTATTCCACCTGATCTTACTGCTTCCTTCTAGACGGTCAAACCCAGGGGCTCAAATCTCCTATCTTTGCTTGAGAGGCCTCACTGGTCCTCATGCCCCGCTTGGGGCCCTGTGCTCTCGCAGCAGTTTCTACCTCCACTAAAATGCGGCATGGAGCAACTGGGCTACCATGGAGAAGAAAAATCCGAATAGGGAAAGAGGGGAATGGAAAGAGACCCTACAAGGCCTCCACCTCTGGGCCGCGGTGGTGGAAGACAAGTGAGGGCACATGGAGGCCTATAGGGAGGTTAACGCCAAAGTCCTTGGAGCCGTGGGAAGTCACTCATGGATCCCATGGCAGGATCTCCCCTCCCTAGTCAGAGGTTGCTTCTGACAGTTCAAGGGCACAGTTTCAGGTCCTCCTTTTCTAGGGGGTCCTCTGGGGGATCCACCATCACGAGGTTCCTGCAGCTCCCCTATGTTCCCAGGTGGTCTTCCATTGAGCTAGCTCCAGAGACCACCCTTGTGCCTTCTCCCACAGTGACACGGAAGGGCTCCCTAAGGGCCAGTGCTCTCCACACGGGGGCTCCCCATGGCAGCAAATCCAGAGAGCACCCTGGGAGTCCATTCCCACAGCGGGCCTTCATGGGGGCGGTTCCCTGCAGCACCTCAGGGCCTTCTCCTGATAGAGGCAGTGTCACTCGGGGTTCATCCAGTGACACGAGGGCCACCTTGGAGGCAGCTCCCACGCAAGCACTTCAGAGTCCCCGGAGGACTGTCCACGGCCGCAAACCCGCCCCTCAGGTAACGGTTGGGTCCCCGCCGCCCCCGTCCCCACTTACCGGGGCCGTCCGGGGCCAGCGGACTCTACACTGCGGGCCCTGCGCTGCCCAGCGGAGCTCGAGGGCCGGCTTGCTGGGTTGAGGGCCGGCAGCATGCAGCGCTGGCTGAGTTGGCGGGTTGAAGCGTGGACGGCGGCGGCGCGTGCGCCCACGCGAGGCTTTCTTGGCCGGCAGGTGGGCGCGCGCTGCTTTCCGCCCCGCCCTCCCGCGCCTCGAGGTACTGGCCTCTCGTATCAGCTACGGGCACCGGCGTGCTTAGTGTGGGGGGACGCGGGAGTGGGGTTCCATGGGCTCGCATGAGCCGTAGGCCCAGGTTGGCGCCAGTTGGCGCCCCCTAGGAGCGCCCTGGACTGCGGTGTGGCGACTGAACCCACCGGCCGACTGAACCCGCCGGCCGACTGCAGCAAGGACAGCGTCCGCCTGGAGGGGGCGCAGGGCCGAGGACGCTAACACTTTGTTGCGCTCCTGCCGGTAAGGGTGAGAATGACTCTTCCAGCGACTTTGGCCCTCGTGCTCTCTCGCCAAGCTGCCCACCCTAGACCTCCGGGCTCACGACACTGGCGTTCGGACACTCTCTGCAGTACTCTACTGGCCTCCGGAATGTCCAAATGACCCAACTCTGACTGTGCACTGTTTCCTGAGAGTATTGGTCTCCCATCTCCAGCAGGAAAGCTGGGCTGTCGTGTAACCCACTTTTTGCTGCAGCAACCTCATCCCTTAGACTATTCAAACAGCCAGCTGTTCTGAAGGCTTTAATGTGCATTACACACCAAACCAGGTGCTTCGAAGAAAGTGAGGGCAACACAAAGAATATGAAAAATAATTAAACCACTGATAGCTAATTATAAAGAAATAACTGAAGAAGTACAAATGAAATGCTGAGGACCTTATTTAAATTATTTTATTTATATATTTATAGTTTATGTACATTTGGCATACCTGTTTCCAGATGAATTCAGTTTCTATACCGTAAAAATCAATTCATCTCATCTTGTGGGGGATAAAAACAAGAACTCATTTTGTCCTCAAGGTCATGAAACTTACCAATAAGGACTATAAGGGAGGTAAATATAGTATTTACTATGGTTTAAATGTTTGTTCCCTCCAAAACTCCTTGAAATTTAATTGCCATTGTAATAGTATATAGAGGTGGACCTTTAAGAGGTGATTTGCCCGTGAGGGCTCTGCCCTTTTGGGTTAGTTTAATGCCTTTTAAAAAGGGCTTTCAAGAGTCATTTACTCTCTTGACTCTTCTGCTCCTCTACATGTGAAAAACAGCATTCCCTCACTCTGGAAGATGCAGTGCTCAAGGCACCACCTTGGAAGTAGAGACCAGGTCCTTACCAGACACCAAACTGTTGGTGCCTTGATCTTGGACTTCCCAGCCTCCAGAACTGTAAGAAATTAATTTCTGTTCATTATAAATTACCTAGTCTGTGGTATTTTGTCATAGCAGCACAAAATGGACTAAGGCAATACTATATTTTGCTATTATTTTGGGGGGATGGGGTCTCCCTCTGTTACCCAGGCTGGAGTACAGTGGTGTGATCATAGCTCACTATTGTCTCAAATTCCTGGGCTCAGGCAATCATCCTCCCTCAGCCTCTGGAGTAGCTGGGATTACAGGCATGAGCCACCCACCCAGCTTGCTATCACTTTTAGACACAAAATGCTAGATACTAAACATTGTACATACATATATTAAGTCATTTAAACTTCACACAACTATGAAGTACTATACTTTTATTATTTTCATTATACAGCTGTAGAAACTGAGGTACAGAAAGATTAAACAACCTCCCTAAGATCACATAACTAATGTGTGGAATCTACGTATTCTGAATCCAGAGCCCTTACTCCAAATCAGGTTGACTGTACTGCCTCCAGGACCACCTTTAAAGTGTGGCAGGATCCCAGATATTTTTTTGTAAGGTTCTTAAGTATGTAAACAATTTGATTAAAGTATCTACTGCAAAATCCATGGGCTCATGTAAAGTATAATGTTTTATTAATGAAGATTTGAGATAATGTCTAAGGAAATGGTACTTACATATTTGTTTACTGTTACATCAGTGCACATAAAGCTTCTTGGTGGTGTCTAGGCACTGTTCTTGTTCAAGTCTAAGTACCATCTCTTTCTGTCTTTATTATCAGATGCACCACTTCTGGTTAATTTCACATCTCCCACATAACAAAAAGTAATGATGCTATTGTCACTCTTCAGAACCTGTTTGTAGCAAGACAATATAGATCTTCTTGTCTTTATAGCTTCCTATCATTTATTTAGCACTAATTAAATCATCATTCCACCTGTGAATACTGACTTCTAAAGCTTCTCCCAGTGGTTATTACTGAATTTCAGTAATCATGACCACAAATTCAAGTCTTATGCAGAGGATATGGTCAAATGTGAAATGATCACTTGTTTTCTGGATTGTTAAATATACCCTTTGGGATTTTGTAATATAAATATAAATATAGAACAACATGCCTTCCAACCATGGCTTTTCTTGAAATTTTTTTTAGGCCATAATCACTGCATTCCTTGAGTGAGCTCTTTCAATGTTTACTGCATCCCTACCTTACTCACACTGCCACTAGCAGAGAGAATAGGTGGGGGGCTGTTGACTTAGTGAGAGGAGCAATCTCATTGGTAGAGGCTCTCTGATACTCTTCTAGCATGGCTTAAGATCAACCAGGGAATACCCCCTTTATAATAAAAATGCTCAACAAACTAGGAATAGAATGAAATTTCCTTAATCTGATAAAGGGCATCTATTAAAAACTCAATAGTAGCATCATACTTAATGGAAAAAGACTGAATGCTTTCTTGCTAAGATCAGGAATAAAACAACTATGTCCACTCTCACCACTTATACTCAACATTGTATTGGAGGTTCTAGTCAGGGCTGTAAGGCAATAAAATCAAGTGAAAAACATCCAAATGAGAAAGGAAAAATAAAACTATCTGCAGATGATATGATCTTGTATATAGAAAATACTAAGGAATCCACTTAACCTGTTAGAACTAATAAATAAGTTCAGCAAGGCTGCAAACTACAAGATCAATATACAAACTTAATTTTATTTCGATGTACTTGAATGAACAATACAAAACTGGAATTTTAAACAATTCCATTACTAATAGCATCAAAACAATAAAATACTTAGGAATAAGTTTTGCAAAACTTATAATCTGGGCCAGGCATGGAGGCTCATGCCTGTAATCCCAGCACTTTGGGAGGCTGAGACGGGTGGATCACTTGAGGTCAGTAGTTCAAGACCAGCCTGGCCAATATGGTGAAACCCTGTCTCTACTAAAAATACAAAAATTAGCTGGGCATACTGGCAGGCACCTGTAATCCTGGCTACTCAGGAGGCTGAGGTGGGAGAATTGCTTGAACCCAGGAAGTGGAGGTCTCAGTGAGCCAAGATCGTGCCACTGCACTCCAACCTGGGTGACAGAGCGAGATTCTGTCTCAAAAAAAGCACACACAAGAAAACCCAAAACAACTACAACAACAATAAACATTTACTCTGAAAACTACAAACCATTGTTGAAAGAAATTAAAGAAGAGCTAAGTAAAGATTTTTTAAACCCCGTTTTCGTGGATTGGAAGACATCATTAAGATAACAATATTCCCCACATAGATCTATAGATTTGAAACAATGCCTCCCAGAATCCCAGCTGACATTGTTTTAGAAAGTGATAGATGATTCTAAAATTCATATAGAATTGCAAGAGACCCTGAATAGCCCAAGAAATCTTGGAAAAAAAAAAAAAAAGTAAGAGGACTCACACTTCCCAGTTTCAAAACTTACTACGAAGCAACAGTAATTAAGTCAGTGTGGTACTGGCACAGGGATAGATATACACATCAATGAAATAGAGTTAAGAGTATAAAAATAAGCCCATACATCTGTGGACAACTAAGTTTCAACAAGGCTACCAAGATCAGTCAATGAGAAAATACAACAACAATAAAAATACATTCAACAAACAATGCCTGGCCAACTGTTTTCTTTTGTATCCACATACAAATGGATGAATTTGGACCCTTACCTCACACCATACACAAAGTTGTATCAAAGACTTGAACAAAAAGCTAAAACTATAAAACTCTTAGAAGACAACATAAGGGAAAGCATTCATAATGTTGGACTTGGCCATGACTTCTTGGATATGACACCAAAAGCACAGGCAACAAAAGAAAAAATAGATAAATTGGACTTTATTAAAATTAAATAAAAACTTGCTCATCAAAGGACACTATCAAGAGAGTGAAGAGGCAACTCAAAAATGGAAGCAAGTATTTGCAAATCATATATCTGATAAGGGACTTGTATCTGAAATTCAAAAAGAACTCTTATAATTCAGTAACAGAAAGATAAATAACTAGATTTTAAAGTGGATGAAGGATCTCAATAGACATTTCTCAAAAATAAGTTACACAAATAGCCAATAAGCACATGAAAAGATGCTCAACATCATTAGTCATCAGAGAAATGCAAATCAAAACCACAATGGGTTACCACTTCATACTCACTAGGATGGCTAGAATCAAAAAGTCAGATAACGACAAGTGTTGAGGAGGATTTGGAGAAATAGAACCCTCATACATTGCTGATGAGAATGTAAAATGGTGCAGTTGCTTTGGAAAACAGTTTGGCAGCTCCTCAAAAGGTTAAACAGTTGCCATATGACCCAGCAATTTCACTCCTAGGTATATTCCCAATAGAAATGAAAACACATGTCCACACAAAAACTTTTACATGAATGTTCATGGCAGCATTATTTATAATAGCCAAAAGATGGAAACAACCCAAATGTTCATCAGCAAATAAATGGATAAACAAAATATGGTATAACCATACAATGGAATATTATTCAGCCATTAAAAAGAATGAAATACTGCTACATGCTACAGTGAACCTTGAAAACATTATGCTAAGTGAAAGAAACCAATCACAATAGATAGTATACCATATGATTCCATTTATATGAAAGTCCAGAATAGAAAAAGCTATAGAGACAGAAAGTAGATTACTGGTTACCTAAGAACTGGGAGGAAAGAGATGTGGTAGATAAAAGGTACAGGGTTTCTTTTTTGAGGTGATGAGAATGTTCTAAAACTGTAATGTTGGTTGCACATATCTGAATATACCAGAAACCATTGAATTGTCTACTTTATGTGGGTGGATTTGGTATGCATGCTATAGTCTGTATATTATAGCTCAATAAATATTTTTCAAGCGTGGATTCTGGAGCCAGAGAGATCTATATTCATACCCCAAAATTGCAATTAGTAGATATGTGTCCTTGGGGGTGGTTTCTTAATATCTCTGAGTCTTAGTCTTCTCATCTATGAAATGAGGATTTAATAAAATAATGTAGATAAAACACTTAGTCTAATTCCTTGAATAAAGTAAATATTCAATAAATGTCAACTATTAATAGTTGACATTTATATCGCCCAAGATTACAAAATCGTTTAATACTGAAATTCTAATTTCACAAACATTACTTGGTGTTCTTTATATAATACTGCCCTTAAGCCTATATCCCCAGTGACATAGCAGGGGTGGTATATAAGAACTTTATATATTATATGTGACAATGTGTTTGCTTGCAAAAACAGACTTTTTTATTCTGCCACTGACTCACTCCTTCCTCGCATCACCTCAAACTTACTCATCAAATCAATTCTGTCTTCAGATTCCTGAACTCTCTTTCATGACAGAAATCCAATTCAAACAAATTTGAGAAGATAAAGGAGTTTATTGATTCATATAACAGAAAGTTGGGAAGTCCAGGGGTGGAGCTGAGTTCAAATCGTTAAAAATGTCATTTATTTACAACCTTGGGTCTCTCTGTGGCCCCTTTTACTCCCACCAAGCTTGGGTTTTGACAAACTGGGAGACTAAGAATATAGCTGGAGACCATTTCAGAATTATGTCATACCAGTTTAGCAGCCCCAGTGAAAAGAGAAAACATCTCTTTCTTAGCATCTATATGAAAAATCTTAGAAATTTATTCCAGCAGCTATGTGAAAAATGTATTTTTTAAGCTTAGGAGAATTTTATCAAGACAGCACATACTAATGCTGCATATTATTGCTAAGGCCTATATTTAGTGTTCTTCCTCAAGACTAAAATGTGTGCCTTGTTTTAACATGTAAAAGGGTCGACTACAAGAAGCCAGTCCTTATGGACATAGGAAGAGTGTAAAACATGTCTATTCCATTTGGGAATAGCATTCTGGCCATCTCTCCCATCATATAACATTTCCTTCAAGGAAGGCTCTTAGAATACTAACAGTCTGATGAGGTTGTTAGCCCTGCTGCATACACCCAGAAGAATAGCAGAACCATTTATTCTTCACGCTGCCAAGGTACTGAATTTTAAAGGAAACAGATCCTGGTCACCTCTTACACTCCTGTTTTCACAGTCATGCCTCACCCCTTTGCTTTTCTCTGACCTAACCCTGGCCTTTGAACAGATTTAGAATGTGTTGAGTCCAGGATGTCTGTGGGCGGCTGCTTTTTTTTTCTTTTTAGAATTCAGCAAATTAATGGCTTCCCTGATAAAGAAGTTAGACATTGACTTGATAGCTCAAGATACATCAAAAAGGTATTAATTTAGAACTATTAAATATTCCAAAACAATTGCTCTTTAATTTTCCCTAGTCTGTTTTAGGAAGGGAGTCTTTAAAAGACATCCACCTGAGTTGATGCTAATACTGGGTCACCACCTGGAATGTGATTCTTGATTGGCAAGCTGAACCTACTCCAAATTCCCCAGGGGCCTCGCAGTCTGGAGAGATATCTGTGTCCTTTCTGCATGGTTTATGCTAGAAAAATAGAAAATGTATTTAGATGGCTCATTGCTAGGGCATGGGACATACATATCCCCTCAGATATGGTTTAAAGAAAGCACACTGAGAGAGTGGCACAAGTAGGTGAGGGAGCAAGGATTTGTTCATGTTTAATCAGGGTCTATTAGAATTCTAATGGCTGCAAGTCTAATGGCAGGAAGTCTCAAAACCCATTTGGGAAGGAGAATTTCTAGATGAAGTCAGTAAAGGTCAAAGTAAAACTCACCCCCAGGACAGTAAGTTTTGAGGTTTTGTAGTGGGCAGCCAGATCAGATAGGAGGGTTAGAGGTTCAGCCTTCTTAGCATTTAAGATACTACAATGGAAAGGATCTGAAAATCCTGTCCACATAGGGAGTTTCTTGACTACTTGAGCAGCCTTTTCAGATTGTAAACTGGCGTTGTCTAATCATGTGACCTCACAACAAAGTCAGACATATCTAATCCAGAAGTAAGTTTCATTTGGTAAGGGGTTGCAGATTTATAAATATCGTTTTGCTTTTCAGGTTAGATTAGGATGCAGAAAGAGTTTTCAAATTTTTTTAAACACTGACAGTCACTGAGTGTTAACGGAAACATAATGGATGGGGGTTCAAATCAGGATGAAGCATGGGATGGATTACCTTGCTGTGATGCAAATGTGTAAAATAAAGATCCTATGACAGAAAAAAAAAAAAAAAAAAAAAGCGAAGGGAAAGTTGGTGATTGGAATGACCTGGGTCATGTGCCCATTACTGGAACGACCACTGTGGCCAGAAGGATGAGACTCTACAATTGGCTAGGTCTGGGTCTCATGCCCACCTTGTGTTAGGAAGTGGGGCGCTATAATTGGTAGCTGAATGAGAACTACATGGAGTGGAGTAGGGGAACCTCTCCAGAGGAGAGTGTTGCTGTGAGTAGAAGAGAGTAAAGGAATTGATGGGCAGATTGAAAGGAAGAAACAAACAAAAAAAAACTGGATACCCATTCTACTCTCTTTACTGGACCATTCTTATTTTATTTTATTTTATTTTATTTCATTTTATTTTATTTTATTTTATTTTATTTTAAGTTCCGGGATACATGTGCAGAATGTGCAGGTTTTTTACATAGGTATACATGTGCCGTGATGGTTTGCTGCACCTATCAACCCATCATCTAGGTTTTAAGCCCTGCAAGCATTAGGTATTCGTCCTAATGCTCTCCCTCTCCTTGCCCCTCACCCCCAACATGCCCCACTGCGTGTTGTTCCCCTCCCTGTGTCCATGTGTTCTCATTGTTCAACTCCCACTTATGAATGAAAACACACAGTGTTTGGTTTTCTGTTCTGGTGTTAGTTTGCTGAGAATGATGGCTTCCAGCTTCATCCATGTCCCTGCAAAGGACATGATCTCATTCTTTTTTTTTTTTTTTTTTTTTTTTGACAGAGTCTCGCCCTGTTGCTCAGGCTGGAGTGCAGTGGCGTGGTCTCGGCTCACTGCAAGCTCTGCCTCCCGGGTTCACACCATTCTCCTGACTCAGCCTCTCGAGTAGCTGGGACTACAGGTGCCCGCCACCACGCCTGGCTAGTTTTTTGTATTTTTAGTAGAGACAGGGTTTCACCATGTTAGCCAGGATGGTCTCAATCTCCTGACCTCATAATCCATCCACCTCAGCCTCCCAAAGGATCTCATTCTTTTTAACGGCTGCATAGTATTCCGTGGTGTATATGTGCCCTATTTTCTTCATCCAGTCTATCACTGAGGGGCATTTGGGTTGGTTCCAAGTCCTTCCTATTGTAAACAGTGCTGCAATAAACATACCTGTGCATGTGTTTTTATAGTAGAATGATTTATAATCCTTTGGGTATATACCCAGTAATGGGATTGCTGGGACAAATGGTATTTCTGATTCTAGATCCTTGAGGAATCACCACACTGTCTTCCACAATGGTTGAACTAACAGTGTAAAAGCATTCCTGTTTCTCCACAGCCTCACCAGCATCTGTTGTTTCCTGACTTTTTAATGATTGCCATTCTGACTGGTGTGAGATGGTATCTCATTGTGGATTTGCATTTCTTTAATGACCAATGATGAGCTTTTTTTCATGTTTGTTAGCTGCATAAATGTCTTCTTTTAAGAAGTGTCTGTTCATATCCTTTGCCCACTTTTTGACTTTTTTTTTTTTTCCTGCAAATTTATAGATTGTTCCTTATAGATTGTGGATATTAGACCTTTGTCAGATGGGTAGATTGCAAACATTTTCTCCCATTCTGTAGGTTGTCTGTTCACTTTGATGCTAGTTTCTTTTGCTGTATGGAAGTTCTTTAATTAGATCCCATTTGTCAATTTTGGCTTTTGTTGCAATTGCTTTTTAGTCATGAAGCCTTTGCCCATGCCTAGGTCCTGAATGGTATTGCCTAGGTTTTCTTCTAGGGTTTTTATGGTTTTGGGTTTTACATGTAAGTCTTTAATCCATCTTGAGTTAATTTTTGTTTAAGGTGTAAGGAAGGGGTCCAGTTTCTGTTTTCTGCATATGGCTAGCCGGTTTTCCCGGCGCCATTTATTAAATAGGGAATCCTCTCCCCATTGCTTGTTTTTGTCAGGTTTGTCGAAGATCAGATGGTTGTAGATGTGTGGTGTTATTTCTGAGGTCTCTGTTCTGTGCCATTTGTCTATATATCAGTTTTGGTACCAGCACCATGCTGTTTTGGTTACTGTAGCCTTATGGTATAATTTGAAGTCAGGTGGTGTGACACCTCCTGAAAGCTTAGTTTTCCCTGTTTCATTTTTCTCTCTCAGCTATTAGAACAAGTTAATAAATTCCTATGATTTTTTTGCATTCTAAATGTTCCTCATCTTCTTTCTGATCATTATAAATGCCATCACCTTAGTCAGATCTTCATTACCTCACACCATCTTGTGCTGATAAATGCAAAATTAGTCTCCTTGCCTTGTCTCTGTAAGACCAGTTCCTCTGAATTCTGTAACTAGTTGAAATTTCTTTTTTTTAATTTGTATAAAATTATGAGGTACAAGTGTAATTGTGTTACTTGGATATATTGCATAGTGGTGAAATCAGGTATTTTAGAGTAACTATCACCCAAATAATGTACATTGTATCCATTGAGTAATTTCTCATCTTCTACTCTCTCCCACTCCCCCATCCTTCCAAGTCTCCGTTGTCTATCATTCCACATTCTGTGTCCATATGTACACATTATTTAGCTCCCACTAAATGAAACTTCTTAAACCACCATCTTCATCATCTAATAATGATAATGTCACTACTTTAAAAAAATCTGTGGTACTTCCCCATATTGTCAAATATGGAGAATATATATTCTATTCCCCACATAGAAGTCCTGTATGTATCATTACATATGATATAGTGACTCTTATTGTATCAGGATATGATTGTGCCTATAAGTCTATAAAAGGGCAATTTCATGTTTCTATATAAGAGGTGGAAAATTAAATCTTGCACAAAGAATAGTGTCAATCACCTAGGGAAAAATCACCTGGGAAAAAGATATATTCTAGACTAGAAATTAGAACCCTGAGTGAACAGCAAAAAAGGGAATGTGTCAATTGGTCTGGACCAGAAAGATATCAAAGTATGCAGAAGGTAGCCTCTAAGTAGTAAGACAATTAGATAATTTTCTCACATTTAGGCAAGGCAGGAATCAGCTATTGTTAATGAGTTATAATAACAAATACATGAACTTCTTGCTATGTGCTATCATTAAGTATTTATATACATTATTTCATTTCATCCTCAAAATACCCTATGACAAAGACATTAATTTACCCATTTTACAGATTCAGAAACTATGGTTCAGTGAGATGAAGATTCTTGCCCAATGTTATATGGTTTAATGGCAGTGCTAGGATTTAAATACAGGATTATGTCAAAGCCCAAGTGCCCAGACTATTCCTATTTTTTCCCTTCTGTAAGTCTTCTCTGTTTGCTTCTTCAGATTCTATCTGCCTGCTTCGTTTTCACTTAATCTTTTAATCTGTTGGAAAGGCTTTTTTAAAAAAGTGTGTTTTACAAAGGACTAATATCCAGAATCTATAAGGAACTTAATTAAACACATCAACAAGAAAAATCAAATAACCCCATTAAAAAATGGGCAATGGACATACAGACTCTTCTCAAAAGAAGATATAGAGGTAGCTAACAAACATGAAGAAACGCTCAACACCACTAATCATTAGTGAAATATAAATCTAAACCACAATGAGATACCATCTCATACCAGTCAGAATGGCTATTGTTAAAAAGTCAAAAATGACAGATGTTGGCAAGGCCGTGGAGAAGAGGGAACACTTATACACTGTTGGTGGGAATGTAAATTAGTTCAACCACTGTGAAAAGAAGTTTGGAGAGTTCTCAACTAAAAATAGAACTACCGTTTGACCCAGCAATCCCATTACTGGGTATATGCCCATAGGAAAATGAATTGTTCTACCAAAAAGACACCTGCACTTGCATGTTCATCACAGCACAATTCACAATAATGAAGACATGGACTCAACCTAGGTGCCCATTAGTGGTGGAGTGGATAAATAAAATATCATACATATGCACCATGGAATACTCTGCAGTCATAAAAAAGAACAAAATCTTGTCCTTTGCAGCAACATGGATGCAGCTGGAGTCCATTATCCTAAGCAAATTAATGTAGAAACACAAAACTAAATAATATATGTTTTCACTTGTAAGTGGGTGCTAAACATTGAGTACACACAGACAAAGATGGGAACAATAGATACTAAGGACTCCAAAAAGAGGGAGGGAGGGAGAGGGGCAAGGGCTGGAAAACTTCCTATTAGGTACTATATTCACTATTTGGGTGATGGGATCAATAGAAGCCCAAATCTCAGCATCACACAATGTACTCTTGTAACAAACCTACACATGTACCCCCTGAATCCAAAATTTAAAAGAAAATTATGACATATTAACATACAGAAACATTGACTCTTTTTCATGTGTACAGTTCTGAGAACTTTAACATATGTAGATTTTTATAACCACCAACAAAATCAGGATACAGACCAGTTCCATCACCTCAAAGATCTCCCCCATGCTAACTCTTTGTGGTCACACCTTTTCTCTACCCCCTAATCCTTGACAATCACTGATATGTTCTCTACAATTATAGTTTGGTTGTTTCAAAAATGTCACATAAATGGAATGATACAATATCATACTGATATGAAAGGGAAGCGCTGGGAAAGGAAGAGCGTGGTCCCTTTAAATGATACTGAATGTGGGAAGGGAAGTGCTAGGTAGAGGAGAGCATGGTCCCTGGTTAGGGCTCCATCCCCACGGACCTAAGTGAAGACAGGCATTTTGATTTTCCTGCCCAAATGTTGCATTTCCCACGACCACCCTGGCCTGCCGCATCCCTATCCTGTGCCTATAAAACCCCCCGAGACCCTAGCAGGCAGACACACAAGCTGCTGGACATCAAGAGGAGCAGATCATCAGAAAAAGACATGAGCAGCTAGATGTCGAGAAGCCATTGAGGGGAGCACACCGGCAGAAGGGCACACAATAGACGCTGGCACACAACAGAGACCAGCACACCGCAGGACATCGACTAGTGGAATAAGGCAGAGTTTGGCCTGGGCAGTTGGAGGAGAGCGCAGTCCACTGAGTTGCCTGACTCTGGGGGAGAACCTTCCCAAGCCATCCCCTTCTGGCTTCCTCCATCTGCTGAGAGCTACCTCCCTCAATAAAAGCTTGCACTCATTTTCCAAGCCCAGGTGTGATCCAATTCTTCTGGTACACCAAGGCAAGAACCCAGGATACAGAAAGCCCTCTGTCTTTGCGACAAGGTATAGGGTCTAACTGAGCTGGTTAACACAAGCCACCTATAGATGGCAAAACTAAAAGAGCACTCTGTAACACATACCAACTGGGGCTTCAGGATCTGTAAACATTCACCCCTAGACACGGCCGTGGGGTCAGAGCCCCACAGCCTGCCCATTTATATGCTCCCCTAGAGGTTTAAGCAGCTGGGCACCGAAGAAGCAAGCCACACCCCCATCGCTTGCCCTGCAAGGTAGACAAGGGGACCTTTCCTGTTTCAATACCTTTTGAGGCTGACTCGTTTCACTCAGCATAAGGCCTTTGAGATTTATTGAAATTGTTGGGTGTATCCTTTTAATTGCTGAGTTTATTCTGTTGCATAGGTCTATCACACATTCATTGAATGGACATTTGTTTATTCATCTGTTCATTGAATGACATTTGGGTTGTTTCCATTTTTGGCAAACATGAATGGAGCTGCTATGAGCATTGGCATATAATAAGTTTCTGTGTGAACGTAAGTTCTCTTTTCTCTGGTATAAATACCTAGGAGTGGGGTTGATGGGTCATGTTCTGGAAACTACGTGTTTAACTTTATAAGAAACTGCCAAACTATTTTACAGAGTGGCTGTACTATCTTGCATTCCTGGTAGCAATGTATGAGAGTTCCAGTTGCTCTGCTTTCTTGCTAGTACTTGATATGGTCAGTGCTTTCTAATTTGAATTTTCCAAACGGTGCATGATCTTCTACATCTTGTTCTTATTTGCCAACCTTACATCATCTTTGGTGAAGTGTCTTTTTGAGCTTTTGGGCATCTTTTAAATTGATTCATTTATTTTCTTCGTGTTGAGTTTTGGAAGTTTTTTTAATGTAGGTCCTTTGTTGGATGTTTGATTTGCGACTAATTTTCCCAGTCTATATCTTGTTTTTTTTCTTTTTTAACAATGTCTTTTGCAATGAAAAAAATTTTATTTTGATGAAATTCAATTATTTTTTCTTATGGACCATTCTTTTAGTATCATGTCTAAGAATTATTTCCTAATCCTTGGTCACAAATATTTTCTCTTAGGCTTTCTCCTGAAAGTTTTATAGTTTTATATTTTATGCTTAGATTTATGACCATTTTAAGTTAATTTTTAATATTATAAAGTGTGAAGTTTAGGTTAAGGTTCACTCCTTTGCATATAGATGACCACATGTATATGGATGATCGACACTATTTGATGGAAAAAAATCCTTTCTTCATCGAGTTTATTTTGTACTTTTGTCAAATACTGAATGGCTTTATTTGTGTAGGTCTATTTCTAGAGTCTTTACTTTGTTCCATTATGTCTGTCTTTATTTTGTTTTTCTTTCTTTTTCTTTCTTTTTTTTTTCAGGGTCTCACTGCCACCCAGCCTGGAATGCAGTGACACGATCACAGATCACTGCAGCCTCAACCTCCTGGGCTCAAGTGATCATTACATCTCAGCCTCCCAAGCAGGTAGCTAGGACTACAGGCATGTACCACCATGCCTGGATACTTTTTCTTATTTTTTGTAGAGATAGGATTTTGTCTTGTTGCCAAGGCTGATCTCTAACTCCTGGGCTCAGATGATTCTCCCACCTTAGACTCTCAAAGTGCTGGGATTACAGGTGTGAGCCACTGCTTTTGGCCAACCTTGTCTACATCACACTATCCTAATTAATGTAGTTTTATAGTAAGTCATGACATTGGGTAATAAGATTCCTCCAACTTCTTTTTAAAAATTGTTTTGTCATAGGGTTTACTTTTAATAGTCAAACATTTCAAACAACTCAATGGGGCAAAAATCTATATTTCCATAGAATTTTACCATTTCTGTTGTTTTTTCTTCATTCCTAATGTTTTAAGTTTACTTCTGTTTTCATTTCTCTTTTAATCAACTATTGTAGACTAGGTCTGCTAGCAATTAATTCTCTTAGTCTTCCTTTTTATTCTTCTCAGATAATTGCTTTCATTTACAATTATCTAAAGAAATTCTGAAGAATATTTTCACTAGTTATAGAATTCTGGGTTGGCAATATTTTTTCTTTCAGCATTTTAAAGGTGTCATTTCATTTTCTTCTGGTGTCCATAGTTTCTCTCTCTCTCTCTCTCTCTCTCTTTTTCAAAGATAGGGTCTTGTTCTGTTGCCCAGGCTGAAGTGCAGTGGCATGATCACAGCTCTTTGTAGCCTCAGCCTCCTCAAGTGAGGCTCAAGAAATCCATGGTTTCTGATGAGAAACTGCAATCATTGAAATCTTGTCGCCCTATACGAATGTGTTGGTTTTTTCCTGGTTTCTTTCACAATTTCTTCTTTGTCTTTATTTTTCAACATTTAGTTATTATGTGTCTGGGCATAAATTTCTTTGTATTTATTCCATTTGGGGTCCACTGAGCTTCTTGAAATTGTATCTTTGTATTTTTCACCAAACTTGAGAAGTTTTGGGGCATTGTTTCTTGAAGTATTTTTATACACCATCTCTCTTTGTCTTCTCCTTATGTGACTTCAATGGTATGCATGTTAGACATTTTAGTACTGCCCCATATGTCCCTGAGGCTCTATTCTTTAAAAAAAAATTTATATTCTATGTTGTCTAAATTGAATAATATATGTTGATATGTCTTCAAGTTCACTGACATTTTTCACTGCTTTCTTTATTGTGCTCTAGAGCCAAGTCAGTGAGTTTTTAAATTTTGGTTATCGCATTTTTTGGCTTGAAATTTTTTATTTGGTTCTTCTGTATATCCTCTATTTCTCTGCTGAAATGTTCTATTCTTACTTGTTTCCAGTGTTCACACTTACTGTTGGAACATTTTTATAATAGCTGCCTTAATTCTCTCTCAGATAATTTCAATTTCTATCTTATCTCAGCATTATTATCTGTTTACTGTATTTTTCTGTGCAAGTTGAGCTTTTCCTGGTTTCATATGTTGAATAACTTTGGATTGTATCCCAGACATTTTGAGTATCATTTTACGGGACTTTGGATTTTGTTTAAATCCTATAGATAATGTCAATGTTTTAATGTTAGCAGACAATAGAACCAGGTGGATTCAGACTACAAGTTCCAACTAGCTTTGTGTGAATTGTGTTTCCATGTCAGTTCAGTTTTTAAAAACCTTTGCAGTGCTACTCAGATTTTTCTTGCATGTGCACCACCAAGTGCTCAGTATGAGATTTGGCCAGTGGCCTATTCCATAGTTTAAATTTCAGAGATTGTATATGCTGTTTATGGTCGATCAATGCATGTACACTTTGGAGATGAGCCCATGAGTATATAAATGACTTTGAGGAGTTGCTTTCCCAAGCTCCTCCCTCTCTGCAATCTCCCCAATCTTTATATTTTCCTGGGACTCCTCTTTTTCTGTCCTGGAGTGAGAAAGCCAGGGCTTTTTTTATCCCACTCTATGGACCACTTCCCATGATTCCATCAGGACCAAGCAGCAGGAGGGCAGAGAGAAAAAAAATAACAGGGGTTCACCCCACCCTCTAGGGACCTCAGCTCCTCTGATTATAGTAGAAAGTTCCACTTGCTGCCTCTTCCAAAATCATTGCTTGGGGGCTGGGACACTTAAAAAAAAGAAACAGAGGAGAAGCAAGAGAATAAAAGAAACACAGGTGATTTTCACACTTTATCTGAGTGTTAGAAGACCCCTTTCCCTCTCTTTAAACCAGAATTGAAGGCTTCTGCTGAAGTTCTGTCTGTTGTAACACTCACTTCTAGATTGCAGGCTGGTTTGAGTTCAGGTCAGAGATTAAAGGGGAAAAAATCAAAACATCACCACTGGTTCGGTGGTCTATTGAACTTGGATCGTCTTCTCCAATACACCTGCTACTGTTTATTTTTCAGAGGCTTCTGTGTTTTCTATCCAGGTTTTTCAGCTTCATTCATTGGAAAGGGCTGGATGAGATGTGCTTAATTCATTTTACCCAAAACTAAAACCTCTTTTGAAAAGGCTTTTGAATAGCCCATTTTATTTCTGCTCTACATAGGCACAAGGAGTTTTTAGTTATATTTCAACACAGTGTGAAAGAAAGAAATTGTATCCATGGAGCTGACAATGGTTCTTGAGGTAAGGAAGTTCCAAAGGATAGGATAACCTTGGAAGAGTGTGGGGTTGCTTCGGCAAGCTTCCCCTTCCTGCTTGGAAAGTCTTCTTCCAGAGTTAAATCTTGAAATTTTTGAGTTTTGTTCTATGATAGAGACAATATGGTAGTATACCCATGATTTCATAATAATTATATAATAAAAACTTTATGGTTTTTCAAATTATAATATTTTTACGATTTTTTTAGAACTATGATAAAAATATTTTATGATTTTATAAGGACATTATACTCTTCCTAATTAAATAAAATTCAGATCCTTTAGTATTCATACTTGAATAAGAAGCAAGGACTGCCTGGAATTTGTGGTCCGCTCACTATTTTCATGCCAAGTATTCACCTTCCCTGACTACAATTTCCACTTCCTGGGGAAACTGATGCCCCTTTAACATTCTGATGCTCATATGGACATAGGGCTCTTGCTAGATTTTCCAAAGCACAGCTGGATAAGGTTAGAATATCTGGATAAGACATTAGCAAGTATTCTGAAAAAACAAATGGGAAATAAACACAGAAAGTAAAATGAATGTAAAAAGTATGGCTTGCAAGTCATAGATTCTTTTTTTTTTTTTTTTTTTTTTTTTTTTTTTTTTGAGATGGAGTTTCGCTTTTGTTGCCCAGGCTGGAGTGCAATGACACAATCTTGGCTCTCCACAACCTCTGCCTCCCGAGTTCAAGCGATTCTCCTGCCTCAGCCTTCCTGAGTAGCTGGGATTACAGGCATGCACCACCACGCCCGGCTAATTTTTGTATTTTTAGTAGAGATGGGGTTTCTCCATGTTGGTCAGGATGGTCTCAAACTCCCAACCTCAGGTGATCCCCCCGCTTTGGCCTCCCAAAGTGCTGGGATTACAGGCATGAGCTACTGTGCCCACCCCAGAGATTCTTTTAAAGATCTTGCAGGGTCCTTCCCATCCCTGGGCAACCTTGCCCCAGTTCTTCCTAGTGCTCAGTCTGCCTCCATGAGGTGGTAATCATCTGAACATAACCACACTTTCATAGTGGGGCCAGGTAGTTTACCTTCCTGGTTCTGTTTGAGGTTTCTATTTTGTCCTAGATGTTTCACCCAGGGAATCACTTTATCTTGCTGCTGAGATACTACTCCCTGTCAATAGGGATGTACCTTCAATGATATGTCATATCATTATTTAACTGAAAATAATCTCCTCGTCATCCTAATTTCCTTTTTTTTTTTTTTTTTTTTTTGAGACGGAGTCTCGCTCTGTCGCCCAGGCTGGAGTGCAGTGGCGCAATCTCGGCTCACTGCAAGCTCCGCCTCCCGGGTTCACGCCATTCTCCTACCTCAGCCTCCCCAGTAGCTGGGACTACAGGCGCCCGCCACTGCGCCCAGCTAATTTTTTTCTATTTTTTAGTAGAGACGGGGTTTCACCATGGTCTCGATCTCCTGACCTTGTGATCCGCCCGCCTCGGCCTCCCAAAGTGCTGGGATTACAGGCGTGAGCCACCGCGCCTGGCCTCATCCTAATTTCTACTGGATCATTCCAATATTCCCTCAGCACACAAACATTCTGCAAAATGCCTTCTTAAATAAAGAACACAAAAGTGCTTCCTTTATTCTACAGTCCCTCTTAGTGTGTGGCTCTATCTATCTTTAGAAAGAGCAAAACTCTTAACTATGCTACCTGTCTCCCTTGTCTCTCTTCCCATTCTGTCTTGAACTCAAAGATATTGATTCCTACCATTCCACTTAGAATGCTCTTGGGTGGCCCACCAAACGGCATTCAGGTTATAAAATCCAACATTCAATTCAGTCTACATCTTACATGCTCTGAGCAGCATTAACGTAGTTGATCAGTCACTGTTTCCTTAAAAACATTCTTAACCAGGCTTCTGAGGCACCATATTATCCTGATTTTTTTTCTCTATCAACTGGTCCTTCTCATCTTTCAGATCTCTGAATGTTGGAGTGCCCAGGGCTCTGGCCACAGTCCTCTTTTCTTTTCTTTTCTTTTTTTTTTTTTTTTTTTTGTTTAATCTATATTCACACCCTACATGATCTGATCTATTCCCATGACTTTAAATACTATTATATTCTGATAACTTGAAATTTTACCTTCAGACCCAGACTCTGCTTTGTATTCAATAGTAATATATGCAACTACTTAATCAATATTTCCATTTGGATGTCAGCTAGATATCTCAAATTTAACATCTCTAAAACTGAATGCTTCTGCTCCTCTGCAGTGTCCCCCATCTCAGTAAATGGCATCTACTTTTACCCAGTTACTCAGGCCAAAATCCCTGGTGCCATTGTTGATCCTCTTTTCTTTATACACAAGTTCTATTCCATCAGTGAATTCTCTCAGCTTGTCACTTCTTGCCGACTACCTTGCAAACACCTTAGTCCAAGCCTTCTGCAATTGCTTTCATGAATCTATGCACTGATTGTCCTGCTTTTACTCCTACTCCTATAGTCAGTTCTCAAAGAGCATTCAGGATCTAAATATGATCATGTTACATCCTGGCTCAACCGTCTAGTGGTTTTACATCGTACTTAGAATGAAATTCAAAGTCAAGCCAAAGTTTAAACTTGGCCTACAAGCCCCTACATTATCTAGCCCTAAGGAACTCCAAAATCATCTCCTACAGTTTTCTCCTTTCTTGACGACATTATCAGTCCAGTCACACTGGCCTGCTTGCTATTCCTGCCCCTCTTGGGGCCTTTGCAATTGCTATAGACTCTGCTCTTCTTTCACCCAAGGTATTGGCATTGCTCTCTCCCTCACTCCACTTAGGTCTCTGCTGAAATATCACCTCCTCAGACGGACCTTCCCTGACCACTCCTTAAACAGCAATCTCTTCATTCTTTGCTTACTCTATTTTATATTTTTATCAGAGTCTGACATATTATATAGTGCTATGTTTACTTGTTTATTGTCTGTCTCCATTTACTAAAATGTAAGATCTAGGAAGGCAGTGATTTTGTTTTGTTCATTGCCATGTCTCCAACACCCAGAGCAGCCTCTGGTAGAAAGTAAATATGTTGGTTGTCATGATGGCTACATTTAATCATCTCTTACTATGTGTCTTACATTGCTAAATACTTATATGCATTGTTTTGTGAAAGTTGTCAGAATCAAAATGGAGTCAATTGTGTAAAACAAAACAAAACAAAACAAAAAAACACTCTAACAAATAGAGCCAGAGAAGGCTATGAAGAGAAAGCTTTCTTGCATAAATGCCTGATGACAAAAACGGTCACAAAAGATTCTGCAGAAACTGCAGCCTGTACAAAGGCCATCCAAACCTTACACAAGAAATGCTCTGTGAGGACATCTGCCTAATAACTGCCTGTCCAACCTCAGACTGGCATCACCCTTGTTATTGATCTTTCCAGCCAAGGATAATTATCCCAAAACAATTATGTAATCCTCCTGATTTTTTCTTTAAAAACTCTTGTCTTGCTGGATGCAGTGGCTCACACCTGTAATTCCAGTGCTTTGGGAGGTGAAGGTGGAAGATCACTTGAGGCTAGGAGCTCGAGACCAGCCTGGGCAATATAGTGAGACCCTGTCTCTACAAAAAAAAAATTAAAATTAGCCAGGCACAGTGGCACGTGCTTGTAGTCCCAGCTATTCAGGAGGCTGAGGTTGGAGGATCACTTGAGCCCAGGAGTTTGAGGCTGCAGTAAGCTATGATGGTACCACTGTACTCCAGCCTGGGCTGTAGAGTGAGACCCTGTCTATACCAAAACCAAACAAAAACAAAAACAAACAGCAAAATCCTTGTCTTTCATTACCTCCCTGAATATACACATAGTTTACTATGGCACGCATATGCTTATTGCAGTGCCCGATTCCCAAATAGACATTTTCTTTCAAAGAGCTTCTTTCGGTTATTTAGCTTGACAGTTTCATTTAATTTTGTTTACTTCACACATAAGAAACCCAGCATGCAATAACAGAGTCATTATTTTCCTACAGTCTCTCCACATAGGAGTTCCATGCCCTAGGCACTCATACCGTCCTATGAGTTCCTCCAGCCTGAAAACCAAACTCCTGACCCTGGCCCACATTAACTTCAAGATTCTCTGCCTTAAATATCAAAACCCAGCCAAGATGGGCTTCTGTAGCTCCTCCCTCTATTGCTTGTGTTAAAGGGATGGGGCATTAGCCCCAGTGTTTACATGATGGTGTTACGGGGAAATGCAGAGTCCTCAGTCCTTTGGAAGAAAGAATCAGCCAAGAGACAATTTAGCCAAAAAGGAGAATGTATTGAAGGAAAATAGCAAGCTGAGAGTATATCTGGAGAGACAGTACAGTCTGAAAGATGAGGCAAAGGGGGCTGCTGACAGAGAATGAGCCAGCAGCCGCAGCCCCAAGAGTTCTGCATGGGGTTTTCACAGTATCAGATTTTGAAGTTCCCACCTCTGTCTTAAGTCTCTGCCTTTTTATTCTATCTAGTTTTTCCACTTCTGCCTTAAGTCCCTGCCATTATCCTCACCTAGCTCCCATCCAGGCCTGTGGGAGCCTCCCTTACTGTTAGTTGGTCTGTGTGCATGGCCCCAGTGTTGGATATGAATTCCACCTGCATTACTCATACTGCCACCTCAGAAAGGTTGTAGAGTAGTCAGATCTATACTTAATGCACCTGTGTAGCTCTTAGGACCTTTTTCCCTTGCTCTCTTCCCCTCCTTATCAGCATGTAGCTAGCTACATTCTGACAAGTTAACTGCAGAGTGAGCAATTACTGGGCATCTTAAGGGAGCATTTCAGGGTGTTCCTTTCTGCATAGCTATTTCCCCTCTTCTCTGCTCGTACCTAGTATGCATGTTTGGGGTAGTCTCTGAGGTGTGAGATTTTCTAGACCTCCCTTTCCTCAGGGGCTCACCCTCCCGCTCATGTCTGGCTGTCTGCCTACTCTAACAATGGGAGCACACTGCTAAACTATACTAACTGAAGCTAGTGGTAGGAGAAGCTTGTGTGGGTGCTTGGATGTTGGCTTATTTTGCTATCAGTAAATACAATGGCCATGTGTATTTCGTGTCTTGGCCTTTTTAAGAACAAATCCCAGTATCCTTGAAAAGAAGACAATTCATAAAGCTGGTATTTCACCAGCATTACTGGAGCTCAGAGGGAGGTTTTCCCTTCCTGTGTAGGAGAGGACAGGGAGTTCTATTGTGAAAGGTCTCTGTACTTCTCCAGGCCTCTGTGCCCAATTTTGTTTGAAAGTCATGGATTTTGCAAATGGTAAAAACAGTTACTGCTGTCTGGGTGCAGTGACTCACACCTATAATCCCAGCACCTTGGGAGGCTGAGACGGAAGGATCACTTGAGCTTAGGCATTCTAGACCAGACTGGGCAACATAGCAATACTTTGTCTCTACTAAAAATAAAAATAAAAAATTAGCCAGGCTCAGTGGTGCACACCTGTAGTCCCAGCTAATCAGGAGGCTGCGGCAGGAGGATTGCTTGAGCTTGGGAAACCAAGGCTGCAATGAGCCATGATCATACCACTGCACTCCAGCCTGGACAACAGAGGGAGACCCTGTCTCAAAAAAACAAAACAAAACAAAACAAAACAGTTGCTTCTGAGTGATGGGGTTTGGGGTGGTTTCCTTTTTACATTATTCAAGTCTCTATTCCATTATTAATTTTTGTAATAAGTATATATAATTTTACAGAAAACAAAGAAATTATCTAAACTAAGGGAGGAAATTGAAAACAGATGGAACATTACCAAGGGGGAAAATTCTTATTGTATTGCTTGGCACAGAGGTCATTTTTGAACCTGATGAGAGCCATTGCTTCTGGAAGAGTGGGTTGAGGAGTAAATGAAAGGAGAGGATAAGGCACACGACTACGGCAAATGCTTCTCAACCCACCCTATTGCATACCTGAGAATCACACATTAAATCATATTTCTGGGCCCCTTCTTGCAGATGTTCAATTCAGTTGGTCTGGCGTAGAGCAGATCACTGGTTTTTCTATAGCCTCAATCAATGTCTGAAGAAATAGCTGCCCCTGCCTTCATAACATAAAGACTTACACTTTTCTTTCTCTTAGGATGGAATGAGATGGAAACCTTAGTCCTTTCAAGATAACCCTGAAAAAGTTAATTTTATATTCTATAGTCAGGGTTTGGCTTCTTGCTCTCGTTTCCAGCTTCCACCAATATCTTCCCAGGCTGGCTTCTTGCCTAGATACATCTCAAATTGGGATGCAGTTTCCCAATCTAGTTCTCACCCTTCTGACACTGAACAGGTTTGTGAATCTTTTTTTTAATTTTAAAAATTAAAAATTTTTAAAGATGCCGACATGGTCTTTAAAAATGCCAGCTCCTCTCCATGTCCCTGATCCTGTTTGAAAAGTTTATTAGTTTCTTTGTCCTGCTCAAACATAAGTTCCCTGATGGCTAAATTCCATAAGATAAGAAAACAGTATGGCGATTCCTCAAGGATCTAGAACTACATGTACCATATGACCCAGCCATCCCATTACTGGGTATATACCCAAAGGATTATAAATCATGCTGCTATAAAGACACATGCACACGTATGTTCATTGCGGCACTATTCACAATAGCAAAGACTTGGAATCAACCCAAATGTCCATCAGTGACAGACTGGATTAAGAAAATGTGGCACATATACACCATGGAATACTATGCAGCCATAAAAAAGGATGAGTTTGTGTCCTTTGTAGGGACATGGATGCAGCTGGAAACCATCATTCTTAGCAAACTATCACAAGAACAGAAAACCAAACACCTCATGTTCTCACTCATAGGTGGGAACTGAACAATGAGATCACTTGGACTCGGGAAGGGGAACATCACACACCGGGGCCTATCATGGGGGGGGGAGGGGGGAGGGATTGCATTGGGAGTTATACCTGATGTAAATGACGAGTTGATGGGTGCTGACGAGTTGATGGGTGCAGCACAGCAAGATGGCACAAGTATACATATGTAACAAACCTGCACGTTATGCACATGTACCCTAGAACTTAAAGTATAATAATAATAATAAAAAGAAAAAAGAATAACTATCATACCATTACTAGAAATCTTCATAAATACCAGGTGTAAATGTCCCTGATTTTTGTGAAAATGCATTTGAATCGCCTTTGCTTCCTTCCAGCCCCTTTCCTGACGTATCTCTTGATTTTGCTCTGGAGGTGAGCACTGGCCACAAAGTCCTGCACTCTCTTTATTTAACACACTAGGCCCACAGGATTCTGGGTGCCTCATTCAGTGAAGAGGCTTCAGCACTCTGGCCTTCTGTTGGAAATCCTGTAAGGGTAGGGAACAAGAGATAGTAAACCGTTTCAGGAGATAAAACACCAAATGGTGTGTCTGATCTCAGGTTCCCTCTATTTTACCAAAAAGCGAGTCAACCGCATTATCCCTTGATCCAAGAGACCTGAGGCATGAGTCTCAGCAGCTCTTAGGTACCCTGAGAAACCTGCACAAACCAGTGGCTCCTCCCAGACACTGAGAAATTAAACCTCAGGCTTGCATCAAGCCCTCAACATTTTAGGAAGATGACCAACAATTTTTCTTCTCTATTTATTTGTGGAAATGTTCATTTCACTTGCAAAAGAGAAGACCAAAATGTCATTTTTATGATTATGATGTTATAACAGAAATGTAGGAGTGTGAAATTTATAATGTTATAGACCAATTTAGTATGAAATGCAAATATCACAGCAGAGTGGGCTGGCTATACAAATCTCAGCTGAAATGCTCTGAAAGAGTCCCCATGGCTAGCTAGTTCAGCTGACTAAAGGGCCCCAGTGTCCTGGAGAAGAAAAAGAGGGGATATATATAGCTGGGGGAGTGAAGGCAGTTTAAACTTTGTGAAGCTTCCTTACCTCTTCTCAGGAGACTGTTCATGGATTTGAATATTTATAGTAGAGAATTCTCCCTCTGTAGTATGTGTACTTGATAATTTATTTGATAAATATTATTTTGGATAATACAGACTTCTCCTTATGGTGACTGTGACAGCTTGAAGAAATTTAATAACCTGCAAATCTTACTCAGCTTCAATCGTCTGCTCAAAGTCCTCCAAAGGACCCCAGTGCCAATCATTCATCACCCATTGGTTTGATCATCTTATTCCTTGACTTTTTAGCACTTATGTATTGGATAACATGCCCTGTGCTAGAGGTTGGAGATACGGCAGTAAAGAAAATAAGTGTGGGAATCCCAGAATTCTTAGAGCTCACATCTTGTGTGAGGACAGAAATTAAGCTAATAATTTTAATATTGTAACACTATACAGATCTGTATTTTTCCTTGATATCTCATACACAATTATGTTTCCAATATCTAATTATGTTCCCCTGCAACCATTCCACCAATGTAGTCCCAGGAAATGGGAATGATGAATGTCTCTTTAGAAAGAAACATATGATAAAAGGAAACCCTCTCCAGAAAGGAAGACAAAGTAAAGGGAAGCACATTTTATTAAAGGCTAAAGTATAAAGGTGGAAGGATGCAACAAAAATCTTCAGGTAGGGAAGATGGTGACCTGAACTTGGTGGCAGACTATAAGCCTAGAAGCTCCATATTTGATACGGGGGTGTATATTATTTCCTATACCTATTGAAACAAATTACCACAAACTTAGTGGCTTAGAAAAACACAAATTTATTCCCTTACAGCTTTGCATTCCTAGGTTATTCTTCAGTTACTCGGAGACTTCAGAGGAGAAGATATATTCTAGGTTGTACAAAAATTAATACTTTGGTAGTCTAAAATGTGTTTTTAAAAAATTGGTAGATGCTATGGTTTGAATGGTTCCCCTCCAAAATTCATGTGTTGAAACTCAATCCATGTTATGGAGGTATTAAGAGTTTTGGACCCTTTGGGAAGTGATAAAGTCATGAAGGCTCTGCCCTCATGAACGGATGAATGTCCTTACGGAAGAGGCTTCAGAGAGAGTTTGTCTCTTTTTATTCATCTGCCTTCCCCTATGTGAAGATACAGCATTTGTCCCTTCTGGAGCACACAGCAAGACGCCATCTTGGATGCAGAAAGAATGGCAAACAACAAACACCACAAAACAGACACTAAACCTGTCAGCACCTTGATTTTAGACTTCCCCGCCTTCAGAACTGTAAGAAATAAATCTCTATTATTTATAAATTACCCAGTCTGTGGTATTTTGTTACAGGAAGGCAAGCAGACTAAGATAGTAGAGGACACATTTAAGTTTGTGTGCTGCTGTGTATTCACATTTTTAAAAGCTAAAACACATTTCAAAATTAAATTAAAACCAAACACTTGTGGAACAGCTGAAACATTTTAGCTGAATTTTACAGAAGACCACATTTTTTAAAAACTGGTTGACTCAATATAAACGATTCTTAGTGTAATTCAATTTCTAGTATTCTGATATTTCTACAAAATTGGTCTTAATCCTTTCACTATCTTGAAACTAAGAAAATACTGTGTCTTACAAGGAGGATATTTGCACTTAATAATCACTGAAAAGTTGGAAAGCATTCATTTCGTCTCATCATACTTGTCTTCTTTGCCACCTGTTAAAGATCTGGAGCACAAAAGCAGGATAACGGAAGTCATCAGATAAGTTTATGTTAAGGAATAGCTGTGTATAACACTGTCCTGGTCATGGAAAATTAAAGGTCAGAAAACAGACACTTTCAGACTATGCATGTGAATTATGTGTTAACAGTGCTCTCTCCCTGCACCTACCATACCATCTTATGGTACCATTTGAGGCCGAACATTATTCAAATTGGAATAGGATAAGGATTTCCTTCACTCCTTACAAGATAAAAAGGTCATAGTATATTTAAAAATATTTTCCCCAGATATATTATGCAAATTCTGAAATGGTAGAATAAGCAATCATTTCCTTCTCCCTGAAGCATGAACTCCTAGTTGAGAACATCACTAACAAGTCGGATGCATACCTGCCCACGCATGTCTTCTGCACTTTCACTTGTGCACATACAAAAACCATATAACTCCTTGTACAAGAAAACTTAATTACTAGGCAAGACGCCTCCACCAGCTCTAGCAGCAAGCCTATTTACGGAAACTCTTCCTTAGAGAATATCTTATATCAAAATGATATTGCCAGCCAGCCATGCAGGGAGATTACCTACAGAAGCTGCCCTGGCACTGACTCGAGCACAGAGGAAATAGCTGTCAAACCCACTAGCTGCTGGCTTCTTCGAGGCAGTGTTCAAAAACTATCTCAAAGTCTGTGCTAAAAAATATAGGGCAGAAATTTCAGCAAGTAGATGGAGAGTTTCACTGGTCTAAGAAAAGTTTTAATGATGCCTAAAAAATTACAAATGGGCTAGAACGGGTAAGGTAATATTATATATCAATTAAAAACTTAAACTGGAGTTCAGGTTGTATTCCAGAAACTACTTTTCACTTTATTTGATATTCTTTATAAGGGAACCTTGAGGTTATTAAGTCACTGCCTCCCAATGCAGTATTACATTTTCTGGAATCTGTAGGAAATAATATCAGGAAACTGATCAAATTCGAAGTCTCTAAATATTACCAGAACAACTTATTGGTAAGAAAAAGATTATTTTATTTCTTACAGTGATATGGGAGACGTAATGTGATAGTTTCTTGGAGGAGGAAGAACAAGATCTGATTTATTCAGATTTTGAAGTCTAGTTTAAGGCAGGTCTGTCAGAGCAGGTATGAGGGCAATAGAAAGGGCTTAATTAGGATAGGGTAAGGGCTATGATAGAATATTAGGATTGGTGAAAAAAGAAAAGTGGTCATTTCGAAGCTAGGAGTACAAAGTCTTGGGATGTGAAGACAATTGAAATTACAGTCATGTTAATGTAGATAGTGAGCTGTGTAGGAGTAGATGGTTTCAGTTCTCAATATTAAAAGTCCAGAGAAGGGAGGATGGATTTAATAAGTTATCAAGCCCCTTCATGAAATCCATGTGGATAAGATGGAGCAGTGTAACTTGCTTCCTTTCATGCTTATGACTAAACCTGGTGGTCCTGGTTGAAGCATCAGCCAAGTATATCACTGTTAGGATTTAAGTTCTAAGGACTGAACTGGGATGGGGCAGCAAGCAGCAGGAAGATCCAAAGTGAGTTTAAACAGAATTCTTAAGCAAAGCTGAGAGTCAAGCTGAAAAATGAGGATCAACTGGGAGTTCTGAAGGCTGGAGCAACGGTACAAATAAGAAAAAAAACAGGTCAGAAACAGGTCAGAAACAAAATACAACCTAGTTGAACATAGTTGGCAGCTAAATTAGGAAGGGCTTAGATGAATGTTTACTGGGATTAGAGTTCAAGTATGTGAGGCTTTTCTGATACCTGGTGCTTGGATAAGTCAGACTAGCTTAAAGGTACAGGTTTGGAGCAGGGATCCATCCCTCATCCTACCCCATCCCCAAACCCTACCACTGCTATTTAGGCCTCTCCCAATCAAACAGTAGGTTGGATGTGGAGCTTTCTCGAGTTTGTTTTGCATAAGACTTGGCATGTTTGGGAAGTTATTCCAAACATGGAAGAAGAGCTACTTCCCATGAATTCATAATGCCTCTCTAAACAAGATCCTTACCTCTGCTCAGGGATTGGAGTAGTCTATATTGCTGTTCGAAGTCTAGTATTTCTACTTCATGCTCTTGCTCTCTACCTCTAGCGACAGGACGAGTCATTGGACTCAAAGGCAGATTGGATCTGTATTTTTAGCCACATGGCATTCAAATATCTCTGCGACCTTGAATCAGTCCAAGAAATAATCCTCAACTTTTCATAAGGGAGGTATGGGATTTGGTGGGATGAAGGAGGTAAAACTGCTAGAAAATAGAGGAGCTGTGGATGGAGTGAACTAATGAATTGTTGAGAGTTGTGTCTCTACCAGAAAGCAAACCACAAGTGGTTATTATTATAGGAAATTACTGAGAAATCCTCCCCTGTCCCTCCTCTACCAAAATCACTGAGTCTTGGTCTCGTTTTTCAGGCCTCTGACCTGTGACCCTCCACTGATTTGCTAACTGCCTCTGTGATCTCCACTAATAATTATCCACTGAGCACTTCAGTGAGTTTTGTAACCCAGCTCTCGTGTAAGTTCAAGGACTTCATTTACTCCTTCCGTTTTCATCATTCCTCCTTCTTCAGGAAAGAATCTGACATTCCAGAGCTAGCTCATGTCCCATTATGAGGTGAAGATTTGGACATTTTGCCTAGAACCCCTGATTTCAGGAAGTTCTTCTCTCCCATATGGGGACAATGAATGTAATTTCAGCCATTCTGTTCTTCCTGTTCCTGGGAAATGTCACATTAATAGTAGAAAAAAATACAGAGTTTTGCAGATAACTGCTGTACTTACCAACCTATTGATTGCAAGAGTGGAATTCACTGGCACATGCATTGTGGCTGCTTTCTCCCCCTACAGAAAATGATGGGGTTGAACTAACTAACAGATTTCCCAACTACTTCCTACAATGTTTTTTTTTTTTCCTAACAGGCTTATTGATATAATCCACATACCATAATTTCAGCCATTTAAAGTGGACAATTCAAGGAGTTTTGCTGTATTATTCATTATTTTAAGTTGTGGTGATAATAGATAACATAAAATGTACCATTATAACCATTTTAAGTGTATAATTCAATAACGTTAGTTACATTCACAATGTTATACAACCATCACATTATCTATTTTCAAGACTTCTTCACCAACCCAAACAAAAACTGTTTCCTTTAAGCAATAATTCCCCACATTCCTTGCCTCCAAACCATTAGTTTATCTATTCTACTTTCTGTCTCTATGAATTTGCCTATTATAGGTACCTCATTCAAATGAAATCATATAATATTTGTCCTTTGTGTTTGACTTATTTCACTTAGTGTAATATTTTCAAGTTCAGAACTTCATTTTTTATGATTGAATAATATTTTATTGTATCTATATCTCACATGTTGTTTACTTATTCACCTGTTAATGGACCTTGGGGTGTTTCCATCTTCTGGTTATTGTTGAATTATGCTGTTATAAACATTTATGCACAAATATCTGTTTGAATTCCTGTTTTTGGTTAGTTTGGGTATTTATCTAGGAGTGGAATATAGTAATTCAATATTTAACTTTTAGAAAAATTGCCAAACTGCTTTACACAGCGGTAGCAGCATTATTTTACATTCCCACTGGCAATGTGCAAAGGTTCTAGTTTCTCCACATCCTCATTAATAATTGTTATTTTCTGTTGTTTTGTTTTATTATAGACATTCTAGTAGATGTGATAGTGGTATCTCACTGTGAAAGGGGTACCTTATTGTGGTTTTGATTTGCATCTCCCTAATGACTAATGGTGATGTTGAGCATCTTTTCATGTGCTTGCTGGCCATTTGTATATCTTCTTTGGAAAAATGTCTATTCAAATCCTTTTCCCATTTTAAAAGTTGGGGTTTATTTTGCCATTGTAGTTGAGCTGTAGGATTTATTTATATGTTCTGAATGCTGGGCTTTTGTCAAATGATTTTCACTCCCTTGATGGTGTCCTCTGATGCACAAAATGTTATAATTTCTATGACATCAAATTTACCTAATTTTCTTTGTTTCTTGTGCTTTTGTTGTAATATTTAAGAAACTATTGCCGGCTAGGTGCAGTGACTCATGCTTATAATCCCAACGCTTTGGGAGGTTGAAGCGGGCAGATTGCTTGAGCCCAGGAATTCAAAACCAGCCTGGGCAACATGGCGAAACCCCTTCTCTACAAAATACAAAAATTAACCGGTGTGGTGGTGTGCTCCCGTACTTGGGAAGCTGAGGCGGGAAGATCACTTAAGCCCAGGAGGTCGAGGCTGTAGTGAGCTATGAAAACGCCACTGCACTCCAGCCTGGGCAACAGAGTAAGACTCTGTCTCAAAAAAAAAAAAAAAAAAGAAAGAAAGAAAAAGAAGAGAAGAGGAGAGGAGAGGATAGGAGAGAAAGAAAAGAAAAGAAAAGAAAAGAAAAGAAAAGAAAACCACGCCTGGTTAATTTTTGTATTTTGTAGAGAAGGGGCTTCGCCATGTTGCCCAGGCTGGTTTTGAACTCCTGGGTTCAAGCAATCTGCCCACTTCAGCCTTCGAAAGTGTTGGGATTATAAGCATAAGCCACTGTGCCTAGCTAGCAATAGTTTCTTAAATACTACACTGCTTTTGCCAAATCTAAGGCTATGAAGATTTCTCCCCATGTTTTCTTCTAAGAGTTTTATAGTTTTAGCTTTTAAATTTAGGTTTCTGATACAGTTTGAATTACTTTTTGAACAGCATGTAAGTTAAGGGTCCAGCTTCATTCTTTTGCATATGGAGATCCGTTTTTCCCAGAACTATTTGTTGAAAGACTGTCCTTGAGTGGTCTTGGGGCCCTCATCAAAAATCAGCTGACCAGCTGGGCACAGTGGCTCATGCCTGTAATCTCAGCACCTTGGGAGGCTGAGGGAGGTGGATCACCTGAGGTCAGGAGTTCAAGAGACCACCCTGACCAACATGGTGAAACCCTACCTCCACTAAAAATACAAAAATTAGCCAAGCGTGGTGGCAGGCACCTGTAATCCCAGCTACTCAGGAGGCTGAGGCAGGAGAATCACTTGAACCCAGGAGGTAAAGGTTGCAGTGAGCCAAGATTGTGCCATTGCACTCCAGCGTGGGCGACAAGAGTGAAACTCCACCTCAAAACAAAACAAAACAATTGACCATATATGTGAGAGTTTAGTTGTGGGCTCTCAATTCTATCCCATTTTTCTATATGTCTACTATGCCAGTAAAACAATATTTTGATTTCTGTAGAATTGTAGTAAGTGTTGAAATTGTGAAATGTGATTCCTCCAACTTTGTTTTTCTTTTTCAATATTGTTTTGGCCATTAGGGGGTCTCTTAAAATTCCATGTAAATTTTAGGACTAGCCTGTCAATTCCTCCAACAAATTCAACTGAAATTTTGATAAGGATTGTGTTGAATATGTAGACTAATATAGGGAGCATTGCCGTCTTAACAATGTTAAGTCTTCTGATCCTCAACATAGAAACACATAGGAAGGTTAAAGAAAACACAGCAGATTTTCTTCGCAGGAAGCTTTTTAATTACTAATTTAATCATTTCAAAGAACCAAGTTTTGAGTTTGTTGATTTTTCTCTATTATTTTATTTTCTCTGTCATTTCTTGCTGCTCTAATCTTTATTATTTTCTTCCTTCTGCTTTCCTTGAATTTAGTTTGCTCTTCTTTTTCCAGTTTCACAGGGTGGAAAATTATGGATTTGAGATCTTATTTCTCTTTTAATATAGATGTTTATCACTATAACTCCCTTTCAGCACTGCTTTTGCTGCATTCCATATGTTTTGGTAGTTATCTTTACCTCAAAGTATTTTGTAATTTCCCTTACGATTTTACTTTAACTCACTGTTTATTTAGCAGTATGTTGTTTAATCTTTACATGTTTGTGAATTTTCCAAATTTCCTTCTGATATTGATTTCTAATGTCATTCCATTGTAGTCAGAGAATATATTTTGTGTGATTTTGATCATTTTAATTTATTGAGTCCTGTTTTATGACCTAGCAAATGGTCTCTCCTGGAGACTGTTCCGTGTGCACCGAGAAAGAATGTGTATTCTGCTGCTGTTGGGTGGGGTATTCTGCAGGGGTCTCTTAGGTCTAGTTGATTTATAATGTTGTTCATGTCTTCTGTATCCTTGTTAATTTTATCTCTAGCTTTTCTATCCATTATTTGAAGTAGGTGAGTCTTTAACAGTTATTGTTGAAATGTCTATTTTTCCCTTCAGTTCTGTAAGGTTTTTCTTCATGTATTTTGGGACTCTGTATAAGCACTCATACATTTATATGTGTTACATCTTCCTGAGGGATTTACCCTTTTATCATTATAAAAATGTCCATTATACCTAATGGCATTTTTGTCTTAAAGTCTATTTTGTCTGTGACCAGTATAACCTACTCTAGCTCTCCTATGGTTGCTAGTTGCATGGTATACATTATTCTATCCTTTTATTTCAACCTATTTGTATCTTTGTCTATAATACATCTCCCTTAGACATGATAAAGTAGGATCTCATTTTTGTAACCCAATCTGACAATTTCTGCCTTTTGATTGAATTATTTAATCCATTTACTTGTTATGTTATTATTGATATGGTTAGATTTATGTCTGCCATTTTGCTTTTTGTTTTATACATGTCTCATGTCTTTCTTATTCTTCTGTTCCTCCTTACTGTGGCTGATGAGAGACATTTCACACTCACCTTATCCACTAAGAAGAACCAAAATAGTAAGTAGATAATCACACTTTGAATAGATCAGCCAAGAGAGAACACTGGAATCCAATAGAAAAGTGACAGGTAATACCCAAAGCAAGGAAGAAAAACAAAGCATGGCAGCCTGCTTGGCCAGAATTAGCTAGAAGCCAATGTGGGGAAAGGATAAGTGAGAGACCTTCAGCAAGCTACATTACCACCATGGACTTCTGCAATCCTAGCCACTGGAGAGTTCAATGACCCTTGTGGGCCCTAAAACTAAAGTAGGAAGCTGTCAGGAGATTGTGAAATGACACTGCTCCAGGGAGGGAGCTCACACTGGGTCCCCCATGCTCCCTGAGACCTAAACAGCTACAGAAAATTGCCAGTACACTGTCCTGGAGCCCAGAAGTGCCAGGGCCGAGGCATGAGAGAAGCATGGGCTTCTGTCCCCAGGAATTAGGCACAAGCTACCATGGGCTACCACATCCCAGGCTGAGGGCTGAGGTACTTCCATTGGGGCTGAGGCATGAGCAAAGCACTACTTTACTACTACAGCAAGGGCTGAGGCACAAGTACCACCAGAATTGAAATGTGAGAGGCATGCACATTTGGCTGCCATCACTGAGGGCAGCACCACCCTCCCTAGCGGTAGGGCATCAGTATGGCCATTACCAAACTTCACTGCCCTCACCCTAGCCACAGTCTGGGGGCTAAGGGATCTCCCAGCCCAATCCACCACCATTGGCACCTGAACATTCCTCGCAGGCTACCTGTGGGCCTAGAGACTGGCCTGCCCAGACCATCACATTCACTACCAATGCCAGCACACACCAATCAGGGCCCAGAGAGTCATCCCGCCACTGCCATCACCCTCACCATGCTGGCTTCCCAGGGTCCTGAGAACCTCCCCACCTACCCAGCCTACTGCTGCTACTACTGGCATCTGAGTAAGACACATAGAGGCCCAAGAATCAGCCCACCAGGACCCTCTAAAACCAGTACAAGCATATACCACCCTGGGGCCCAAGAACAGACACAACCACTGTTGCCACCAATGGAGGCCAAATACTGCCCTACCTGGCATCCCCATCCCAGAAAATCTTCACTGCCTCCTCTCATAACTGCATCCTAAGCCACTGAGGAAATTACAGATACCACTGATGCTATTTACAGCCAAATAAATCCTACAAAGACTATGCTACTGCATGCAGAATCAAACCAACACCGTAGATACATCTTCAGGAAAAAGTCCTCCCCTATGAAAGTAAATTCAAATAATTGGAAGAGGGACCAATTGTGTTATCCCAATTGTGCAGACATCAGTGTAAGGACATAGGAAACATTAAAAAACAAGGAAATATTACACCTCCAAAGGAATTCAATAATTCACCAGCAACAGATCATGATTAAAAACAAATTCACAAGATCTCAGAAAAATAATTCAAATTATTGATTTAGATGAAGCTCAGTGAGATACAAGAGAATTCTGAAAAACAACACAGAGAAATCCAAAAACAATTCAGGATATGAATGAGAAATTTACTGAAGAGATAAATATTAACAAGAATCAACAAAAATTCTGGAACTCAAGAATTTATTTAATGAAATGCAAAATACATTCAAACACCTTAACAATAGACTGGGTCAAACAAAGAAAGAATCTCAAAACTTGAAGATAAGTATTTTGAAATAATCCAGTCAGATAAATAAAAGAATATAATAGAATGAGCAAAGCCTTCATGACATATGGGACACCGTAAAACAGCTAAATTTATAAATTATTGGGGTTCCAGAGCAAGGTTCTGGGTAGAAACAGTGGCATATAATCTTGGATTACTCCTCCAGTTGTGGAATTTCCATCCTAAAAGAAAGTTTTAAGAGTACAGTTAAAATATACAATTCCATGATTTTTAGTATGTTCAGAATTTTGCAACCATCACCAAAATTATTTTAGAATATTTTCTTTCCTCTAAGAGAAACCCCACCAATGCCCATTGGCAATCACTCCTAAAAATTTCCTTCAAACACCCCAGCCTCTGGCAGCCACTAATCTATTTTCTATTCCACAGATTTGCCTATTCTGGATGTTTTATATAAGTGGAATCATACAGTATGTGGTCTTCTCTGACTGGCTCCTTTTATTTAGCATCTTTTCAAGGTTCATCCATGTGGCAACATATATAACTACTTCATTCCTTTTTATCGCCAAATAATATTTCAATATATGATATACAACAATGAATGGATATTCCGTGCTGGGCATTTAGGTTGGTTTCATTTGGAGGCTATTATAAATAATGCTGTCATCAGCATTTGTGTACAAATTTTTGTGTGGACATATGTTTTCATTTCTCTTGGGCAAATATCTAGGAATGGAATTGCTGAGTCCTGTGGTAATTATGTTTAACCCTTTGGGAAACAAGGATTATTTTTTTAAAAATAGACTTTATTTTTAGATTTACTGAAAAAATGAGAAGATAGTACAGTTTCCATGTACTTGTATATATATTTTTATTGTAGTAAAATATACCAAACATAAAATTTGCCATTTTAATAATTGTTGAGTGTACAGTTCACTGGCATTAAGTACATTCCCACTGTTTTACAACCATCACCACCATCCATATCCAGAAATTTTCATTATCCCAACCTGGACCTCTGTACACATTAAACAATTGCTCTCCATTACTCCCTTTTTCCAGTCCCTGTTAACAAGTATTCTTTCTGTCTCTATGAATTTGACTACTCTAGGTACCTTATATAAGTGGAATCATATAATATCCATCCTTTTGTGTCCTTATATCACTTAGTATAACATCTTCAAGGTTCATCCGTGTTGTAGCATGAATTGGAATTTCATCCCTCTTTAAGGCTGAATATAATATTCTTTTTTATGTATATATATTGTTTACCTCTTCATCTGCTGAAGAACATTTGGATTGTTTCCACCTTTTGGTTACTGTAAATAATACTGCTACAAATAGGTGTACGAATATCTCTTCAAGTCCCCATTTTCAGTTATTCTTGGTATATGCCCAAAAGTAGAATTGCTGGATCATATGGTAATTCTTTAATTTTTTGAGGAACTACTATAGTGTTTCCCCCAACAACTGTAACATTTTACATTTCCAGAAGCAGTACACCAGGGTTCCAATTTCTCCACATCCTCACCAACAATTATTATTATTATTATTAGCCATCCTAGTGGGTGTGAAGTGCAAATCACTGTGGTTTGGATTTGCATAATTTCCCTATTAATTCCTGATATCAAACTTCTTTCAGTGTGGTTTGGCTTCGTGTGTGTGTGTGTGTGTGTGTGTGTGTGTGTGTGTGTGTGTGTGATGGAGTCTTGCTCTTATCACCTAGACTGGAATGCAGTGGCAAGATCTCTGCTCACTGCAACCTCTGCTTCCCAGGTTCAAGCGATTCTCCTGTCTCAGCCTCCCGGGTAGCTGGGATTGCAGGCACCCGCCACTGCTCCCAGATAATCTTTTTGTATTCTTAGTGGAGACAGGATTTCACCATGTTGGCCAGGCTGGTCTCCAACTCCTGACCTCAGGCGATCCATATGCCTCGGCCTCCCAAAGTACTGGGATTACAGGTGTGAGCCACCGCACTTGGCTGGTTTGATTTATTTCTATATCTTCTTGAAAGAATTGCCTTCTCATATCTTTTTCCCATGTTCACATTGGATTGTTTGTGTTTTTTGTTGTTGCAGTGTTGTAGGAGTTCTTCATATATTCTGGATAGCAATCCCTCATCAGGTATATGATTTGCAAATATTTTATCCCATTCTGTGGGTTGACTTTTCACTCTGTTGATAGTGTCTTTCGATGCACAAAAGTTTTAAATTTTGATGAAGTTCAAGTTACATCTTTATCTTTTGGTATCATGTGTGCTTTTGATGTCATAGCCAAGAAATCATTGCCAAATCCAATGTCATGAAGTTTTTCCCTGATATTTTCTGCCAAGTGTCTTATTTAGCTCTACATTTAGGTCTCTGACTCATTTTGAGTTAATTTCTGTATATAGTATAAGGTAAAGGTCCAGCTGCATTTTTGTATGTAGTCACCTGTTGATGACATCTTACATTAGTATAGTACATTTGCTGCCATTAATACACTGATATTGATATGTCATTATTCATTAGGTCCACATTTTACTCAGATTTCCTTAGTTTTTACCCAGTGTCTCTTTTCCATCCCTGGATCCCATCCAGGACCCCATATCACATTTAGTTGTCATAAATCCTCGGGTTCCTCTTGCCTGTGACAGTTTATCAGATGTTCCTTGTTTTTTATGACCTTGACAGTTTTGAGAAATATTGGGCAAATATTTTGTAGCAGGCTTCTCTACTGGAATTTGTTTGATGTTTTCCTCATAGACTGGGGTTATAGGTTCTGGGGAGAAATACTACAAATCTAAAGTGCCATTTTCATGATATCATATCAAGGGTACATACTCTTCTCTCCCATTTACTTATTTATTCTCCCCATTTATTTGTTTATTCAATCATTTATTTCAGTGTAGACTTGTGATATTTGTTTTATCCTTTGGATTGTAATCCAACATGGCTTTATTTATTTTGTTTCTCAAATTATTTCAGGCTTAGTCATTGGGAACTCTTGCAGTTGACTTCTGTATTCCTTTGGCATCTCCACCATTTTTTTTTTTTTTCTTAGCACTTGTTTCCTTCTGGCACTAGAAGATGCTTCAAGCTCATCTTGCATGTTTTCTGACCCAGTCCTAAAGCAGCCATTTCTCTAAGAAGCCCTGCTTCCTTTTATTGGAGGATGGTATTAAAACCCAAACTCTGGGCCAGGCACAGTGGCTCACGCCTGTAATCCCAGCACTTTGGGAGGCCGAGATAGGTGGATCACCTGAGGTTGGGAGTTCGAGACCAGCCTGACCAACATGGAGAAACCCCGTCTCTACTAAAATACAAAACTAGCTGGGCGTGGTGGCACATGCCTGTAATCCCAGCTACTCCGGAGGCTGAGGCAGGAGAATCACTTGAACCCACAAGGCGAAGGTTGCAGTGAGCTGAGATCGCACATTGCACTCCAGCCTGGGCAACAAGAGCAAAATTCCATCTCAAAAACAACAAAAACAAAAACAAAAAACAAAACTCTGGGAGCTGGATATGCTCATTGCTACTGGTGCTCCTGGTCTTTTAGACCCTCTCAGCTGATAGAGCCAAGAAATCAGTACATATACTGACCAGTATATATACACATATTTGTAAATATTTCTACCTATTTCTATTTGTAACCATATGTATCTATATTAAGCTAAACGTGAGGTCATACTGGTATTGCCAACTGTATCCACTACTACATGGATCATGCTAGCCTCCTCCCCTGCTCATCTGTAAGTTCCCACTCCAGTAGTAAGAAACCTGGCTCCACACTCCATCATCCACTTACTAAATTTAGTTCAGTGAGGATTCCTTTTTAATGTGTAATTTTAAATAGAATTTTGAGATTAAATGTATATTTATGCATAGAAAGAATATTTTCCATTTTATTTTCCTACTTATTTACCTACTTTTTTATCATTCTTTAATCATTTTTAGTCATTCTTTAATCATTTATTTTTTATATATCTTGTATGAATACACATAGCTAACTATTACTGTATAAAAGGTTTTTATCCGATCTTCCGCTCTGCGAGTCCTCAGCCTTTTGGGTTCAAATCAGTCACTTAGGTTGTTTCCAGTTTTCCTCTCTTAAATCATTTGATGAACGTACTAGGTAATCAATTTTTATACACACAATTATTTCCTTAGGAAAAATTTCAAAAAGTGAAATTATTGAGTCTAAAAATTGGCATATTTTAAAGCCTTTGATATCTCTAAGGAAATTTCCCTCCAGAAGAGTTTTTACAATTCACATTCCCATCAGCAAAGCTCTTATGCATTGTTGACTGATGCTGGAATCAGTCTCTTGGGGAGTTTAATTTAATTCACTATAACCTGGGGAGTTTAATTTAATTCTTTATAACTGGTTCTTATGGTATAAAGATACTGAAAATCTGAGCTGAAACCTCAGCTGAAACCTGAGCTGAAACCTTTGTAAGGCTGATTTAATGTTCAGAATTAAGAATCGGCTTTCAAATTAGCCGATTAAATAACACCTGGTGTTATTTAATGGTTATTACCTTGATGAATTTCCATAATAAAATGCAGCTTTTAATCTTAAATCCTAGCATGTCTCAGCCAATCTCAAAATGAGGATGGGGAGAGAGACATGTTATTGATCTATTTGACTGAAGCCTGCGCAACCTTACCATTGGAGAAATGCACCACAAAATGTTTTCTTTAAAACAAATCATTCTGGGTTTGAGCCCTGGTTCAGACCTAAATTCCTAACACCACAGCTGTCAGCTTTCTCTCTAGCGTGTACAATCAAAATCTTTCTCCTGATTATTTATAATGATGGAATAGTTCTATACCTTGATAGCAGTGGTGGTTACACACATCTACACATGTGATAAAATGGTATAAAACTATCACATACATTATATAAATGTAAGTTTCCTGGTTCTGACTATTTTACTATAGTTATATAAAATGTAACCATTGGTGAAAACCCAAGCAAAGGGCATATATATCCTCTCTGTACTATCTTTGTAATTTTCCATGAGTCTATAATTATAGTCATGTACCACATAATAACTTTTTGGTTAATGATGGACTGCATACACAATGGTGGTCTCGTAAGATTAAACTGTATTTTTTTCTGTACCTTTTCTATGTTTAGGCATACAAATACTTACCATTTCATTACAACTGCCTACAGTATTCAGTACAGTGACATGCTGTATAGATTTATAGCCTAGCAGCAATAGACTACACAATATATAGCTTCAGCATGTAGTAGGCTATACCACCTAGGTTTGTGTAAATATAGTCTATGATGCTGGCACAACAATGAAATTGTCCAGTGACTCATTTGTCAGAATGTATCCCTGTCACTAAGTGACACGTCACTGTATTTCACAATAGATTTTATTTATTATTTATTTATTTATTTATTTATTTATTTAATTTGAGACGAAGTTTCGCTCTTGTCGCCCAGGCTGGAGTGCAATGGAGCAATCTCAGCTCACTGCAACCTCTGCCTCCTGGATTCAAGTGATTCTCCTTACTCAGCCTCCTGAGTACCTGGGATTACACGCGTGAGCCACCGTGCTTGGCTAATTTTGTATTTGTAGTAGAGACAGGTTTTCACCATATTGGTCAGGCCAGTCTCGAACTCCTGACCTCAAATGATCCACCCACCTCAGCCTCCCAGAGTGCTGGGATTACAGGCATGAGCCACCATGCCTGGCCACAGTAAATTTTAAAAATCTTTCTCCAAGAGTTACCCTCAGAGCCTTTAATATTTTTTTGCATAGGTAATACACTCACATGGTTTCCAAAGTGTTGCCCTCTTCCCTTTTTCCACCTAACCCATACCACCACCCCATTTACATTGCTTCCCCTAACTTCTTCTCTCCTATATCTTTCTGGGTTTTTTTGTATAAATATAGGCAAATATGAATATATTCTTATTTTTTCCACCTTTCACACACAAAGGGTATGTGTTAGTTCAGGTCCTCTGAAAAACTGTTGTCAAGACAGACTTAAATGTGAGAATAATTATCAGAATTGGGATTATTGGGTCAAAAGGAAAATGTATTTGAAATTTATAATACATTCTTCTAAAATTGTTCTCCACAGGAACTGTACCATTTTGCACTCTCACCAACAAAGTATGAGATTGCAGTATCTCCTCATCTTGCCAAAAGAGTGTGCCATGAAACTTTTGAATTTTGTCAACCTGCTGTGAGAAAAAAGGTGTGATTTTAATTTGCATCTATTTTATAAGTTTGACCATCTTTTCATGTCTTTAGGGGTCATTAGTATTTCTTTTTCTGTGGACTGTTTATGTAGGTTGCCAAGCTTTCTTTTGGGTCATTGGGTACTCTTTACATATAAGGCAAATCAGTGTTTTGTCTAGTAAGGTTTGCAACTTTTTCAAGTTGTAGTTTTCTTTTGGCTTTGCTTATGGTATGTTATACTATGCAGAATACACTATATTTATACTACATAGTAGAATAAATTAATCCTTTATTTTATGGTTTCATTGTCTTAACTAGAAAGTCTTTCCTCTCAATAAAGTTCTAAAAGAATCATTCTATGTATTCTTCTAGTATTTTCATGTATGAACTGCTTATATATGATTTTTTCAAATTAAATCCTCTATTAATTGAATTTAACCCAAGTATATGATACAACCTATGAATTTGCCTATCTTTTTCAAGAAGGCTAGCCAGTTGTCCTAAAACCATTTATTCAAAAGATGCATGCTTATTCTACTGATTTGAGATGCTACTTCTTTCATATACTAATATATACATGCTCTATTCCTGGACATTTTGTTCTGCTGTGTTTGTCTGTCAGTCTCTTTATGTGTAACTACCATACCACTTTAATTATTAAGACTATTATATAGTCTCTTATTAACTGACAGCACTAATCTCAGTGCTATCATAGTTCTTTCTTTTAAGACTTTTCCTGGATATTTTTGCTACTTTCAACCATAAATTTAGAATCAGCTTGTCTAATTGGACCCTCTAACCAGAGAAATCTATTGGCATTTTTGTTGGGATCGCATTAGCATATAAATTACCTCGGGAAGAATTGTTGAGTCTTTCTATCCCTTAGAATATGGTATATCTATTTGTTCAAGATTGCATTTATGGCCAGGCACGGTGGCTCACGCCTGTAATCACAGCACTTTGGGAGGCTGAGGCAGGCGTATTACCTGAGGTCAGGAGTTCAAGACCAGCCTGGCCAACATGGTGAAACCCTATCTCTACTAAAAATACAAAAATTAGCCAGGCATGGTCGTGGGCGCCTGTAATCCCAGCTACTAGGGAGGCTGAGGCAGAAAAATAACTTGAACCCGGGAGGCGAAGTTGCAGTGAGCCAAGACTGCGCCACTGTACTCCAACCTGGGTGACAGAGCAAGATTCTGTCTCCAAAAAAAGAATTGTATTTACATATTTGAAAATGGTTTACCTTTTTTCTCAAAAAGATTTTACATATTTTGTTTCTGGGTATTTATTCCTTGTGTTGCTATTGTAAAGGGGATTTTCTCCTCCAATATGTCTTCTAATTGTCATTTGTATATACAAAAGTTTTTTATTTCTGCATATTAATTTTTGTATTCTGCTACCTGACTGAATTCTGTCTCTCGCGTGCGCGCTCTCTCTCTCCACCTACTAGTAGTAGTAAATTTTAGCTGATTACCTTGGGTTTTTCAGGAATGCAGTCATACCACCTTCCAATGACAGTTTTATTTTCATTTTACCATTTTTAATGCTTTCAATTTCTTCCTGTTCTCCAGTTGTGTTGCTTCCTCCACTCTCTACCAAAGACAATGAAGAGCAAGATAAGCAGGTAGCCAGGCCAGAAGTCTTTAGTGAGGGTGTTCCTTAGGTTTGTGTTTTGTCATAACTTTTCTTCTATTATAGCCACCAACTTATGCCAGGTAAACTGCCAGACTTAATTTACAACATCCCATTTAATCCTACAAACATGCTTTGAAGTTTATATTACTATTGGCTCCATGTTACAGATTTTTTTAAAAGTCTGAAATGCAGAAAGGGAAAAAAAATTGCCCAAGGTCACAAAGAAAGCGGTAAAAGTAAGATTAGAATCTAGGTCTAATTCCAAAGAAACCACTCAACTACCATGCTAGTTGTGTACACCCCAGAATAGCATAAGGTGCCCTTTGCTGTAACTTCCCAGGAAAGAAGGACTCTGGTCTTGCTGAGGCCTATATTTGAGCTGTAGTCTGTGGTTTTGGCAGGATCCAGATTCAAGCTTCTTAAACAGCTTGCATGGGATAGCCCTACAATATCCCTGAATGGGTTTCCAGTTGCCCATAACCTCAGAAAGAGAACAAGCTCTGGGAATGCAGAGTCTAATTTTGCCTTTGAACTTGTCATTTGTAAGCCATGTCCAGTGAAATAATGTAGTATGCGCATGAGCAGAGGAGATACATGCAATATGTCTGTCGCGATTCATATATAGCATTTGCAATGCCCTATAAACACAGAATTCTGGTGGACCCATGTCTGAGTTCAGCAAGACTCAAAGTGAGTACAAGGTAAGCATACTATGGAAGCCACTGACTTCCATAGTGTCAGTAGATGTGCACAGATCCAGAATATGAATTCTGTAGTGTTGGTGATCCCGCATGAAAGTTAAGTACTCCGATATTTACATTGAAAACTAACATTGTGCAATATAAAGATGAACAGTAAAATTCATGCCAGTTATTTAAAGTTTTAATTTTCCTTTATTTAGAACAACGTTAAATAACAAAAAACACCAGAAGTTGAGAGAGAAGGAGACCAAAATAAAAAGGGAAGAAATTATATTTTAATACTCTTAATGGCATTTTTTTCCCTTCTTTTTGAACAAAGGGCCTACATTTTCATTTTATAAGCGCCACATATTCTAAAGCTAGTCCTGTTTTTAACAAACCTCCCAGTGATTCTGATGTAAGGACAGGATTGAGAACCACTGGAGCAGATTACCTTCTCTTTTTTTTTTTTTTTTTTTTTTTTTTTTTTTTTTTTTTTGACACAGAGTTTCGCTCTGTCACTCAGGCTGGAGTGCAGTGGCGCGATCATGGCTCACTGTAGCCTCCACCTCCTGGGCTGAAGCGATCCTCCCACCTCAGCCTCCCACGTAGCTGGGACTACAGGCCCTCGCCACCACACCCGGCTAACTTTTGTAATTTTTGTAAAGACCAGTTTTCGCCACGTTGCCCAGGCTGGTCTTGACCTTCTGGGCTGAATCAAGTCTCCCACCTCAGCCTCACGAAGTGTTGGGATTTCAGGTGTGAGCCACCGCGTTGGGCCCAGGACTCCTGGCGGGGCCGAGACGTCGCAGGACTAGGAGTGTTGGGTGGGGGCGTGCTGCCCTCTAGTGTCTCTGGCTGCGGTCTACCGCTACTCGCCGCGCTTCTGCACCGGGCGGTAACCGGCTTTATGAGCTCTGGTGGTTTTGCTGCCTGACACTGCTCTGGGGCTTCCTGCCCAACTCCTAGGAAATTCTAGCTCTTGGGCATTAACAAAGGTGCTCGTCTATAAAAGTATTGCCGCTGAGTGGCAGCACTACGCATCTCTGTCCCCGGCACCCTGGTATATTTGAGATGTTCACTAGTATTTTCTGAGTATGAGACACAGCAAAGCTCTTTCGTAAGGCTTGTGTGGAGGGACAAGTCTCACATCAGTGGCATGTCAGTCACATTTTTCTTTACAAGGCGATAGGACCCATGGTACGTATGAACTGGTAGCCATGAACAGTTCCTTGAAGAAATTCTATTGCAATCATTGTGGCTCTGCAGCATTATAATGAAAGCAGAGTCTGGCTTAAAGCAAGTTTTCTAGAAACAAATGAAGAAGAATCCTTGATAGTTGTGCAGCCCTCCAGCATCCACAGAGGCTTTTCATGTACTTCATCTCCCTTGTTTGCTATTCGCTCTCAACCACAAGGCAGGAAGGGCAAATGTGATGATCCATGCCCACATCGTGAGAAATGCCAGGCTTAGCTGTGTTCATTACATGAATGTGCCCTTGTTTAGGAAGACACTGATCCCACTGTCCTGTCCGCACAAGCACCCTTCATCAGTGAGTCCCAAACCAGTAAATAAATAATCTGCAAAAAGGCATGACACTATTTTTGGCTCAGCCCTTGGCTGAGCTCTGAGGCAGAGGAGCAAAGGCCAAGAGAGTTGCTGGAGAGGAGTTTGCAGCAGATGGTTTTAATGGCTTGGTGGGAGGGCAGAGGCTGTGGGTTATCTGTGAGGTAAGTAGTGCACCGGCAGGAGCAGGTGCAGGATTTGCAGAACATGGTGATTCTGCTGGGGGCAAGAGGTCAGGCTAATAGGTGATAGAACTGTTACAGCCGCATAGAGGGCGGCAGCAGCTGCAGGGAGCCGGAGCCGTTTGGATAGGTAATGTGGTGTTCTGCTCACCTCTTTTTCAACTTATTGGCGAGGAAGAGGGTCCCACTCTAGGATTCTGGGGATGGCTGAACACCCTACACCCAACACTGGACAAAAGAGATTAACAGCATTTTCTAGTCACATGTACATTCACCGCTCACAGAAGGAGGACTCTGCACACTATGCAGGGCCGCATGGGGTTGCACTCAGTAGAGTGAAAAAACAGGGGCCATAGGAGGCAGGTTTTATAATAACAACATGATGAGGTGTTGGTGCCTTAGGGAAGATATGAATGGCTTGTTTGAATAATTCTGTGGGTTGGGTACAGCTGATCCAGCTGATAGAGAAACCAGTGAGTGGGGACCCTTTCCCACGGGGTGGTGAACATATCTGGGCAGAGCTGGTGAAATGGTTAGGACTTTGGAGTCCTTTAAGGTTCTAAGATATCAAGGCAGCACGTTTGAGGCCTAATAATACATACAGGGCAGCTCAGTGATAGCAGCAAGATGGCTGATTAGAAACACCTGGCATTTGTCTCCATTACAAAAAGGAACAAGGCAATAAATAAACAGATTTGACTACAGTATTGAGGGGAGAGCGGTGGAGTGCAGTGGGGGAGTGGAGATGTGCCTGTGGTGACGGGAGCAGTAAGGAGCACCCAGCCTCTGAAGCCCCACCTCCCTCGCCCAGTTTGGATTGGCCTAGAATCAGGTAGGACTTCCCTTTGTGGGGAAAAGGTAAGCAGAAGATCCTCACCAGTGCCCACTGCCACTGCAAACACCCACAGTCCTTACTATAGGAGAATCCCACAGTCCTCACAAGTCCTGAGCCCAGTATAGAGAGCTGCCTAATATTCACACAGCTACATTGCCCTGCATTAGAAGAGCAAGGTGTGCACTGCCTATCCCCCACCAATCCCCTGTGAGCAAAGCTGCTGCAGCATGGTGCCAGCCTGAGACAAAAGCCACCTCTGAAGTGTACCCTGCTCTGGGGACCAGTAGCCACTGCACCTCCCTAGCACTGTGGCTCCATCTTCATTATGCCAAACCCACAAGTGTTGCTGAATGCAGTAATCCCAGGTGCATGGAACCTGGGCCCAGGATCAGCTGTGACTTCGGCCCTGCACAGCAGGGAAAGCAACCCCTGTTGCGTATACTTCCAGCCAGAGGAACAGTCTGCCAGTTCACCCAGGGCAAACCCGCTCCTAAGCTGGTGAACCCGCCCTTAAGCTAGCCAAGCCACTGTGTGTCCTGCCCCAAGCAGGAGAGGTCCCCAAACCACCAAAGAACTGATGGTTGTGGTGGAGTAGCTACACGTCCACACCCAGGGCCTGAGAAACAGGCCCCATGTCCATTACCCTGGCCTGCCCAAGGTTCCATGCCTGCTATAAAGGTCTGAGAAACATTCCTGCAGGGCCACTCTTGGCAAAGATACACCCAGGCCAGCTGAGCAGCCTTGTGTCTATACTCTCGGCCTGATGAATAGCCCCATGGGAGACTCTCAGCAAACATATCCCCAAGCCAGCCAAGCAGACTTGCGATGTCATCTTGGACCTGAGAAACAGCCCTGTGGGCTGCCCTCGGCAGACACATACCAAAACCAGCTAAGAAACCATACGGCTATGTCCCAGTCCTGAGAAATAACCCATGGACCACCCTTGCCAGGTACATCCCAAGGCAGACTGAGCAACCACACATGTTCTCCTAACCAGAGTAATAGCCCTATGGCCCTAACCCCAGCAAGCCAGACCCCAAACTGGCCAATGCACCATGTGCATATATATGCACCACTAACCTGAGAAACAGCCCAGCAAGTCTACCCGCAGCAAAGGCGCACCACCACTGCCATAAACTATTACAGCCTAGGCCACTGAGACACACGCAAACTTCACTAGCATGGATTACAACTGACGAAACTATATAGAGACTACATTTTTGCATCTACCTAGAACCAAAGCCAATGCACTTCACCAAACCAACACCCCAAGACCCATCCATATGAATAAGCCTTTCCCTGTGAAATCTAACCCATAAAATGGGAAATGGTGACTGTTCCACCAGATTCATAGAAATCAACATAGGGACAAATCAAACATGAAAAAGCAAGAAAATATGAAATCTCTAAAGGAGATTATCCCTGTTTGCACGTGGCATATTATACATAGAAAACCCCAAACTATATCCCCCCAAAATCTTAGAGATGATAAACACATTCAGCAAAGTTGCAGGATACAAAATCAACATACAAAATCAGTAGCATTTCTGTATGTGAACAACAAACTAGCTGAAAAAGAAATCAGGAAAGCTATCCCATTTACAAAAGTTAAAAAAAAAACAACAAATAAATTTAACCAAGGAGGTGTAGGATCTCTGCAAAGAAATCTATGAAAAACAGTGATGGGCAGAGTGCAGTGGCTCACACCTGTAATCCCAGCACTTTGGGAGGCCGAGGTGGGTGGATCATGAGGTCAGGAGTTCGAGACCAGCCTGGCCAAGATGGTGAAACCCCGTCTCTACTAAAAATGCAAAAATTACCCAGGTGCAGTGGTGGGAGCCCATAATCCCAGCTACTCAGGAGGCTGAGGCAGAATAGCTTGAACCTGGGAGGCGGAGTTTGCAGTGAGCCAAGATCACACCACTGCACTCCAGCCTGGGTGACAGAGCAAGACTCCATCTCAAATAAAAAAGAAAAAGAAAGAAAAGAAAAACACTGATGAAGAAAACTGAAGAGGATAAAAACAAATAAGAAGACATTCCATGCTCATGGATTGGATGAATTAATATTCTTAAAATGACCATAGTACCCAGAGTGATCTACAGATTCAATACAATCCGTATGAAAATACCAATGACATTCTTCACAAAAATAGAAAACAAATCTTAAAATGTATATGCAACCATAGAAGACCTTGAATAGCCAAATCAATCCTGAGCAAAAAGAACAAAGCTGGAGGCATCACACTACTTGACTTCAAAATATACTACAAAGCTCTAGTAGCCAAAACAGCATGGCACTATCATAAAGGTGACACATAGACCAATGGAACAGAATAGAGAACCAAGAAATAAATCCATGAATTTACAGCCAACTGATTTTCAGCAAAGGCACCAGGAACATACACTGGGGGAAAAACACTCTCTTCTTAAGTAGCAAAACTGAATATCTATATGCAGAAGAATGAATACTCACTATATAGAAAAATCGGGCGAGGCATGGTGGCTCACACCTGTAATCCCAGCACTTTGGGAGGCTGAGGTAGGTGGATCACCTGAGGTCGGGAGTTCAAGACCAGCTTGACCAACATGGCAAAACCCCGTCTCTACTAAAAATACAAAATTAGCCAGGCATGGTGGCACACTGCTACAGTCCCAGCTACTCAGGAGGCTGAGGCACAAGAATCACTTGAACCCAGGAGGCAGAGGTTCCAGTGAGCCGAGATGGTGCCATTGAACTCCAGCCTGGGCAACAAGAGTGAAACTTAGAGAAAGAAAAAGAGAAAGAGATCAACTCAAAACTAATTACAGGGTGAAGTATAAAATCCAAAACTTTAAAACTGCCAGAAGAAAACATAAGAGAAATGCTTCAGGACATTGGTCTGGGAATACGTTTTATGAATAAGACCTCAAGAACACAGGCAACAAGAGCAAAAATAAACAAATGAGATTATACCAAACTGAAAAGCTACTGCACAGCAAGGAAATAATCAACAGAGTGAATAGACAACCAACGGAATGGGTAAAAATATTAACAAACTGTTCATCTAACAGGTGATTTATATCCAGATTATAGAGGCTGAGCACGATGGCACACACCTGCAATCCCAGCTGCTATTGGGCAGCTGAGAAAGGAAGATTGCTTGAGTCCAGGAGTTCAAGGTTAAAGTGAGCTATGATTGCACCACCACACTCCAGCCTGGGCAACAGAGAAAGACCCTGTCTCTTAAAATAATAAAATTAAAATATTAGTAATAATGATTAAAATTAAAAACAACATACAAGGATCTCAACAGCAAACAACAACAATCCAATTAAAAATGAGCAAATGATCTGTAGAATAACTTTGGAAGTATTCCCACCTCCTCTACTTTTCAGAATAGTTTGAGTAGGATTGGTATTAGTTCTTCTTTAAATGTTTGGTAAAATTCAGCAGTGAAGCTATCAGGTCCTGGGTTTTTCTTTGCTGGGAGACTTTTTATTATGGCTTTGATGTCATTACTTGTTACTGGTCTGTTCAGGTTTTGGATTTCTTCACGGTTCAGTGTCAGTAAGTTGTTTGTGTCTAGGAATTTATCCATTTCTCCTAGGTTTTCCAATTTATTGGCATATAGTTACTCATAGTAGCCTCTAATGATTCTTTGAATTTCTGCAGTGTTGGTTGAAATGTCTCCTTTTTCATCTCTGATTTTATGTGAGCCTTCTGTCTTTTTTCTTAGTCTGGCTAAAGGTTTGTCAATTTTGTTTATCTTATCAAAAAGGCAACTTTTTATTTCATTGATCTTATGTATTTTTTACATTTCAAACAAACAAGGGGAAAACTCATAAAATAGCTCTACATTTTAACTTCATACCCCCACTTATTTATTTATTTATTTATTTATTTATTTATTTTTGAGACAGAGTCTTGCTCTGTCACCTAGACTGGAGTGCAGTGGCATGGTCTTGGCTCACTGCAACCCCTGCCTCCTGGGTTTAAGCAATTATCATGCCACACCACTGTAGTCCCACACTGTAGCTAGGACTACAGGCATGCACTAGCCAGCCAAATTTTGTATTTTTAGTTGAGACAGGGTTTCACCATGATGGCCAGTCTGGTCTCAAACTCTTGGCCTCAAGTGATCCACCAATACCCTGCTTTTTAACTTTGTTGTTGTTTCTATTTCTTATCGTACTATGTCTTGAAAAGTTGTTGGAGTTATTATTTTTGCTTGTTTCATCTGTGTTTTTCTGTGTAGTTACAATTACCAGTGAGTTTTGTACTTTCGGATGAGTTCTTACTGTTCATTAATGTTCTTTTCTTTTAGACTGAAGCATTTCTTGTAGGACAGGTCTGGTATTGATGAAATTCCTCAGCTTTTGTTTGCCTGGGAAAGTGTTTAAGTCTCCTTCATGTGTGAAGGATATTTTTGCTAGATATACTATCCTAGAGTAAAAGTTTTTTTCCTTCAGCACTTCAAATATGTCATATTACTCTCTCCTACCCTGTAAGGTTCCCACTGAAAAGTCTGCTGCCAGACATATTGGAGCTCCATTGTATGTTGTTTCTTTTCTCTTGGTGTTTTAGGATGCTTTCCTTTTTATTTTAAAAATCGAGACACCAGGGAATGGTGGGCAAGGGGAGGGAGAGCATTAGGACAAATACCTAATGCATGTGGTGCTTAACACCTAGATAACAGGTTGATAGGTGCAACAAACCATCATGGCACGTGTATACCTATGTAACAAACCTGCACGTTCTGCACATGTATCCCAGAACTTGAAGCAAAATTTAAAAAAAAAAAAGAATGAATAACAGGAGAACAGAACAGGAAAAAAAAAGAATTGAGACAGGGTCTCGCTGTGTTGCCCAGGCTGGTCTTGAACTCCTGACCTCAAGCAATCCTCCCACCTTGGCCTTTCAAAGTGCTCAGATTAGAGGTGTGAGCCACCACACCTGGCCGGATCCTTTATATATCCTTGACTTTAAGGAGTTTTTATTAAATGCCTTGAGATGGTCTTCTTTGGGTTAAATCTGCTTGGTATTCTATAACCTTCTTGTACTTGAATATTGATACCTTTCTCTAGGTTTGGGGAGTTCTTTGTTATTATTCCTTTGAAGAAACTTCTATATGTATCTCTCTATCACCTCTTTCAGACCAATAACCCTTAGATTTGCCCTTTTGAGGCTGTTTTCTAGATCTTGTAGGCATGCTTCCTTGTTTTTTATTCTTTTTTCTTTTGTCTCCCTGGCTATGTATTTTTAAGTAGCCTGTTTTTATTTTAGTATATGTGCTGCCGAAGTGAGCACTAAGTAGCCTGTTTTTAAGCTCATTGATTCTTTCTTCTGCTTGATCAATTCTGCAATTAAGAGACAGATGCATTCCTCAGTATATCAATTGCATTTTTCATCTTGAGAATTTATACTTGATTCTTTTTAAATTTTATGCCAATTTCTTTGTTACATTTATATGATAGAATTCTGAATTTTTTCTCTGTGTTATGTTGAATTTCTTTGAGTTTCCTCAAAACAGCTATTTTGAAATCTCTGTCTGAAAAGTCACATACTTCTGTCTCTCTGGGATTGGTCCCTGGTGCCTTATTTCATTCATTTGGTGAGGTCATGTTTTCCTGGACGGTCTTGATGGTTGTGAATGTTTACCAGTGCGTTAGGTATTGAAGAGTTAGGTATTTATTGTAGTCTTCCCAGTTTGGGCTTGTCCATACCCATCCTTCTTGGGAAGACTTTCTAATTATCCAAAGGGATTTGGGTGTTGTGATACTATGTTTTTGATCACTGTAGCCATATCTGCATTAAGGGGCACCCCAAGCCCAGTAATGCTGTGGTTCTTGCAAACGCATAGAGTTACCACATTGGTGGTCTTGGCTAAGATCCAGGACAATTATCTGGATTACCAGGCAGAAACTCTTGTTCTCTTCCCTTACTTTCTCCCAAACAGAGTCTCTCTGTGCTGAGTCATCTGAGGCTGGAGGTGCGGTGAAACAAGCAAGCCTGTGGTCACCACAACTGGGGCTGTGCTGGGTCAGACCTGATCTCATGAGAACTCACTCACTATTGTGAGGAAAGTACCAAGGGGATGACACTAAACCATTCATGAAAAATCTGCCCCCATGATCCAATCACCTCCCACCAGGTCCCACTTCTAACATTGGAGATTAGAATTGAACATAAGATTTGGGTGGGAACACAGATCCAAACCATATCCAAGTATAACATATATACAGAAAAATATACAAATCTCAAGTGTACATCTTGATGAATTAGCACAAAGGGACCACACCAAAGTATCCACTTCCATGATATTCAAGAAATATAATGTTACTAGCACCTCAAAACTCTATTGTATCCCCTCCTAATCACCTCCTACCCTCCCTTCTCCCCAAAGGTAATTTCTATTCTTTTAACATCCTTATTTTTGAACTGTAAATGGAATTATATAGTATATACTATTTTATTCAACATTATGTTTGTGCAGTTACATGTAGGAGAAATTCATTCATTTTCATTGTTGTTTAGCATTTCATTATATGAATATGTCACAATTTAGTTATCCATTCTACTGCTGATGTATAATTTTTTTTTGCTTCTGGTTTGAGATTATTATAAATGATGCCACTTTGAACTTTCAAATATATGTCTTTTGGTGAACACATGTGTGTGTTTCTCTTGAGTATAAATCTAGGAGTGGAATTTCTGGGTCATCAGGAAATACACATATTCAGCCTTACCAGATCCTGCCAAACAGTTTTCTGTAGTGGTTGTTCCAATTTACACTGCCACCAGCTGTGTTTGGGAGTTTCAGTTGCTCCAGATCCTCATCATCTCTGGGCATTGTCAATCTTTCAAATTTTATATTTTCTGGTAGGCCTATATTAGTATCTCATTGTGGCTTTAATTATTTATATATCTGAGGTTTCAAGTGAGTTTGCAAACCTTCTCATTTGTTGGCAATTTATTAATAGTTATCTTTTCCTGTAAAATGCTTGTTCTGGTCCCTTGCTGATTTGTCTATTGGGTTATCTGTCTGTTTCTTGTTGATCTGTAGAACTTTTTTTTCTTTTTAGGAGACAAAGTCTTGCTCTATCACCCAGGCTGGAGTGCAGTGGTATAATCATAGCTCACTGCAGCCTTGAGTTCCTGGACTCAAGCAATCCATCCACTTCAGCCTCCCAAGTGGCTAAGACTATAGGCACAGGCCACTATGCCCTGCTAACTTTTAAATTTTTTTGTAGAGACAGGGTCTTGCTGTGTTGCCCAGGCTGGTCTTGAACTGCTGGCCTCAAACCACCCCCACCCCCTCAACCCACAGTCTCCCAAAGCGCTGGGATTATAGATGTGAGCCCCTATGTCCTGCAGAATTTTATATATTCTGATGCAACTGCCTTGTTGGCTAAATATTTTGTATATATATTTTTCCTCTTCTATAACTTACCTTTATACTCTCTTAAAGGTGTCTTTTGATAAATAAAAGATATTGATTTTAATGTAGTCCAATGTGTCAATCTTTCTTTATGGTTAGTGCTTTTCGTGTCCTTTTTAAGAAATTTTTCCTAATCTCAAGGTAATGAAGATAGTCTTCTATGTTATATTCTAGAAGCTTTATGATTTGACCATCCTAAAGCAACAGGATGAGCCCACACCCAAAATTTGGTTTGAATATCAAGACTGATGATGCCACACACAATAAGAGGGTTTAAAAAGGTTTATTACTTACATAATTCAGGTCTCAGGGAGCAGGGCATGCCTCCCAAGCTGCCAAATGGCTTTATTAAGCAAGGAAAGGAGACTGACTCACAGTTTTTAATGTTTGCTTAGTAAATATTCTTTATCAGATTTCATCCATTCCTTGTTTGAGAGAAGTTTTCCTAATGAATGAATGTGTAATATTATCAAAATATTTTTCTACATCTATCAATATGATCATATAATTTTTATTCCTAATTCTCTTAATGTGAATTGCAGTGATTGGTTTTTCAATCTTACACTTGCCTTGTACTCCTGAAATAAACCCAATTCAGTTGTAGTGTATTGTTCTTTTTATATATCACTGGATTTAGTTTGATAATCTTTTGTTTGGGTTGCTAATATCTATGTTCACAAATGAGATTAGCTTGTGCTTTTCCTTTCTCTTACTATAGTTGTCAGGCTTTGGTATCTCATGGCTGGTAGCTAAGCTAGAGGCACTGGCAATCCCAGATCACCATAGTTCAATCAGAGACTGGGAGGATTTGCAGTAGATTCAATCCCTGTGAGGGTTTGTCTATTTCCAGTTCATACTTACTTCTATAGTACAGCCCTTCAGGGGTTGACCAAAAGCCTGTGGTTTTTACCAGAACCCCTCCTTCTTATCAAGCAAATTCCAAGTTTTGTTCCCTTTAACCTATAAATCTCTCAAATGTTCTGCTCAGTTTTTCAGCCTGTTAGCCTTTGTCATTGACCTTAAGAGGAAGAACAGCCCCAAACGTCAGGCTCACTTCAGTAAGCTTTCCCTCTCACTTGAATCTTGACCCCATAATTCCTCAGTGCTTTGGTAGTTTTACCAAAGTTTTTAAAGTAATCTTTGATAGTTTTATCAAACTTTTGTTGAGGTTTTACAGTGCCTTTAAACATTATTTTAAAATATTTTGTCACTATTTTCTAGTTGTTCTTGGCAGGAGAAATGGTCTGAATCAACTTAATCTATCATTGGATTGAAAGCGCCCTAATTGTTTACTTTTGAAATGCTTTTTTAAACTATAGAAGTACAGTGCATCTTCATTATTTGTTAGGGGGTAAAGTTGTTGGTATCCTTTTCCATTTTCAGAATTCTGAATGGAAAATGGAACAATAAATTCACAACTTTACCCCCCATAATAAATAATGCTATCAGTATGGGGTATTTCTGGTCTTTTTTTCTCATGGACACATTTTTACATGGTTATATACTCTTAGTGCTCAAATAATGTCACATGCTGGTTTTTTTCCTTTAACATTATTCTCATCAGTATTTTACCTACCTACCTCTTATTGTAAATATCATTTCTTCTTGAAAAGGTAGTAAATTCTTTCCCCACCGCTTCTTTCATTCTCCTAAGAGAGTACCTACAGCTACTTCTCACACTCCAGTGAAGCAGCTAGCCTAAAAAGTGAAGCTGGCTGATAGATGGAAAATTGAGTAGCTCATTCTATTGGTCCTCTTGACCTTGGCTCACCAAGCTTGGCCAGTATAGCTGTGGATCCAAGAAGCCAGTATGGAGAAGCAAGAATCGGGAGGCTGATAAGAATTAACAATACTCCAGCTGTGGGGACTTGGTAGTCAGCCTACTTCAGCTCCTTCCTGACCTCTCTGCTCTGAGTCATGGAGGATAGTCTGCCAGCTGGCTGCTCCTTGCTCTAATCCCTCCTCTGGTCCTGTGTACTCAGTACACCCCTGCACTCCTTTAGCATCCATCCCAGCAAGGATAGCAGCTTCTGCCCAAGCCTTCTAGTTAGGAAATGACATTGTCTCTTCTGATTCTGTGCTAAAATATTTCTGTCAAGCTGTAACTAACCCCTGGCTTCCTGTTCAACCCCTGTCTGGCTGGTGGAGCAGATGATTAATGAGTATGTCACGGACCTGAATTTTTTTTTTTTTAATCTTGCCAAGTCATGACCAGTGATATCTCTGCCTCCATCCACTTGAAATATTTCTGTACTAAAGATTACCTGATTTTGGCAAGACCTATTCTTTAGAGCAGCAGCTCCCAACCTTTTTTACACCCTGATACATTTGGCAAATGATATTCAAGTGCCCATTGTTACCTAGTGCACAATTTCCAGCATATGTGCTGTAACTCTACCCCTTTCTCTCCCTCAGCAAAGCACTGTAGAATGAAAGTAAAAGTAGCATATTATGGAGATAAATTTAAGTTGCCTTTATTCTTTCATCATGTAAAACATTAAAATGTCTTGGCACAATATTTAGTGACAAATGAACAAGGTTGAAAACCACTGTTCTGGAGAAAACTGGTGATTCACCTCCACATCAGAAAGCAATTACTAGGAACCTTCTGAGTATGTAGCACTGAGCCAGTTTGCAACCTACTTTGTGGTTGGCCATAAGCAAGCCAATTTTGTTATAGCTTTTACCCCAAATTTGAACTTACAGCTCTATGATTTTGTGCATTACATCTTTCTCACTCTTAACATATAAGCAGTTTATTGGTTCTTCAAAATTCTGAGCCTATTTATTCTCCAGTGAAGCCAATGATATCACATGTCCTATTGAGCTTTGTTCCCCACTGACCACCACCCATGGTCCATTGTAATATTCAGCCCCTAATCTTGAGTACTTTTGCCAGCTTGGAATTACAATTGCTTGGGAGAAATAGGGTGTTATGGTTTGAATGTGCCTCCCAAAGTTCATGTGTTGGAAACCTGATCTGCAGTGCAAAGGTATTAAGAGATGAGGCTTAATAAAAGGTAATTAGGTCATGAGAGCAGAGCCCTCAGGAAAGGATTAATGCCATTATCACAGGAGCAGGTTAGTTATCATGAGAGTAAATTGTTATAAAGTGATTTCAGCCCCTAGTGCCTCCCTTTGTCTCATGCACTCACTTCTGCCTTCTGCCTTCCACCATGGGACGACTCACCAGATCCCAGCGTCATGTGCTTGGGCTTCCCAACCTCCAGAACTGTGAACTGAATAAATCTCTGTTCATTATAAATTATCCAGTCTCAAGTATTCTGTTACAACAGCAAAAACAGACTAAGACATAGGGAAAGGGTGGGAAAGGGACCAACCATCTCCAAAAGGAGAAGATGGTACTGGTTATTAGACACCTATACAGGACCCACATGGTAATGTAAATTTTTTGCACAAACTCAAGAAGAGCTGTAAATATAAAAGTGATACTCCTAGGATATTAGAGGCATGCTCCCTGAAATTATAATGATGGCTAATATCATGAGTTCTTCCCCAAATCCCATGTAGTTAAAACAATTATTGGTCCTCATATTTCCAAGAGATATATGTAGGTGAATTAGAAATAAATAGCCTAAAATAGTCCTTTCTGCAGTTATCTGGAGAAGTGAATATGAACTTTAGGGTTTACTATGGTTGTAAATAATCCCCTGAAATGGAAGAAGGCTCTCTAGAGGGGTTAACCCTTTCTGTGTTTGAAGTCCAATTTTTCTCATTCTGTATTAAATTGTGTCCCCCTTCAGTGGAAAACTGGTCCTCAGCTAAAGGTGCTTTATAGAGTTTACTACTTTGTCAAATTGTAACACCATGGATCAGGTAGGATAGGATTAAAATGTTTCTAAAAGACATGATTTTTTATAAAGGAAAAGCCTTTATACAGCATTTATATCTAGAGATGAAAGGTCTTTGAGCCTATAGCGCATGCTTGTACTAGGGCTTGGGGAAAATGTACAAGTGAGAGAATATACTGTTACTGAAACTATTTATCACAGGCTGCTTTTAACTACAGTATTGTTGCAAGTCACATTGTGAGATAGTAAATATTTTAGAATGGCAGGCATCTGTTCCAAATACCCAACTCTGCCATTGTAGTGAGAAAGCAGCCACAGACAATATATCAATAAATGGGCATGACTGTGTTCCAACAAAACTTTATTTACAAAAACAGGCAGTTCAATACCTGAACTATACTACATTTTCACGAAGCATGACTTTATTATAGGTAATTGTCATGTTAAAGTGTGACTATTTTAAAATGCAAGTGTTTAATGCAAAGTTGTATAAATAAAGTGCGTAATTTTTCACCCTGTTTAAAAAAAAAAACAAAAGAAGCAAGGCATGGTGGCTCACACCTGTCATCCCAGCACTTTGGGAGGCCAAGGCAGGAGGATATCTTGAGCCCACGAGTTTGAGACCAGCCTGGGCAACACAGGGAGACCCTGTCTCTATAAAAATAAATAAATAAATAAATAAATAAATAAATAAATATAAATTTTAAAAAAGAGTAGGCATACCGCATTTGGTGAGGTAGCTGGCAGTTGTTTTTCTCTGTGATGGTGTGACGGTCGTACGTTAACTGAGGCACAGTTCTTTGTTGGGGGCCTGCAGCAATGGTACTGTAGTAGTGCCCAGAGGTATCTACTCTGAGGAAATGCTGAGAGTGAGCAAGGAGAGAGCTGCTCCAAGACTGGGCCATGGTCAGAGTCCAAGGTCATTGGTCCCCTCCCCATACTATCCCACAGCCCACTCTCACTCCCAGCTCTGCTCTTCTGAACTTGAGTCTGTGAGGGGACCTCCTTGGGAGACTTTAATCTACTTATTTTCCAAGTGAATTTTTCTTCTACATTCCTGAAATTAAAAGCTGATTAATATTCCCTTCAGTCTGGGCATATTTGCGCTGTATCTTGCTGATATTTCACAAAATATGAGTGTCCTTCTAATACAGATACAGATGTTCTATTTTTATATTCTCTTGGGCATTTCAATTGTGATTTTGAATAGAAACAAATTAAATGGAAAGGGAATCTCCAAAGGTTCAGTGCTCACTGGCAGATCTTTTATACTATGACTTCCATTCTCTCAGTACTTTCAAGAGTTTCCTCAACAAGTACATTGATAGGGAACACACTGAGAATTGCATATCTTGAGAGCACTTCCTGTTCTGTCCCCTCCCCCCATTTAAAACTAGTGTGATGAAATACTTAAGCTACACTGTTTGTCTTAGTTCCAGCTGCCTAGAAAACAGAGCCCAGGTAAAGCTTAAGTACTAATTCTTCATAGCAACAGTCAAGGAAAAGGGACATGAGACAGGAAAGGATGGAAAGCAAATAGAAGGTGGTACATTAAACAGTCAGCCCAGCTGTCACTTGGCCATGCACATCATCACTGGACAGGCAATAAATACTGCCAGGCCGGATAAGGTGGCTCATGCCTGTAATCCCAGTACTTTGGGAGGCCGAGGCAGGTGGACCACCTGAGGTCGGGAGTTCAAGGCTAGACTGACCAACATGGAGAAGCCCCATCTCTACTAAAAATACAAAATTAGCCAGGCATAGTGGCACATGCCTATAATCCCAGCAACTCTGGAGGCTGAGGCAGGACAATCACTTGAACCCGGGAGGCGGAGGTTGCGGTGAGCCAAGATCATACCATTGCATTCCAGCCTGAGCAACAAGAGTGAAACTCCGTCTCAAAAAAAAAAAAAAAAAAGAAGAAGAAGAAAAAGAAAGAAAAGAAAAGAAATACTGCCTTGTAACAATCTGTTAGAGGTGGAAAATAGAAAACTCATCTGCCTGTCTAGTAGCCAGCCTTTAAGATAGCCCTTAATTATATCTATATGTGTGTGTGTGTGTGTGTGTGTGTGTGTGTGTGTTTCTAAACTTTTTTTACAAAAATGAGAGGACACAGGCCAGGTGCAGTGGCTTATGCCTGTAATCCCAACACTTTGGGAGGCCAAGGCAGGTGGATCACCTGAGGTCAGGTGTTCAAGACCAGCCTGGCCAACATGGTGAAACCCAGTCCCTACTAATAATACAAAAATTAACTGGGCATGGTGGCACAAATCCGTAATTCCAGCTACTCAGGAGGCTGAAGCAGGAGAATTGTTTGAACCTGGGAGGCAAAAGCTGCAGTGAGCTGAGATCACACCATTGCACTCCAGTCTGGGCAATAAGAGTGGAACTCCATCACCAAAAAAAAAAAAGAGAGTGAGAAAGAGAGACAGGACACTATATACGCTTGTTTCACTTACATACGAGACCATATGTATCTACCTCACCCTTTTTAATGGTAGCATAATATTCCATTGTATGGATATATAATAATTTATTTAACGATCCTCGTGTTTAAGTTGTTTCCACTGCTTTGCTATTCTAAATAATGATGCAGTGAATACCCTTTCATATGTCTTTGTGCAAATATATGAGTTTATCTACTAGATAAATTCCCAGAAGGGGAACTGCTGGATCAAAAGCTATGTGCATTTCACATTTCTATAAAATGGCACTCCAAATGTTTGTTCCACTTTATGTTCTAATCAGCATTATATAAGAGTGTCTCCATGAAAAAATGCTCATCATCACTGGCCATCAGAGAAATGCAAATCAAAACCACAATGAGATACCATCTCACACCAGTTAGAATGGCGATCATTAAAAAGTCAGGAAACAACAGGTGCTGGAGAGGATGTGGAGAAATAGGAACACTTTTACACTGTTGGTGGGAGTGTAAACTAGTTCAACCATTATGGAAAACAGTATGGCGATTCCTCAAGGATCTAGAACTAGATGTACCATATGACCCAGCCATCCCATTACTGGGTATATACCCAAAGGATTATAAATTATGCTGCTATAAAGACATATGCACACGTATGTTTATTGCAGCACTATTCACAATAGCAAAGACTTGGAATCAACCCAAATGTCCATCAGTGACAGATTGGATTAAGAAAATGTGGCACATATACACCATGGAATACTATGCAGCCATAAAAAAGGATGAGTTTGTGTCCTTTGTAGGGACATGGACGCAGCTGGAAACCATCATTCTTAGCAAACTATCACAAGAACAGAAAACCAAACACCGCATGTTCTCACTCATAGGTGGGAACTGAACAATGAGATCACTTGGACTCGGGAAGGGGAACATCACACACCGGGGCCTATCATGGGGAGGGGGGGAGGGGGGAGGGATTGCATTGGGAGTTATACCTGATGTAAATGACGAGTTGATGGGTGCAGCACACCAACATGGCACAAGTATACATATGTAACAAACCTGCACGTTATGCACATGTACCCTACAACTTAAAGTATAATAATAATAAATAAATTATTTTAAAAAAAAGAGTGTCTCTTTTCCATACCTCTCCTAACATACTGTATAATCAAACATTATTTTTGTCAACCTGAAATGAAAATGAGGTCTTATTTTGTTTTAACTTGAACTTTCTTACTATGAATAAAGTTGATCAGTTTCAAGATAACGAATAAATAGGTTTCTTACTCCTTCTCTAGAAAATCACCTCAAAACAACAAAAAAAAAATAGAAAACTGCACCTTGAATGAAAGTAGGAAACAGCTATAACCCAGAATCATGGTACATGAAAATGAAAAGTAGGTAGAGGAAATAGAAGTGTTCTGGCTCAGGAATAGTACTCAAACTCAGGAGGTTCCAGGATTCCTTTAGAGATTAATATCATTGAACATCCTAACACTGTCCATTGTTCTCCATCATCCTCAGATACTGATGTTTTAACCTCTGGCCTATCACCTCAGGACCATAAATGGCTGATCTAGGTATAAAAACGACGTCCGTACTTCCCATTCAAGGTCAGGAAGCAAGGGAGCATAAGCTGGGGAGCTGTAAGCAAGTTCTCCTATATCCCATCTCTTATATCAGAAAGAAACTCCTCCCCAGAAGTCCTCCCAGAATATTTCCCTGTATATTCTTAGTCAGAACTGGGTCCCATGTCCATCCTTAGATGTAAAGAAGTCTAGGCAGGGTGTGGTGGCTCACGCCTGTAATCCCAGCACTTTGGGAGGCTGAGGCTGGCGGATCATGAGGTCAGGAGATCAAGACCATCCTGGCTAACACAGTGAAACCCCATCTCTACTAAAAATACAAAAAATTAACCGAGTGTGGTGGCACGTGCCTACTCGGGAGGTTGAGGCAGGAGAATTGCTTGAACCCGGGAGGCAGAGATTGCAGGGAGCTGAGATTACGCCACTGCACTCCAGCCTGGGCAACAGAGTGAGACTTTGTCTCAATTGAAAAAAAAGAAGTCTAAAAATTGGGAATCTGACAAAGGGGACCAATTGCTTTGATATCAATTGTTGACTAATAAATCACCCCCAAGTGAGTGGCTTAAAAAACAATTACGATATTATTATCTCTCATTGTTTGTGGGACTGACTGGGATCAGCTAGGCAGTCTTGTTTGGGATCTGGCCACAGTAGTGGTCATATGCTGGTGCTGGACCATCTGAAGACTCACTCATTCACATATCTGATGCCTGGGTTGAGAAGATAAATAGCTGAGGCTGTAACAACTGGGGGTCCTTGAACATCTCACTATATTTCTTTTTTGTTTGTTTGTTTTTGTTTTTGTTTTTGTTTTTGTTTTTGTTTTAATTTATTTATTATTATTAAACTTCAAGTTGTAGGGTACATGTGCACAACGTGCAGGTTTGCTACATATGTATACTTGTGCCATGTTGGTGTGCTGCACCCATCAACTCGTCATTTACATCAGGTATAACTCCCAATGCAATCCCTCCCCCCTCCCCCCTCCCCATGATAGGCCTCGGTGTGTGATGTTCCCCTTCCCGAGTCCAAGTGATCTCATTGTTCAGTTCCCACCTACGAGTGAGAACATGCGGTGTTTGGTTTTCTGTTCTTGTGATAGTTTGCTAAGAATGATGGTTTCCAGCTGCATCCATGTCCCTACAAAGGACACAAACTCATCCTTTTTTATGGCTGCATAGTATTCCATGGTGTATATGTGCCACATTTTCTTAATCCAATCTGTCACTGATGGACATTTGGGTTGATTCCAAGTCTTTGCTATTGTGAATAGTGCTGCAATAAACATACGTGTGCATGTGTCCTTATAGCAGCATAATTTATAATCCTTTGGGTATATACCCAGTAATGGGATGGCTGGGTCATATGGTACATCTAGTTCTAGATCCTTGAGGAATCGCCATACTGTTTTCCATAATGGTTGAACTAGTTTACACTCCCACCAACAGTGTAAAAGTGTTCCTATTTCTCCACATCCTCTCCAGCACCTGTTGTTTCCTGACTTTTTAATGATCGCCATTCTACTGGTGTGAGATGGTATCTCATTGTGGTTTTGATTTGCATTTCTCTGATGGCCAGTGATGATGAGCATTTTTTCATGTGTCTGTTGGCTGTATGAATGTCTTCTTTTGAGAAATGTCTGTTCATATCCTTTGCTTCCATTCACAATTGCTTCAAAGAGAATAAAATACCTAGGAATCCAACTTACAAGGGATGTAAAGGACCTCTTCAAGGAGAACTACAAACCACTGCTCAGTGAAATCAAAGAGGACACAAACAAATGGAAGAACATACCATGCTCATGGATAGGAAGAATCAATATCGTGAAAATGGCCATACTGCCCAAGGTAATTTATAGATTCAATGCCATCCCCATCAAGCTACCAATGAGCTTCTTCACAGAATTGGAAAAAACTGCTTTAAAGTTCATATGGAACCAAAAAAGAGCCCGCATCTCCAAGACAATCCTAAGTCAAAAGAACAAAGCTGGAGGCATCACGCTACCTGACTTCAAACTATACTACAAGGCTACAGTAACCAAAACAGCATGGTACTGGTACCAAAACAGAGATATAGACCAATGGAACAGAACAGAGTCCTCAGAAATAATACCACACATCTACAGCCATCTGATCTTTGACAAACCTGAGAGAAACAAGAAATGGGGAAAGGATTCCCTATTTAATAAATGGTGCTGGGAAAACTGGCTAGCCATAAGTAGAAAGCTGAAACTGGATCCTTTCCTTACTCCTTATACGAAAATTAATTCAAGATGGATTAGAGACTTAAATGTTAGACCTAATACCATAAAAATCCTAGAGGAAAACCTAGGTAGTACCATTCAGGACATAGGCATGGGCAAAGACTTCATGTCTAAAACACCAAAAGCAACGGCAGCAAAAGCCAAAATTGACAAATGGGATCTCATCAAACTAAAGAGCTTCTGCACAGCAAAAGAAACTACCATCAGAGTGAACAGGCAACCTACAGAATGGGAGAAAATTTTTGCAATCTACTCATCTGACAAAGGGCTAATATCCAGAACCTACAAAGAACTCAAACAAATTTACAAGAAAAAAACAAACATCTCACTATATTTCTATGTAGTCTCTCTGCATAATCTTCTGGACTTCCTGCATGGATACTCAGGGATTCAAGGGCACATGTCCTGAGGGAAAAAAAAGCTAGACAAAAGTCATATTGCCTTTTATGACACAGCAATGCTTACACTATCTTCTATTTGTTAAATGAGTCACAAAGATCTGTTCAGTGTCAAGAGGAGAGGAAACAGACCATCTCATGATGATGAAGTGACAAATTACAGTAAAAGCATGTCGGACTATAAATATCGTGGCCATTTTTGGAAAATATAATATGCCTCAATTGGCTTTTAGAAATCACAATTCATCCTGAGCAACTGGGAATTGCAGTGTACTCAGGGTTCTGCAGCTCTAACTAAAAATTAGGGTTCGTCATACATTGTTGGTGAAAATGTAAAATGGTGCAGTTACTATTGGAAAAAAACTGCTTTAAAGTTCATATGGAACCAAAAAAGAGCCCGCATCTCCAAGACAATCCTAAGTCAAAAGAACAAAGCTGGAGGCATCACGCTACCTGACTTCAAACTATACTACAAGGCTACAGTAACCAAAACAGCATGGTACTGGTACCAAAACAGAGATATAGACCAATGGAACAGAACAGAGTCCTCAGAAATAATACCACACATCTACAGCATCTGATCTTTGACAAACCTGAGAAAAACAAGAAATGGGGAAAGGATTCCCTATTTAATAAATGGTGCTGGGAAAATTGGCTAGCCATAAGTAGAAAGCTGAAACTGGATCCTTTCCTTACTCCTTATACGAAAATTAATTCAAGATGGATTAGAGACTTAAATGTTAGACCTAATACCATAAAAACCCTAGAGGAAAACCTAGGTAGTACCATTCAGGACATAGGCATGGGCAAAGACTTCATGTCTAAAACACCAAAAGCAACGGCAGCAAAAGCCAAAATTGACAAATGGGATCTCATTAAACTAAAGAGCTTCTGCACAGCAAAAGAAACTACCATCAGAGTGAACAGGCAACCTACAGAATGGGAGAAAATTTTTGCAATCTACTCATCTGACAAAGGGCTAATATCCAGAACCTACAAAGAACCCAAACAAATTTACAAGAAAAAAACAAACAACCCCATCCAAAAGTGGGCAAAGGATATGAACAGACATTTCTCAAAAGAAGATATTCATACAGCCAACAGACACATGAAAAAATGCTCATCATCACTGGCCATCAGAGAAATGCAAATCAAAACCACAATGAGATACCATCTCACACCAGTTAGAATGGCAATCATTAAAAAGTCAGGAAACAACAGGTGCTGGAGACGATGTGGAGAAATAGGAACACTTTTACACTGTTGGTGGGACTGTAAACTAGTTCAACCATTATGGAAAACAGTATGGTGATTCCTCAAGGATCTAGAACTAGATGTACCATATGACCCAGCCATCCCATTACTAGGTATATACCCAAAGGATTATAAATCATGCTGCTATAAAGACACATGCACACGTATGTTTATTGCGGCACTATTCACAATAGCAAAGACTTGGAATCAACCCAAATGTCCATCAGTGACAGACTGGATTAAGAAAATGTGGCACATATACACCATGGAATACTATGCAGCCATAAAAAAGGATGAGTTTGTGTCCTTTGTAGGGACATGGACGCAGCTGGAAACCATCATTCTTAGCAAACTATCACAAGAACAGAAAACCAAACACCGCATGTTCTCACTCGTAGGTGGGAACTGAACAATGAGGTCACTTGGACTCGGGAAGGGGAACATCACACACCGGGGCCTATCATGGGGAGGGGGGAGGGGGCAGGGATTGCATTGGGAGTTATACCTGATGTAAATGACGAGTTGATGGGTGCAGCACAGCAAGATGGCACAAGTATACATATGTAACAAACCTGCACGTTATGCACATGTACCCTAGAACTTAAAGTATAATAATAATAATAAATAAATTTAAAATAAATAAATAAATAAATAAAAAGAAAACAGTTTGATGGGTCCTCAAAAAGTTAAACATAGAATTACCACATGACCCAGCAATTCTACTCCTATGTATATACCCAAGAGAACTGAAAACAGGAACAAAACCTTGTATACAAATGTTCATAGCAGCATTATTCATAGTAGCCAAAAACTGGAAATAACCCAAATGTCAATCAAATGATGAATGGAGAAACAAAATGTGGTATGTCCATATAATTAATTATTCTTCAGCCATAAAAAGAAATAAAGTAGTAATAGGTTCCATAACACGGGTGAACTTTAAAAACGTTGTGTTAAGTGAAAGAAGTCAGGTGCAAAAGGTCACATATTCTATGATTCCATTTATATGAAATGTTCAGAATAGGAAATTCCATAGAGACACAAAGCAGAATCATGGTTGCTAGGGATTATGGGGAGGGTAGAATAGTAGTTGAATGCCTAATAGGTACAGGGTTTCTCTTTGAGAGTGATGAAAATGTTCTAGAATTAGTGGTGATGATTGCACAATGTTGTGAATGTACTAAAACCTACTGAATTACACACTTTAAAATAGTTAAATGGTGAATTTATTACATGTAAATTTTACCTTAATTTTTAAAATACAGGGCACGGTAACTCACGCCTGTAATCCCAACACTTTGGGAGGCAGAGGTGGGCAGATCACGAGGTCAGGAGATTGAGACCATCCTGGCTAAAGGATGAAACCCTGTCTCTACTAAAAACACAAAAACAAAATTAGCCGGACGTGGTGGCGGGCGCCTGTAGTCCCAGCTACTCTGGAGGCTGAGGCAAGAGAATGGCGGGAACCCAGGAGGTGGAGCTTGTAGTGAGCCAAGATCGCGCCACTGCACTCCAGCCTGGGCAACAGAAGGAGACTCCGTCTCAAAAAAAAAAAAAAAAAAAATTACAGGTTCAGTTAGCTAGGAAGTGAAAGAATCAATGATTGGCAGCCAACTTTTTGAAGAAGAGTTTTATGAAGAAGAGAAACCCTAGCGGCCTGAAAAACATATTTATTTCTCTCTCATTTTTGAAATATATCATTTGCGTGGTACAGAATTCCATGCTGACACATTTTTCTTCCAGTGTGTTAAAGAGGCCACTCCACTGTCTTCTAACTTACACAGATTTGATCAGAAGTCTACTGTAATTCTTATCTTTGTTACTCTTTATATAATGTTTCCTTTTTTCTCACACCACCTTTAGCATCTTTGTCTTCCTTTCTCAGCAGTTCAAATAACATACGTCTAGGTCTATTCTTCAGTGTTCATCCTGGTTAGTATTCTCTAAGCTTCTTGGATTTTCAACTTGGTATTTATCATCAATTTTGAAAATTTCAGACAGGCATGGTGGCTTATGACTGTAATCCCAACACTTTGGGAGGCCAAGGTGGGAGGATCACTTGAGCCCAGGAATTCAAGACCAGCCTGGGCAACATAGGGAAACCCCTATCTCTACAAAAAATAAAAAATTAACTGGGTGAGATGGTGCGTGCCTATAGTCCCAGCTACTCAGGATGCTAAGATGGGAGGGTCTCTTGAGGCTGAGAGGTCGAGGCTACAGTGAACCATCATCATGCCATTGCACTCCAGTCTGGGTGAGAATGAGACCCTGTCTCAAAAAAAAGTTGTTTTTCTTTTTTTTTTTTTGAAAAACCCTTGGCCATTACTTCTTCAAATATTTCTTCTGTTCCATCATCTTTCTTTTCTCCTGGGATGTCAATTGCATATATGTGTGATTGTTTAATATTGTGCAACAGCTCTTGAATGCTCTGTTCTGGTATTGTTTTGCTTTTTTCACTTTTTTCTTTCTGTTTCATGTTGGATAATTTCTATGGAATTATCTTCAGGTTCACTTAATTTTTCCTCTACTGTGGAGGAAAAAAACTACTACTGGTGAGCCTGACAAAAGCAACCTTTATCTATGTAACCATGTTTCCTACTTCCAGAATTTCCATTTTATTCTTTCTTAGAGTTGCCATCTCTCTGATGAAATTACCTATCTGATCAGGAAGGCTGTCTACCATTTCCACTAGATCCTTTAACATATTAAATATAGTTCCTTAAGTTTCTCTTTCTGATAATTCCAATATATGTATCATATATCTAAGTCTGGTTATATTAATTGCTTTATCTCTTTTTTTTTTTTTTTTTTTTTTTTTTTTTTGAGAGGGAGTCTCTTACTCCATCACCCAGGCTGGACTGCAGTGGCACAATCTCAGCTCACTGCAACCTCTGCCCCCGGGTTCAAGGGACTCTCCTGTCTCAGTCTCCTGAGTAGCTGGGATTATAGGCATCTGCCACTGCGCCCAGCTAATTTTTGTATTTTTAGTAGAGACGGGGTTTCACCATCTTGGTCAGGCTGGTCTTGAACTCCTGACCTCATTATCCACTGGCCAAGGCCTCCCAAGGTGCTGGGATTTCAGGCGTGAGCCACGGCGCCTGGCCTACTTTGTCGCTTTATAGTGTGGTGATTTTCTCTTGCTTCTTCATATGCCTTGTACCAATATTTTGTTGAAAACTGGACATCTGGGCAGGGCGTGGTGGCTCATGCTTGTGATTCTGGCACTTTGGGAGGCCGAGGCGGGTGAATCACGAGGTCAGGAGTTTGAGACCAGCCTGGCCAATGTGGTGAAATCCCATCTCTACTAAAAATACAAAAAATTAGCTGGGCATGGTGGCAGGCACCTGTAATCCCAGCTACTTGGGAGGCTGAGGCAGGAGAATCGCTTGAACCCAGGAGGCGGAGCTTGCAGTGAGCTGAGATCACACCATTGCACTTCAGCCCTGGCAACCAAGTGAGACTCCATCTCAAAAAGAAAGAAAGAAAAAGAAAGAAAGAAAGAAAGAAAAAGAAAGAAAGAAAGAAAGAAAGAAAGAAAGAAAGAAAGAAAGAAAGAAAGAAAGAAAGAAAGAAAGAAAGAAAGAAAGAAAGAAAGAAAGAAAGAAAGAAAGAAAAGAAAGAAAGAAAAAAAGAAAAAAGAAAGAGAGAGAGAGAAAGAAAGAAAGAAAGAGAGAAAGCTGGACATCTATTGTAAGGGAGTAAAGACTGAGTTAAATCATTTTTATACCTGAAAATCATCACCCCTTTCCTTCTGCTAGGACTTTAGTATGTGAGTCTAGTAGGGAGCTGAGCTGTGTTTGGTTTTTGTTCTTGCTATGTTACTGTCAGTACATAACAGGCTCCAGGTTTCTCTAATATTACTTTGTGTTTATGGTTGAGGCTGGTTTGCCAGAGGTTTGCTCAGTGTCATCCTCCATGCTCTTGATGCTATTTCAGCAGTAGACTGCAGTTGTTACTTAATGCTTATTAGCCTGGTTGGTCAGGGTGGGGAGATCCTGTTTTTCTGATTCAGCTTCAGTTTTAGACAGGCACTGTGCCCCTGAGTCTCAGGGCAGGGCCTTCTCCCTGATCCTATGCCACCCCCAGCTGGAATACTTCTGACGGTCTGGGGCCTACAGACCCTTTTTCCAGCTGCAATGGGTCTTCATCTATACGTGATTTATGGCCTAACGACAGGACTTACTGCCCTTTTGTTTCCATAAGGAAGAATCTGGGAAGGGCTTGGTGCCTTTCCCCTCAGCAGCTGCTCTTTCTTTTCCCCAGGCCTGTACCACGAGGTATATTTTTTCAGGACTCTCACACTACCCCAGTCTTTCCTGGGAATACACAGTAAGGTTCGTGGAAAGGACCCTGCGAGTGTGAATCCTCCCTGTACTTGTAAGTCCCAGCATTTCTGTATTCTCATGCTGGGCTACAGTTGGCCTTTAGCAATTCATTAAAACTTTTATCTGGATTCTTACAAGTTGATGGGAGGGGAGTGGGGGAGTCGGCTCCAAATAAGCAAGTGCACCTGTGCCACATCTCCGTCAAGATGTCTTTCCTTAGATTAAGGTTAATTGGGTTGACCTAGAACTTCATCTTGCTAACAAATTCAAGAAAAGTTGTGAATTTGCAGAGTGTCTTGTGATTTTTTTTCTTTTTGTATGTGTGATTTCTTTTGTTGTAAGAGTGAAAGTAATGCTACTTCCAACTTTCCTTTCTCAGGAATCCAGAAGCCCGAGAAACCCTACTTTGTAGTTAAATCTCTGTTAGATGTACTTCAATGTAATTCTTAACTAACACAGATTCTAACCATTCATTTATCAAAAATAATGAAATCATGAGTACCTGAAGAATTATAACTTTTTTTATAACTTCAGGAAGGGATAAACCTTTCTTAGTGTGACTTAAAACACAGAAGCCATGGTCGGGCACAGTAGTACATACCTGTAATAGCAGCACTTTGGAGGGCTGAGGCAGGAGGATAGCTTGAGACTAGGGGCTAAAAACCATCCTGGGTAACACAGGAGACCCCCATCTCTACAAAATAATAATTAGCCAGGTATGGTGGCACGTGCCTGTGATCCCAGCTACTAGAGAGGCTGAGATGGGAAGATCGCTTGAGCCCAAGAGATCAAGGTTGCAATGAGCCATAATGGCACCACTGAAATCCAGCGTAGCAACAGAGTGAGACTCTGACTCAAAAAAAAAAAAAAAAAAAAAAAAGACCCACAGAAACCATAAAATAAAAGACTAATAAATTCAACTACATAAAATCCAAAAATTTATGTGTGGCAAAAATTCATCATAAATATCAAATGACAAACTGAGAAAAAGTATTTCTGATACATATATAGTTAATTTCTTAATATTAAAAAACACTTATACATCCACAAGTGATTTTTGCCCAATAATCTGTGAGCTAAGAATAGGAAAAGATATTTCACAGAAAAGAAACAAAAAGGTGATTATTGTAGCTTCAAACAAATTTATAAATATATAAAATACAATTTTTCACTTCTCATATCGACAAAGATAAAAAATTTGATAATATTGAGTCAACAAACATAGGAAGACAGGCACCCTTACATAGTTTTGGTGAGATTGCCAATTCATACAATTGATAGGCAATTATGCAATATCAACATTTAAAATATACACACGCTTTGACCCATTAATTCAACTCTTAGGAATTTCTCCTAGTTATATACTCATACCAGTGTACAAGAACTTATACACATGAGATTCATGTCAGTGTCATTTGGTAGAACAAAAAAACTTTAAAGAAATATCCACGGATATAGGATTGAAAATAAGTTATGTTATAGTTTTACCAAAGAAGACTGTACAAACATTAAAGAAAATTATATACAGGAGGTATATTCATAATAATTAATAGTAAAACAAGAAAAGGGAAAACAGTATCTAGCATGTTTCTATTTATGAAGAAAATATATCAATTTATTTATGCTTCCCAGGCTAAATTAATTCTGAAAGATACATGAGTATTGAGGAAACTCTCCAGGAAATTAGTTTGGGAGGCAAAGATTTCTTTGTGGAGTAATACCCCATAAGCACAGAGAACCAAAGCAGCAAAAATGGACAAATGGGATCATGTCAAGTTAAAAACCTTCTGCACAGCAAAGGAAATCAACAAAGTGAAGAGACAACCCCAGAATGGGAGAAAATATACTTACAAACTATTCATCTGGACAAGGAATTAATAACTAGAACATATAAGGAGCTCAAACAACTCATTAGGAAAAAAAATCTAATAATCCTATTGAAAAATGGGCAAAAGATCTGAAAAGATATTTCTCAAAAGAAGACATGCAAATTGCAAACAGGTCTATGAAAAGGTGCTCAACGTCAGTGATCATCAGAGAAATGCAAATCAAAACTACACTGAGATATCATCTCACCCTAGTTAAAATGATTTTTATCCAAAAGACAGGCAATAATGAATGCTGGCAAGGATGTGGAAAAAAAGAGAACCCTTGTACACTGTTGGTGGGAATGTAAATTAGTACAGCTACTATGGAGACCAGTATGGAGGCTCCCCCCCCGAAAAAAACTAAAAATAGGCTCATACCTGTAATCCCAACACTTTAGGAAGCTGAGGTGGGAGGATCACCTGAGCCTAAGAGTTCAAGACCAACCCGGGCAATAAAGTGAGACCTCGTCTCTACAAAAAAAAAAAAAAAAAAAAAAAAAAAAATCCAAAAATTAGCTGACTATGGTGGTGCATTTCTGTGGTCCCAGCTACCTGGGAGGCTGAGGCAGGAGGATTGCTTGAGTTCAGGAGGCTGAGTCTCCAGTGAGCCATGATCACACCACTGCACTCCAGCCTGGGTAACAAAGCAAAAACCTGTCTTAAAAAAAGAAAAACAAAACTAAAAATACAACTACTATATGATCCAGCAATACACTGCTAGGCATATCACCAAAAGAAAGGAAATCAGTATGTTGAAGAGATATCTGCACACCTATGTTTACACAATAGCCAAGATTTGGAAGCAAACTAAATGTCCATCAACAGATGAATGGATAAAGAAAATGTGGTACACATACACAATGCAGTGCTATTCAGCCATAAAAAAAGACTGAGATCCTGTCATTTGCAACAACATGGATGGAACTGAAGAACATTATGTTAAGTGAAATAAGCCAGGCATGGCAAAATAATTTTGCATGTTCTCATTCATTTGTGGGAGCTAAAAATTAAAACAATTGGCCAGGCGCAGTGGCTCAAGCCTGTAATCCCAGCACTTTGGGAGGCCAAGACGGGCGGATCACAAGGTCAGGAGATCGAGACCATCCTGGCTAACCCGGTGAAACCCCGTCTCTACTAAAAAATACAAAAAACTAGCCGGGCGAGGTGGCGGGCACCTGTAGTCCCAGCTACTCGGGAGGCTGAGGCAGAATGGCGTAAACCCGGGAGGCGGAGCTTGCAGTGAGCTGAGATCCGGCCACTGCACTCCAGCCTGGGCTACGGAGCAAGACTCCATCTCAAAAAAAAAAAAAAAAAAAAAAAAATTAAAACAATTGAACTCATGGAGATAGAGAATAGAATGATGGTTACCAGAGGCTGGGAAAGGTAGTGGGGTGGGGTTTGGGGGTTTGGGTGGGAGAAGGGCAAAATGGTTAATGTATACAAAAATGTATACAAATGGTTAATGTATAAAAAAAGTTAGATAGAATAAATAGGACCTAGTATTTGATAGCACAACAGGGTGGTTACAGTCAACAATTATTATTATACATTTTCAAATAACTATAAGTGTAATTGGAATGTTTGTAACACAAGAAACGTTAAATGCTTGAGGTGAGGGCTACCCCATTTACTCTGATGTGATTATTATGCATTGTATGCCTGTATCAAAATATCTCATGTACCCCATAAATATATACACTTACTATGTACCCATAAAAATAAAAACACTTTTTAAAAGAGAGACACATGATGAAGAAAAATAGGAGGAGATAAGGATGAGAAAGAGACAGCTGTACACCTCTTCTGCCTTTTAAATTTTGTGCCATGTATAAGTATGCTTACTTTAAAAAAAAAAAAAGTCTTAGGGATTGAAATAAAATAGATACAAAAGCCCTGCCTCCATCAAGAGGCCTCTATCCCTGATCCTCCAATCTTTCCCACAATTGCTCTCCAGTCCACCCTTCTGCGTTCTGCTAGAGATACACTGCATTTCTTATTGCCAAATGAACTCTATGGCCCATTCCCTAGTTTCAGCATGAGCCGGTAAGTTTTTCTCCCACCAGAGAGAGTCTTTTTACCCACAGCCTGCAATGTTAAACTTAACTTCAACTACCCAGGAGCCCTCTCTGATGGCCGTGATCCTCACTATGATTTCTCTTTTCTGAAATGGAATGTTTGTGGCCAGAGCCTTATAAATGAGTATAAAAGTCTACTTGTACTGATTGTTGGCTCTTGCTTTGTATGAATTAGTCTTGTCTTTGAACTACATTTTTAAGTATCTTGAGAGCAGAAAGCCAAGCTCAAATGTCTTTGTATTCTCAACACTCCCCAGCTTAGGGGAAGCACATATTGGGTGTTTACCACATCTGCTGGGTGGGCTGAATACTGAGGAAGGACCAAATAGCCTCTTCAGAGATTTCGAGCCCAAAGGTTTCTTGGCCTGAGACCACCATTACCAGAGCAAGACTCGCTCAAGGAAATTCAGGAATACTGGGAATACTGAGGTATTGGAGGCATATCACAATATCTACAAAAGCTAAGCAGGTAAATCAATAGTCTGGCTATGAAAGTAATGGGCCCTGAAGCAGAATTGGAAAACACATGCCCTGCCTAAAAATTTACGAAATCCAGATGTGAGAAAAATAAACAACAACGAAAAAGACCTCCTCAGGCAAACAGCATACATCCAACCATGAACAGCAACTAGTCACTTGTGACCCACAGTCAGAACTGGCCGCTAACCCATCTCTGCCGGCATTCATCTCCCTCAGCATGAACGTGCCTCCATGGAAGATAGCATTTACAATCTCTCCCAACGCATCTGCAAGCTTTAGACCACACAGACCAGATACATACGACCACTTTGGCCTCTCCCTACTACCCTACCACATCAGCCATGGTCCCCTTCCTGCTCCTCTGTTACTAATCACCCATTGCCTGAAACATCAAAGATCTTCATTTCCAAGCCATAAGCAGACTCCACCCTCCCTAAATTCATGTGTGCTTCTCAGGTATATTTCCAAAACAAGTGGGAGAGTTAGTGGAGGTTCCTCTGGCCTAACCGCCCCTTCTCATAAGGTGCCCCCTATGCCAAAGCACTCAGTTCTCTGAGGATAGGTGACCATACAGTTGTGAAGGACAGAGCCGAGCCATCAGGCTGGTATAGGGAGTGGAGAGTGAAGACGGACTAGGAAATAGACACTGCTTGTGGCACCTTCGGTGCCAGGCTCAAAACACCCTCATCTACAGACTGAATCACCACATGAGGTTTCCTACTACATGTGCCTTATGAAACAGGAGGGCTTTGTGATGCAGTCCTAGTTCCATCCTCTGTGAGGTGGACATGACAAGGCCTAGCACTGGGAGTCATTAGGCACCAGAACTCTGAATGCCGAGATATAGGGATGGCTGATCTCATGCTAATGAGGTTTAGACCATGTTGAGTCCTACTTTTGTTCTGTGGGATGTTGGATATCCCTTATACACCTATGGCTCCATCTTCATCATTATTCTAATCATCTGGCAAGTGAAAAGGAGCCACCATGAATTGAGTTCGGAAACTAAAAGGAGCTGCTGCCGGGTAGGGCTATGATCCCGACTGAATTAAGCCTCAGATAAGAAGCTTATAAGTTCTTAGCGTCCCCCCTTATAATCCCCACCCCACAATTTTTATAGCATACTTTCAGTTACCTTTGTGTAATACTTTTCTTCTTAGAGACTATAATTCCTTACCAGGCCCTTCCCGCAACATACTCTGATTGAAAAGCCAAGAACCTCTCTATTTGGCCTGGGTTGAGAACTAGATAATATGGAGTCTATTTTGCTGGATCTCGGAAGATCTCTGAACACCGGGAATTTTTCTGGTTGGCAGGCTTCATAAGCAGAAGTTATTTTATTGTTAGAACCATTTACCCTTTCGTCTGTTCTGCTTTTCCTCCTGTGTCATCCTCAGCATCCAGCAGTACTTCTCTGGGAATCAGATGGGAGACAGAGAATTTGGAAAAGCCTCCAAGTGAATCAGAAATAAGCAGAGAAGGAAAATGGGGTAAAAAGGTGGAATAGGCAAAAGAAATCCAGGAGAGTATATAAAATAGATAGATATATTGAAAGGGAGTGGAAAATGTATGTAAGTTTTGTCTCATTTTGGACATGAGAAAGAAAATGGTGTCCCAGCTTCACATTCTAATGTTTTTGTCTTTTAAGTGTCACCAAAAAGTCAGGCAAAGAGCTAGAGGTGCAGCATCAACAGGTAAAGTTCCAATCTCTCCTCTGACTCCCTTCCACTGTGGGTATTTCCCATGAATCCTGTCCCTTTATGATCCCTGGAGCCAAGAGCCAGGTGCTCTGCCACTGAAGACTCCAATTCCCCAGACTGAAACTTCCATGGGTGGGAAATCATAACTCGAGAATGTTCCAAAATCCTGTACCTCAATGCCCTGGAAATGAAGAATTAAGAAAGTAGAGCAGATGTTCTTAATTGTATAACTTACTAGTTTTATGACCCTGTGGAAGTCATTTCATCTCTCATTCTTATCCACAAAATGAGCAAAACACTGACAATCCTGCCTCATTCACATTGTGGTTGTAAAAATCAAATGAAATTAGATATGGGACATTGTGTTATAGTGATGCTGTACTCAGACATGCCTTAGAGTACTGACTTTTCAGGATTGTAGTCTTTTCTTGGTGAGAGTCAAAGGCCTTACTATTCAGCCTCCTGTAGGATGCCTATGAAATTATCCCATGCCATGTAACACTGTCTCCTCGTTCCTCAGTTAGGAGACGTTCCCTAGAAGAAGAAGCTGAGAAGCCACAGAAGCTGCTCTCCATCATTAAAAGGTGATCTATTGCTCTTTGCACTCTATCAACAACCAGCCTGGCCTATGATGATTTCTTGATTTGGCCTGGGGCAGGACTAAGGAGAAGGATAATGGCTGGGAGGGAGACATACACAGTGGAAGCAGGGACACTGGTTGAGAGGGTTGCCAGGGAAGAGTGTGGATCACATGTCTCAGGAGGGATGAGCTGCCCAGTTCAGCTCTGTGCTAGGGTAACAGCAGTTCCACAATTCAGGATTTTACTAGTGCATAATTCATAAAACATATTACATGAGGTGCACTCAGCCATGAGATAAGTTACCCAGCTAAGAGAATGGGTTTTGAAAAAGGAAGTCATCCTTGTCTTACTCTCTTTATACTCTTTCAAGGGAATAAAGCTACACCCTTTCAAGGGAAAATACCTGACACTGGCTAGACTCTGCTGACATGACCTCCTCTGGTTCTGTCTTTAGTGAGGCCAGTACTTGGGACACTCCTTAGACAGGAGTCTATTATTTTATCCTCTCCTTAAGAGCTCCAGAGAACAGGACTGGTTCCTGAGAGATGCTAGGTATAACATTAGGGGTACCAAATACCCCAGAATGCAGAAGTCCCACAAGGACCTCATTTCCCACAGCTTGGAAGTACTGAATACAGGCTTTGGATTTCTTAGCCTCAAATGAGACTTATCTGGGTTCTAACTGGTGATGTTCCTGGTGATGCCCCATCAGCTAACCGCCTGGCTCCATTCTCCTAGTTCAGCTTTTCAACAAGGTCAACAGAGAACTGACTCCAGCTCCCAGCCCCTCTGACGGCCATGCCCTCCCATGGGTTGTCTGAAGGCTTGCCCAACAAGCTCCAGACCATCAGCCCAGCCCACCACAGCTTGCCAAATGGAATTTTCTTAGAAAGGAAAGTAGAGAGGTAGATAAGAAGATGGTATAGGCCCCAGGATTTTCAGGACTGGGAAAGGAGAGTGCCAACTCCAGCCCACACTCTTCCAAGAAGGCAGATGTCACTCCATTGTTAATTTTGCTATGTTTCCCTTCCCAGCCAGGGCTGGCTTCCTCCGGAGGGAAGTGTGCGGCGAATCCTGTGTGCAGATCCCTGCTGCCGAATCTGCAATTCTGTGGCTCTGGAGATTCAGCAATTGCTGGCGGGTGAGAACAACCAGATCTCCCTGACTTTATCAGGGCCATTGCAGGGCTCCTCTTGCCTAGAGATGCTGTCTATGTCTAGTATGTCTTTAGATGAGTGTCTGGAGTTTCGTTCCTGGCACACCAGAGAGCTTTCACTGGCATCTGTAACCCCAACACTGTCACAATTAACGGATCAAAAATCTTTAACCCAGTCAGCTGCCCAGTCAACGTATGCAGATGGCATACAAGATTACTGGGCTGATCACCTCCAGCTAGGGCAGGAATTTCAAGTGCCAGATGTGCTCCGAGGCCCAAACACGATGGCATCTTTAAGATTTGAGGAGCCAAGGGCTCCACTGAACCAGGAGATGATGCAAAGCAACCCCAGCCTTGTCCAGGGAAACCAAGGCCAGCATCACTTGAATTCCCAGGACTCCTTGCTGTCTCCGAACCCAGAAACCCTGAACCCGAGGCATCCAATGGCCTTGCATATGGTCTTCCCTGCACATCTGCCATTTCTCAGTCCTGAAGTGCTGAGGCTTCTTGAGGTACATGTTAAAAAATGGATGCATTTCCAGAGGTGGGGGCTCCCCAGACGAGTGGAGGAGTCCCTGAGGCAGCTTATGCCAAACCCACCATTGTATTACCAATCTGGAAATGACCAGCCAGTTTCTTTCAACCTGAATAATATTTCTCAGGTCTCTCTTCGTGGATTTGAGACCATTTCCCTCCAGACCTGGTGTTCATGTGTGGCTGGCCAGCCCATCCAGACCTTCTGGGTTTCTGAATGGTCCACTATGAACCCAGAACAAAGACACCACTGTCAGCAAAGCCCAAACCCTATGGCTCTAGCCTTGCCCTCTCCAGCCTTTAAAGCTCTAAGTAGCCCCCATTCACTGTCTAGGGGACAAGATAATGACTCAGGGAGTGATCTCCAGCAGAAATACAGCCAGCTATTCTGTGGGCTCCCTTCTCTGCACAGTGAGTCCCTGGTTGCCACTTTCATGGGATCTCAAGGCCTCCCCAAGAATGAAAAAGTGCCCAAGCCCCCCTTGAAGGATCCTTTTCTCTTCAACAAGCTCTCCTTCCCTCAACTGCTTCCTAAAACTCCACCCCAGTCAGCCCCATGCTCTTCCCCACTTTCCCCAAATTGGGTGTCTCCATCTGACCATCAACAAGCTCAGATCAATGTCCCATTTCTGACTCTGGCCGAGTGTGAAGCCTTGGAGTGGCACCTGCTACAGAGGCAACTCCAGCTTCAATGGGGCTGGCCAGCTGCCCTCCAGAGGTCTCAGCACACCCAGTGCCTCATGCAGCATGAGCCCTGTGGCAAAGCTCAGTCTCCTGAGACCATGACAACTTCCCAGCCAGGGAAGTCCATCTCAGTGCTCACCAGGGAGCTACTCCTCTTCCCGGAGCATGCCCGGAAGCTGCTGGAATTCCACATCCAGAAACAGTTGATTCACCATCGCTGGGGCCTGCCTCAGAAGATCCAGCAGTCCATCCATTTGCTCCTTACCTCCACTAACCAACAGACTGTGTCCTACAGCAGCACAGCCCTAGCCAATGTGAGCATCCCCCAGCCTGTAGCCCTAGAGGCCAACGGGGCTTGTGATGTGCTGTCACCCACTGTGGCCCCAGTGTCCATCCCCATGCCACACTTGTTAACCCAGGCCAAGGCAATATTGCAGAACCACATGGACTCCAAATGTGGACAGATCCACCAGGGCAAGATCCCTGCCTGTGTACATAGGTCCTGGGACTGCAGAATTCCTGGGGTCCTGGCAGTGGCTCCTTTACCCTGCATTCCAGAAAACCAGCTCCTGGAACTGCAGGCAGCAAGTGACCCAGACCTACATCACAAAGTTATGCCCTGGATGCCAACGGCCCTTGATCAGCAGCAACAGGTCTTACCAGGTACTGTCACTCAACACCCTAAGCTGCTCCGAGTCTTGTCCGTGGAAGCCATTGAGAAACTGGAGACAACTTTACGGCACAAGTATCTGGCCTTCCTGTCGGGGCTCCCTGCTCTGTATTATGTGGCGCTCTCCAGGGCCCTGGCCCCGGCAGTCACTAGCCAATCTGTCATCACAGAGATGGTGCCTGCGCCTGTGGAAATCCCAGCAGAGCCTCTGACTCAGATGGTTTCATTTGAAGAACAGTGTATAAGCCTTGGGCCATGCCCTCAAGGCAACAATGAGACTTGTACAGACGTTGCAAAAGAATTCCAGTCTGTAGTGCCGGTAAAAGGAACAATGGAGACGCTGCCTCTAGAAAGCCAGACACAACCTGCTAGCCCCCACTCACTCCAGACACATATCTTGACCAAACTAAACTTCCACCTGAGAAAAAAGGCCCTAGAGATACAATGGGGAATTCCCATTAAGGCAAGGGAGTCCAGGGAACAAACTGCTGCAGCACCAGAGAACATATCCACAAAGAAGTCTCGTGAAAGTCTAAACCACCAAGGGGAGGCATTGCTCCAAGAACTGCCCATCCCACCAGACACTCTTCCTGCCCCTAATCCAGAATGGGTTCACCTTAAAGAACAGCTGGCCAATGACTTGAAGGCAGTGCAGCAGAACCAAAAGCAATCTAGTTCCAAAGCAGTACCCCATGGTTCTGCCCACTGGGTCCCCAAGATCTCACAACCCAGTGGGGAGATGACAGAGGCCCACATGCTTTGTGTGCGGGTGGAGGCCAGTGTGAACAAGCCCAGCACGGAGGAACCCTGGGGCCCTGAGCCCCAAAGCCCTGGCAAGAGCAAGGACCCAGCCCATGTCCCCATGCTAGCAGGAAAGAGAGAGGACCCAGAGGAAACCAAAGCAGCCAGGGACCATAGAGAAGGGGATGAGGGGTTTGGGCACTCCTCAACCAGAGAAGAAAGATGCCCTGCTGAAGACCAGAGGCCAGCAGGGATGCTTCCAAACCAGACACCCCGAGGCTTCTGGCGATGGAGCCGTAGCTTTCATCTTGCTGATCCCTGTCAACACAGCTCCCAGCATCACCCTCAGCTTAAGCTCCCACAGCTACCTCCACGAGTCCCTGGGGAGAAAGAATCTGTCAATGACCTACAAGACAATCAAACCGAGCTAAATGTCATCCTTGAACCAGTGACAATTCCTGAGAATGCCCAGACTGTGGTGCCCCAGGCTTCACAGGGTCAGCCTTTCCTGAGCCAACCATCTCAGGGTAAGCCTTTTCTGGGCCAAACTTTGCAAGGCCAGGTTTTACATGGGCAGGTGATGCCAGCCCATACACAAAAGAAGTCCAGCCTTCCAGAGTCTAGCTTGAGAAATAAAATTAAATCTTTTCTGCAGCGTATTAACCCCAAGACAAAAGGCAAAGGGCATGAGGACTCCATGTTCTCAGCTGCTGCGAAGGTGGCCAAAACCAGAAAAGAAAATGTGGCAAAGAGCCTGGCTCCAGCCAAGAGCGCTGTGGGGAGAAGTAAGACAGAGAAGCCAACAGGGTACTCCAAGGCCCAATCTCTTCCTGCTCAGAAGCTGGTGGGCCCAGCTTTCTTGGATGGTCCCCAGTCTCTAGACAATAAGCTCTGGCTACACTCCAGACAAGCTGGCTCTGCCTCAGCCCCGGGCCACCCCTGCCACTGTCCTCGTCACTGTCCTCGAGAGGCTTGTGCCACCAAACCAGGGCACCCACCCTAGTTCCTGACCCTCACTTGAGATAGAAACATTGGTCTGCTCAAGGAGAACATGCAGAGCCATGAAAAAGAGTTTATAGGCTCCCCAGCTGCTGCAGCCCCCCAGAGGACCAGTATTGTCATTTCCATAAATGTGCAGGTGGGGCAGGGTGCCACCAGAAATACACTCTATATTTCTCAGCAATATGTTGTCTGTCTGCTCCTTGTCTCCACTGTATTGTATTAAGGGAAGGTGTGAGGGAGGCTAAAAAGTCCTTCCTGTCTAGGGAAGGAGCTTTAGTTTACGTTTCAGATGGGTCACCATTCCACATCAAAGAAGAAAAGCCCTTATCTAGAGTGCACTGAAGCTAAAGGTCATGCTTGATTTCTGAACATTTACCATCCATCCCACCAGAATATTTTCCACTGTACCATAATTCCACGGCCTAGGAGAGTGGTGAATGCATAGTAAGACCTTATATTAGTTGAATCCAAAGTCAGGGTTGTGGAGACAGACAAAGCATTGATCATTGTAATGGGGCTATGAGGTGTGTGGTAGTGCCACAGGAGGAAGTAATCAGCTGGTGAGGAGGAATCCACAATAAAAATTACTTTGAGAAGCATCTTGTTTTCAACAATTAAATATTTGAGTGCTTATTACATGCCAAGAACTATGCAAAACACAACCACGAACATGACACAGGCCTTGACCCAGTGGAGCTCATGATCCCATGGGGTCGACAGTCTATTACTCCCAAATTGTCCAGTCAAATTATAAACTTGAAAGTCCAATATTCATCTCAAACGATACAAAAATAAACGAACTGGTTTTCTGCCCTTCACCACCACTCAATCATGCATACCAAACCCACTCTATTCACAATATTTCTCACCTCAGTGAATGGTAGCTCCATCTTTCCAGTCATTTAGGACAAAAACAATGGTGTTATCCTTGATTTTTTTGCTAACCCACAGTAAATCCTATATCTCTACCTTCAAGCATGCATCGAGAAAATGCCCACTTCTCACCCTCTCTACTGCTACCATCACTCCAGTAGCATCATAACTAATCTCCCCATTTCATCCTGAGTCCATTCGACCAACAGTTTATCCTCAACACAGAAGCCCGATGGTCCTCAGGGAAGGTCCTGGCTTCAGATAATACACAGAGAGAGAGATAGAGAAAACCATGCAACTGGATAACACACCAAACAACTAAGTGTAAATGGAGACATCTAACGAGTGGGCCCTGAGACTCTTCTATGTTAAGAAACTGGAAAGTAAAGGAGGGACTAGTAAACAGAGGAAACTGACAAGCAGTAGCCAGTCAGATGGAAGGAAAACAAGATGAGTGTGTAATACTAGAAGCCAAACAAGAAAGTTTTTCAAGGAGAGATCAACTGCATGAAAAGTTGCCAGTCAGCCAACTAAGATGAGGAGTGTTAGATTTAGCCACACAGAGATCATTCATGACCTTAAGAGGAGCAGCCTCAGGTGAATGATGGAGATGAAGGTGTGACTGGAGTGGATTCAAGAGAGAGTGGATGGCTGGGCACAGTGGCTCACACCTGTAATCCCGGCACTTTGGGAGGCTGAGGTGGGTGGATCACCTGAGGTCAGGAGTTCGAGATCAGCCTGGCCAACATGGTGAAACTCTGTCTCTACTAAAAATACAAAAATTATCTGGGCATGGTGGTGTGCACCTGTAATCCCAGCTACTCAGGAGGCTGAGGCAGAAGAATCACTTGAACCCAGGAGGCGGAGGTTGCAGTGAACCCAGATTGTGCCATTGCATTCCAGCCTGGGCGACAAGACCAAAACTCCATCTCAAAAAGAGAGAGAGAGAGGAGGAGGGAGAGAATGGAAAGACAGCAATTAGTGTCAGAAAGGGTAATATAAACTCCTCAAGGAGGTCTGTTAAAATAAAGATACAGAAATATGAGGCATTAGAACCCAAAATGGCTTTTCCAAAAAGACTGGAGACGTAGCATGGTGGATGTTAATGGAAAACATCCAGTTGAGATGGATAAATTAACGACACAGGAGCTCAAGGGGAGAACTGCTGGAACAATGTTGTGGTGCAGAAGTGAAGGAATGGGATGGTCCTCAGGGAGGGTCCTGGCTTCAGTCCCCAAGTCCCCAAGTTGACAGGCTGACTTTGGCTAAAAATACAGAACTTCACTGGTGGTAGAGAGAAGGTGGAGTTAATGAGGGAGGACTTCATGGATTAGAAGAAAGGATTCCTCCACATATAAGGGAGTGTGGGCAAAGACCCAGAGGGATGAGTGAGGAGCTGGGAAGAGACCATGTCTGTGGGAAGGGGGAACCATATGGAGAACCAAAGCTGGAAAGCTGGAGGTGGAGAAAGATTCTGGAAGTTACCATGGAAAGTTTCTGTTAGGTCCCAAGTTCCCAAGCAGTCGGTTGTGAGTACATAGGTGGGTGAAAAAGTGGTCAAAGCTGCTGCTGCTGATATCTGTGCAGCAGGTGCTCTTGGAAGACTTCACCAGCAGGAGATATCACAGAGAAAGCTCTAAATGCATGGAGCCTGTGCAAGAGCATGAGGCTGGAGATGGAGAAACAGGGCAGGGGTGGCATCCTAGTGCTCAGTGAGGTGAGGAACCAGGGAGGTTATATGGGTGGGATAAGAGGATTGGGAAGCAGGAAGACAAAGAAGCTGCCCTGAGAAGATGGAAGGGACATAGATTTTTGGATAGCTATTATCCCTCAGGAGCTGGCACCTCTGCATTCCCCTTCTGACCTACCACAGAGGAGCCAAGAGCTGGGAAAAGGGCAGGAAGTGCTGTGACTTCTTTATGACATGTTTTGAGGGACAGTGGGATGCCCCTGGTTCCTAAGGAAACCCAGGATCACTCACCATCTCATCACTAGGAGGAGGTGATGGCAGGACTTGTTTCCTCTGACAGGACCCCAGCATTTAGCACAATGTGTCCACTGCTTGGATACAGAAAAGCCAGGATAGAAAGAAGCATGGATGTGTCCCTGCTCTGAATGCTGATTCTGTGCCTAAGGGATGGGGGCCTAGCCCATACATGGTCCCCAGGGCAGAGAAGCACAAGGTCCAAGCCTGCTGAACCAACATTCAAAAGGTGTTTTTCTAAAGCATCCCCAAAGATCAAAGGAGGTCTTGTGACAGGCACATCCTCCCTCCCTGGTGGGAGAAGCGCAGGCAGCCACACAGCTAGAATAGAGGGAGGCCCAGAATGAAGGGAATGGACTCAGGAGGGTCACAGCAGCATCAGGTAGGAAGCCAGGGGTTAGCATACACACATCCTGGTTTAGGGTGGAGCAGGTCCCTCCCATGGTTCCCTACAGGCTCCCACCTGCCTAAGGCCAGCATGGGCTCATGCTGCTAACTGAAGTCCCATGACATAGAACCGGGGGCAAAGATGAGCTGGAACTGATACCTTCAGGATTCTGAGTTCTCAGCAAAGTCGAGAGCTAAGCAAAGTCAGGGTCAGAGCCTATGATTCATGCAGGATGCTGATGGTGGATGAAGCTTTGCTCATCCCATCCCATAACCCCAGCACAACCCCACCTTCTATCTTCCCCAGGGTGAAGAGAGGCAAGAAGCAAAATTCACATGTAGAGTACAAACTCAAGAATTTACTACTTCAGGCCAGGCGCAGTGGCTCGCACCTGTAATCCCAGCACTTTGGGAGGCCGAAGCGGGTAGATCACTCGAGGTCAGAAGTTCAAGACCAACCTGGCCAATGTGGTGAAACCCCCATCTCTATTAAAAATACAAAAATTAGTTGGGCATGGTAGTCTGCGCCTGTAATCCCAGCTACCCAGGAGGCTGAAGGAGGAAAATCACTTGAACCCAGGAGGCAGATGTTGCAGTGCCCCGAGATCAAGATCATGCCACTGCACTCCAGCCTGGGTCATGGAGGCAGACTCTGTCTCAAAAAAGAAAAAAAAATTACTACTTCAGATTTGAGGGTACATGCTAGGAATACATCAGTGCTTGCTTGAGGTCTTTGGTGAATGGTGAATGGCCCCGACCTTCCAGAGCTCTTCTCTTGGGCTTTCCAGAAGGGCACTTCAGAAATGGCTAGAGAGAATTTCAGGAAACCTACCACCAGCAGTGGGAGGAGGGCGGCTTCTCCACCACATCACTTTTGTTCAACGCTGGGTTGTTGAGGGCAGGGACCGTGGCTGCTTCACTTCTGTACCTGCTCACTGCAGCCCAGGCAGGGAGGGCAAGGGACACAGGGTGAACACAGGAATAGACCCCATAGAGACACTGCTTCCTGCACCATGTGGGAAATGACTGGGCCTCTGCTGCTTAACCAGCCAACCAGGGCTGAATGCTCTGTCTGGCCTCTGGAGCCCATGGTCTAGGCCAGGCCTGCCACAGATGGAAGGGCCAGAATAGCCCCTGTGTCCACTGCAGGGACAGAAGAGAAGAAAGGACTTTCTTGAGCTCAGGTGGGAATATGAGAGGTAAGCACAATGCAGGCATGTAAAGTGCTTGGGGACACAAAGGACCAGATGCCTCACAGGGCTGACCAGTCTTACAGAGGTCTGTGCATTCTCATGCCTAGAGACAGTGAGGCCAGGACCCTGGGAAAGCATGGGGAGGGAGGGGGGGCCTGGGAAGGGGCCAGTGAGATCGGTTTCCAGAAGGAGGGGTGGGTGCTGCCAACTGCCCCCCTTTCCTGCCTTGTCCCTCTCCTCCACTATAAACACTCAGCTAGTGGCTAGGCAAGTAGCATATTAGGGGATTTCCAGAATGTGTCACTTCCAAGGTCAGGCCTACTACAGAGGCCACAGGGGCAGGTCCCTGGGCAGGCAGACTGACCCATGGGAATTCAGACAGCGGGAAGGGAAGCCTTCCTTGCGGTAAATAGTGCTAGCAGCTGGAGTATGTCAGGGGAGGTGGAAGATACAGTAAGGGGCCAGGGAAGAATCACAAACACACAGTCAAAGACACATGAACACAGACATCTCACCACACAGGTATATACAGAAAAAGACATAAGTCAACCATGCCACTCAGAAACTAGCTCAGAGTAAGGAAAAACATGTCAAGGAAGACAAACTCACATGGACTCATGAACACCCTGCGTCAGACATGCCCGAGCAGACACAGGCACAAACACATATGCAGACACAAAGACAGGTTTGCACACAGAACCCATCTCACAGACCCATAGGCACAAATGCAGTCCAAATCCATCCTGCAAAGCCCGTCTCCTCCATAAATCCTCTAGGCTACCTCACACCAGGCTCATCTCTCCTTTAAACTCTGGTTTGTCATTTCTGTCCCATTGCTTGTCCTTTAATAGGATAGTTTTGGATTCACGTGCATACCTCTGGTCTCAACAATGTGGCTGTGTGCTCTTAAAGAATGTCAGGGTCAGGAAGAGAGTCCACTGCCCTCTTCAGCAGCCTCATCCTTTACCTACACACCCATCACCCCGAGGGCCCCCAATTTACTGCTGGTGCCATCCTTGAAGGGTGCTGACTCTCAGACTCTTTGACATAGCAAACACAAGGGAAGAACAAACCAGGTAGACACACTTAGTCCAGGTTATCCTCGGGAAACCGTGAAGAACCAGGTCCTGGTTCTTCAGTTAGAAAACCCTTACACAAGACATGATCTCATATGTAGCTCTAGCCTAAACTTCATGTTAACCACAATCTCAACCTTATTGACCATAGCTCTAAACCCAACTCCAACCCCATTCCCAAAGAAAACTCTAAACTATAGTTTTTCAAGTAAGACTCTGGGATTAACTGTACCCAGACAGAAAATGCTGGTGGGTGTGATCCAAAAATGTTTACATGGCCAAATAAGTTTGAGATAGAAAACTGATCTGCCCTCTCCCCAGGAGCTGAATGCCTCCCTCCCCTAGTTGGATCATAGTTGCAGGGGCCACTCTGTACCCCTCAACTGTAGAGGTCCTGGAAAATAGCCAACAACTTGTCATCTATATCAGATCAATACCACACGTTATGCAGAAGCCTAAGTCCCTCTCCAGACTAGCTTGAAAGCTTACAACCAGGCTGGGTGCAGTGACTCGCGCCTGTAATCCCAGTACTTTGGAAGGCTGAGGTGGGCAGATCGCTTTGAGCTCCAGATTCGAGACCAGCCTGGGCAATATGGTGAAACCCCCTTTCTACAAAAGATGTACAAAAATAAAATAAAATAAAATAGCTGGGCATGGTGGCTTTTTGATGTGAGCCACATCAAATGTCCCAGCTACTTAGGAGGCTGAGGCTGGAGAATAGCTTGAGTCTGGGAAGCGGAGGTTGCTGTGAACTGAGACTGCACCACTGCACTCCAGCCTGGGTGACGGAGTGAGACCCTGTCTCAACAAAACAAAACAAAATAAAACAAAACAAACAAAAAAGGAGAGAGAGAAAGCTTAAAAGCAACCTCCAACACAAAATTTATCTCCTTGGATTAAGATCATTTAGGATTTAGGTTAAGATCTCCTCACTCTTAATCCAAATCCTAAACAGTGCTCTACTCCAACCCTAACACAATCCTCATCTAAGACACACCTATTTCTATCAACAGGAACCACAAACCCAATTCCAAACCCTACTTTAACATCACCATGATTCCAGCCCTATCCAATTTGGAACCACAACATCAATGCTGTTCTAAGCATAATACTAATGCTAACCCTTGGTTGAGCTACACATTGATGAATGCATGCAACTACACTAGACACACACATTTTGAACACTTATGACTCCCAGAAACTGAGAAGCTCCTTCAGTAACAGCTGCACAGTCCACAGGGCATCTTATTTCCAGAGGGGTCAATGCTCCCTGGGAACCCAGGAGCAGCAACGCACCCAGACCCTTTGACCCTTGTTGGATATACAGGCCCATGGGCCCCAGCCCACCCCAATCCTATTCCAGGACTTGCCTAGCCCTTGAGCTGAAATTCCCGCCATACCCCTCCCTGGCTCTTGCCTGCCAAGCTGGGAGCATCTGCTGCCCTGGAAACCCCACCAGGCAAGAGCAAACGGGCCTGAGACTGAAGGGAATGTGGCCCTTTCCAATCAGGGGATTTCCAGACTCTTGCAACACCCACACCTAGGATGTCTACTCCAGGTGCCTGTCCTAGAGAGGTAATGGGCCTGCTGAGGTAGGTGTGAATAAGCACAGTTCCTCTCCCGCTCCCAGGATCTCAGTCTGGTGATAGAGCATGTTAGAGCTGAATTCATCATCACAGGTAGGGCTGAAGTCAGCCATGTGTACCTCCCTTATCCTTCACCCCAGGTGCCAGTGAAGCATTCCTCTGCACCTAGGCCACCCCAGAGGTTGTCACACAGTACCCAGTTTCTCTCAGGAGCTCACCAAGCCAATATCTTCACCCAGAGGACTGGAACTGTAGGTGGAGACCCATATCGCGGATGTGCTGCCATCTGAGTCTTTGTGTCCCCTTCCCCAGGCTCTGCATCCAGCCTGGTCTAAGGACTGAGAGGAGCTTGGGTCAAAGCTGCAGGCTCCAAATGCCCCAAACCCAGCTTAGAGTTTAAGTGGGGCTGTGGGGTACAATGAGCCCAGACCAGCAGCTGAGGGCAGAGGAATGGCTCGGAAGACTTGGGGTCCCAGAAAAGGGTAATGGCTCTCTCATCATCTGAGCTCCTCACTCTCTTCTACCCTGCTTCAGTGCCTCCCTCTCACCACCCCCGTCACCAGGTCCACTCACAGACTGGAGGCGGGGTAGGGGCTCGCTATCCCATCCTCACTCTCAGGGCAGCTGTTTTCTGCCCTGGATTTTGTTCAGCCAGGTTTCTACCTCCAGAAAAGCCCCTACTTCTTCCTTCATTTCCCTTAGGGCTCCTAACCTTGATTCTAAGCTCCAGGACCAAGCAGACAGACCTCAGTATCTCCAGGATGGAACATCTCCCTGAGACTGCTCTACCACTGTGGGCTTAAGTTCACAGGTAGGGGCTTAGGGTTGATGCCTAATCAACCTAGATTCCTGCATCTAGGAAGACCAGGCAGGGCTGGGACCTAGGGGGCTATGCACACCATCTGACACAACAAGAAGCTTCTTTGATGACACGAATAAGGGTAAGGGAGACAGGCAGGTATCTTGGAGAAAGAGCAAGCCTGAACTTTTAGGAAAGAAAAAGGTACAGCCCCCTCCTCTTCCCTGCCATCTCCCTTTTTTTCTATAATCTGTGCCGGGCCAGAAAGTCTCCTCCTCCAGGGGATGTAGGGGGCATCACTCCAGCTTTCCTTTCCCCAGACCAACTTTGTTCCCTTTCACTGGCTCTGTGTCAATCTAGAGTGTGAGATGGGAGCAGAATAGGCCCAAGCGGCTCTCTCAGACCCACCCCACCAAATGCTTAGAATTACCTGCAGAACTTTGTAAAAATACACATTCTTTGGCTCTATTCTGAGATTCTATTTAAGGCAGTCTGGTGTGTTGCTTCTAATTCTGTGTTTTTAACAAGTTGCCCAGGTGATTCTGAAGTGCAGCCAAGTTTGGAAGCAAACTAATATAATATGACTTCAGAATTATCTACATGCCCACCTCTCAAGCCCATGCTATTCTATCTGTCTGAGAATTCTTCAGAGATAGGCTGCTCACTTTCTTAGTCACTTCCATGTAGGCAGGTGGGGAAACCAGGGAGCTAGGAATTTAAAACTTTCTGGTGCCAGGATCTGCCACTAGACCAGGTAAAAGATCCAAGAAATCTTATCTCCTTGTTTTTGCCTAGTCTTGTTCCAGGAACGCCAGCTTCTTGCCAACAGAGTCACTCCCTGCCCTGCTTAAGGTCTCAGCCTTAAGGTCTCTTGAGTCTGAAAACCTCAGACTCAAGAGCTCAATTATCTCTCCTCTAGGCCACCAAATTCCAGCCTCTCTACTCTGTGGACCTTGGAATGAAACACCACCTCTTTATCCCCCTCCCAACAGTACCTCCATCTTCAACCCCTTGCCTTCTGCATCCCATCCTTCCCCAAGAGCAACTCAATATTTCTGTCTCTGGCCATCACTGTCCTGACTACATCTCTCCTGACACTCATCTCCTCCTCTTCTTATGGTTTCCCTATCCTGTCATAAGCCATTCTTCAAAAAACAAGATGTAAGGAGCTTGCTGCTGGGTTTAGTACTCTGGAAACCAGATGGATTCTCCAGCTCTGACACGAGGATTACAACTCTAAGGTCCAAATCCAGTTTTAAACATAGATTCTAAGTTATGACCCAATAATCCTCATATATCATATACCACAATAAACTCCAAATGGATAAAAGATTTTAAAATGTCAAAAACTAAACTACAGAAACAACATCATACAAAATGGCAGAGTAAGAAGTTACAGGGGTTGGTCCCTCCACAAAAGCAACCATTGAGGTGGAAAGAGCAATTGGAATTGACTCTTTCAGAAGTCTGGAGCCTGACTGGACACATATAACAAACCGGGGAGGGTGGTGCTTGATGAAGGGAGAGGTTGCTGATCTTTCAGAAGAGAGCATAATGTATGCACTAGCTACCAACCAACACAGTGGGGATAGCAGCCCACATTCCCGAAGTGGCTGGGTGGTCACCGAGTGGACAGGGGGAACCCTGTCCTCCAAAAATGAGGGGTTTTGCATTTGGGTTTGTCTTCTGGTTCCCTAAGGGACAGGCTTGCTTGGTTTCAGCCCTCTTGGGCTGCAGCATCTTCCCAAGCCACATATATCAGAAGATTTAAAGGGACAGAACCTTTTTGCGGGGAAGGAAGAGAACCCTTTGCCAGGTCATAAACAGAAACTTCAGTAACCCCACAAAACAAAGAATACACACTTTGCAAAAAGTGGTTTGAAAAACTCACCACAAATTGATGGCACAGTTCTCAACAAGTATATATCAGCAACCCCTAAGGAGTGAAAAAATTGAATTTCCAGAGATACCACACTATAATATTAGAATGCCCAGTTATCAACAAAAAATTACTAATACAAAGAAACAGGAAAGTATGGCCCATTCACAGGGAGAAAGGAATTTGACAGAGACTATCCCTGAGGAAGCCCAGATACTGGACATAAAAGATGAAGACTTTAACTGTCTTACTGTAAATGCTCAATAAATATTGATGATGGGAGGCTTGATGATAAGGGTGAGGGGCTGAAATCTCAAATACTGTTTTGTTGCTTGCTTTATTATGACCTCCAATTAAATTGGGAAGTAATGGCCCTTTTGGAAAACAAAAAAAACTGTCTTAAATGTGCTCAAAGAGCTGAAGGAAACCATGGGCAAAGAGTTAAGGGAAATCTGAAAAATGGTGTATGAACAAAATGAAACTATCAATAAAGAGATGGAAATTAGTAAAAAGAAAAAAGGACTCAAGCAGAAATTCTGGAGGCAAAAATACAATAACTGAAATGTACAATTCACTAGGGGCAATCAACAACAGATTTAAGCAGGAAAAAAAAAAAAAAGGATCAGTATTCTTGATGATAAGACAATTACAATTATCAAGCATGAGAAGAAACATAAACAAGCCTCAGGGATACCATCAAATGTACCTCATCAAAGGAGTCTCAGGAGGAGAATAGAAAGAACAGGGCATTAAAAAAATTGAAGAAATAATAACAAAACATCTGAAATCTGATGAAAAGCATGAATATACCTACCCAAGAAGTTCACAAACTCTAAGAAGGATAAACTCAGAGATCCATACCAAGACAAATTATAGTCAAATTGTTGAAACCCAAAGTCAAAGGGATGATTTTAAAAGCAGCAAGAGAGAAGTAACTCATTATGTACAAGAGATTCTCAATAAGATTACCAGCTGATTTCAGAAACCACGGAAGGCCAAAAGACAATGGGGGATATATTTAAAGACTTAAGACAAAAAAAAAAAAAAAAAAAGTGAAACAAGAATTCTATATATCCAGCAAAACTATCCTGCAAGAATTAAGGAGAAATAAGACATTTCCAGATAAACAAAACTTAGGAAGTTCATTAATAGTAGACCTGCCCACAAGAAAAGCTAAAGGGAGAAAGAAAAAACACAAAAACAAAGAAAGAAATGCTAAAGGAAGACCTTCAGAATGAAACAAAAGGATAAAAAATAATAACTCACAGCCACACAAAGAAACAAAGATCTCTGATAAACATAACCACACAGCAGGCCGGGCGCAGTGGCTCATGCCTGTAATCCCAGCACTTTGAGAGGCCAAGGTGAGCGGATCACTTGAGGTCAGGAGTTTGAGACCAGCCTGGCCAATATGGTGAAACCCCATCTCTACAAAAAACAGAAAAATTAGCTGGATGTGGTGGCAGGTGCCCATAATCCCAGCTACTCAGGAGGCTGAGGCAGGAGAATGGCTTGAACCCAGAGGGTGGTGGTTGCAGTGAGCCAAGATCACACCACTGCACTCCAGCCTAGGCAAAAAAGTGAGACCGTGTCTCAAAAAACAAAAAACAAAACAAACAAACAAACAAAAAGTAACAACATAGCCAGGTATAGTGGTTCACACTTGTAATCCCAATACTTTGGGAGGCCAAGGTGGGTGGATCACTTGAGGTCAGGTGTTTGAGACTAGCCTGGGCAACATAGTGAGACCTTGTGTCTACAAAAAATACAAAAATTAGCCAGGCATGGTGGCCCACTACTCAGGAGGCGAGGTGGAAAGATCACTTTAGCCCAGGAGGTTGAGGCTGCTGTGAGCTGAGATTGTGCTACCGCACTCTAGCCTCGGTGACAAAGCCAGACCCTGCGTCAAAAAAAAAAAAAAGATAAAAGCTAGTATTGTATTTTTAGTTTGTAGCTCCATTTTTTTCTATATAATTTAAAAGGCAAATGCATTAAACAATAATTATAAATCTATGTCAATGGGAACACAATGTATAAAGATGTGTGACAATAACAATATAAAGGGACTAAAATGTATAGGACCAAAGTGTTTATACACTATTGAAACTAAGTTAGTATTATTCAAACTAGGTTGTTATCAGCTTAGAATGTTAATTATAATCACCAAGGTATCCATTAGGAAAATAACTACAAAATATATAGAAGAGGAAAGCAAAGGGGAATCAAAATGGTTATGCTACAGACCAGGTGCAGTCACTCATACCTATAATTCCAGCACTTTGGGAGGCCAAGGCAGGAGGATCGCTTGAGCCCAGGAGTTCAAGACCAGACTGGGCAACATAGCAAGACCTCATCTATGGAAAAAATAAAAATTAAAAATTAAAACAGTAGCCAGACGTGGTGGCATGTGCCTGTGGTCCCAGCTCCTCAAGAGGCTAAGGCAGGCAGATCGTTTGAGCCCAGGAGTTCGAGACTAGCCTGGGCTAGACATAGTGAAACCTCGTCTCTACAAAAAATAGAAAAATCAGCCAAGCGCGGTGGTGCTTGCCTGTAGTCCCAGCTCCTGGGGAGGTTGAGGTGGGAGGATCACTTGAGCCCAGGAGGCGGAGATTTCAGTGAGCCAAGATCACACCACTGCACTCCAGCCTGGGTGACAGAGTTAGACCCTGTCTCAAAAAAAAAAAAAAAGAACTCTTACAATTTAATAATCAGATTTGCTGGAAGGAGGGGAAGGGTATGGATCCTGGAGCGTAGTAAGGAGACAGTCATGGTGTACCAGGAGAGAGGTAGTGAGGCCTGCTTGAAAGCAGTAGCTGGGAATAGAAGGAAGGCTCAGGCCCGACATACTCAACTGATGAGGACATAAAATTTGGCAACTGAGGACAGTCCATTTAGTTTGAGATAAGTGGGGCTGGGTGCCAGCGGATCCAGCTTTCAGGAAGGAAAAGGAGTGGGGATAAGAGAAGGGAAGTGAAAGTGTCTGGCTATATAAATAGCAGGCCAATCCCAGCCCACGCACAGACCCCCAACTTGCAGCTGCCCACCTCACCCTCAGCTCTGGCCTCTTACTCACCCTTTACCACAGACATGGCTCAGTCACTGGCTCTGAGCCTCCTTATCCTGGTTCTGGCCTTTGGCATCCCCGGGACCCAAGGTACCAAGGCAGGGAGGGGCCTTGGATGGGGCTAAGGGGACGAAGAAGCCAGGGTAGGAGCTTGCAAGCAGCCCCTGGCTCCCTGTGAATCCCACCCTGCAGGCAGTGATGGAGGGGCTCAGGACTGCTGCCTCAAGTACAGCCAAAGGAAGATTCCCGCCAAGGTTGTCCGCAGCTACCGGAAGCAGGAACCAAGCTTAGGCTGCTCCATCCCAGCTATCCTGTGAGTGGACACAAAGGGGTGGGTACAGGCTGGTGACGGGGTGGGAGGGCAAGGTGGGCAAGACTAAGAAGGCTTACTAGCCCCCCAACCCTCAGGTTCTTGCCCCGAAAGCGCTCTCAGGCAGAGCTATGTGCAGACCCAAAGGAGCTCTGGGTGCAGCAGCTGATGCAGCATCTGGACAAGACACCAGCCCCACGGAAACCAGCCCAGGGCTGCAGGAAGGACAGGGGGGTCCCCAAGAATGGCAAAAAGGGAAAGGGCTGCAAGAGGTGAGGAATCTGAAGGGACATGGGTAAAGGGGAGCCTCAGTCAGCCCCTCACACCTCTCTTCTGCCCTCACAGGACTGAGCAGTCACAGACCCCTAAAGGGCCATAGCCCAGTGAGCAGCCTGGAGCCCTGGAGACCCCACCGGCCTCACCAGGGCTTGAAGCCTGAACCCAAAAGGCAAGAAGGAGGCTATGCTCAGGGGCCCTGGAGCAGCCACCCCATGCTGGCATTACCACACTCTTTCTCCTGCTTTAACCACCCCATCTGCATTCCCAGCTCTACCCTGCATGGCTGAGCTGCCCACACCAGGCCAGGCCCAGAGAGGCCGAGGAGGGAGAATCTCCCAGGGAGCATGAGAGGAGGCAGCAGGACTGTCCCCTCGAAGGAGAATCACCAGGACCCTGGACCTGATACTGCTCCCCAGTGTACCCCACCTCTTCCTTGTAAATATGACTTATACCTAACTGAATAAAAAGCTGTTCTGGACTCCCACCCAAGTACCTGTTCCCATGTGTTTATGTCCACCGGGATGCCAAAGCCCCTACAAGGTGGGGTCACACATGCTATATTCCCATCTACCCCAAGAGTTTCCTTGCCTCTCGGGTGCCCACACCCCTAGGCAGTTAAATGGAGGTTGATGGACAGGGTAGGATCCGGTCTTCTGAGGAATGCTGCCAATGGAGAGATGGTGGACACGGAGCACACATCCCCAACAGCTCTGCAGGCCTCTGAGACCCTGAATCTGTTCAGCACTAACTCCAGAAGTGACCTTCAGATCTTTTCCCAGCTATCCCAGAGACTTCCTCTCCTTTCCCTGGGAACTAGTCAATAAGACCCTCCAAGTAGTTCTTTGGAAGGGTCCCTAGGAGGGAAGCTGTGGCTTGGGCCCATCTATAACACAGACAAACATAAGTTATATTTAAACCTACCCTAGCACAGTTCCAGCCCTGAGAGAGCCCATGGAAGGCAAAGACCCAAGGGGACTTGCTTCAGCCCTATTCAGTGAAGCTCGGGCCTCGACCTCTCCTTTTTGTTTAATGGGGCTGTTGTGCTCTCCTTCTGTTCCTATCTGGGCCCCTGGACTTGCTCAGCCTCCTTCCAGATGGAAAAACCTCCTCCCTTTTTCTCCCCCCCTTTCTTTCCTGGCTGAGATCCAGACTACTTTAGTCCCTTAAACCCCTTGAAGTCAAGGAATAAGTCTCCTGGATCAGGTTTTCAGAACCCCAGGATTCAGGTGTGAATCAGTCTCCTCTCCTGGAAGGCCCCAGATGGCTCTCCTTTACCTCTTCCTCACCAGAGTGAAGACCCTTCTATATCCCCACTCACTTCCAGGCAGGGAGAGAAGAGGCCATCCGATTGGGCCGGGCAATGTGAGAAAGAAGGGAACAGATCCTGGGGAAGGGCGAGAAAGGTAGGAACCTTGAGACTGGGCACAGTGGCTCATGCCTGTAATCCCAGCACTTTGGGAGGCCAAGGCAGGCAGATCACGAGGTCAGGAGTTCGAGACCAGCCTGGCCAACATGGTGAAACCCCGTCTCTACTAAAAGTACAAAAATTAGCTGGGCATTGTGGCAGGCACCTGTAATCCCAGCTACTCGGGAGGCTGAGTCAGGAGAAATACTTGAACCTGAGAGGTGGAGCTTGCAGTGAGCTGAGATATGCCATTGCACTCCAGTCTGGGTGACAAGAGCAAGACTCTGTCTCAGGAAAAAAAAAAAGAAGAAGAAGAAGAAAAAGAAGAAGAAAGGTAGGAACTTCAGAAGCTAGAAGTGGCTGCTCCGTCACTTTTTCCTTTTGTAGGCACCTGAGTATGCCACAGCACTTACCACCTATCCTAACATCTGCAAGTATTGGCTTGTCTGCTCCTCTTGCGGCAGGTGAAGACAGGGCCTCTCCCCTACCTGTCCTAGGGCAGCAGGTGTTAAATTAATCTATAAACTCAGATATGCAAGAAATACTACATTTTGAAATGTTCCCTAAATGAACTTAATTCCTACTACAAGCTACTGCATTAGAGTGCTGATGAGAAATTCAACACCAGGCACTCTTGGGGGATCCCATCTGCCAAGGGTTATGCAAAGGTCACGGAAACCTCAAGGCCCATGGGAGGCCTCCTACCTACCTCCCATGCCATGTCATAATTGGACATCATTCTCACCAATGAGTGTTCTGACCCCTGTGGGTCCAGCAGGTATATTTCTTCAAGTCCTAGACTCCACATTTGAGACATAAGAATTCAGATATGACAGCCTCTGGGCTTGAACTTGGCCTCCCCAGATACCCCCTGAAGCCATCTACTCAACAGTCCTGTCACTTGCCCCATCACAGCCAGAAATTAGAGCCCAGTGCCCACTCTGGCTGGATGTACACACTAATCCCTTTGCAGTCCTAAAGAATTCTCTCCCTCTCCTCAGCCCCTCCAGGGCATAACCTCTTCCCCAAGTTTACTTTCTTTTTTTTTTTTCTTTTTTTTTTTTTCTTTTTTTTTTTCTTTTTTTTTTTTTTTAAGACATGAGGCTTGCTCTGTGGTCCAGGCTGGAGTGCAAAGGTAGGATCATAGCTCACTGTAACCTCAAACTCCTGGGCTCAAGGGATCCTCCTGCCTCAGGCTCCAAGTTGCTGGGATTACAGGTGTGAGCCTCTATGCCTGGCATTTTCCCCTGGTTTAAGACATTTACAAAAAGCCTTTGACATCAGGCTCACTTTGACATCAGGACATCACTCCCAGCCCTGCCAAAACTCTTGCCTACTCTATAGTGAAAAGAAAAAGGCAGACAAAAACAAAATTCCCTATTTCACTAAATTCTTCTGCCACACCTGCACGCCTGGTATTTGCCTCAAGCCCTGCTCTGAGAGGCATGCAATATATTATTTATTCCATCAGATCATGAGTGGCCACTCTCCTTGTCTGCCTTCATCTTTGACAACATTGTCCTGTTCTTTCTCTTTTCTCTCTTATTCTCTTGATGCATAACTCAAAAAATAACACATAATACACACTCACAGTTAAAAAATACATACAAAAGTACCAAAAGGTTTATTCTGAACATCATTTCCTACAATTTTAACTCTTATGCTATTTCTTAGTGCCATATGTCTAAGTACTTTGCCTATACCTCTGTTTCTTGATTTACCTATTTTAAACATTACCAGATGACTTCCTACTATAAAAAGTGAAGATTTAACTCTCTTGCCAACTCTCCTGTCACTGCATCCTCTAAATATAGTCATACCATGATATTTAGATCATGATTATATTATCATATTTAGATCATAATTACAGTTTATATTATTGTGGATTACTATTACATAATATGTATTATCACATATTACATTATTTTGACTATATAAATGTTCTCTGCAGACCAAAGTAGATCACTTTTCCTTTGTCACTCTTTTTGTTTTTCTTAAAGGTTCTAATGCCCTTCCCTTTTTAAAATACCTCTATCTTGACATTACCTTTCAAATTCATCATCATATGAGATGGATTCAAAACATCATGTTTAAGATATACATAGAAGAAAATATAGGTGAATGTGTTTATAACTTCGAGGTATAAAATAACTTTTTTTTTTAATGAAATGGAGACCGGGTCTCACTATGTTGCCCAAGCTGGTCTTGAACTCCTGAGCTCAAGCGATCCATCTGCCTCAGCCTCCCAAAGTGCTGGGATTACAGGCATGAGCCACTCTGCTTGGCCAAAAAGAGTTTCTTAAACAAGACATAAAACCATAAAACATAAATCATTAAAGATCAACACCATTAAATTTTAAAACAAGTGGGAGTTCAGGGTAGGGATGGAAAATTAATTACATGCCTTTATTTTCACTTCTCGCTGAGCCCCAACTAAAACTACAGTAAATTTTTTTGGTGCATGTATACATGTAAAGGCATAAACCAAGGCCAGGCACGGTGGCTTACACCTGTAATCCCAACACTTTGGGAGGCTAAGATGGTCACTTCAGCTCAGGAGTTTGAGACCAACCTGGGCAGCACAGTGAGACCTCATCTGTACAAAAAATCAAAAAAGGAGCTGGTGTGGTGGTGTGCGCCTGTGGTCCCAGCTACTCAGAAGGCTGAGGTAGGAGGACCACTTGAGCCTGGGAGCCATGTAGCCTGGGCTAAAAAGTGAGAGACCCTGTCTCAAAGTAAATAAATTAATTTAAAACATAAAATAAAGTCATAAACCCACAAGGGCCCAAATGGGAGAGGAGATAAAGGTAACTTTCCAAAAGCCTACTGCTGAGACACGTAAATATTTCAATAAAAATAGATACAAAGCAAAAAATAAAATTATAAATATGAAGGATTTCTAATGACTTATGAATACAGTAAAAATTCATATTTACTGAATATTCATATGCCAGTGTCCAACAGGGAAACAATTAATGACTTCTACTAGAAATGTAAAAAGACAAAAAATCCTAAAGATGAATTATCTCTAAAATCTACAAAATCTTCATTCCTTAAGCATGAAAACTCATTGCAATCCCTGGAATCCTGACTTTTCTTCATCACAGAACCACAGAAGCACTTTATTGCTTTAAAAGTGAGTTATCACTATTTTCTAACAATGAGTCCTCCTCAGTGTCATCCAGAAAATTATTAATACCTTGTATTTTTGTTGTTTTTATTTGCTCCTTTTTTGAGATAGGGTCTTGCTCTGTCACCCAGGCTGAACTGAGTGGCGTAATCTCAGCTCACTGCAGCCTCAACCTCCTGGGCTCAAGCAATCCTCCCACCTCAGCCTCCTGAGTAGGTAGGACTACAGGCACACACCACCACGCCCAGCTAATTTTGTTCATTTTTTGTAGAGATGAGGTCTCGCTGTGTTGCCCACGTTGGTCTTAAAACTCCTGAGCTCAAGGGATCCTCCCACCTTGGCCTCCCAAAGTGCTGGGATTATAGGCGTGAGCCACTGTGCCTGGCCATACCGTGTTTTTAAATAATTTCAACACTATCTCTTCCATGAAATGATAACATACACACACACTAATGAAATAATGGGCTGACTCCTACTTGTCAGTGTTGCCTCAGAATCTCCTCCTGCTTCTCTCAGTTCACTCCTTCCTTGTCAATATTTTAAGGGATTCTTTGATACAAATATAGAGGATAGGTGGGACTAGTAAAGCATTAGAGCTAGCTGGGCATGGCAGTTCACGCCTATAATCCCAGCACTTTGGAAGGCTGAGGCGGGCAGATGGCTTGAAGTCAGGAGTTTGAGACCAGCCTGGGCAGTGAAGCAAGACCCTGTCTCTACAAAAAAAGAAAAAGAAAAGAAAAAATTAGCCAGGCATGGTGGCACATGCCTATTGTCCTAGCGACTTGGAGGCTGAGGTGGGAGGATCACTTGATTACCCAGGAGTTTGAGGTTGCAGTGAGCTATGATCACACCACTGCAGCCTGGGTGACACAGCAATACCCCATCTTTAAAAAAACAAAAAATTAAAAGTACATTGGGGGGCACCCAAGATGGCTGAATAGGAACAGCTCCAGCCTCCAGCTCCCAGCGTGAGTGACACAGAAGATGGGTGATTTTTGCATTTTCAACTGAGGTACCAGGTTCATCTCACTGGGGTGTGTCGGACAGTCAATGCTGGTCCATGGGTGCAGCCTGACCAGCAAGAGCTGAAGCAGGGCGAGGCATCGCCTCACCTGGGAAGCACAAGGGAGAAGGGAATTCCTTTTCCTAGCCAAGGGAAATTGAGACACACAACACCTGGAAAATCGGGCAACTCCCACCCTAATACTGCGCTTTACCAAGGGTCTTAGCAAATGGCACACCAGGAGATTATATCCCACACCTGGTCCGGAGGATCCCACGCCCACAGAGCCTCCCTCATTGCTAGCACAGCAGTCTGAGATCTAACTGCAAGGCAACAGTGAGTCTGGCGGAGTGGCGCCTGCCATTGCTGAGGCTTAAGTAGGTAAACAAAGCCGCCAGGAAGCTTGAATTGGGTGGAGCCCACTGCAGCTCAAGGAGGCCTGCCTGCCTCTGTAGACTCCACCTCTGAGGACAGGGCATAGCTAAACAAAAAGCAGCAGAAACCTCTGCAGATATAAAAGTCCCTGTCTGACAGCTTTGAAGAGAGCAGTGGTTCTCCCAGCACGGAAGTTGAGATCTGAAAACGGACAGATTGCCTGCTCAAGTGGGTCCCTGACCCCTGAGTAGCCTAAGTGGGAGATATCCCCCACTAGGTGCAGACCGACACCTCACACCACACACAGCTGGGTACACCCCTGAGATGAAGCTTCCAGAGCAAGAATCAGACAGCAACACTTGCTGTTCAGCAATATTCTATCTTCTGCACCCTCCGCTGCTGATACCCAGGCAAACAGGGTCTGGAGTGAACCTCAAGCAAACTGCAACAGACCTGCAGCTGAGGGTCCTGACTGTTAGAAGGAAAACTAACAAACAGAAAGGAGACCCACACCAAAACCCCCATCAGTACGTCACCATCATCAAAGACCAAAGACAGATAAAACCACAAAGATGGGGAAAAAGCAGTGCAGAAAAGCTGGAAATTCAAAAAATCAGAGCGCATATCCCCCTCCAAAGGAACGCAGCTCACCACCAGCAATGGAACAAAGCTGGACGGAGAATGACTTTGACGAGTTGAGAGAAGAAGCCTTCAGTCAATCAAACTTCTCAGAGCTAAAGGAGGAACTATATAACCAGTGTAAAGAAACTAAAAACCTTGAAAAAAGAATGGATGAATGGATAACTAGAATAATCAATGCAGAGAAGACCTTAAAAGAACTGATAGAGATGAAAACCATGACACAAGAACTATGTGACAAATGCACAAGCTTCAGTAACTGACTCGATCAACTGGAAGAAAGAGTATCAGTGATTGAAGATCAAATGAATGAAATGAAGTGAGAAGAGAAGTGTAGAGAAAAAAGAGTAAAAAGAAATGAACAAAACCTCCAAGAAATATGAAATTATGTGAAAAGACCAAATCTATGTCTGATTGGTGTGCCTGAAAGTGATGAGGAAAATGGAACCAAGTTGGAAAACACTCTGCACGATATCATCCAGGAGAACTTCCCCAACCTAGTAAGGCAGGCCAATATTCAAATTTAGGAAATACGGAAAATGCCACAAAGATCCTCCTCGAGAAGAGCAACTCCAAGACACATAATTGTCAGATTCACCAAAGTTGAAATGAAGGAAAAAATGCTAAGGGCAGCCAGAGAGAAAGGTCGGGTTACCCACAAAGGGAAGCCCATCAGACTAACAGCAGATCTCTCAGCAGAAACTCTACAAGCCAGAAGAGAGTGGGGGCCAATATTCAACATTCTTAAAGAAAAGAATTTTTAACCCAGAATTTCATATCCAGTCAAACTAAGTTTCATAAGTGAAGGAGAAATAAAATCCTTTACAGACAAGCAAATGCTGAGAGATTTTGTCACCACCAGGCCTGCCCTACAAGAGATTCTGAAGGAAGCACTAAACGTGGAAAGGAACAACTGGTACCAGCCACTGCAAAAACATGCCAAAATGTAAAGTCCATCGATGCTAGGAAGAAACTGCATCAACTAATGAGCAAAATAATCAGGTAATATCATAATGACAGGTTCAAGTTCACACATAACCATATTAACCTTAAATGTAAATGGACTAAATGGTCCAATTAAAAGACACAGACTGGCAAATTGGATAAAGAGTCAAGACCCATCAGTTTGCTGTATTCAGGAGACTCATCTCACATGCAGAGACACACACAGGCTCAAAATAAAGGGATGGAGGAAGATCTACCAAGCAAATGGAAAACAAAAAAAAGCAGGGGTTGCAATCCTAGTCTCTGATAAAACAGACTTTAAACCATCAAAGATCAAAAGAGACAAAGAAGGCCATTACATAATGGTAAAGGGATCAAATCATCAGGAAGAGCTAACTATCCTAAATATATATGCACCCAATATAGGAGCACCCAGATTCATAAAGCAAGTATTTAGAGACTTACAAAGAGACTTAGACTCCCATAAAATAATAATGGGAAACTTTAACACCCCACTGTCAACATTAGACAGATCAACAAGACAGCAAGTTAACAAGGATATCCAGGAATTGAACTCAACTCTGCACCAAGCAGTCCTAATAGACATCTACAGAACTCTCCACCCCAAATCAACAGAATATACACTCTTCTCAGCACCACATCACACTTATTCCAAAATTGACAACATAGTTGGAAGTAAAACACTCCTCAGCAAATGTAAAAAAAACAGAAATTATAACAAACTGTCTCTCAGACCACAGTGCAATAAAACTAGAACTTAAGATTAAGAAACTCACTCAAAACTGCTCAACTACATGGAAACTGAACAACCTGCTCCTGAATGACTACTGGGTACATAACGAAATGAAGGCAGAAATAAAGATGTTCTTTGAAACCAATGAGAACAAAGATACAACATACGAGAATCTGTGGGACACATCTAAAGCAGTGTGTAGACGGAAATTTATAGCACTAAATGCCCACAAGAGAAAGCAGGAAAGATCTAAAATTGACACCCTAACATCACAATTAAAAGAACTAGAGAAGCAAGGGCAAACACATTCAAAAGCTAGCAGAAGGCAATAAATAACTAAGATCAGAGCAGAACTGAAGGAAATGGAGACACAAAAAACCCTCCAAAAAAATCAATGAATCCAGGAGTTGGTTTTATGAAAAGATCAACAAAATTGATAGACCACTAGCAAGACTAATAAAAAAGAAAAGAGAGAAGAATCAAGTAGAGGCAATAAAAAAATGATAAAGGGGATATCACCACCGACCCCACAGAAATACAAACTACCATCAGAGCATACTATAAACACCTCTATGCAAATAAACTAGAAAACCTAGAAGAAATGGATAATTTCCTGGACACTTACACTCTCCCAAGACTAAACCAGGAAGAAGTTGAATCCCTGAATAGACCAATAGCAGGCTCCGAAATTGAGGCAATAATTAATAGCCTACCAACCAAAAGAAGTACAGGACCAGACGGATTCACAGCTGAATTCTACCAGAAGTAGAAGGAGGAGCTGGTGCTATTCCTTCTGAAACTATTCCAATCAATAGAAAAGGAGAGAATCCTCCCTAACTCATTTCAAGAGGTCAACATCATCCTAATACCAAAGACTGGCAGAGACATAATAAAAAAAGAGAATTTTAGACCAATATCCCTGATGAACATTGATGCAAAAATCCTCAATAACATACTGGCAAACCGAATCCAGCAGCACATCAAAAAACTTATCCACCATGATCAAGTGGGCTTCATCCCTGGGATGCAAGGCTGGTTCAACATATGCAAATCAATAAACATAATCCAGCATATAAACAGAACCAAAGACAAAAACCACATGATTGTCTCAATAGATGTAGAAAAGGCCTTTGACAAAATTCAACAGCCCTTCATGCTAAAAATGCTCAATAAATTCGGTATTGATGGAACGTATCTCAAAATAATAAGAGCTATTTATGACAAACTCACAGCCAATATCATACTGAATGGGCAAAAACTGGAAGCATTCTCTTTGAAAACTGGCACAAGACAGGGACGCCCTCTCTCACCACTCCTATTCAAGATAGTATTGGAAGTTCTGGCTAGGGCAATCAGGCAAGAGAAAGAAATAAAGCGTATTCAGTTAGGAAAAGAAGAAGTCAAATTGTCCCTGTTTGCAGATAACATGATTGTATATTTAGAAAACCCCATCATCTCAGCCCAAAATCTCCTTAAGCTGATAAGCAACTTCAGCAAAGTCTCAGGATACAAAATCAATGTGCAAAAATCACAAGCATTCTTATACACCAGTAACAGACAGAGAGCCAAATCATGAATGAACTCCTATTCACAATAGCTTCAAAGAGAATAAAATACCTAGGAATCCAACTTACAAGGGATGTAAAGGACCTCTTCAAGGAGAACTACAAACCACTGCTCAGTGAAATAAAAGAGGACACAAACAAATGGAAGAACATACCATGCTCATGGATAGGAAGAATCAATATTGTGAAAATGGCCATACTGCCCAAGGTAATTTATAGATTCAATGCCATCCCCATTAAGCTACCAACGTCTTTCTTCACAGAATTGGAAAAAACTGCTTTAAAGTTCGTATGGAACTGAAAAAGAGCCCGCATTGCCAAGACAATCCTAAGCCAAAAGAACAAAGCTGGAGGCATCACGCTACCTGACTTCAAACTATACTACAAGGCTACAGTAACCAAAACAGCATGGTACTGGTACCAAAACAGAGATATAGACCAATGGAACAGGACACAGCCCTCAGAAATAATACCACACATCTACAGCCATCTGATCTTTGACAAACCTGACAAAAACAAGAAATGGGGAAAGGATTCCCTATGTAATAAATGGTGCTGGGAAAATTGGCTAGCCATAAGTAGAAAGTTGAAACTGGATCCTTTCCTTACTCCTTATATGAAAATTAATTCAAGATGGATTACAGACTTAAATGTTAGACCTAAAACCATAAAAAACCCTAGAAGAAAACCTAGGTAATACCATTTAGGACATAGGCATAGGACATAGGGCAAGGACTTCATGTCTAAAACACCAAAAGCAACAGCAACAAAAGCCAAAATTGACAAATGGGATCTAATTAAACTAAAGAGCTTCTGCACAGCAAAAGAAACTACAATCAGAGTGAACAGGCAACCTACAGAATGGGAGAAAATTTTTGCAATCTACTCATTTGACAAAGGGCTAATACCCAGAACCTACAAAGAACCCAAACAAATTTACAAGAAGAAAACAAACAACCCCATCAAAAAGTGGGCAAAGGATATGAACAGACACTTCTCAAAAGAAGACATTCATACAGCCAACAGACACATGAAAAAATGCTCATCATCACTGGCCATCAGAGAAATGCAAATAGAAACCACAATGAGATACCATCTCACACCAGTTAGAATGGCAATCATTAAAAAATCAGGAAACAACAGGTGCTGGAGAGGATGTGGAAAAATAGGAACACTTTTACAATGTTGGTGGGACTGTAAATTAGTTCAACCATTGGGGAAAACAGTGTGGCGATTCCTCAAGGATCTAGAACTAGAAATACCATTTGACCCAGCCATTCCATTACTAGGTATATGCCCAAAGGATTATAAATCATGCTGCTATAAAGACACATGCACACGTATGTTTATTGCAGCACTATTCACAATAGCAAAGACTTGGAATCAACCCAAGTGTCCATCAGTGACAGACTGGATTAAGAAAATGTGGCACATATACACCATGGAATACCATGCAGCCATAAAAAAGGATGAGTTCATGTCCTTTGTAGGGACATGGATGCAGCTGGAAACCATCATTCTCAGCAAACTATCACAAGAATAGAAAACCAAACACTGCATGTTCTCACTTATAGGTGGGAACTGAACAATGAGATCACTTGGACACAAAAAGGGAACATCACACACCAGGGCCTATTGTGAGGAGCGGGGATGGGGGAGGGATAGCATTAGGAGATATACCTAATGTAAATGATGATTTAATGGGTGCAGCACACCAACATGGCACATGTATACATATGTAACAAACCTGCATGTTGTGCACATGTACCCTAGAGCTTAAAGTATAATAATAAAAATAAATTTTAAAAAAATAGAGCTAATACATCTTTAGGCCAGGAGCCATGGCTCATGCCTATAATCCCAGCAATTTGGGAGGTTGAGGTGGGAGGATCTGTTGAATCCAGGAGTTCGAGGCTGCAGTGAAAAACAAACAAGCCTCAGTTAGTCCTATAAACCTGAAACCAATTCCAAAGTAAGCAGCTAGCCAGGAGTGGTGGCACACACCTGTAATCTCAGCACTTTGGGAGGCAGAGGTAGGAGAATGGCTTGAGCCAAAAAGTTTGAGACCGGACTGAACAACATGGCAAGACCCTGTCTCTACATTTTATTACAAGAAACTTTTTTTTTTTTTTAAGTGAAAGCAAGTTTATTAAGAAAGTAGAGGAATAAAAGAATGGCTACTCCATAGGCAAAGTAACCTACAAAAAACTTTTTTAGAGTAAGCAACTAGGTTTCTTAAGAACCCCTCCCTTCATGATACTTGGGTCACACTTTGGCTGGCCACAGTTCCTACTCATTAATCATATCCTTTTAGAGGGCTGTGATTACCAACAACTGCCGGGTTCTTTCTTTTGATACCTTTCCTTTAAAAATTAAAAATTACGGGCTGGGGGCAGTGACTCATGCCTGTAATCCCAGCACTTTGGGAGGCTGAGGCGGGTAGATCACCTGAGGTCAGGTGTTCAAGACCAGCCTGGCCAACATGGTGAAACCCCCTCTCTACTAAAAACATAGAAATTAACCAGGCATGGCGGTGGGTGTCTGTAATCCCAGCTATTCGGGAGGCTGAGGCAGGAGAATTGCTTGAACTCAGGAGGTTGCAGTGAGCTGAGGTCACACCATTGCGCTCCAGCCTAGGCAACAGAGCAAGACTCTGTCTCAAAAAAAAAAAAATTTAAAATTATGGGCTACCAGAACGACACACTAGGTATCCTCTACCATGCCATATGACCTAGTGAGAGTCAGAGGGGCAGGGTCTGTCACTTGTTGTCTATGAAAGGTCACATTAATTTGTTTCCCAGCTGTAATCACTTACCTGTGAAATATGTCTTAAGCTTCAGCTCGTATCCTTCGTGAAGTTCTTTTTCTTTCTCACATCCAGGCATTACTTCTCCTTGTATTTGGGGACAAAATAATGCTGTTTTGTTAAAGTCATCAACGTTTCTATGCTTTGCCATTAGTCTTGGGCTGGATTACCATTTTTATGGATGCTGAAAATGCCAGCTCTCTTTTTTCCTAACGCCTATATTTGTAATTATTTTTTTGAGACAGGGTCTTGCTCTGTTACCCAGGCTGGAGTGCAGTGGTGCAATAGTAGCTCACTGCAGCCTCCAACTCTTGGCCTCAAGGGGTCCTCCAGCCTCATCCTCCCAAAGTGCTGGGATTACAGGCATGAGCCACTGCGCCAGGCCTATATTTGTAATTCTTCTAGTAGTGTCTACTTTAAGGGGAATTGTATGACCTTGTGACCTTGGTGACCTATGTCTATTCCTATGTCAAGAAACTGAAAGCTCCATTTTCTTCAAGACAACCATTTCTCAATTGGCAGCAAACTAAAACACCCCAGAGAAACTCTGTTACCATACTCTTTGAGACTTTTGCTTCAGAATCATGGGTTGTGATAATAATAAATTTCAATCCAATATTAAGAGAATAACTGAACACCACTTGTTAAGGCCTAAGCAGCCAGCGCCAGCTTCTGCTCGGAGTATCCCCTGCGCTGTGTGAGCCTCCGCCTGCTGGGAGACGCTCACTGCCCTGCTCGACCACCAGGAGGCAGCAGCCCTCTGTCTGCTAAAGGAAAACAGGCGAGGGGGTTGAATTTTCTATTCTCATTTCCTTCATCTTTCTAGGACCAATTTGTTTTCAACTATTTTTACGATTTGTTCTTACATGTGTCTCATTCTACGCCAAAGGTTGCGCGTTTCCCTGTGTCCGCTTATGAGGAAGACAAGTTCCTTTCCCGCCCATGTCAGGCTATAATAACCCTTCATCCTCCAGCCCCAGCCTCGCGCCTCGCACACAGTTAGCATCTCAACACATTTCCGTGGAATAAGGAAACCTTTCTTAGCGTTGGCCCCGTAAAGAGTGGTGTAAGATATCTATCGGGTGCGAGGGAAGTGCCAGAGGTGATGTGAACCTTCCTTCAGCCTTTAAGCCAAACTAATTATTTCAAGACTTCAACATTGGGCACCTCGGGCTCTGGGTAAATGGGGAATATTTGGGGCGTGGGAGAGAAAGATAAATGCTTCATATTCGCGGACAAACACGGGCCTTCCCACGGCTACCGGGCTGGGACGGCCCCGCAGAGGACCCCCGGGGCTCAGGGGCCTGGGTGGCGGGGGTTTGGCGGGACGGGGGGTGTCCTGGCCCGTGATAACTGTCGGCCCAGGTCACAGGAGGCGCGGGCACCACCCACAACCCGAGCCTTCCCTCCATACGCCCGGCCCGAGCGTGGGGACCCCAGGGACGGCGGGGCCAGGGAGCCGGGAGGGCGCCAGAGGCTGTTCCAGGCCCAGGGACTTCGGACGCCCGCGCACCGCAGCCTCTCTGAGGAGCTCGCGGGGTCACAGTAGCATGCGTCCACCTCCTGCCGCAACAGCGCCCGGCTCCAGAGCCTCCCTTCCCAGGCTCGGGGCGCCCCCTGCAGGCCCAGCTGGGGAGATGCATGGGCATGCTCACGGCCGCGGACACGCGTCCGCACACATGCCCCAGTAGCGCACAGCCCCACAGACACAGCTCGGGATACACACATTCATGCATGCGACATACACTAACCATCTACTCAGGGTCCTCTCCCCACAATCATTCACCCACCCCGACCCCCCTCCCCAATGGACTTGGTTGACTCTCCTGCCCCAATGGCTAGTACCCTCGCATTCAGGATCTCCTACCTCTGGGGCAGGGATTTGGCCAGACCTGGGAGCATGAAAGTTGGGCAGGCTCCTTGGAAGAGGATGAGGCTAGGCTGGGCTGAGTGAGTTGATCTGCCCTGAGCTGGAACAAGATTGCCAGGGCTCAGGCTGAACCAAGAACCCTGTAAAGACGACTTGGCTGGGAAGAAGGTGAACAAGGCGAAGCACGTAGCGCTGATGCCTCTGTATCTCTGGTCAGAAACTGTTTCGAACACCTCCCTGACCTCCAGTCCCCCACCCCCATTGGATTATCTAAACCAACAGCTGTGGGTAGGTGCCTTAAACCCTTCACCCACCGGGCCTGTGTCCTTTCCCTTTTTGCCATGATAGTGGGTAGCTTCGTAACACCCTGACTGCCACTTCCTTCCCTGATTCCTCTTTCTCTTCCTGATCTGTTCATGTTGGTGAGGTCCAGGACTTAGAATTTGGACCTCTTCTATCTACACTCACTCTCTTGGTGACCTCATTGTCTTATACCTTTAAATACCATCCATTTACTCCCAAATGTGTGTCTTCGGCTAGCATCTCTTCCCTGAACTCCAGGCTCATCCGAGCTACCTACTTAACATTTCCATTAATATGCCCAACATGCAGTTTCAACTTAAGTCTATACCAGGGTCCTGATCTCCCCACAAACCCACTCCTCTTCAATCATCCTCATCTTGTTAACTAAAATTCTATCCAAGTTTCTCAAGTCAAAAACCTTGCAGTATTCTCTCCTTTTCTTTCTCTCATATCTTACGCTGAACCCCTCCGCAAAGGCTGTTGGCTCTACTTTGTTTCCAGAATCTGAGCACTTCTCACCAACTCCACACACCATCATCTCTTCCCTGGATTGTTGCAACAGCCTCCACACTGGTCTCCGTGCTTCCATTCTTGCACCAGTTTGGTCTACTCTCCATTCAACAGCTAGAGAGAGTTTATGTCAGACCATGTCACACTTGTTCAATACCTTCCAATAGCTCCCCATCTCACTCAGCAGAATATAACAATGGCCTACAAAACCCTGTGCTATCTGGCCACTGTTGTTATCTGACTGTATATCTCCTACCACCCTCCCCTTTTAGCCTCCTTGCTATTCCTCAAATACATTCTTGCCTCTTTGCCCTTGCTCTTTCCTCTACCTAGAACATCTTCACCTAGACCTCTGCAAGGATTTCTCCCTCACCTTCTTCAGGTCAGCTCTCTGCTCAAATGTTATTGGTAAAGGTTTTCCTGACTGCCTTATTTAAAACAACACCCTCCCTCAATACTCCCTATCCCTCTTGCCTTCTTTATTTTTCTTCATAGCACTTATTGCCATGATAGTATAGATTTTTCTAGTTTGCTTATTGCCTGTCTCTTTCATTAGTATAACAACTCTGCAAGAGCAGGAACGTGTATCTGTTGTACTTACTGCTGTATCTCAGTGCCAAGAATGGTGTCTGGCACATAAGAGGCCCTCAATAAATATTTATTGAATGAATGTGTAACAAATGCCTTGTTTATTGTTATTTAATTATTTCACTCCTTCCTGCTGATTCTCAGGGTCTTTCCCAACAGGCACTCCAGGCAGATGGTATTGAAATTGAATTGAAACCTCTCTGCCAGCTTTGCACTATATGATTGTGTCATTTAGGATCTTAGCAGGAAACAAATGCCATGCTCAAAAAAGGTTAATGGAAAAGAATTTAGTGAAGGGACCACTTACAGAGGTGAGAGCAGGGTTGTCGTAGGCAGTCACTGCACGTGAATTAGTATAGCCCCAAACCTCAGACCATCTCTTCTTCTAGGCAAAGTGTACACTAAATGTACTGCCCCAAATTCTGCACACTGAGAGGACTTCCCTTAACCACTGTATTTCAGGACCATCCCTGGATGGGGCTGTAATCAGCTGTCTCTTCCAGCTAATGCCAGCATACCTTACAGACTCTCTGTTAACTGTTTGTAGAGAACATCTCCATGAAGCTGTAAGTGTGATGAGAGGAAGAAGCAGAAAACAACACAAGTAGGAGTCTGAGCCATCTGGCCATGCTTTTATTCATACCTTCTGAAACTTCTAAGGTCTGGTCTTATATATACAATTCATTTCATAATGAATGCTGCTGTGCACATCCAACTATATGATTTGCTTAGATAGCACCCTTAGGTCACATTGCCACTGGATGAACTACAATCTGAGTTTGAGACCAGGGCCCCAAGGCCTATCAAAAGCTGCTTTTCAAATAGAAAAGAACTGTTAGCAGAAGAAGCATGGCCTTACTCCACTACACTAAGGTTCTTTGCTTTAACTCTCCTACTAGCGCTCCTACAGTACACCTTTATCTGCCACAGACAACATGAAGTTCACTGGATTTGTGGGTCATTCAGCCAGAGCAGCAGTGCAACTTTCCCTGGAGCCTGGACCTCATTCAAAACTATCAGCTTTGGCTGGGCATGGTGGCTCACGCCTGTAATCTCAGCACTTTGGGAGACCGAGGCAGGTGGATTACTTGAGGTCAGGAGTTCAAGACCAGCCTAACCAACATGGAGAAACCCCATCTCTACTAAAAAAACAAAATTAGCCAGGTGTGGTGGTGCATGCCCGTAGTCCTAGCTACTCGGGAGGCTGAGGCAGGAGAATCACTTGAACCCAGGAGCCAAGATTGCATGATTGCACTCCAGCCTGGACAAACAAGAATGAAACTCCATCTCAAAAAAAAAAAAAAAAAAAAAATACCTGTCATCTTTATGAGCCTTTATGCAATATCCAGTCAACATTTTGCCATAGTACATATAAATACAGCATATATTGCCTCTAAAACCCAAAGTGCTCTTTAACGTTATGCCCTAGATGACTTTTTCAGCTCGTCCCCATCTCCATAGCTTAGAAATTTCACCATATCTTGAAAAACACTGACTAGGAGGAAGATTTATAGAATCCGCCTGTGAAAGAGATCCAGGATCTCCCAGCCCCCCACCCAATCAAGAGGATTCAGTTCTGGGAAACCGGCGTAAGTTTAGGAACTGGGTAAGACTGTAAATCCTGAATATAACTTGAAAATCAAGTTTCTGCTTACCAGGTCTGGAATTTTTCCACTTGTATGGGTCAAGTAGAACATTAGTAAACTGTCCATTTCATTACTAGGAACACCATGATTAATGAGCTACCACCATATATTCCTATGGGGCAAAGCACATGATTACCACTCATCTCTACAGATTTCATAGTAATTTCACTCACCTTAGCACTCATGGTTAGGTGGTAACACCTGTCCTCTACCACGCAAGAATTCCATCATTCACCTTGAAATAAGGCTACCCAGTCCCAAGAGAGCATCTCACAACCTCATTTCTAGCCTATTAAAGAAGTCACACAGTGCTTTTCAAAGAGTTGGCGTTCCCCTCAGTAATGTGTTCTCGCTGCCTTGAAGAAGAATCTTTCTGGGCCCTTTGGAGGTGTACAAAACAGGTAACTTCAACATTCATTTCTAACCTTTGAACCTCTTCCTCTACTTTACTATTCAAAGTATAGTCCAAGGACCACAGCATCAGCATCATTTAAAAGTTTGTGAAACATGAAGGCCAGGTGTGGTGGCTCAGGCCTGTAATCCCAGCACTTTGGGAGGCCAAGGTGGGTGGATCATCTGACGTCAGGAGTTCAAGACCAGCCTGGACAACATGATGAAACCCCATCTCTACTAAAAATACAAAAGTTAGCCGGGTGTGATGGCGTGTGCCTGTAATCCCAGCTACTTGGGAGGCTGAGGCAAGAGAATAGCTTGAACCCAGGAGGTGGAGGTTGCAGTGAGCTGAGATGGTGCCGTTGCACTCCAGCCTGGGCGACAGAGCAAGACTCCGTCTCAAAAATAAAAACAAAACAAAATTGTAAATGTGAAACATGAAACATCCTGGGCTTCACTTCAGACCTACTGAATAGAATCTACAATTTAATAAGATTCTCCCAGGCGAATCATGCACACATTAAAGTTTGAGGAGCTGTGTTCTACAGCAGGCCAGCGAGGTTCCAGCACCTCAACCTCACTGATCACAGGCCACTGTCAAATCCAGGCTTCCAGGAATCAACCCAACAGAATATTAACACAACTCCCAGGTGCTCAGCTAATATTAACACAATGATACCCAAATCGTGCATGAGGACACCTACATCAATAAATTTGTCCTCACTGGTTCCTGGGATTCTCCCAGGACAAGTTGACAAGTTCCTGCAAATTTCCCAGCACCTACACTCTTGCTTTTGGAGCACATCCTGTACTTTCCTGTCTAAACAATGTTAGGATTGAACTCGAAATATGGGCCTGGAGACTCTGAGGTCTGGTCAGGGTGGGTCCTGAGGAGAAAAGGCATGCCCTTTGACAGAGAGTTATTATCTAATGGAAGGGAAGGTTGGATCCTTCATGGTTTACAGGGGCAGGGGGAATTATTTTCTGCCACCAAGGAAGATTCAGGGGGATTTGAAGGTCCAGAGTTCTCAGCTTTGTTCATCTCTGCTCCAATGTCACCATTCCAAGTTTCAGAGTCCTATGCCTTCCCAACAGTGCCTTTATTCTAGCATAAGGGCATCATCACTCAGACATGAATCCAAGACACTCGGGTCTTGGATCTGATCCTCAGCCATATCTGTCATGTGGCCACATATAATAAACATTCCTTAAGACTTCCATTTGAGTTAGAAGTTCATGGTCTAAACTTTTTTTTTATATATATAGAGTCTCACTCTGTTGCCAGGCTGGAGTGCAATGGCATGATGTCTGCACACCGCAACTTCTGTCTCCCAGGTTAAAGCAATTCTCCTGCCTCAGCCTCCCAAGTAGCTGGGATTACAGGTGCCCACCAGCATGCCTGGCTAATTTTTCTATTTTTAGTAGAGACAGGGTTTCGCCATGTTGGTCAAGCTGGTCTCAAACTCCTGACCTCAAGTGATCTGCCCCCCTCAGCCTCCCAGAATGTTGGGATTACAGGCGTAAGCCACTGTGCCTGGCCTAACCTTATCTTTTTTATTGGAATTTTACTAGCACAATCAGAAATGGCCAGTGAGGTTCTGGCCTCAATATAGTACTATAGTAACAATATAGTAATCACCATTTACAATCATCATTTGTGGCCACAGTAAGTAAGTGCTTCAGGTACTTTATCTCCTAATGTCTTGACTTCCAACGTTTCATCCATGCCTCACAAGTGATAGTCTAAGTGACTGTGATGCTTCTACATGCTCCAGATTACTTGTGTCCTCTTTTTCCAAGCACAGAGACCATCCATGCCCTCATCAAGGGCAAGCCAATCCTAGAATCGCATTTTGGGAATCTATGTCCTGGTACTACCAATTATATCAGTGAGAACCCTGGCAGGAAACATAGCACACTCCAAGGATACAGGGAAAACCATGTTTCCCTACTCTCTACTCCCTCTCACCACTCAATACTTCTGTGACCTCTGGTTATTCATAAGTGTGTGGGATTTTTCTCCCCACCGAGAAATTCTCTGGCAGACAGTTCCTCAGTGGACACCAGATGGGTGTCCTCTAATTCAATTCAATTCTGACATCATTTACCTGGAGGTAGCATCAGATCCCACAAGTTGAAAGTTCAGTTCCACAAGACTGCCCCCCTACTTCAGATACCAATTGCAAGCACAGATTTTGGCCTATGCTTCTGAGTGACCAGCTATAAATAGGGGTTTCCACAACCCACCTGGGGTTCAATTAATTTGCTAGAGCGGCTTACAGAAGTCAGGGAAACATTTACTTATGCTTACCCATTTATTATAAAGGATATTACAAAGGACAGATAAACAGCCAGATGAAAGGGATGTATAGAGTGAGGTATGGGGGAAAAAAAAGGTGTGGACCTTCCATGCCCTCTCTGGGCACCCTCCCTCCAGAACATCCATGTTTTCAGCTATCCAGAAGCCCCTACGCCAACTTAATCCTTTCGGGTTTTTAATGGAAGTATCAGTACATAGGTATGATTGATTACATCATCAGCCATTGGTTTATCAACTCAAGCTTCAACCCCTCTTCCCCTACCCAGAAGTGGGGAGTGGGTGGGACTCCCCACCACTAGAGAATGTTAGAGAATGTTCCAACTCTCTAACCATGTGGCTGATTCTTCTGCTGACCAGCTCCTATCCAGAGGCTGTCTAGAGGCCTTCAGCCACCGGTTATCTCATTAGCATACAAAAGACACAATCTATCCCAAGATTCCAAGGATTTTAGGAGCTATATGTCAGAAAAGGAAGATGAAGACCAGATATATATTTCACAATATCACATACACTCAAAAAAATTTAACTGGGAAGATTTTAATAAAAGGACAATTTAAGAGACTGGGTCAATATTAAGGAACCAACATGGGATGATAAGCTGTTGGGGTCTAGCAATGGTGAGAAGCCATTACCATACAAAGGCTTGAAGGGGCAAGAGGAGGGAACAGTGTTTCCAAAGCCTGTCATCCCAGCACTTTGGGAGGCTGAGGTGAGTGGATCACCTGAGGTCAGAAATTTGAGACGAGACCAGCCAACATGGTGAAACCTCATCTCTATTAAAAATACAAAAATTAGGCCAGGCACGGTGGCTCACGCCTGTAATCCCTGCACTTTGGGAGGCCAAGGCGGGTGGATCACCTGAGGTCAGGAGTTCAAGACCAGCCTGGCCAACATGATGAAACCCCGTCTCCACTAAAAATACAAAAAAAATTAGCCGGGCGTGGTGGCAGGTCCCTGTAATCCCAGCTACTCAGGAGGCTGAGGCAGGAGAATCACTTGAACCCAGAAGGTGGAGGTTGCAGTGAGCCGAGATTGTGCCATTGCACTCCAGCCTGGGTGACAAGGGTGAAACTCCATCTCAAAAAAAAAAAAAAATTAGCCAGGGTGGTGGTGTGTGCCTCTAATCCCAGCTACTCAGGTGACTGAGGCAGGAGAATTGCTTGAACGTGGGAGGCAGAGGTTGCAGTGAGCTGAGATTGTGCCACTGCACTCCAGCCTGGGTGACATATTGAGACTCTGTGTCAAAAAAAAAAGAATAGAGATAGACCCGTGGAAGGGAGGCAACCCAAAAGGATCACTCTAGACCAGTGGGCCTCAATCTGTAGACCACTTTGGGAGGTCAATGTGAGCCTTGGGATTCTCCTGCCTCAGCCTCCTGAGTAGCTGAGGAGTCGGGTTGAAATGGAGTTTCACCATGTTGGCCAGGTTGGTCTCAAACTCCTGTTCCAGATAAACAAACCTTATGAAGTTCATTAATAGTAGACCTGCCCATAAGAAAAGCTAAAGGGAGAAAGAAAAAACAAAAAACAAACAAACAAAGAAATGCTAAAGGAAGACCTTCAGAATGAAACAAAAGAACAAAAAATAATAACTTACAGCCACACAAAGAAACAAAGATCTCTGATAAACATAACAACATAGCAGGCTGGGCACAGTGAACTTCTTGGATATGTATATTCATACTTTTCATCAGATTTCAGATGTTTTGTCATTATTTCTTCAATTTTTTTAATGCCCTATTCTCTCTATTCTCCTCCTAAGACTCCTGGGGTGAGGTATACATTTGATGGTATCTCTGAGGCTCATTTGGATCTTAAACTTTAGCACGTATCAGAGTCACCTGGAGGGTGTGTGAAAATGCAGTTTGCTGGACCCCATCCTCAGTCTCAGACGTGGTAAGTGGGAAGTAAAATCTAAGAATTTGTGTTTCTAACAAGCTCCCAAGTGATGCTGCTGCTGCTGCCCAGAGGCTACTCTTTGAGAACAACTGCCACAAGGGAAATTATTCACTGCCAGAACTGCAACAAGATGAAAGATTTGGGGAATTAATATCCCAGCCTCTCTCCTTCCACCACTGATCTCCTGTTGCTGCTTCCCATGGGCCAGCCCCAAACAGAAGCCAGAGAGCAGGAGACCCTGAGTAATGCTATCTGCAGAGGTCAGCCTTCCAGGGAGCAGAGCAGGGCCGTGAAGAGTGGAAAATGGATAGATTGGGGCAAACAGAATAACCAGAACCACCATGGACAGAAGAATGGATAGATCAATGGAAAGAGGGATGGATGGATGAATTAATGAAAGCCATGGTGGCTCACGCCTGTAATCCCAACAGTTTGGGAAGCGGAGGCGAGCAGATCATTTGAGGTCAGGAGTTCGAAACCAGCCTAGCCAATATGGTGAAACCTCACCTCTACTAAAAATACAAAAATTAGCTGGGCGTGGTGGTAGGTGCCTATAATCCCAGCTACTCAGGAGGCTGAGGCAGGAGAATGGCGTGAACCCGGGAGGCAGAGCTTGCAGTGAGCCAAGATCACGCCACTGCACTCCAGCCTGGGTGACAGAGGGAGACTCTGTCCCAAAAAAAAAAAAGAAAGGACAAAAGAAGAACAATGGCTAACAGAACTTATTGTGCATCAGCCTCTAAGCTAAGGGCTTTTAAGGGCTTTACTCAGGGTACCTCATTTAATCCTGAGATGTAGATCTACCATTCCCATTTTACAAATAAGGACACTAAGACACAGAAACTGGAGAATTTTCATCTTGTTGCAGTTAGTAAGTGGTGGAATCTGAATCCCAAGCTAGGCGCTCTGTCTGCAGAGTCTCCCTCCTCTGCACCGTGTACTACCTGTGCTGTGCCATGACCAAGTGGCACACAGGTGGTGTGGGATGAAGGTAAACAGTGTAAACCCTAGAGCACACCTGGGTCCAAATCATGCTCCAGTACTTACTAGCTGTGTGGCTTTGTGCTCTGAGCCTCATGTTCCTTATGGGTAAAATAAGAATAATAACGTGAAAATAAGAAAAACTACATCAATTATATTGTTTTGGGAAAGTTAAGCAAGGTAATTGTGGTAAAGTCCTTGACATAGAGCCTAGCACATAGCAAACAATCAAAAATACCATTACTATTATTATGATTAATGAATGGAAAGAAGCTAAGTCAGAAATTTAAGAGGGAAATGTTCCCCCTCCCTCTCCACATCCAAGAGAGGGTCTAGGACTTGGGTGACGAAGGGTGAATGGGCATTTCATATTTAGTTTCTCTTTCGAGGCCTTCTCTTCTGACCTTTCTCATAAGGGGGAAGTCACTTGTCCCCTCCTCCATCAGTCAATTCCTTGAAATTTTAAGATTTGTCTGAATATGAGCTGGCCAGCCCCTCTCCTTAGAAATCCCCTCTTGGTTCCCAGGACTGAGAAAAGGGGGAAAATGAAGGGGGCTATTCCAAGCCAGTCTCCCTCCAGCTGTTCCTTTCACCCAGGTGTTGGACATAGGAAAATGGTAAACAGAGGAAAGGGAGGGCTTGCTGAGCCCCAGAGGCCAGAGATGTGGGATGGGGGCCCTGGGTCTCCTCCCAAGGTACCTGGCCTTTCAGCTTTGCTTGCCCCAAGGGAAGGACTGGTTCCCATATGGTGGGACCTTGGAGGCCACCCCAGGCTCTCATGGTTGTCCTGAGGGTGCCAGGGAGCCTTCTTCACCATCAGCCTCCCAAGAAAGAAGCACCAGTGAGGACAAGGGATAAACCTAAGGAAGGGAGCCCCACCTTTGACCATCACTTCTGAACCCCAGCTCCATGATTGATGATGCAAATGCCACCAATGGGATGACAGAGCAATCCCTTTCCCTGGAGAAACAATGCACAACCCCCTTTACTGGGCCAGACTGCAGACTTAAGTTCTCAGAGCAGGAGCCAAGGAAAGCAGAAGGAAAGGGCAACCGCAGTGGGGAAGAAGGAGGGGCAGAGTGAGATTCTGCCAGAAAGAGGGAGGTAACAGGGGAATCACAGAATGGGACATGAAGGGGAATTTCAGGCAGAGAAAGTGAAGCTCTGGCCATAAATAGGAGTCAGCTGCAGGACTCACATTCCCAGCCTCACATCATTCATACCTTGCATTTCACCCCTGCATCCCAGTCGCCCTGCAGCCTCACACAGATCCTGCACACACCAAGACAGCTGGCACTTACATATTCGCCACTGGCCTGCCTCTGTTCACCCTCCATGGCCCTGCTACTGGCCCTCAGCCTGCTGGTTCTCTGGACCTCCCCAGGTAAGGCTGAAGGAAGAGTCAGGGTCAGGGGCAGTGAGGGGCTGGCAGTGGGTAATGTCTAGATCTCAGACTGCTTGGCACTGGACGTAAGGGACATGGTGAGTTCAGGCGAATGCTTAGGTCTGCATGTTTCGGTGAGCCTGGCGGGTCCTGCATGTGTGCCTGTGAGTGTGGGTATCCCTGTGCCCCTGAATTCCAATGCAGGTGTGTCTCTTAGTACATCCTGGGGCCTATGGCTGTGGCTGTCTCTGCAAGCTCTATTTCCTGCTGCCTCCGTTTCCCAGGCAGAAGGAGATTTCCTTAAGGTAGGGAGAATGGCAGACACCGAGCCAAGGCTGATATTCAAAAATTTAGCAATTAATAAGGCTCCTAACACCAGCGTACCCCACCCCACACCCCTCCCACACTGTGACCTGCATTAACTCTTTACTTGCTGGATTGTCTTGGGAGAGAGGCTGGGGTGATCAGGGCAGCAGGAAGTCATTTGTGGGGCTCAGGGCAGTGGTTATTTGCAAAACAGTTTAGAAGTATGACAATATGTTTAGCAACCAGCAGAGCCAGAGCCATATTGGTGCATGCTGGTTGAATACCAGGTCTAACTCCTCCCCTACCCCATCACACACACACAAACACACACACACACACACACACACAGAGGTGTCCTTAATCCGAGCTAGGGCCATGGCCACGCCACCCTCAAGGGCCCTGTGTCCTGTCACCTTCTTTCCCCATCCCAGCCCCAACTCTGAGTGGCACCAATGATGCTGAAGACTGCTGCCTGTCTGTGACCCAGAAACCCATCCCGGGATACATCGTGAGGAATTTCCGCTACCTTCTCATCAAGGATGGCTGCAGGGTGCCTGCTGTGGTGTGAGTGGTGGGGAGGGTGTCTAGCCTCATCTCCCTTTTTAGCCCCTGCTGAGACTCCCACCTTCTCATTCCCCTTCTCCATGCCAAGCCCAACCCCTTCAAGGAAATCCCTGAAACAGGTTCCCAGACATGGTCCCCAGATATGCTGGATTCTGGGGCTCCATTCTCTCTGATCTCTCACCCCAGGTTCACCACACTGAGGGGCCGCCAGCTCTGTGCACCCCCAGACCAGTCCTGGGTAGAACGCATCATCCAGAGACTGCAGAGGACCTCAACCAAGGCAAGCCTGGTCTCCCTGGCCCTGTATCCTCCCTCTGAACTCCTGTCTAAGATTCCAGCCTGTGACCCTTCCTCTCCTGCCTCCTCTAGATGAAGCGCCGCAGCAGTTAACCCATGACAGCACCAGAGGGAGCCTGGAGTCCAAGTGAAGCGTTGTGAATTATTACCTAATCTGGGGAACCGAGGACCAGAAGGAAGCACCAGGCCTCCAGCTCCTCTGCACCAGACCTGACCAGCCAGGACAGGGCCTGGGGGGTGTGTGTGTGTGAGTGTGAGCAAGAGGGTGAGCGTGGTCAGAGTAAAGCTGCTCCACCCCCAGACTGCAATGCTACCAATAAAACCACCTGGTGTTTACAACTAATTGATCACAACCAGTTACAGATTTCTTTCTTCCTTCTCCACTCCCACTGCTTGACTAGCCTTAAAGAAAAAAAAAAAAAAAAAAGCCACCTGGCACCCATAGATCTGTCTGCTGTCTGTTTGCTGTCTAGCCAGGAGGACAGGAATAGGAAGGGGGAGGTAGAATGGCAGTATCTATTTTCTCTTCTGTGGCCTAAGGGATCTCCTCGCTCACCTTCACTTAACAACCTGATGCTCTCAGGATCAGCCTCATTGCTTTCCATAGTTCAGCAACACTAAGCTTCGATCAGTTCCCTGAGTGAGCCAGTGTCTCATGCCTCCCAGTCTTTGCTCTCCAAAGCAGGTGTTCAAGCATCCAGGTGTCTGAGGGATCCAGTGTCACTCAGGGGAAGGGAGTTGTGGGGAATCAGCTCTCATGGCTGGGGGAGGTGGAGTGGGGCAAAGGACCCAGCTCTACTGCCTAGGGGGAAAATACCCATCCACCCACGCCCTTCCCTTGGTCTGGCACACTCTTCTCTCTCCTCTGCCCACCTGGCTTCCCATCTGGGTCCAGATGCCTCTTCATCCAGGGAGCCTTCCCTTACCCCAGGCTCGGTTAGGTAGCCTCCTGTAGTAGCCCCTCACAGCATTCATCATACTGACTTATATTTGCTGGTTTGTCCAAATTTGTCCATGTTCTTGGACTAGGATCACATCTCTTTTGGGTTCCACTGTTTTTCTGGTGTCCAGCATGCTGCTTGGCACAAGGCAGTCCCTCAATAAATATTTGTTTAGTGAATGAATAAATATGTGAGGAAAGACTCAGAAGCCAGGGCTGAGGGCCCATCTGTCCATTCTGTCCATACAGAATCTGACTTCCAGGCCAGCCTTCCTCTCTCAGCCAAACTGAGCAAGGTCCAGCCCCATCTTTACAATCCTGGGGCCATGCCTCTCAGGGACACTGACAGACAGATCTGGGAGGCAGAGGTCAGAGACAGGAGAGAGGCCCACAGGGTGGAAGAAGGAATAGCCAGGGAAGCACAAGAGATTCCGCATAGAGGAGCCCTACCACCACCCCTACAGTCTACATGGGCTCCAGGGCTCAAAAGCAACACTGAGACGAGAGACATCTCCCCAGATGAGACCAGAAAGGAATCTCAGCTCTGGGAGATGAGAGCCGTGTGACTCTTGGAGCATCCCACAGGGCTTCTCTGTACAGAGTGAGGGCCTCGACCTTGAGAAGTCCCCTGGGGAAGCAGGCTGGCCTCCAGATGGTGTTCTCTAAGGGCCTCTCCAGCTGGGAGTGACAACTCTGTGCCACTGGGGTCAGATGAGAGCAAGGCAGCCAGATCGAGCACCCTTGCCTGGGAAGAGAGGCCGTCGTTATATCAGGTATACCTCAGCCAGCAACAAAACCAGGCCTGGGCAGTCCTTGAAAAGGGAGAAATGGGCCAGGCGCGGTGGCTCAAGCCTGTAATCCCAGCACTTTGGGAGGCTGAGACGGGCGGATCACGAGGTCAGGAGATCAAGACCATCCTGGGTAACACGGTGAAACCCCGTCTCTACTAAAAAGTACAAAAAACTAACTGGGCGAGGTGGCGGGCGCCTGTAGTCCCAGCTACTTGGGAGGCTGAGGCAGGAGAATGGCGTAAACCCAGGAGGTGGAGCTTGCAGTGAGCTGAGATCCGGCCACTGCACTCCAGCCTGAGTGACAGAGCAAGACTCCGTCTCAAAAAAAAAAGAAAAGGGAGAAATGTTGAGGGAGTTGTGGCAGCCCCTCCTCACTGACAGCATGACATCCTCTTCCTCTCCTCTGCTCCCAGATGCAAGTGCTCAAAACCTTGGGTATCCCAGGTCTTAGAATCACCTGGGATCATGCATCCATGCATCCATTCATTCAGCTGTTTCTGCATTCATCAGACCTCCATCCATCCAACCGTCCACTCACCCACTTCCCACCCAGCCATTCTTTCATCCATCCACCGAGCCAGCCAGCCATGGCGTTCTAAGTCTCCCAGCTGTGGATCCCGTGCCCCGCATCCCAGCAGGCTGGTGTCTCAGAGGACAAATGCACATGGTGGGGGTGGGGGGATCATATTGCCTGAAAACCCTCTCAGTGCCAGTGACATTTACAGGAAGTCAGCCTGCCACAGAAGCAACAAAAGTGATCTCTCTGGACTATCGGAGGAACACACAGACAGAGCAGGGCAGGTGAGAGTGGGAACCTTGAAGAATATGCTACCAGGACAGGGGCCCCTGGATACTACCTCCATGACACTGCTGCCAGGAGGTACAGAGCAAATCCTGAATTCACTGCCTGGGCCAGAGTCCCATGATCCTGTCTCTGCCCTACTCATTGTGCGACTCTGGGCAAGTTCCTTTTCCATTCTGCACCCCAAGACCCAGTTTCCCCATTTGTCAGATGGGAGAGAGAAGCTTGATTTTCGAGACTCCTTCCAAACAACAACTTGGCTCCTGATTCTTTAGTTCTTATACTAAACCGCCAGCATTTGCATAGATACCCCACAAAGTCTTGCACATCCAGAAAACACTCCCTGGGGCCACCTTCTGAGATCAAAGGAGAACTGAGGCTCAGAAAAAGAGAAAATAGTCTAGGAGCTAGTGAAGTGCCTTGGATTCAATTGACCCTGGAAGCCTGGGAAATGAAGAATTTGGAGGAAATCTGAGGGGGTGGACACCAGAGCCCTAGGGGAGCTGGCATGCAACCCTCCCCACCCCTTCTATAGCCAGTGCTTTCCATCCTAGCTTTTTGCCTTCCTCTTTTTATCACCCCCCAACCATATCAACCCATCCTGGACACTGGGTCTTATCTCCCTGCCAGGTAGATAAGCCCAGCAATCTGAGCAACTGGAGGAACTGAGCATCCTGCCCCACTCTAACATTCTCAGCCCTGTGACTCCATTTAATCAACATCTGCTTTCTGCTTCATGGTGAGTCACTGACGATTGTTGCATCTTCATTTATCCAGAGTTCTGGTGGGCTAGGAGCCCACTAGAGATTGCCAGCCCTCTGAGGAGTGGTGTGGACTCCTAGCTCCCCAGTTAGGATGTGGAGGCCTTGTTGCCTGCCTCTAGATAGACACCTTCCTCTCTAGGGCACATGGCATCTGTTATAGGTTCAAGGCCTGCAGCTGGGTGATACCTCACATCATAAAGGCCAATATCTCAGTAGCCAATATCTTCCTAAAAGTATCTGACACCCCTGCTCAGGTTTCTCTTAGCCTTTGGGTGATGAAAAGCTCCCTTTTCTATTTGTTGATAGAGCTCCCGAGGGAAAGGTTGGGCCTCATCCAACTCCATTGCCAACATTGCTCTGACAGGGTCTGGTACAAAATAAGCCCCAATACACATATGATTAACAAAAATGGAACTGAACATGGCCTTTTCCCACCATGCCCCGCCCCCCACCAGGAGCACATTCAATTCTCAAGACAGCTGGGGCTATCTCTGTTGTGTGGTTGAGCGTTTGTTCAGAGCCAGCTTCATACGGTTTTGATCATGTTTTGATCATCTCATATTCAGCTTCTCGGCAGGCAAGCTCCATGTCACCGCCCCCTTCTAGGCTACGGGAAACTCAGAAACCACCAGAAAATCTTAGAAATAACAGTTTTGGGCCGGGCGCGGTGGCTCAAGCCTGTAATCCCAGCACTTTGGGAGGCCGAGACGGGCGGATCACTAGGTCAGGAGATCGAGACCATCCTGACTAACACGGTGAAACCCCGTCTCTACTAAAAAATACAAAAAACTAGCCGGGCGAGGTGGCGGGCGCCTGTAGTCCCAGTTACTCCGGAGGCTGAGGCAGGAGAATGGCGTAAACCCGGGAGGCGGAGCTTGCAGTGAGCTGAGATCCGGCCACTGCACCCCAGCCTGGGCGACAGAGCCAGACTCCGTCTCAAAAAAAAAAAAAAAAAAAAAAAAAGAAATAACAGTTTTGTGAAGGCTCAGGACTCCTAATTGGGAAATTTCCTCCAAGTGCCCCTCTGTAGGAATCAGCAGGCATTTCTCTGGTCAGATAACTTCCTAGGTGACCCCTGAGACTTTGTCCACATGGAAGGACATGGCTCTGAGTATTAGCTAATTCACCAGTAATGCTTACCAGGTACTGGGCACTGCTTTAAGTGCTATTACCATTCTTATGTTGTAGCTGAGAAAACTGAGGTACAGAAGTTAAGTCACCTGCCCAGGCTGGACAACTAGAAAAAAGGCAGAGCTGGGGTTCCTGTCTGGGCAGTTTGGCTCCGGAATATCTACCCTGAACTACTACACATACCACTTCTCCAAGTTGACCTATCTCCTAATTACAAAGGGAGAACAGTATAGCAGGGCCAGAAGTGGAGAAGCGGCCCATGGGAATAGGGAATGTCGCTACTTCTGGGTGCAGGCCATGTGCAAGTCTCCAAGCTGAGTCCTTTCTTGGCATTACATCATGGCACCCTCAAACGATCCCATGAGGTATCATTAGTACCATTCTATGTATAAGGAATTTGAAGCACAGAGAGGAGAATGACCTCCCAAGTCAACTCAACTGGTGAGTGGCAAAGCTGGGATTGCAGTCTAAGCCTGCCTGATGGGCAGCACTTGGACTGAGGGCTGGGGGTTGGGAAGTCTATTTGGGGTAGAAAAGCTCAGCTTGCTAGAAAAAGCTGGGGAAATAAACAAGAGAGGAAGCTGGTGGCCACAGGTAGGGTTCCCGCACTTGAACCCAGACACAAAGACACACACCCTAGAGGGCTTCCAACCTCCTGTGCCTCTGCAGTAGAAGGGGTATCAGCTTCCCCCAAGCCTCAAAGAGGGATTTTACTCAGGCCTCAGTTTTCCCAATGGCAGAGGAGTAGAGAAGGGGATTGGGCTACAGCAATGCCCACCCTACTCCTATTCCCAGGGGAGTATCAGATGCCAGGACCTGGTGATATTGAAAGGAAATGAGGAATGTAGGGACAGTGCTGGGGATCTGGAGGGTAGGGGTAGAGGCAGGATAAGAAACCCTCTGACAGGCAGGGCTCCTGGAAAGGAGTGGGGCCCGGCGTCTGATCGGCAGGTGGCAGAGGACCTCTGAAGAGCAAAGCATCTGAGGGCAGCAGGGCAGCATCAACTCTCAAAAGACCCATTTCTGAGGGGCACTTTCATCTCCCAAGGGGCCAGGGGCAGGAAAGGCAGGGTTGGAAGAAAAGAGCGAGGACAGAACCTCTAAGGATCAGGGTAGGTGAGGGAATCAGGCCTCCCCACCCTACTTCTAGGGCCTTTGGGTCTTCCCCGTGGCTCCAGTGGGATGCAGAAGATAAGAGAAGCCCTCAGTTCCAACTTGGCAGAGGTGGGAAAGCTTTCACCCCAGCCGCGGGAACACTACCATTCTGGGACAACCAGATCTCCTAGGGCTTTTGATCTCAGAATCCCGGAGGTCCTGGAAATCTGAGCCTAACACCATCCAAACCCCAATCACCACGTCGACCTCATGCCTGTCAAACCATCATTTGAAGGGTCCTCTCCCAAGAGGAAGCCAGCCCTTCTGTCAGGGCCTCAACACTGTAAAGTGTTCATCAGTTTAGGAACCCCCATCCCTGACAGGATGTCCCAATATCTATGATGTCCTCATTGCTGACAGGACTCCCATTAATGTCAAGGTCTCCCCATTACTATCAAGCCACCATTCCTCTCAGGAAACCCTACCACTGTCAGGAACACTTAAACTTGTCAGGCAGCACAGCAGCACTGCACAGCTCCAGGGGGCACCATCCTCTCTGTAGTCTATGTAAATGGTTCCTATATGGCAGCACTGAGTGCCAGAGTATCGCTCTGAATGTTAGTGTAGGGCCCCCAGGAGTCTCAGCACTGCCATCATATAGGGTTCCAGCCCTGGGAAAACCCCTCATGTCTAAAGAGATGTCTCATCACTGTCTGCAACCCAGAACACTTATTCATTCCAGGCACTATTCTAGGTGCTGGTGATACAATAGTGAACAAGATAGATATGGTCTTGGTCTTCATGAAGCTTCCCCCTCTCCTCCAAAAACAGAAGGCAAATAAACAAAAGTGTTGATCAGGATTCTTACTTGCAAGCCACTGAAACTCACTGACTGATTCCAACAGAAAAGGAGTTTATTTAAAAAGACCCTGGGAAGATGCAGAAAATAGCAAGAATAAGTGAGCCTAGGCAGCCAGAACCACTCCCAGAGCATACAGTACAGGACAGATGGTCCAGATAGGCCTCCAAGACAGCATGGTTGCACCACCAAAAAGGGATGCCAAGTGGCCAAGACAACGCTTATGTCGAGACAACTGGGGCTCTTGCCCTACATTCTATGTTTTAGATGACCCTAATCTGGCCCTCCTCTAATCATATCTCTGGACACAGGGAAAAAAAGTCCACAGAATCAAGGGAGCACCCACCCAGAACTCACTCTTTTCTTCTAGACCACATTTCAGGAACTGAAAAACAGAATTTCCTGCCCAAATGCCCCCAAGTAGCTTCCAATATCCATATGGGCCTCTTCCTCAGATCTGTTCTTCCTAGGATAGACTGTATCACTGATATACACACTACCAGGTCCAGAGGGGAGCCAAGAAGTAGCTATTTGCAGGGAATGTAGAAAGAGCTTGTATGTTCGGAGCTGGAGTGTTTACACCCAGGCACATGAGACCCTTCATGGTGCAGGATAGAACTGTGGATAGGAAGAGGAGAGGGACAAGTGGAGGGCTAGTGATGGGTTCTCCCCTTACCACCTCATTCCATCATGGAACTCTAAGGAGTTCAAGAAGTCTCAACTTAAACCTAGCCTCCAAGTTGTTTTCCAAGTATATTTTTTGGCCAGGTATGGTGGCTCACACTTGTAATCCCAACACTTTGGGAGGCCAAGGCGGGTGGATCACCTGAAGTCAGGAGTTCGAGACCAGCTAGGCCAACGTGGAAAAACCCTTTCTCTAATAAAAATACAAAAATTAGCCAGGCATGGTGGTGCATGCCTGTAATCCCAGCTACTTGGGAGGCTGAGGCAAGAGAATCTCTTGAACCCGGGAGGCAAAGGTTGCAGTGAGCTGAGATCGTGTCATTGTACTCCAGCCTGGGCAACAGAGCAAAACTGTCTCAAAAAAAAAAAAAAAGAAGAAAGCAAGCAAGCATATTTTTCAAGGTAAGGTAGACACATTTTTCATTTGAACTTGTTAGCTTGATTTTTACCTTTTAAATATTTAGATAGTGGCCCTCCATTTTTACTATTGCCCCAAGCCTCACCAGTGTTAGGTGGTCAGCCTGCCAGATGCCACCTCTGGAATCATAGCTACAGCTGCTCCTGTAAAAGAGATTTCACCACCCCTCCTACCACCACCAGAAATAGATTCTCTAATAACCCCACTCCTTCACATCGCTACTAGTTTCCTATTCACAGTCGTTGGAAGGTGACTATGATTAGCAAAGCCTAGGTCATGTGTCCAAGTCCTAGTGCAGAGGGGGCTAGGAAAATTAATATGTGACCTTTGGGGATTCTATGATGGAAAGCAAAGTCTACCAGTAGCCAAGAGTAATATAATAGGAAATTTCTCAAACACAGAAAGGGGCTAACTTTGTGAGCAATGAAAATAATAATAAATATCTCTAGTTCACACTATGGCTATCCAAGATCAACATACATCCTTCTTCCCAAACCCTAGATTTCTTAGAAAATTAAGGGTATCACCTAACATAATATCACCTTTGTTTATGCAGCCAAAAAAAATTCACCCCTCCCCAAAGACAGACGACTCAGAGCCTTAGAAATTATCACATCCATCTTAGTCAGTTCAGGTTGTCATAACAAAGTACCATAGACGGTGGAGCTTAAACAACAGAAATTTACTTTCTCACCATTCTGAAGGTTAGAAGTCCACCATCAAAAGTGCCAAGATGGGCCAGGCGCAGTGGCAGTGGCTCATGACTGTAATCCCTGCACTGTGGGAGGCCAAAGCAGTAGGATCATTTCAGCCCAGGAATTTGAGACCAGCCTGGGCAATGGCTCTACAAAAAAACAAAAAAGAGAAAGAAATAATTAGCTGGGTGTGGTGGCAGGTGCCTGTAGTCCCAGCTTCTTGGGAAGCTGAGCTGGGAGGATCTCTCAAGCCTGGGAGGTCGAGGCTGCAGTGAGCCATGATCATGACACTGCACTCTATCCTGGGCAACAAGCAAGACCCTGCCTCAAAAAAAAAAAAAAAGTGCCAAGATTGTCACTTTCTGGTGAGGGCTTTGTTTGTGGCTTGCAACTAGCCAGCCGCCTTCTTACTGTGTGACAGAGAGAGACAAAGAGAGGTCCTTTTCTCTTCTTCTAAGGCTATACTCCTATTGGATTATGATCTCACTTAACCTTTTTTTCTTCTTCTTATTTTTTGAGATGGAATCCCACTCTGTCACCCAGGCTACAGTGCAGTGGCACAATCTTGGCTCAATGCAACCTCTGTCTCCTAAGTTCAAGCAATTCTCCTGCCTCAGCCTCCCAAGTAGCTGAGACTACAGGCACACAACATCACACCCAGCTAATTTTTGTATTTTTAGTAGAGACAGGGTTTCACCATGTTGGCCAAGCTTGTCTCGAACTCCTGACCTCAGGTGATCCACCCACCTTGGTCTCCCAAAGGGCTGGGATTACAGGCATGAGCCACCACACCTGGCCTCATTTAACCTTAATTACCTCCTAAAGACCCCATCTTCAGATACAGTCACATTTAGGGTTGGGACTTAACACAGGAATTTGGGGGGGACACAATTCATTCCATAGCAACATCCGATTCTAAATCCAAGATATTGGGGTGACATGTTTTCCTCCTCTAGTTGTATTGTAATCTTACGTCTCTATTTTCTAACACCTGGTAACTACCACCAACACACCTGATTGGTCAGAGTAGGCTAGGTAATGCTGTAATAACAAATGACATCCTAATCTGAGGAGCATAATGCAACAAAATTCTATTCCCCATGCGTGCCAAGCCTGCTGTGGGTCCAGGCAAGTCTCCAGCACAGCTGTAGTCCATGTGGCAGCTCAAGTTTTCAAGTGTTTTGATCTTTTGCCATGCTTCTTCATCTCAACACAGGCTTCCATGGTTGCTCCAGTCAAGGAAGACAACAAGGGAAATTCTTGCTTAAATGTTTTTGTCCACAAGTGACATATGCCATTTCTGTTCACATTTCATTGGCCAAAGTGGGTCACACAGCCATGCCTAACTTCGAGGTGGTAACTCCCAAGATGAGAAGTAAAACCAGAATCTTGCTGAGTAGTAGTAATACCACCACAACAACCTATATTCAAGAATGCAATAAAGGAGGATAAGAGAAAAGAGGAGTCAGTTAAAGAACAGAAAAATAGACACATTTCACAAGGAAGGGAATATGGATAAAAGTTACAGTCAGTAGTTCTGCAACTGGTTCTGGGACTTAGCTGACATATATTATTCTCTTCTTGTATTGGTTTTCTTATTTTTTTATTTATTTATTTATTTATTTTTTTTTTGAGACAGGTCTCCCTTGGTCACCCAGGCTGGAGTGCAATGGCATCATCTCGGCTCACTGCAACCTCTGCCTCCCAGATTCAAGTGATTCTTCTGCCTCAGCCTCCCGAGTAGCTGGGACTACAGGCACCCGCCACCATGTTCAGCTAATTTTTGTATTTTTAGTAGAGACGGGGTTTTACCATGTTGGCCAGGCTGGTCTCGAACTCCTGACTTCAGGTGATCTGCCTGCCTTGTCCTCCCAAAGTGCTGAGATTACAGGCATGAACCACTGCACCCAGCCTTGTATTGATTTTCTATTGCTGTAAAATAAATCACCACAAATTTAGCAGCTTAAAATAACTAAAATGTATTATCTCACAGCTTCTGTGAGCCAGCAGTGTAGGTCTAGGTTGACTGGGTCCTCTGATCGTGGCCTCACGAGGCTGAACTCAAGGTGTCATACAAACATATCCAGACTGTCAAGCAAAAATAAAAATTAAAAATATAAAAGAAATGAACTCAAGGTGTCATCCAGCATTGCAATCTCATCTGAGGCTCAGAGCCCTCTTCCAAACGCACTGCTATTTTTGGTAGTTGTGCTTATAGGACTGAGGCTCCCAGCTCCTAGAACTGCCTGTTGTTCACTAACACATCGTCCTTTCCACAATATGGAAGTTTTTTGAGACGGACTCTCGTTCTGTTGCCAGGCTGGAGGGCAGTGCCGTGATCTTGGCTCACCACAACCTCTGCCTCCTGAGTTCAAGCGATTCTCATGCCTCAGCCTCCTGAGTAGCTGGAATTACAGGCACACACCACCACACCCAGCTAATTTTTGTATTTTTAGTAGATACGGGGTTTCACCACGTTGGCTGGGATGGACTCAATCTCCTGACCTCATGATCCTCCTGCCTTGGTCTCCCAAAGTGCTAGGATTATAGGCATGAGCCACCGCACCCAGCTTGCTATTGCTTCTTGTCTCTTACCCCAGACATTTTTCTAAAGGTTTACCTGGTTAGGCCAGGCCCACCAACGGTGATCTCCCTTTTAACAAACTCAAAGTCAGCTGATTAGGAACCTTCATTCCATCTGCAAAAGCCCTTCATCTTTGCCATATACAAACTTAATCACTCAAGTTATATCCTGTCATATTCACAAGTCAGGGGGTCAAGGGCATCACTTCATCACTTCAAGGTGAAGAGATTGCACAGGGCATGCACATCACAGGGCAGGAATCAGAATTCTATACCACACTTCCCCTGTGACTCATTTGAAGGTCTCTTAACCTCCAGCCAGCCTTCACTGGTTGATACTCTATTCCCTCAAAATATCTGAACCTTCACACCCAAGGGACGCTAGCCCTTGGTGGTCCTGCCTGATTAAGATTACAGTGGTCTTCCATTAACTTTGACCACTGAATTTAACCAAGGCATCATCAGGAGGTGCCCTGAAATTACGTGGGTGCCTTTACACCCCTCCATGAATTCATCATGTAGCTACAGCCAATTTCCCCTGAATAGTCAGAATCAACTCCCCCTACCAATGTGGTAACTCCTCATTCACCCTGTGGCATGAGAAGCCCAAGCCAGATGGTGGTCTCAGCTTCCAACTCAAGGAACCACTCCTCTTTCAGGAAAAGTAGAAAATAAGGTGTTCTGCTCACTGGAAAAATTTTATTCTCCACTGTCTTTCAGGATCACCCTGAATGGGGCCTTAATGCTATAGTGATCCACTCTAAACTAGTTCCAGAAAATTGTGCAGAATCATATAAACCCAGCTGAAAAATTGGCTTATGAGTCAACGGTCATCAAGAACTCTCCATAAGGCTGCAGGTGCAGACTGAGAGAAAGGTGACTATGACCCAGGAGCAAGCATGCTGGAAATGTGAGCAGTCTGCTCTTGGGCTTCATACTGCACAGCAATTGGTCACAGAAACCTCAAACACCACTGGATCTGCTGAGTCAAAGGGCCGAGTGACAGACAATGGCACTGCCACCAATTCTAGTGCCACCACCAAAATGGATTCCCCATGGTCCTTACTTCTTTGCATCACTAGCACCTGATTCACAGCCCTGAGAAGGTACATCCAGATTGACTGGACTTTCTTAGATGCAAGGGAGGCTGGGAATGTGAGTATCTGGCCTGTTGGGCTTTTATGCAGGAAGGGGGTTCAAATGCTGGTGGGTCAAAAATAACAACAAAGGTCTGTTACAACATAGAAATAAAACAATTTCAAATTGGGTGCGTATATGAAAGATACAATAAAAGGGGTTAATAAAGATAAAAACAGGATGAGATGGCACTGACATGTTTTAAATAGGGTGCCTACGGAAGGCCTCTTTGAGGAGACAATATTTAAGCTAACAACTGTCAGGTGGTAGTTTAAACTCTAAAGGGACAGAACTAATGGAATACATGTATCTAAAGGGGCCAGGTGTGATGGCTCAGGCCTATAATCCCAGCACTTTGGGAGGCCGAGGCGGGCGGATCACCTGAGGTCAGGAATTTGAGACCAACTGGCCAACATGGTGAAACCCTGCCTCTACTAAATATACAAAAATTAGCCGGCCGTGGTAGCCCACGCCTGTAGTCCCAGTGACTCAGGAGGCTGAGGCGGAAGAATGGCTTGAACCCGGGAGGCAAAGGTTGCAGTGAGTGGAGATCGCATCACTGCACTCCGGCCTGAGTGACAGAGCAAGACTCCATCTCAAAGAAGGGAAGGGAGGGAGGGAGGGAGGGAGGGAGGAAGGAAGGAAGGAAGGAAGGAAGGAAGGAAAAGGAAGGAAGGAAGGAAGGAAGGAAGGAAGGAAGGAAGGAAGGAAGGAAGGAAGGAAGGAAGGAAGGAAGGAAGGAAGGGAGGGAAGGAAAGAAAGGAAAGGGTGAGCGAGCCAGGTGTGGTGGCTCACGCCTGTAATCCCAGCACTTTGGGAGGCCGAGGGGGGTGGATCACCTGAGGTCAGAAGTTCAAGATCAGCCTGGTCAACATGGTGAAACCCCGTCTCTACTAAATATACAAAAATTAGCCGGCATGGTGGTGGGCACCTGTAACCCCAGCTACTCAGGAGGCTGAGGCAGGAGAATCGCTTGAACCTGGGAGGTAGAGGTTGCAGTGAGCCGAGATCATGCCCTTGTGCTCCAGCCTGGGCAACAATAGCGAAACTTCGTTCCAAAAAAAAGGAAGGAAGGAAGGAAGGGAGGGAGGGAGGAAGGAAGGAAGGAAATATATAAAGGAGGGGAGTTTATTAAGTATCAACTCACACAATCACAGGGTCCCACAATAGGCCATCTGCAGGCTGAGGAGCAAGGAGGGCCAGTCCAAGTTCCAAAACTGAAGAACTTGGAATCTGACGTTCGAGGGCAGGAAGCATCCAGCACGGGAGAAAGATGAAGGCTGGGAGGCTAGGCCAGTCTCTCTTTTCACATTTTTCTGCCTGCATATATTGCCGGCAGCTGATTAGATTGTGCCCACTCACGTTAAGGGTGGGTTTGCCTTTCCCAGCCCACTGACTCAAATGTTAATCTCCTTTGGCAACACCCTCAAAGACACACCCAGGATCAATACTTTGTATCCTTCAATCCAGTCAAATTGACACTCAGTATTAACCACCAGGACACCTAAAAGATAAGAAGCCAGCCATTCAAGAATGAATGACCAGTGTGGCCAGAGGACAATGGACGAGGAGGAGATGGCATAAGAAGAGGTAGGACAGGGAGGTTGGAGTCATAGGATCCAAGTCTTTGCAGGTCACAGGAAGGAGTGAGGATTTTGTTCTATAACTGCTATGAAAGATTTAAGCTGAGGAGTAACATGATCTCATTAACAGTTTACAAAGACCCTATCAGCAGTCTGGAAAAATGAACTGTACAAAGAATGGGGAAGTCAAAGGGCTTTTCCAGCAGTCTAGGAAAGAGATGATGCTGGCCTAACCTAGGTGGTGGCAGTTGGAATAGAGAAGAGGAAGAATCCGATACGGACTTATAAGTAGAATGAGGGGCTGAGCTGATGGATTATATTTGAAGCATAAGGGCAAGGGAAAAACCAGAGATGACACCAGGCTTCAGGTCTGAGCCCCTGGAGGGACGGCAGCTTCCTTTTCTGAGATGGATAACTGGTGAGAAGACAAGCTAAGAGAGAGGTGTTGAGAATCAGGAGTTCGGTTTTGGAATAAGGTATCTGACATAATTTGGAAATGTGTCCCTGCCCAAATCTCATGTTTAATTGTATCCCCAGTATTGGAAATGGGGCCTGGCAGGAGGTGACTGGATCATGGGAATGGATTTCTCATGGATGGCTTAGCACCACCTCCTTGGTGCTGTCCTCCTGAAAATGAGTGAATTCTCATGTGATCTGACTGTTTAAGAGCGTGTGGCACCTCCCTCTGTTTCTTCTGTCTTGCTCCTGCCCCTGCCATATGAGATGCCTGCTCCCCCTTCCCCTTCTGCCATAATTATAAGCTTCCTGAGGCCTCCTCAGAAGCAAATGCCAGTGTTATGCTTCTTGTATTGCTTGCAGAACTGTGAGCCAACTAAACCTTTTTTCTTATAAATTACCCAGATTCAGGTATTTCTTTATAGCAATGCAAAAACAGACCAATGCAGTATCTGTAAGAAAGCCAAGGAAATCCCAAATAGGCAGTTGGCTCTGCAGCCTGGAATGCAGAAGTAGATCTGTACACCATCCCTGGCTCTTCCAGGGTCTCATTCTGTTGCCCAGATTATGCAGTGACATAATCACGGCTCACTTCAGCCTCCACTTCCCAGGCTCAAGAGATCCTCCACCTCAGCCTCCTGAGAAGCTGGGACTACGGGCGCCCACCACCATGCCCAGCAAAGTTTTGTACTTTTTGTAGAGATGTGGTTTCCCCATTGTGCCTAGGCTAGTCTTGAACTCCTGGGCTCAAGTGATCCACCTGCCTTGGCCTCCCAAAGTGCTGGGAATACAGGAGTGTGCCACTGTGCCAAGCCCAACTTCTACCTCTTTAATGTCTCTGGTATCTGTGCCACTTTTTCATCCCTGCTACTACAGCCCAGCCCTGATGTCAGCCTCCTTCCTAAGGGCAGCTGCAGCATCTGGGCTAGGCCATCCCCATGGCTCCTTCCTCAGGAATTTTTCAAAATTATATATGACCAGAAATAACTCCCCCACTCCACCTCCCACACATATATAGCCTCTCCCACCACTAGCCCTTTCCCTGCCCCACCTACACTGGGATTAATCACAAACTCTTATGTCCCTCCTCTGAGTCTTTGTGTTTGCTGTGCATTCTACCTGGAATGTCCTTTCTCCATTCCCACCCATCCTTGAGGTTCTATTTGCAAAGCTCCCTCCTTCAGGCAGCCTCCCCTCTCTACCTCCCTCTGACACCCCAGAGTTCCCCATCTCCAACCACGTAGCAGAGGTCACCCTCCGCTTTGCATCCAGGGGCCCTTGTTTCCTGAGCTTCTCCCAAGCAAGTTCAGCCCAGGCCCAGGCACTCTGAGGTTCAGAGTGGCCCAAATTGCAGGGAATAGAGGAGAGAAGTATTGAGGAAACCCTGGCAGTGGCATTATTTCAAGCTCCAGGGGGTAGGAGGCAGGGAAGGGGTGTATGCTATTGCTCAAGACTTCCCCCCATCCTGATATCCCATTACCTCCAGAAGTTCTGTGCAATGTTCCACCCACGCTCTGGGACTGCAGAGCCAAGCTCTGCCCCTCCAGCTGGACTGAGACCCTCCAGACATGGATAGAGGATTTGCAGAAGGATAGGAAGTGAAGCCGACCCCTTCCCAGGATCAGGGACTTTCAGAAGTTGAGTAATTTGGTTTCTTGCTCATTTCCAGCCCCTTTCTGGAACAAGACATGACAGCTCACTTAGGCCAGATCCCCACTTCCACAGGCCACACACTCCATTTTCCCTGTATGCTAGACGCCCTCTGCAGGCCCAATGAGGTTGAGAGTCCAGGCCAGGAGCCCGTTTTCCCTGGGCACTGGACGCCCCCTGCAGGCCCTGCAGATTGAGACCCACAAAGAGATGGATTGAAAAAGCAGTCAGAAAACAAACCCACTGGGCACAGTGGCTCACACCTGTACTCCCAGCACTGCGGAAGGCCAAGGCGGGCGGATCACTTGAGCCCAGGTGTTTGAGACCAGTCTGGGCAACACGGTGAAACCCCATCTCTACTAAAAATACAAAAAATTAGTGGGGTGTGGTGGCACGCACCTGTAGTCCCAGCTACTTGGGAGGTGGGAGAATAGCTTGAGCCCAGTGGTGGTTACAGTGAGCCAAGATCACACCAGTGCATTCCAGCCTGAGTGACAGAGCGAGACCCTGTCTCAAAAAACAAAAACAACAAAAACATCATACACAAATACATAATTGCCGACACTCTTACCCACCTACACATCTCTACCCACACACATACATACATAGACACATAAACAATCACACAGTCAATCATTCACATACACCAAGGACACACTACAATCATTTAAGCATATAATCACAGTACAAACACAAGGGCACTCCCTGTTCATGTTCCCAGCAATAGAACATAATATGTCTTCCCCATTGATCCAGACTAGCATTGGCAAACTATGGCCCATGGGCCAAATGCAGCCTGCCACCTGTTTCTGTAAATCGAGTTTTATTGGAATACACCCATGCTTATTCATTTAAATATATCTATGGCTGCTTTTGTGCTACAACAGCAAAGCTGAGTAGTTACTACAAAGACTGAATGGCCCACAGAATCTTAAATATTTACTATCTGGACATTTACAGAAAGTTTACCAATCCCTGATCCAGACTCAGCTTCAGAATTGAAGTTGGCAAGTGAAACAATACTAATTGTCTTCAGTGTCTTGGCATTGAAAGATGGTCAGAGAAATAAATGGATGGGATGGATGGATGGATGGATGGATGGGCAGATGGACACATATAGGTAATAAAGCAGAATTTTGCTCCAAATACCAGCGTTCTGCTTGATATAAACTGGGAAATCTTGGGAAAATTAACCTTTCTGGGTCTTAGTTTCCCCATCTGTAAAATAGAATAATACAGTCATTTTTACTGAGGGCTTCTTTGGTTGCAAATGGCAAAAACCCAATTCAAAGCAGCTTAGGCAAAAAGTTAAATTTGTTATATCAAAACTAGGTATGAGGCCAGGTGCAGTGGCTCACACCTGTAATCCCAGCACTTTGGGAGGCAGAGGCAGGTGGCTTGCTTAACCTCAGGACTTTGAGACCTGCCTGGGCAACATGGTGAAATTCCATATCTACAAAAATTAGCCAGGCTGTGGTGCCCAGCCTGGCTAGGAGGCTGAGGAGGCTGAGGTAAAAGAATCACTTGAGCCCAAGAGGCAGAGGTCGCAGTGAGCCCAGATCGCACCACTGCACTCTAGACTAGGCAACAGAGCGAGACTCCATCTTAAAAAAAAAAAAAAAAAAAAAAAAAAAAAAAAATTCTCATTAAGGAGATTATCTGCAACCCTGGTTGGATCCAGGGGTTCAAATGTTGTTATCTCCCTCTCTTACCTTGATACCTCTCTAATCTTTTTTTGTCTCACTCTGTTGCCAGACTGGAGTGCAGTGTCACGACCTCCGCTCACTGCAACCTTCCCCTCCCAGGTTTGAGTGATTCTCCTGCCTCATCCTCTCGAGTAGCTGGGACTGCAGGTGCGTGCCACCATGACTGGCTGATTTTTGTATTTTTAGTAGAGACAGGGTTTCACTAGGTTGGCTAGGCTGGTGTCAAACTTCTGACCTCAGGTGATCTACCCGCCTTGGCCTCCCAAAGTTGCTATGGTTTGAATATTTGTCCCCTCCAAAACTCATGTTGAAATTTAAACCCTGGCTGGGCATGGTGGTGCACACCTGTAACTGTAGTCTCAGCTACTTGGGAGGCTGAGGCAGGAAAACTGGCTGAGACCGGGAGTTCAAGGCTGCAGTGAGCCATGATCATGCCATTGCACTCCAGCCTGGGTGACAGAATGAGACTTTGTCTCTTAAAAATATATAACAAATTAAAAATAAAAGAAATTTAATCCCCAATGTGGCAATATTGAAAGGTGGGGCCTTTAAGGAGTGATTGGGTCATGAGGGTTCTGCCTTGATAAATGGATGAATCCATCCATGGATTAATGGGTTATCATGGGTGTGGGACTAAGGACTTCCTAAGAGGGACTTGGGCTAGGATGCTCAGCCCCCTCACCATGTGATGCTCTGTGCCATACCTTAGTACCCTGCAGAAAGTCCCCACCAGTAAGAAGGATCTCACCAGGTATGTCCAAGAGAGTCCAAGTACCCTCTTGGACTTCTCAGCCTCCATAACTGTAAGAAATAAATTATTTTCTTTATAAATTAGCCAGATTTAGGTATTCTGCTTTAAGCAACAGAAAATGGTCTAAGATACAGGTGCTCTTCTAGTAGCAAGAAATATGGCCACTAGAAGCCTCAAGCCTAAATTTTTATATTGATTGATCTAAAAGAGACCCTCTTTCTCCTGGCATCCAAACATCAAATCTCATAGAAAACTCTGGTTATCTGTACTTGTGACACATACTCAGTTCTTCAGTCTATCACAGTGGCCAGGAAATGGGGTACTCTGATCAGAGCACTGTAGCTGACAGCTCCACCAAGACCATGTTAAGTGGGAAACAAGTGTCCTACAGGAACCACAAAAAGGGTTATGGAAAAGCAGAAAAGTGGACTGCATGAACAAAAACAGCCCACAGAAATCTACTTCATAGATTTGTCATAAGACAATCAATTTAAAGCATTTAGCATGGTGCCTGGCACTTAAGTATCAATGAATGTTAATTACTACCATAACTGAGAGACAAATAAATGAAGGGAAACATTAGTAAATGAATAATGGTTGAACATACAGATGACCAGGTGACGATGAACATATGAAAAAATATAGGTGAAAGAAGGAAGAATTGGCTGATGGAGAGACAAAGACGAGTGGACATATAGACACATGGATGGATGGATGGCTGGCTGGATGGATGGATGGATGGATGGATGGATGGATGGATGGATGATGGATGGATGGATGGGGCAGAAAAATACAGGCAATTAAATCTGCTCTATTATATACTCTAGATCTGGAATGGGAAACAGAATAGCACTCCACAATAGTGTCTTCTGAAAGGTCTATCTCTTGGGTCTGGCAGAACAGTTCTCTGGGTGACTATACACTGACCCAGTTCTCCTCCCTTTCTCACTTGGAATGCAAAATCTTGAGATAAGGAAGAGGTGACAGAAACAGATAAAGAACAGGCTCTGTTCTAGTCCCACCCCAGAAACAGAATATCCTTCAATGTTTTAGCCTAGGAAGTCACATTGCCCTAGGGTATAAAACCCAAGGCAGGCTGCTTTCTGGAGTCCTTGGCTGCAGTGCAAGTGGAGCATAGGCAGATGAAACTTCATCTGCCCTGGGCAGCTTTCCTGAGCCTCGGGGCTGCCTCACAATTAATCCTGGGGCTCTGTTTCCCTTGCTGCCTACCTGTAAGTAATAAATCCATTTCATATAACTTGTTGGATATGTTCTACCACTGGACTCAGACAAATTGTACACAGTGAGCCTGCTTCCTTTGTTTCCCTGTTACTCTGTGAGCTGACCAGACCCTCTCCTCAAAACTCCCTCTCAATTTCCAGGATAGGGAAGCTACAGTAGAGAATGGGGGTGTTCTAGGCCAAGTTGTCCTCCAGCTATTTTAACTCAGCTCTGGAGCACAGGAAAATGGGTCAATAAGGGAGAGGGATAGTGCTGGCTGGGCCAGGAGGGTGAAGTCCTAGAGGCCAGAGATGAGAGATAGGGGAGCTGAACCTGCTTCCAAAGAACGTTCCCTTTAGCTTCACTTTCCAAGGGAGGAATAGATCTCAGATGGTGGATATGTAGCCACTGTGATGGGCCTAGGGAGATCTGGAGAATCTGAGAGGGGACCTTCTCATCCTTTCCCTGCTCCTGTGATTGTCCTCAGGGAATCTAGGAGGTGGCTATGTCCCATCTTTCCCACTCCTCCTACCCCCAGGTGTCTTAGTACTACAGAGAAGAGCTGGCAGTGAGGAACCTAGGGAAGAGACACATTCCTACCTCTGACCCTAATCTTGAACCAAACCCTGACTCCCAGCCTTGAGACCGATGGCTCAAATGCCTCTAAAGGAGCAACATCACAAACCTTGCAAATCTTCCCTTAACGGTAATAGTGCAAACTCTCCTACGCTTGTCCAAACTGCTTATTGCTGAGATTCTCAGAGCTGAAGCCAAAAAGTGAAAAACAGGTGCAGTCTACTGAGGAGAGTTGTGAAAGAGAAAAGTTTCCTCCACAAAAAGGGAGAGAGAAACGATGGGGAGATATTCAGTGGGAAGGTATTCTGCTATCAACTCATGGACTGCAATTCACTTCTGACACTAGCCACGGAGAGTTAGCCCCAGACTCCACAGGTTTAAGAGAAAGGTCCCCAACAAGACTGTCCCCAACTTAGATGCCAGCCACAAGTAGGGTCTCCAAGCCACCCACATTTCTGGCCAACTGGCTACAAGTCTGGGAGGTTCCCAAAACCCCTGTCAGTTTTGATAATTTGCTAGAATGACTCACAGAACTCAGGAAAGTGATGTGTTTAATTAGTTTATTAAGGGTGTAAATCAGAAACAGCCAAATGAAAAGACACACAGGATGAAGTCTATGAGGGTCTCAAATGCAGAGCTTTTCTCAGTGGTTTCTCCCTGTGGAGACATAAGGTGCATCACCCTCCTGGCACATCAAAGTGTTCATCAACCAGAAAGGTTTTTTTGAGACGGAGTCTCGCTCTGTTGCCCAGGCTGGAGTGCAGTGGCCGGATCTCAGCTCACTGCAAGCTCTGCCTCCTGGGTTTACACCATTCTCCTGCCTCAGCCTCCCGAGTAGCTGGCACTACAGGCACCCGCCACCTCACCCGGCTAGTTTTTTGTATTTTTTAGTAGAGACAGGGTTTCACCGTGTTAGCCAGGATGGTCTCGATCTCCCGACCTAGTGATCTGCCCGTCTTGGCCTCCCAGAGTGCTGGGATTACAGGCTTGACCCACTGCGCCCGGCCCAACCAGAAAGTTTTATGAGTTTTGGTGTCTGGAGTTTTTATTGAGATTTCCTTACAACAGCATAACTGAATTACTGGCCACATACCTGAATTCAATCTCTAGCGCCCACTTCCACCCCAGAGGTCAGCCTGGCCCAAAGCCCAACCCTCTAATCACATGGTTGGTCTTTATGGTGACCAACTTCTAACCTGAGTCGTCTCATCTTTTAGCATAAACCCAGGTGAGTTCCAAAGGGCTCATGAGTAACAAAGACACTATTACTTGGGAAATTCCACAGGTTTAGTCTCCCTCTCAGGAGCCAGGGACAAAGGCCAGTCAAATTCTTTATTACACACCAGAAGGGGAGGAAGTTTCTGAACATAGAAAATGAAAGTTTTAGGGGGCCATAAACAGGAGACAGCCACAGCCCCCTGCAGATCCACACACACTCACTGACCCTCAGTCTTCCAAGGACTCCCTTGCCCTCATGATCATGATCCCTCTCCTGCTTGCTCTTCCCATCCAACCTCACACAGTCTCACAGACTCCACACAAGCAGAAGGCCTCTTGCTGCTCTCAGGGACTCTACTCATTTGTCCATCTCTGCTCATCCTCCATGGCCTCCTGTGTGGCACCACTCCTCTTCTCGGCATACTGGTTTTCTTGCCAGGAGTGAGTAAAATGGGGCAGGGGTTAAACGGTAAGGTGAGGGGGCATAGCAGGGATCAACACGCAGGTCTCACGGAGTCTGTAAAGGAAGCTGAGTTCATGTTGTGAACCCAAAAGTATCTGAGACAGGTCTCAATCAATTTAGAAAGTTTATTTTGCCAAGGTTGAGCACACACTCATGAGATGACACAGTCTCAGGAGGTTCTAACAACACATGCTAAGGGTGGTCGGGGCACAGCTTGGTTTTATACATTTTGCGGCGACATGAGACATCAATCAATACCTGTAAGGTGTTACACTGGTTCAGTCTGGAAAGGCGGGACAACTCGAAGTGGTGGCTTCCAGGTCATAGGTAGATAAGAGACAAAAGGCTGCATTCTTTTGGGTCTTTGATCAATCTTTCACTGAACACACAATTTACATGGAGTGGGGAGTAAAGGAATAGTCACACTGATGCCTTAGTCTGGCTCAGTGAATCTGCATTTTTGCATAAACAATAGGGCATAAGAAGCAATTAGATATGCATTTGTCTCAGGTGAGCAGAGGGATGACTTTGCGATCTGTCCATTGTACTGCACCTGTGAAGATAAGCTATCAGTTTACATTGTCAGGGTGAAATTCAACACAACTGTCTTAAGGTAAAGATCTTGAGGCCCACAAGGAATTTCCCTGTGGACCAATTGTGAGGGAGGTAAGTAGTTTTTTTTATCTTTGTAGTTATCTCTCTTAGGAATAAAATGAGAGGCAGGTTTGCCTGACACAATTCCTAGCTTGACTTTCTCCTTGGCTTAATGATTTGGGGGTCCTGAGATTCATTCTCCTTTCACAATGTCAACATCCAGGTCCAAGTAGGAACCTGAGACTGTACATATGCCAAATGGATGTGCCCTTGTGATGACTGTACATCCTGTGTGACATGGGTATACCTGTGCATTGTGTGTATTCCTTTGCAGTCTATGTGTGTGCCTGTGTGGTGTGGGTATGCCTTTGTGTGCACCTGTGTGATATAGATGTACCTGTACCCCAGCTGTTCCTGTATACATCAGTGCCTGGATGGGTCCTGGAGCCATCTGGCTGCTCTTCTCTTTATAGGCTCTGTCTCTCTAGCCTGGTCTTCCCAGAGGAAGAAGAGAACAGTGCATGTGGGTGGAGTAAAGAGCAACACTAAAGCTCTGAACACAGATATCCCAAGTTCCAGTCAGGGCTGTGGCCTTCCCATCTTAAGCCCTAAAGCTAATACTCACTCCCTAGCTCTGGGTGATATCAACAATTCTGAGGACTCTGCCTCTTACCAAATCAACACCCAATTCCTGGGGACATTTTTGGTGCCTTCTGCTACCTCCTCTTCAGGGATGGCTGCAGGGCACTTTGTCCTATGAGTTGGGGTGGAGAATGTCCAGTCTCCTCCCCTCCCAATCACTTCCTCCATCATCCAGGTCTCCATTCACCATCTTACTTCCTTCACTTCTCCTTGCCCAATCCCTCCCACAAGGAATCCCCTAAAACAGGTTCCCAGATGTGGTCCCCAGCATCTGCCCCTCACACCAGGGCCTTTCAGGAAGATGAGTTCTATGGCTCCATTCTCTCTGACTCTAAATTCACCACACTGAGAGGCAGCCTCTAGACCAGCCCTGGATGGATTGTACTATCTGGAGACTGCAGAAGACCTCTGCCAAGGCAAGCCTGGCCCTCCCCAGTCCTGTCTGCCCCCTCTGAGCCCCACCTAAGATTACAGCCCATGGCCCTTTCTCTCCTTCCTTTCCCAGAGCAAGAGCCACAGCAGTTAGGCCATGGGAGTGCCAGAGAGAGCCCTGGCCTGGGAAACAAAGGACCAGAAGAGAAGACCAGGCCTCTAGTTCCTCGGCACCAGACCTGACCCAGCCAGGCCTGGAGTGTCAACGTGAGTGTGAATGTGAGTGAAAGGGTGAACGTTGTGAAAAGCACAGATTCACAACTCCCAGACTGCAGTGCTTCCAATAAAACCACCTAGCACCTATGAATCTGTCTTGCTATCTGTATGTGGCTCAGGTAGGGGAAGTCAAGTATGAGAGGGAGAAAGAGGGTGACATGGGTGAGAGAAGACAGGTATCCATTCCTCACATTTCAACCAGAGGAAACTTTCACCCCACTTATTTCTGGTCACTCCCTCCTATACAGTCGGCCTAGCCCCAAGACTGTCTTTCCCCTTACTCAAACCAACTACGGCTCAGTATCAGGCCTTGACTGGGATGTTAGAGGTCTGGGGCAGCTATTTCCAACCTCCCACACTGGGTTAATTGCCCTTTCTTGGCACGTTCTACTTCTTCCCGCCAGTCTGCCCCATTTATTGTAAGAATCTGACTATTCTCTTTTGATCCTCCCAGCTCTACCCCTACCTCTCAGAGGGCAGAGAAGGTGCCTGTCTTGTTTGTTGTTTGTGGAGGTTTTTGTTTTTTTGGGTTTTTTTGAGACAGAGTCTTGCTCTGTGGCCCACGCTGGAATGCAGTAGCACGCTCTCAGCTCACTGCAACCTCCACCTCCCAGGTTCAAGCAATTCTCTGTCTCAGCCTCCCAAGTAGCTGGGATTACAGATGCCTGCCACCATGCCCAGCTAATTTTTGTATTTTTAGTAGAGACAGGGTTTCACCATCTTGGCAGGCAGGTCTTGAACTCCTGACCTTGTGATCCACCCACTTCGGCCTCCCAAAGTGCTGGGATTAAAAGGCGTGAGCCACCGCGCCCGGTCACCTGTCTTCTTTACTACTACATTCTCATGCCCAGCACAGTGCCTGACACACAGATGGTCATTCAGCAAATATCTGTTGATTGAATGACTGTAGGGAAAAAAAACATATCACAGGAAGATAGGTCTCAGGCCAGAGAGGAAGGGCAATGACCCTCTGGACATTCAGTGGCTTAGCTGAGGCCACTCAACCAGGTATTTCCGTAGCCTGGCCTTTTCTAGACTGGACTCTCTCTGAGGACCTATTCCTTCTCAGCCCAGGGTCATACAAGACCTCTCTCGGCAGGCAAGAGAGGCACTTGGCAGGGCAGAAGTCAGGGACGGGTAGAGGAGACGTGGGGATTGGGAAAACAGCACTGGACTGAGTCCCAACCCTCTTTTCTTGCTGCCTGGTGCGGAAGCCTCGGCCTCCCAAGGTGTAGCTCCAAAACTTGACTCCACACCGATAAAAGAGGGTCTTTTGCCCGCATCTTAAACAACCAACTGCTCCCCTGGCCTCACCCCTTAAGATGACGTTTCGACTCCGCCTCCTCTGGGAGACATGCAGACCCCACCCCTTCCGGGGGAAAGGCAAATCTAGTGCGCGACGGCATCCCTGTGACGTAAAGGTAACGGTCCGTTTCCGGGGTGGAGCCAGGGAGGGCGGGAGTTTAGGCTGCGCTGACCCCTCTCAGCCCCCCCTCCAGGTGACCCCAGCCCCTGAAAATCCTCACCCAGGGCCCCAAATCTCCCAGCCCCATGACCGCCAAACCTCTCGCCCTGGCCCCCTAAATGCCCCAGGCCCCGGAGATGACCGGCCTCATCACCCCTTAACTTCCAGTGCCTCCCAAATCTCCAAGCCCACCCTGTCCCGTGGTGGCAACTGAGGCTTCCCGGGGGCATCGGCCTCAGATTACCTGAGAACTGGGCAGCCTCGTCCTGAGCATGACGGAGAAGGGGACCTGGGGCTAGGGAATCCCTGATTCAATCATGCCGCTCCCCAGGAGACGTTCGGAGCCCAGGACATGTCGGGAATGAGGAGATACGAAGTGGCGCTGGAGGCGGAGGAGGAGTGAGTGGAGGCGGGTTCTGCGGAGGAGGAACCAGGCGGCTCCGGGGTGGGGGAGGGTGGAGTTCTGCGGGGGCGAGGGGTGGGCGGGGCGAGCCTCCGAGGGGCGTGGGCTGCGAAGGGTGGCCGATTTTAGGGGCGGGGCGGAGCCTTCCTCGAGGGCGAGGCGCCGTGGGGCGGAGTCTGTGGGGTCAGCTCCGCCCCGCCCCGCCCCGCCCCGCCCCGCCCCGCCCGCCTCTGCCCTCTCTCTGCAGGATCTACTGGGGCTGTTTCTACTTTTTCCCCTGGCTGCGCATGTGGCGGAGGGAGCGGAGGTGAGGGGGCTGCGATACCGCGGGCCAGCCCCGGGCATGGACGAGACTCAGTCTCTGAGGACCCATCGGGGGGATTCCGGTAGCTCCCGCCCCGCCTCATGCCAGTGTCGGGTCGCCCCACAGCTCGGCGCACCCCGGGGAGCAGAAGCTGGAGCCTCTGCGAGGCCTGATGAGCTGTCTGTCCAGCGGCCTGGGCCCTGCTCCCCAGCGCTCGGGTCGTAGCCTCCCCCGCCGCAGCCCCACCGCCGCTGCCCAGCCAGCCAGTGCATTAAAGATTTAAACCGAAGCCCACCGTACTGACCTCCTGACTCTGCCGCCGCTGTCGCCATTCGAGCCGAGCGCCCCTCCCCACACTGGCTCTGTTCCGTACTGATAGGACGTCCCTCCCTAAAAGGGTGCCCTTCCATGTCAAAGCCCCTCATCAGTGTCAGGCCTCCTGTTACTATCAATGACTGTCTCCCCCAACCCCAAGCCCCAAAACCCCATACTGTGAATAGCCTATATGAAGAGAACTAAATAATTCTGCCTGTTACTCCCTTCCTCCGAGCCAGGACTTTGCCAACTGTCTGAAGAATCTTCTCTGCTGGGAGTGTATCTCAAACATTTTAAGCAGAGGTATAGGATGCAGGCTGTAAATGAGAAGAGGGGGAGATTCCTAGAAGCTGCCTGCCACAGAGGAGGGACTTGGGTTGGTGACCTTTCCTACAGTTCATACCCCAACTTTTGGCTCCTCCAGTCTGATCCCAAGTTTAGAGATCCTTGGCATCAGCCTACCTAGCAGTTCTTGCTCCCTCCCTAGGAGAGTCCAAGGGCCACTGCTCTCTGCCGCCCCTTTCTGTCACCCAATCAGTCTGGGACCCACTAACTCAAGTGATGAGAATCAGAGGCTGCTATGTGGGCCTACCTTCAGTTAGGGACTGGACCCAGCACCAGAAAGGGCACCACAAGATTAAGTTAAAGAAAGAGACAGCCCGGTTTCTGGCTGGGGCCAAAGCTTTCAGCCTGCAGCTACTCCTGCTACTGCAGATTTTGGCTAGGGAGAAGACTTGGTCTTAAAGGGGAGAGGTGGGCACACCCAGAAGCATTTGCTTTCTGCCTTCCGAAGGCCTCTGGACCAACAAGTCCAGGAAAGACCACAAAGTATGTATCGCACAGCCAACTGATGGAGAAGGTCTTTGATAAGACCTTGGGATTTCCTCAGTGGCTACACCCAAGCCTTGGAGCGCAAGAGAAAGGCCTAAGCCCTATCCCAAGAGAAAGCCTACTCCATAGAGAGTGGCTGACCCTACAACAGACGACTGCAACAAGATAAGGGCTGGATTACTGCTTTATGACTTAGTTTATGTTTCAAATATAGAGCAGGACTTGCAGATTGAGATCCCTGGACCAGGAGTGGGAAATTCTTCAAGGAGCCAGGGGCACTGAACTTGGCAGCATACCCCCACCCTAGGCAGTTCCCAGCTTCCTGGAAAGGACTGGATAAGGATGGATAGGAGCTTTGCATTGAGGGAGGGGGTAAAGAACAGCTGGGTATGGGATTAGGAGAGAAGTGGCTATAGCTGGAGGGTGGGATGCAGGGAGGTATAGGAGTTGGACATGAGGGTGTGACTGAACCTAGGTAGGGAGGGGGGATGTTCCTCCAGGCCCAGGAAGGAGGCTGGAATTTGAGTAGAACAAAGAGGTAATTGAGTACTTGAGTCTGATGTCTTCAACAAGTCAGGGACTGGATCTGGAGACCCCAGGCCCCTGCTGGCAAGAGGTTGGCATTCCTGGAACAGGACTAGACAAAAACAGGAAGGTAAGATTCATTGGGCCTTTTACCTGTTTTGACAACAGTAACCTAGCACCAAAGAGCTTTTATCTTCCCTCCTTATCTACCCCACCCTTCCTCCTTGTCTCATCATCCTGGGGAAAGCTGCCACACCTCAGCATCTCCAAAGCACCCTCAATATTACCAAAAAGGGCCTTCCCCCAGCTTCTCTGAATGTGGCTGGCCTCAGCCAAGACCCCTCCTCAGCCAGAAGAGCCTGCTCTAGGAACCCATTCCCATCAGTTTCTCCTGATAAGACAGTCAGGTCAGGCCAGGAAGTGGGGAGGAGAAGATGAAGGCAAGCTGGTGCTCGCCTGCCCTCTGCTCCCACCCCACCCAGAACTCCCCTATCAGAATCTGTGTGTGCTAGTGTGAATTTGCTTGTGATTGGATGACTGTGAAAACACAACTGGGTGGGATTGGGACTTTGAGTATAACTGGGGCTATATAATTTTGTCTATGGTTGTCTGATCACGAGTAAGACTTTGTGAGGTTGACCGAGTGATTGAGGAGTGACTTCGAATGTGTGGCTATGCATATTTGAGTGTGAATGTCTATCATTAGAGGTTGCTGTGGATGCTTGACTGCCCTTACTCACTGTTCTATCAGTCCCTACATCACACACTAATCCTTCCCTCAGCTTCACTGCCCAGAGCTTAGGAACACATGGGAAATGGCTGTCCTAGATGAGGAAGGAATCTGTGGCAACAGACCAAGAATTAGGGCCCAGAAATGTCACAGGATACACAATACATCTCCAACCACCTCTGACTCACCTAGTGCCCCAGGTAAAAGGCACCCAGATAAAAAGTAGGGGAGGAGGAGAGAGAGAGAAGGAAGAGTCTAGGCTGAGCAAACATGAAGGGGCCCTCAACCTTCTGCAGTCTCCTGCTCCTGTCATTGCTCCTGAGCCCAGACCCTACAGCAGGTGAGTACTTAGGGGTATAGAAAGCTGGGGATCTGGGTGAATGGGATGAAGTTGAAAAGACCCAGGAAATCAAACCTAACCTCCAGCTGTCTGGCAGAGAGGTTCTTGGTCAGGATCCCTCTGAACACATGGCCCTGTTGCCCTCTAGCATTCCTACTGCCACCCAGCACTGCCTGCTGTACTCAGCTCTACCGAAAGCCACTCTCAGACAAGCTACTGAGGAAGGTCATCCGGGTGGAACTGCAGGAGGCTGATGGGGACTGTCATCTCCAGGCTTTCGTGTGAGCTCCCACCCCGATACCCCTGACTCTGACCTCAGTCCCAACCCCTAATGCTGATCCCAACCCCAGCCCTAACTGCTAATTCTGATGCCAACTCAGGTTTTCATCTGGTCCTTGCTCCTAACCCCTGGACCCTAATCTCATCCCCAAACTATGGCCATAGCTTTGTACCTTTCTCTACCCAGGCTTCACCTGGCTCAACGCAGCATCTGCATCCACCCCCAGAACCCCAGCCTGTCACAGTGGTTTGAGCACCAAGAGAGAAAGCTCCACGGGACTCTGCCCAACCTGAATTTTGGGATGCTAAGGAAAATGGGCTGAAGCCCCCAATAGCCAAATAATAAAGCAGCATTGGACAATAATCTCTAAGTACAATCTCCAAGAACTTCCTTATTCTCTTTATTCACACCTGTGCAACCCCTGCAAGGGGAAAGGCCAAGAGCCAAGGACCCACACACACTCCCCAGGCACCTACATACATGCATGCAGAGAATACATGTTCCCTGCCTCACAGACACATGGTCACACATGGACACAGATGTACACATTACATACATTCCTCGAGCAGAACTCCAACTCTGGGGTGAAATCAGAGGTACAGGCACCTTTCAGCTGGCAAATTTGAAATACAGGGTCTCACAGAAATGGGCTCCAAACAGAACTTCCAGCTGAGACCCAACCATAGGGATCTACTGTCCATCCATCCACACCAGCAAGACAGAATTATAGGTGGACTCTGCCGAAGCCCTCCTGGGTCCTCTATAGGTTTGGAGCTCCTAAAAGAAGCAGGAGGCAAATCAGGAAAGACAGTAGGACTGGATCTTGGCCCAGACACCCTGAGAATGAAGGAGGTGACTCAGTTCTAAGTTTAACACTCTGAAGATGAGTAGAGGAGCCCAGCTCTGAGGGAGCCTCTTCAACACGCTGAAGATAAGGGAGTGGACCTAGCTGTGGGCCCAGGCACATTAGGAATGAGGGAGGGGACCCAGCACTGATCCAAGACACCTGGAAAAAAAAGGACGAATATCCAGCTCTGAGTCTAATACCCTGGAGGAGTATTAATACTAATACCCTGGAGGAGAGTCCATCTGGGGTCCTTCCTCGGTACCCTGAGAAAAGGGGAAGTGACCCACTTCTTAGCCCAGGGACTCAAGAATGAAAGGCCTAGCCTTCAGCCTAGACATCATTAAAAGGAGGAGACCCAACTTGGATTCCCAGCATTTTAAAAATGACTAGGGCAGCCAGCTTTTAATCTGGACACTCAAAATAGGGGCACACATATCCAAGTACAAATCTCCTGGATATCCTACTCACCTGGACGCCTGTCCACTGGAATCATTGGGGCCAAGAACCCAGGCTTTGGGGATCCATCCTTCCCGCCCCGTCTCATCCTCAGCCTGGGGCATAGAAAGGTAGCTGTCTCTCCAATAATGTGGGGTATCTCAGTCTCCTCCAAAGGGTTTATTAGTAAAGGGTCAGGAGAGGAATCAGTTAAAATCAAGTGGGGCATGGGGGATGGAGGTGTGGGGAGGTAGTTCCAGAATCAGACAGGTTCAGTGGGCAGTCATGAAGGGTGGAGATGAATGTGGTCTATGGACATCAGAGCATTTGTGAGGATCAGAGGCTGAGGGACCGATGGCAGTCACTTACCAGAGCCCCAGTGCCAGGGCTCCAGCCATCAGTCCCAGGAAAGAAAGGATTCCCAAAGATGCCAGCACAGCTACCTGCTCCACAGAGTCCCTGTGATCTAAGAGGGAGGGCCACATGTTACTGAGAGCAAGGCTGACCAAGCTTGGTGTCCCCTTTTCTCTGGGGTTTTCACTCCTTTACAACTCTTGCCCATCTGCCCAAGCTCACCAAGTAGCCGAGGGTGTGGTTGGAGGGAGGGCCTTGGAGGAGCAGGGCTGTCCACCTGAGGCTCCACCTCTGGCTGCATATGTAGCTGGCCCCAAGCTGGTACCTCCTTTGGTACGGTCCCTAAAGGAAGGCAAGACACAATAAGTGTCCATACGCTGGTGGGGATGGGGGTCACGTCCTGCGCTCAAGGCCAAGGCCTAGATTGGAAGTCAACCCTCCTAGGAGGAGGAGCCTGATAGGGCATGGCCAGTTCCTAGGAAGCATCGCAAGCTCCAAGCTTGTAGAAGTGGAGCCTGTAACTGCAGGGGTGGAGGCCAAGGGGAAGGACTTAAGCTAAGACAGGGCTGTAGGCAAACAAGAATGAAGTCTGGGACAGTAACTGCGGTGCCTGCATGGGCAGGGCATATGTCACCTGGCTGTCTTTTGGAATTGGTTCAGCTGATAGATGCTTTGGGGTGGGGCCTCTGCCCTTTTCTTTGGCTTTGTCTCTCACCAGTGCTCGGAGTTCCCCAGGCCTCCGGGCTCCAGGTGCTCCAGGTGCCAGCATCCAGAAAGTCCCGGGCACTGACTCGTACGGCATGGGGCAGCCCAGCCACAGCATCTGTGATCATCTCCTCCAGTCCAGCTGGCTCCACCTGGGGGTAAACATGACTCATTGTTACCCAGCTTGTAAGTGCAGGGCATTCCCAGCTACCATCTGCAAAGAGCACCCCTTGCTCCCAGTCTCATCCTGAAGCCTAGTAGAGCTGTCCAGGTCTCATGTTGGGTGTCTGGTGGGGCTGAGTCTACACCTAGTGTTTGTAAGACAGCAGTAGTGATTACTTAGAGAGGCTGTGGCATCAGGCAGCCTGGGTTCAAATCTTTGGTGAACCACATATTGAATGACCCTTTGGGCCTCTCTGTGACTCAGTTTCTTCATTTGTAAAATAGAGGTGAATATACCTAAACAAAACAATGTATGCAAAAAGTGTAGCCAGGAACCCCACAGGAAGGCAGCACTAAGTAAATATTAGTTATTATCTGATGCTGCTGCTCCCCAGTCCTGATACCAGCCAACTTTTAACATCTCCTGAGATTCTAATTCACTGCTATCCTCAGCTGGGGATATGAGTGTTTGTAGGAGACGTGCCTCTAGGTAAGGCACTCCTTTTCCTAAGAGTTATTTTTAGGCTGGGCACTGTGTCTCACACCTGTAATCCCAGCACTTTGGGAGGCCGAGGTGGGCGGATCATGAGGTCATGAGTTCAAGACCAGCCTGGCCAATATGGTGAAACCCCGTCTCTACTAAAAATACAAAAATTAGCCAGGCATGGTGGCAGGCACCTGTAGTCCCAGTTACTCAGGAGGCTGAGGCAGGAGAATTGCTTAAACCCAGGAGGCGGAGGTTGCAGTGAGCCGAGATCATGCCACTGCACTCCAGCCTGGGTGACAGAGCGAGACTCCTTCTCAAAAAAAAAAAAGTGATTTTTTAAAAAAAGCCATTGCTATCTTCCCACAGATGGGCTTCACATCTTAGTTATAGCCCCACAGGACAGACACTCTGTCTGTCAGTCACCACTGCAACCCAGCACCCAGTACAAAGCCTGGCCCACAGGGAAGTGTTGGGTCTTCAGTGACCTGCCAGCGCTGGGAAGCTACACAGAACACCCAGGATCATGAAATCAGAGATAGGACCCACAGCCGCGGGTTGGGACGCACTCCAGGCCTCACCGTGGACCAGGCTGGATGCTGTGCCGGACGGTACTGCAAACGGAACTTGAGCAGGAAGTGGGGCTGGCGCGGCCAGGAGGCAGGGTATGTCCAGCTGGCTCGCAGGCGTCGGGGGAAACCTGGTACCGACTCCACCCGCAGGCCCTGGGGTGGGTCAGGGCGCACTAAGGGCGTCAAGACACAAAGTCAGGGTAGGCTATGGGTCCCCCTCACTTCCCTATCACTTTCCAAAGTGTGTGTTTAAAGGAGCCTTAGCCAGACACTCCTGAGAGGGGAGGGGAAATCTTAAACTTGATCATTCATTAGACTCAGACCGGTCATCTGTATTATGAAATGGGCTGAGGCCGGGTGTGGTGGCTCATGCCTGTAATCCCAGCACTTTCAAAGGCCAAGGTGAGAGGTTCAATTGATGCCAGGAGTTTGAGACCAGTGTGGGCAACATAGCAAAACCCTGTCTCCACAAAAAATTTTAAAAATTAGCCAGACATGGTGGCACATGCCTGTAATCCCAACTACTTGGGAGGTTGAGGTAAGGGGATAGCTTGAGCCCAGGAGTTGGAGGCTGCAGTGAGCCAAGATCACGCCACTGAACTTCATCCAGGCTGGGCACAAAGTAAGACCCTATATCAACAAAAAAAGGAAGAAAAAGAAAAAAAGAAACCACCTGAGATCTGTGGGTGGGCTTTTGAAATGCTTGTTGAGTGAATAAAAGAGCAATTCTTATTTTCATCCAAGGAAGATGAATTGGCCCAAATTCCAGCTAGAGTTTTAGTGTCCCACTCCCATGCACAGGTCAAGGAAGGAGGGGTTAGCAAGGCAGGACATGACATATGGCTGCATTCAGTACAGGGCCCAGAGCAGGGCCTGCTCTGCGGCTAGGCAGCCAGTCAGGCAGTGTGGGTAGCAGTAGCGGCCTCTAGAGTGTGTGCTGAAATAACCATGCCTCCTGGGCTCTGATCCCTTTGCCTTCTCAGGCTCCACAGGGCCTTCTGTGTGTGAAATGGCGTCTATGTTGGGAGGAAACTGTTTGGGATCTCTGGGAGTGGAGAGATCTGAGTCCATTTGGGGTCTCTGTGATGCGGGGCTAGGGGAGGTCTAGGGGTGGGTACTCACAGATGCTCTGCAAGCTCACATCCAGCAGGCGTGTGCTGGCGCCCAGTGGGTTCACCTCAGTCACATTAATCCGGTACTGGCTCCAGAACTCAGCCCCGTGGACAACACAGCGGGCAGCACCTAAGGGATCCTGTGGGCATGGCCAGGGCCCTGTGGATGGACTCCTCCTAGAAGGGAGGACATGGTCTTGGGCTCTGAAAATGCCTACTGTGGGACCCAGCTGGAGCCCTCACATGCTCCCTCATGTCCTACCTCTGGCTATCAGCTCCTAGAACTGTCTTCTTCCTGGTGGGGAGGGGGACGTCTGAAGTCATGAAGGAAAAGAGGGCCTTCTGCCCTCTCTGAGGCTTTCCTCAGAACCTACCTCCCTGCTTCCCACACCCATGTTGTGCCAGCATACCCAAATGTGTAGGCATCCACACCCGATCACGCACACACCTGTAGGAGGTGAGGTAGCGGGTGGGTAAACCGCTGATCTGGCTGGGACTCCAAGTGCAAGAGAAGTTCTCATAGTCAGCTGCTTGGCAGGAGACAACAGGGCGGGCTGGAGGGTCTAGAGGCAGAGGGTACACCTGGAGACTGAGCAGTCCTCAGGTCCTCCTGGTCCCAGAGGGCTTACTCAGGTCCCATACTCCCTCAGGATCCTCTTGTGTCATCACTGCCACCCTCCCCAACTCACAGCCCAGCTGCAGGGTCACTGTGCCCCCAAGTGCACCATCCAGCGTCTGGCAGATGTAGGTGCCCTCATCAGTGCTGTCTGCCTGGGTCAGGACCAGTTCATGCCCTAGTCCAGAGTCAGGTCCCTGGAGCAGCCTTGGCTCCCCGTCCCGAAACCAGGACACTGGGTCCCTGGAAGTAAGATGAGGTGACAATGGACAAAGACAAGATGTCAAGCATAAGTCAGACCATGCCACAGCTCTCCATTGGCTTCTAACTGCATTTGCAATAGAACCCAAATTCCTTTTACTGGCTTTCAAAGCCCCTTGTGAGCCAGCCCTTGCCTTCCTTTCCTTCTTCAGCTCCTCTGTCTCCCCCTCACCCACTGAAAACTCCAGCTACATTGGTCTTCTTTCTATTCCTTGTGAGTATTGAGCTCATTCCCACCTCAGGGCATTTTGCACTAGCTGTTCCCTGTCAGAAGCACTTATACCTTAATGTGCACACGGCTGCCTCCTTCCTGACCTTCAGAAATCAGCTTCAACATCACCTCCTCAGAGAGACGTTTCCTAACTACCAATTAAAAAGTAACCACGGGCCAGGCGCAGTAGCTCACGCCTGTAATCCAGCACTTTGCGAGGCTGAGGCGGGTGGATTACTTTAAATCAGGAGTTCAAAGCCTGACCAACATGGTGAAATCCCGTGTCTACTAAAAATACAAAAAAATTAGCGGGACCTGGTGATGCGTGCCTGCAATCCCAGCTACTTGGGAGGCTGAGGCAGGAGAATCACTTGAACCCAGGAGGCAGAGGTTGCAGTGAGCCCAGATTGCACCACTGCACTCCAGCCTGGGCAACAGAGTAAGACTGTCTCAAAAAAATAAATAAATAAATAAGGTAACCACTCAGTTGTCCTCTTCAACATCCCTCTCTTTGGCTTTTCTGCCCTGCAGGTATTACTATCTGGCAAGATTCTCCTTTGCTTATTGTCTTCCCCACTAAGATGTAAGCTCCGTGAAGGCAGGCACCTTGCCTGGCATTAGCACTGCTGTATCCCAGAGCCTAGAATAGACCTGGCACTTGGCAGGTGCTCAAAGCATACCAGCTGAATTTTCCGTTGAATAAGGATGGTTAGAGGGTTAGGACACATAAGAGAGGTGAGGATTACGGACAGAGCAGGCAAGGATGGGAGGGGCGGGACATGAGGACTAGGCAGAGTCAAGAAAGGGTCATGAGTGTCAGGACCAGCAGGCAGGGGGCACTTACCCGGCAGTCACTCCAGGACAACACAGCTTCACGGACCTGCCGGGCTGCCCATACTGGACCCCTGTGGAGGGCACTTCTGAGGTGAGGCTCTTCCTTTACCCCCCTCCCCACTTTGTAAGAATGGCAGATAAGAAGCAGACTGTTAAAACCTGGGTGGTGGGGGGCTCACTGGATCAAAGCATCATGTTATAATCTGGAGACAGAGGTCAGAGAACAGGGTAGAGGGGGGACCTAGGTTGGATGACAGGGGCAGCGGTGGTGTCACAAGTTAGGCATGGGAAGGGGCCACAGTGAGGGTGGCAAGTCACAAGTCAGAGTTGGGGGGTTGTACAGCAGGGTTCTTCTCACCTGGGGGGCCCCAGGCCTGGGGGCAGGAGGAGGAGGCAGACACCAGGGCTGTAGCCACGGCCACCAGGACCCTGCTCAGCCCTGAGCGGCCGCTGCTCATCTGTGGGGAGAGGTAGAGTCAGAAATCCCCGACCCCTGAGAAGGGAGGCTAAAGCCTGGCTCTTCCTCTCCAAAACTGAGCCTTCCTAGAGAAAAATTGATGCACCAAGTGGGGTAAGGCTGTTAGAAATCACTGGGGGAACTGACCTGAGGTCCCCTTTCCCACTGTATACCCAGTGCTTCGCATGTGCACACACACACACACACACACGGACACACACACCCCCTCACACCCTCCATCTCAGTCCTGGGCTTAGGGCCCAGAACAAAAGCCGGAGGCAACAGACTGTGCCAGCAACTCCCCCTCCACCGCCTTGGCGCCCACCCCTGGCACCAAGCACTGGCACCAGCTCAGCCACTCCCATTAACCCCTCCAATCCAGCTGTTGGGAATTCTGGTATTTACCCCCACCTGGTCCAGGGCTTATCACCACCGCTGATTAACCTGGGCAGACCTTATCACCCTGGGGGAAGGCTGTCATCATGGATCTGAGCCCATCTGGCACTCCCATCCTGAGGCCTACCCCTGCTCTGGCTGCCAGGCTTCTCGCCTGAACCTGGCTCCTTGCTCTGGCTACTTGGGCCACTCAGCTGGGCCTGGCTCTGACACTTCGTTGGTCTCCAGTCTGTGAAGCTGGATGGGGCTAGGGTGCAGGCTGGGGCTGTGTAGTTAAGCAGATCCAGATGCCCTGGCTGCTGCCAGAGGCTGGGGGTGGGTGAGGAGCCAGCAGATGGAGATGGAGACAGGGTGGCGGGGAGGGGAGGGGAGGGAAGGGGATGGGAGGCTGAGAGGAACTGGGAGCCTGCAGGAACAAGCATGGGGGCCACAGCACCAAGAGATACTCAGAGATCAGGACTAGGAGGTGATGGGGCAGTGTGGGAAGTGTTGGAAAGACTGGATTGGGGTCGGCGGAAACTCAAAAAGCTAACAGTGTGTCTATATTGCAGGTGGGGGATGCTAGGAGAGAGATTCTGGACGAGGGGGAGCAGAAGGAGAAAGGCAGTGGTGAAGTGGATGGAGAACGAAGGGGCAGGCAGGGAAAGGGTTCTGGGTACAAGACCAGAAGAGGAAGAGCACGGACCCTTCAGGAGTAGGAGTAGAGCAGAGCAGGGCCTCCATGTGTCTGTGTGTCTGTCTGAGTGTGTCCAGTTGGCTCACCCCTGGCCACCCAGCCACACTTACCCTGCTTAGCCCCACCCTACCTCGGTGATCCCAGCGGCAGAGTGTCCATGGCCTCCAGGACTTCCTCTCACCAGCTACAGCCCCCGTCTCCTACTCCACTCAGTTCTGGGACCCCAAAGCCATCCCCTCCTTCCCCTTCCCTGCCCCGCCCCCTCTAAGCCCTGGAGCTCCACCGCCCCTAGCCAGGCCCCCTCCCCGCTTCTGCCTCCTCCCTCCTTCCCTCCCACCCAAGGCCCTGTGAAGGGAAGAGGCCTCCCCCAAGTCTGGAAAGGAAACCACAGACACAGCCAAGGCCAGCAAGAGGGAAAGGAGGGTGGCTAATACTTATGTCCCTGTCAGTGAGAGATGCCCTGCATTTTCACACAGCCAGACATAGTCACATTCACACATGGACTCATGACGCACAGTTAACAAAAGGGCATGCCTTTGAACACACGTGGACACAATCAAATGAAAAATCAGATACAAACTCCTCCTCTTTTCACTCCTCACCAAATGTTTCCTTAGGGCACAGCTGGCTGTGCTTCCAGGGGAAAGGAGGCCCCAAGTTGGGGGATATAAGGAGAGGCCAAAGAGTGTAGTTCCCCCTCCCCTGGAAGTTCCAGCCATTTCTCACCTCCCCTCCACTCTTTGGGCCCCAGCACCAGGAAATGCCTTTGGTCCCTTGGTGCCAGATACACAAGACCCACAGTTACCCTCAGACTTACACACTCTCAAATGCGGTCACTCACAGTCACACGGGCACAGCCACACAGCCTCAGACTCAGATACACTTACACATATTCATAAACTCACGCAGTCACACACATACACAGCCCCTACCAGGGCTCACAGCACCGCCTAAAAGCAACTCCTCATCATGGTCTAAGCCCCCTCTCTCAGGGAGCTCTTAGCAGTGGCAGACCTGCATCTCATCACTGTTACAGGCCCCCAACTAGCCAAAGAGATCAAGATCAGCAGGGAAGGCAGGCATAGGGGCACAGGGAGAAACAAAGAGACAGGAGAGGCAAAACTGGAAATGCAACCACACAGAGACCAGGGGAACAAAGCTATGAAGAAACACGCAGAGATATCTCTAGTAAGACAGCAATAGGGAGAGAAAACGGCATGTGAGGGAAACTGAGTCAAGCAGGGAAACAGAAAGTAAGGAGCAGTAGACCTGATGCTGGGGATTCTTGAGCAGAGGAAGAAGGAGGGGAAGCCACGTGTGTTGTGGGTGTGTCCGTCCATGCTGGACTCTTAAGAGAAAGGTCAGTCCCATGGGCTTTTGAAGTAGGTCCCCCAATACAGGAATACAGCTGTACTCCCACACGGTTTAAGTTAGGACCCAGCACACACACATAGTCACAAACCTCACTTTTGCTCTGCTACTGCTGAAGTCACACATTGGCACACACAAAGCCAGCCACCCACTCTCATGCTGGCAGACATGGTCTCAAACCCCACAGAGACCTTCCCAAAACACATTCCCTAATGTGGTCACAGTCCCTCTCACACAAACACACAACCCAGTCCCACCAAAAATGTGCATTGACAGATACACACATAATCCCACACTTGCACAGCCACATGCAGTGCCAGCTCCATGCACACTGACACACGCAGTCACATTAGCTGACAGCTGCACCAAGTGACACTCAGAATCGCACACAATGATACTGTCACACACACACAGACTCACAGGCACACACACACACTGACAGTCGTCAGTCACTCCCGGCCTTTCAGATCATACATCACCCTGCCCCGCCCACTCGTGACAAGACTTTGGCGTCTACACCAGGCCTCACCTTCCGCGGCCGCTGCCGCCAGCGCCCTCTGCCCTCGCCCTCTGCCCCGGCCTCTACTCCCTCCCGCCCTGGGCCCCCGCAGTGGGGGCGGCTCCGCCCAGACGCCAATGGAAGGAGAGGAGTGAAATAGGGGGGCTCCTGGCCCATTGGAGACTCCAACTGTCAATCACCTCCACCCCCACCTCCGCCGGACACTTCCTGTCCCGTCTCGGACTGAAGAGGCTGCCGGGGACAGAGTCTGGAGCTGGATTCCTGGGTCTCCGCCTGAAGGCCTACCCACCCTGGAACAGCAGGACTGGAAACAAGAGCCACTGGCCAGGTGATTGGAGAAGCTGAAGGTGCCCCTGACTCCAGATAAGGAAGAAGGAGGGCTGTGTAGGGCAGTGGTTCTCAAAGTTTGCTGGATATTGTGGTTTGAAAACTGCAAAACCCCACCCCATACCAATTAAATCATAATCTCTGGAGGTTGGACCTAGACATCAGTATTGTTTAAAACTTCCCAGATGATTCCAAAATGCAGCCAAATCAGAGATGTAAGGTGTGTCGGGTATATGTATACCTCAAGAAACCAGCCACCCACCCAGGGCTCTCATCTACTCCCCAGTCACGGGAAGCTCGAGGGAAATGTGTGCATACTGTGTCTATCAGATCTTCCAGACCGGAGCAACACGCCCAAGTTCCAGGTACTTCCCCTTCAGGATCTCAGGGAAGAAAGACCCTGGTCTGGAAGGCAGGCAGCCAAGGTTCTCCTGGGCCAGATTCAGTCACTGTCCAGCCTTAGTGTGATTTCCCCACCCACAGGCTTGGTTCCCCTGGGAAAAGAATAAAGGTAAAAACCATTCTGGCCATCCCTGCATCATTCACAATCCCTGCCTTCACCTTAAAATTTGGAGGACCCCAGGTGGCATCAGGTCTGCTGTGTTGCATAGACTGTTGTTCCCACAGCATTGCCAGGGAAACAGGTCCAGAGGGGACAGAATAGACCCCAGGTCACTCCGAGAGCCATACCTTCCTTCCAGGCCCTGGGGTTCCTAACTCTAGCATTCCCTTCCCTGTCAGAGCTGTTCCTGTTTGTGCAATGATTGGGGCACAAGGGCAGCAGAAGTATATGGTGCCCGCACATGTGAGAGTCTGGAGGAGCCAAGGACACAAAGCCACGTACACGCTCCCTACATGCTCTCTACCCGCCCCTTTAGCCCCTGTGGGCTGGAGTAGAGCCAAGCTGCAGCCACTCACAAAGCCACGGTTCTGGCCAGCAGCCCAGGATCTGGCCACTGACCACTGGGATCAGGATCTAGCTCACCCGCTCTCCGTCAAACCCTCAGGCCCAGGCTTGGAGCTGACACCCTAGGTGTGGTGGCAAAGGGGGCTCTGGCCTTCCCAAAGCCTCAGCCACAACCAAGACACAAGATTTTAAAACAGTTTCCTAAACTGGGATACTGTCATTACACCAAGAGTAAGAGAATCTATAGGCTAGATGTAATACTGAATATTAATTTTGTTCAGAAATTTGGGTGGAATTTTTGCATCAAAAGTTTACACATTTGTAAACAAAGAAAAGTTGTAGCCGGAGCTATGCCTTTAGCTTTTAACCCTGTATCTCTGAAGGTTCACACTTCTCTGATACTAGAGTATGTGATTAAAGTTTGAGATGCACAGTTTTATTAATGCTATATCTGCCCAAATTCCAGGCCAGGATTCAAGGCTCTTTCTGCTTAATTCAGCAAGACTGTTGAAACAAAAAAAAAGGATTCAAGGCCCTGTGGTCGGCATGGTCAGGCGATGGTTGCTGTCTCCCTGTCCTTCTGCCCCAGGCTGTAATGAACATCAGGAAGTGCCCTTAGTCTCTCCGCAGCCTGGAAAAGGGACAGGGGAGCAATTAAGGAGCATAAGGGCTGGGCTGCCAAGAATGGTGGTATGGACTTCTTTTCTTCTTTTTCTTTTTCTTTTTTTTTGAGACAAGGTCTCGCTCTGTTACCCAGGCTGGAATGCCATCGTGCCATGATCATAGCTCACTGCAGCCTCAAACTCCTGGGCCCAAGTGATCCTATCTCAGCCTCCCAAGTATCTGGGACCACAGGTATATGCCACCACACCTGGCTAACTTTGTAAATTTTTTTTTGTAGAGACAAGGTCTTCCTATGTTTCCCAGGCTAGTCTTGAACTTGTGGGCTCAAGCAATCCTCCCATCTTGACCTCCCAAAGTGCTGGGATTAAGGCGTGAGCCACCACACCTGGCCAATGGTATGGAGTTCTGGGTGCTCAGAAGATACTTTGCTGGATATTGTGGTTTTAAATATGAATATGAAATATGAATGCCACAGGCCCACTGGGGGTGGGCCTGTGGGATTGTGAGGCTGGTGATAAGGACTGCTGGAGCCTCCAGGGGATGAAAGAGTTGAGCAGCTCCTGAGTCCCAAGGAATGCCCAGGTTGTTATGGGAACTATCAGGGTCATGACTTCCTGGAGGAAGCAGGAGAGAAAGGAGATCTGAGGACCATACTCTCCTTCCAGGCCCTAGGGCTCCTAACTTTGGCAGTGCCTTCCCTGCCAGAGCTGTTTTCTGCCTTGTGCAATGATTGGAGCACAAGGGCAACAGAAGTATCAGGTGCCTGCACATACTGCATGTGAGAGTCTGGAGAAGCCAGACTGCTCTGAGTCCTGACCTGCTCAGGGGTGAGGTCCCTCTGAGCCTGAGCAAGCATTTCGTAGCCAACCATGAATTTCCGGACAGTGGCAGAGCGCAGGAGCGGAGGGTAGTAATGAGCGTGCAGCTGCCAGTGGTCCCAGTTGGCCCCGGCCTCGGATCCTGTGGGAGCCCCTGACAGAAGAGAGATAATGGGGAGAGAGAGCCCTTTTTCAGTTATCCAGCTTAGCCCCTACCCCCAAACCCAGCCAGGTGTCTGAAAACTACATCTCCCAGGATCCCTGCCTGAGAAGAGCTGGCAGGAGATTAGAAAGCATATTGGAGACATATTTTCACCAAGTTTGCTGCTCCACCCTCAGTCCCAGCATCTCTGCTCTTGCCACATCCCCCCAGCATCTCTGCTCTTGCCACATCCCCCAGCAACTGTTTCAAGGCTTGCTCCTTTGGGGTTGCAGTTCACTGGGCTGGGCCCCAGGCCCAGAAATAGTGTTGGGGCTAGATATAGGTACTTGAAAAGCCTCACCATGCCAGCCCATGGAGTAGGGAAAGGACGTCTCAAAGAGATTGTCGTACTTGGTCAAGAGCTTCTTCATGATGGAGGCTAGATCTGGAATCAGAGCCTGACTCTCAGCCTGGGGTCCAGATGCTGACCCTACTGGGAGCAACCCCCATCCAGTGCCTAGCCCCAGGATCCTACTTGGGAGACTGACCATCACGCTCAGCAGGGGTCAGCTCAGGTAGCCGCTGCACATGCCGACGGGGCAGCAGCAGTGTCTGGTAGGGCCATGTTGCCCAGAAGGGGACCAGTACTAACCAGTGCTCACTGGTTAGGACCAGACGTTCCTAGGCAGGCAGAATGGACAGGAAGTCATCAAGATGACATAAGAGCTGGGGTGGGGTCAGCAAATAGGCAGGGGAAGCAGAAGAAAAGAATGTGCCCAGAATCTGATGCCTTCTCACCACCTCCACCACTAACCACCCGAGTCTAAATCACCATCATCTTTCCTTTAGATTACTGGATTATTGCTAAGGCCTCCTAGCAAGTCTCTCTCTCTACTAGTTCCCCTCTAGCTTTCTCCTTTACACACCTCTCTCGTGGGGTAAGAAAGTTAGGGACTCCTTGGGAACACAGGGCTTGGCTCTCTCCCACCTTCCTGAGTAGCTCCTGGCGGCTATACTCCATTAGCAGGGGCTCTCCATGCTGACTCTTATAGGTCTGCTGAGATCGCTCCTCACGCTGGGCAATATCTGGCAGGAAACTGCTGGCCCACACCTGTCAAGGGGCAAAAGCAGAGAAGAACAGACAGGTCCTTTACTTCCAAGCCTCCACATCATTGGCATATTTCCTTTGTCCCATCCATTAATCCAGTTCCTGTGTCCACAGTGCTGGCTCAGACTCAGCCAAGAAACCCACTGGAGCCCCTGACACCCTTACCTGGCAGTGGGGATGGGGGTTGGAACAGCCCATCATGGCACCTTTGTTTTCAAAGATCTGTCAGATAGGGATAGGGAGCTTTGTTACCCAAAAGACACCAAGTCAGCTCCCTCCTGACCACATCCTGTGGAAACAGAAATGTTACTCCCCAGAACCAAAGCTTCATCACCCCCTCCCTGCCCATCCAGGGGAAGGGGCGACCTCACAAACCTGCACCCAAGGGTACTGGGCACCCAGCTCCTCTGTGACTGAGGCCCATGCATCAACAACAGCCCGGATCTCAGGGACCGACATGAGTGGCAGCGTTACATCCGACCAGGGGTGGAAGCACATGACCTTACTGGGTGGTGAGGGGGGTAAAGATAACTGAGAGGTAGGGCTTGGCTCTGCTATGGGCAGGGCCCAGCCCCAGTGCTGAGTCTCCAACCCTGGTTTGAAAGTTGTAAGGGGAAATCCATAGTTACCAGACTCCTCGAGCAGCCTTTGCTTGGAAAAGGGGATGATCACTGGGTCCTGAGGTAAAGGAGTATGACTCTCTGCAGCAGAAGTCCCTCAAGAGGTCTAGCCACCCTCCTCCCCAACAGCAGTTGGAGCCAGGTTACCTGGACTGGGGGCATCAGGCTGCAGAGCTGGGAAGTCGTTGTCAAACAGGAAGGTGCTGTCGTAGTGGGGATTCACCTACTGACAAGGATGGGCTAGAAGCACTCACTGCCCCATACCACCAGTTACCTGGTGGGCTTCAAAGACTGGACAGGCTACAAGTGAGTAGGCAAGGCCCACTCTAGGGGACCAAAAAGCTTGGTGGGATATGACCCAGAAGGAGGTTCACTACCCCTGTGGGTGGAGGACAGCTCTAAGAGGGAACTACTCCCCGTGGCCCAGCCTGCAGATGCAGGGCTCTACAGGCTTACCTCTCCATTGGCTCGGGTGGCCCCGGGACACAGAGGGTTGAGGGGGTCATGGCGGGGCACTGTCTTCAGAAGCTGGGGCTCCACTTGACCCTGCCAGGGCCGCTTCATGCGGTGAGCTGACACCAGCACCCACTCATCCTGCAGCGGGTTGTAGCGTATATGCTGATGGTCTAGGGGCAGACAGTTAAGATCAGTCCTCAGAGCTCTCTAGCTCCCTCTCTCCTGGGTCTCACCCACCAGCAGGCCCAAGCTCGGAAGCGTCCTCTCCGCCCCGTCCCGCTCAGGAGCTAGAGGCCCAGGATTGGACCTTCCCAACGCCAATTGGCCTGCGGCTCGTACACAGGCTACTGTATGCCTTGTCGGTCTGCCTCGGGATGAGCGTTCCAACCTTAGGTGGGGGCGAGAGCTTCCTAAAGAAGGGGAGGGCTCGGCTCCGCGCCCCAGGGAGTCCCTGCCGCGGTGCAGTTACCGCTTGCCCGGAAGGTTGCTGCTGCGGCGTCCGCCTCTGACGCCTGCTGGCGCTGCTCGGGATCGGTTCCGCTGCGCGACATGAGGCCACCGGGGATCCGCTGGAAAATCTGCAGGGCGGTGCCTCACCCTTCACTTTCTCCGTCTACACCGCCCCTCCCCGCGCCGCCCCCGATGATTGGCCAGCCGCCAGCACGTGACTGACTGGGCTGCCCTGCCACCTGGGGGCGGGGTTCAGAACAGCTGTGAACCCTGGGGGCCGACATTGATGATCCCACTCCACCCAGAGCTGGAGCCACTGCACTGGAAGAACCTCTGTGAAAGCTGCCTATTGCAGAATCCTTGGGCTCCAGGACGCCTACAAGACTTGCTTGCTGCAATCATTCATTTGATCTTTCATTCAGCAAATATTTACTGAGCATCTACCATGTGCTACGCACCTAGGCTGTGTGAAGCATTGGGCTGCACAAGTCAGGCATGGCCTCTGCCCTGCCTGAGCTTACATTCTAGGGCGAGTAAGGATATGACCCTGGATCAACAGTGCCTCAGTCACCTGCTCAGTGGCTGTAGTGGAGGAGAGGCAAACTTGGTGGGGTCTGTGTGGAGTACTATATCCATATCCTATCCCTAAAAGCAAAAACAGATTTCGGAAAAAGGGCTGAGTAACCATATTGCCTTTCTTTCTCTCACTCTTGCTCTGCTTCTTCCTCTCTCTCTCTCTCTCTCTCTCCCCTACACACACCAAGACAGCACAAGAAGTGGGAGGGGTAAAAGAGCTATAAAAAATCTACAAATGGCCGAGCTTGGTGGCTCACGCCTGTAATCCCAACACTTTGGGAGACCAAGGCGGGCGGATCACGAGGTCAAGAGATTGAGACCATCCTGGCCAACATGGTGAAACCCCGTCTCTAGTAAAAAAAAAAAAAAAAAGCTGGGCGTGGTGGCGCGCACCTGTAGTCCCAGCTACTCAGGAGGCTGAGGCAGAAGAATCACTTGAACCCGGGAGGCAGAGGTTGCAGTGAGCCGAGATCACGCCACTGCACTCCAGCCTGGCAACAGAGCAAGACCTCGTCTAAAAAAAAAAAAAAAATCTGAAAATGTGGGGAGTACAGGACTATCAGAAGCTCCAGCCATCATCTAGGTGGGGCCTAGTGTTTCCTTTACACATCCCCTTCCCTTTTCTAAATTTTCCTTGGATCGGACCAATTGGCTAACACTAGGATAAAATTCAAATGAATTCCTCCCCTGGTACTTTTTTTTTTTTTCTTTGAGAGAGAGTCTCACTTTGCCACCCAGGCTGGAGTGCAGTGGTGTGATCTTGGCTCACTGCAGCCTCCACCTCCTGGGTTCAAGCAATTCTCCTGCCTCAGTCTCCCGAGTAGCTGGGATTACAGGTTCATGCCACCACACCCGGCTAACTTTTGTATTTTTAGTAGAGATGGGGTTTCACATGTTGGCCAGGCTGGTCTTGAACTCCTGACTTCAAGTGATCCTCCCGCCTCAGCCTCCCAAATGGCTGGCCCCCTGGTACTTTTAAAGAGCCATCTAAATATTGTCTAAACCTCTTCCCCATTTCACAGTGGGGACCAGAGGACTCAAGGTCACCCAGAGAATTAGTGGCCAAGCTGAGATTTGAATGTGAGTTTCCAAGACTCTTCCCAGTGCTGTGAGATGCCTCTGAGACTTCAGTGGAATGTAGGACAGAAACCCAGTGACTTAGAAGTTGAGCCATAGCAGGGACATCCCTTCCCCCAGTCCAGGCCAAACCAAGCCAGGTGTTTTGCAATTGAGCTGCAAAAACTAGGTCATGGGTCATTTACTTGATCTCTGCCCTAAGGTCCTCAGACTGTAGGAGACAGGGAGCTGGGGACTGAGAAACGGGGGTTTTACCTGTCCCACTGGCTGTTCATATTACCCAAAGAGGTGAGACAGGAACAGGAGATCTGCTTTTCTGTTCTCTCAGTTATATTTGAGTGACTAGAGTTTGTAGACAGCTCCATTTTCCCAAGAACACTAGTGCTTCAGTGCCACACCCTGAATCATGCTAACTAAATCCTGACCCCCATCAGGAACATCTTTCAGGAACATCTCCATAACTCTCCTCTATGACTCCCCAAGGTCATCTTTTGGAGGAAGAGGAGAATGACTAAGATGCAGCCTACCCAGCTCCCTCCCTCCCAGATCCCAGAGGTGTTGTTACAGTAAAGGGATCCCAATCCAGACCCCAAGAGAGGATTCTTGGATCTCATGCAAGAAAGAATTCAAGGTGGGTCCATAGTGTGAAGTCAAAGCAAGTTTATTAGGAAAGTGAAGGAATAAAAAAAATGGCTACTCCATAGACAGAGCACCTCTGAGGGCTGCTGGTTGACCATTTCTATAATTTTTATGTGTTTTTTTTTTTCTTTTTTTTTTTTTTTTTTGGAGACGGAGTTTCACTCTGTTGCCCAGGCTGGAATGCAGTGGCTTAATCTTGGCTCACGGCAACCTCTGCCTCCCAGGTTCAAGTGATTCTCCTGCCTCAGCCTCCCGAGTAGCTGGGATTACAGGCACCCACCATCATACTCGGCTAATTTTTGTATTTTTTAGAGACAGGATTTCCCCATGTTGGCCAGGTTGGTCTTGAACACCTGACCTCAGGTAATCCGCCCATCTCGGCCTTCCCAGAGTGCTGGGATTACAGGTGTAAGCCACTACACCTGGAAAAGCTTTCTGAAAGACCAGGTAGGGGAGCTGTAGGCCCAGATGATCCCAGAAAGCTGTTCCTGGAATGGGGAGCAGAGACCAAATTTAGGGGCCAATCCCTGCTGCTCAGGGTTCTTAGTGAGTTGTCCAGTCAGAAATGCCACAGAAGCCAGAACCAATACAAAAGTATGTTCCCTCAATCCTGCATTCTCCTCTAGATAATCCCTTCTTTATCCTTAATTTCTCTCCCAAGTTTCTTTTTTCTTTTTTTTTTTAGATGGAGTCTCACTCTGTCGCCCAGGCTGGAGTACAGTGGTGCAATCTAGGCTCACCACCTCCTGGATTCAAGTGATTCTCCTGCCTTAGCTTCCCTAGTAGCTGGGATTACAGGCATGCACCACCACACCCGGCTAATTTTTGTATTTGTAGTAGAGACAGGGTTTCATCATGTTGGCCAGGCTGGTCTCAAACTCCTGACCTCGGCCGGGCGCGGTGGCTCACGCCTGTAATCCCAGCACTTTGGGAGGCCGAGGCGGGCGGATCACAAGGTCAGGAGATCGAGACCATGGTGAAACCCCATCTCTACTAAAAAATAGAAAAAAATTAGCCGGGCGCAGTGGCAGGCGCCTGTAGTCCCAGCTACTCGGAAGGCTGAGGCAGGAGAATGGCGTGAACCCGGAAGGCGGAGCTTGCAGTGAGCCGAGATTGCGCCACTGCACTCCAGCCTGGGCGACAGAGCGAGACTCCGTCTCAAAAAAAAAAAAAAAAAAAAAAAAAAAAAAAAAAAAAAAAAAACTCCTGACCTCAGGTGATCTGCCTGCCTCTGCCTCCCAAAGTACTGGGATTACAGGCATGAGCCACCATGCCCAGCCTGCTAAGTTTCTTAAAAACATAGGCCATCTTCCTGGCCTCTACTCTTAGCTGCATGGTATATTGTAACACATCTTTTGCCCTATATTTGTCAGGGTAAGTAATCTTAGTTGCTGTAACAAACACTCCCAAAACTCAATGGCTTAGCACTACAGTCAATTCTGGGGATAACAGGGAGGCCTGTTCCAAGCAGGATTTAGGGATCCAGGTGCCATCCATCTAGTAGCTATGCCATTTCCTAGGGTCTCAGAATACTCCACTAGAGATCCTCTATAACTACAGTAGTAGATGAGGGAAGAAAGAAAATGTAAAGAACTTCAAGCTGGGCATGGTAGTATGTGCCTGTAGTCCCCCAGCTACTTGGGAAGCCAAGGTGGGAGATCACTTGAGCCCAAGAGTTTGATACCAGTCTGGGAGTGACATAGCACAATCCTGTCTCTTAAAAAGAGAGAGAGAGAGAAAAAAAAAAAAAAAAACAAAAAAACAGAATTTCAGAGGAGACTTTAGGAGCCAGCCCTGGAAATGTCATACATCATTTCTATTTCTATCTATATTTCATTGGCCAGAATGCAATCACATGACCCAGAGTAGACTGTGGAATGTAATCTAGCGGTCCAAGAGCAAGAGGAAATGAATTTGTGAATGTATAGCATTGTCTCTGCCACATACCCCTACTGAGAAGTCTAATTATCATTTCCCATCATATTATTCAATCTCTCAATTATACTTCACTGTGTTAACCCTTCATTCCATTACTTTCTTTTTTTTTTCAGACGGAGTTTCGCTCTTGTTGCCCAGGCTGGAGTGCAATGGCATGATCTCAGCTCACTGCAACCTCCGCCTCCCAGGTTCAAGCGATTCTCCAGCCTCAGCCTCCTGAGTAGCTGGGATTACAGGTATGCGCCACCACGCCTGGCTAATTTTGTGTTTTCAGTACAGATGGGGTTTCTCCATGTTGGTCAGGCTGGTTTTGAACTGCCAACCTCAGGTGATCCGGCCACCTCAGCCTCCCAAAGGGCTGGGATTATAGGTGTGAGCCACCGCGCTTGGCCCATTCCATCACTCTTGAGAAAGTAAAGAAACTTTTTATCTGAGAAATGCCAGCCCCTTTTAATTATCAGGCCCAGAGAGGCATTAAAATGTGACAGCATGGGACTGGCGCAGTGGCTCACGCCTGTAATCCCAGCAATTTGGGAGGTTGAGGTGGGCGAATCATGAGGTCAGGAGTTCAAGACCAGCCTGGCCAACCTGGTGAAACCCTGTCTCTACTAAAAATACACAAAAATTAGCTGGATGTGGTGGCGGGCGCCTGTAGTTCCAGCTACTCAGGAGGCTGAGGCAGGAGAATTGCTTGAACCGGGAGGTGGAGGTTGCAGTGAGCTGAGATTGTGCCACTGGTCCAGCCTGGGCAACAGTGGAGACTCCGTCTCAAAAAAAAAAAAAAAAAATTAAGTTAAAATAAAGTGACCGGGCACAGTGGCTCATACCTGTAATCCCACACTTTGGGAAGCCAAGGAGGGTGGGTCACCTGAGGTCAGGAGTTAGAGACCAGCCTCAACATGGCAAAAACCTGTCTCCACTAAAAATACAAAAATTAGCCACGCATGGTGACGCACACCTGTGGTCCCAGCTACTCGGGAGGCTGAAGGAGGAGGATAGCTTGAACCTGGAAGGCGGGGGTTGCAGTGAGCCAAGATCGCACCACTGCACTCCAGCCTAGGCAACAGAGTAAGAATCCATCTCCAAGAAAATACAAAATAAAAATAAAAACCACTTATAAAATAAAAATAAAAAATGCTTGTATCAACACTCCCCAAGGCAACTTGGAAGTGTGTCCTGAGCAGTTGCTCTCTACCTTGGCCCAAATAAACTCTCTATATTAATTTTGCCTCAGCTTTTTCTTTTTTTCCTCACTGTTGTTTTTGTTTGTTTGTTTTTCTCTTTTGAGACAGAGTCTCACTCTGTTGCCCAGGCAGGAATGCAATGGCACAATCTCCGCTCACTGCAACCTCCACCTCCTGGGTTCAAACGATTCTCCTGCCTCAGCCTCCCAAGTATCTGGGCCAAGTGAGTGGCACACGCCACCATGCTTGGCTAATTTTTGTATTTTTTAGTAGAGATGGGGTTTCACCATGTTGGTCAGGCTGGTCTCAAACTCCTGACCTCGTGATCCGCCTGCCTCGGCCTCCCAAAGGGCTGGGATTACAGGTGTGAGCCACTGCGCCCGGCCTGTTTTGTTTGAGATGGAGTTTCGCTCTTTCACACCCAGGTTGGAGTGCAATGGCGCGATCTCGGCTCACCACAACCTCCGCCTCCTGTGTTCAAGTGATTGTCCTGCCTCAGCCTCCCGAGTAGCTGGGATTACCAGCATATGCCACCACGCCCAGCTAATTTTGTATTTTTAGTAGAGACAGGGTTTTTCCATGTTGGTCAGGCTGGTCTCAAACCCCTGACCTCAGGTGCCTCGGCCACCTGCCTCGGCCTCCCAAAGTGTTGGGATTACAGGCGTGAGCCACTGTGCCCGGCCCCTTTTTCTTTTTCTTTCTGGAGACAGGGTCTCCCTCTGTTGCCCAGGCTGGAGTATAGTGGCATGATCTTGGCTTATTGCAACCTCCACCTTCTGGGTTCAAGCGATTCTCCTGCTTCAGCCTCCTGAGTAGCTGGGACTACAGGCACCTGCCACCACGCCCGGCTAATTTTTTGTATTTTAGTAGAGACAAGGTTTCACCATGTTGCCCAGGGTAGTTTTGAACTTCTGAGCTCAGGAAATCTGGCTGCCCGCCTTGGCCTCCCAAAGTGCTGGGATTACAGGCGTATGCCACTGCGGCCAGCCCCTTTTTTTTTTATTTTTTTATTTTTTTGAGGCAGGGTATTGCTCTGTTGGCTCACTGCAACCTCCACTTCCCAGGTTCAAGCGATCCTCGCACTTCAGCCTCCTGAGTAGCTGGGACTACAAGTGTGCGCACCTACTCCTGACTAATTTTTGTACTTTTTGCAGAGTTGGGGTTTCACCATGTTGCCCAGTCTGGTCTCGAATACCTGGACTCAAGTGTTCCGTCTGCCTCAGCCTCCCAAAGCGTTGGGATTACAGGTATGAACCACTTCGCCCAGCCTGTTTCCTTCTTTAAGGTCAAAAACGTATGAGGGTACTCTTTTCCAGTTCCTTTGTGTTTTATATATATAACCATCACGTAAAATGCTCACCATGTGGGGCACTAACTGCTTTACAAATATTAACACATCTAATCTCATCACAATGAAGATATGTACTACGAGGTAGGTACTTTTGTCCATTCAATTTTACAGGTAAGAAAACTAAGTTACAGAGATTTTAAGTAACCTGCCCAAGATCAGACAACTAGCAGGTAGCAGGAGCCAGGCTTTGAACTCAGGCAGTCCAGCTCCAGAGTTTATTTCTTAATCACTGCACAATGCTGCCTCTTTTTTGTTTCTTTTCCTTTTTGCTTTCTTCTTCCTCTGCCTACCCTTTGCTTTTGGTGATCTCCAGGGCTCTGTCTTTAGCCTCATCTTACTCTATTCTCTCTCCTTGTGAGATTTTATCAATTCTTAGAGGTTTTCTGTAGACTCTCCAGTGAGATCCCTAAGCTGGGGAGTGGGACCATTGTTTCTACCCATATCCCTAATGGTCACTACAGAACTTGGCACATACAAGTGCCAACAAAATATCTGAATGAATGACAACTCCCAGCTCTACCTCCAGACTGGAGCTGAGCTTCCAGACCTGGACGCTCAACTGCCCACTAGACATGCAAAGGATGTTAGCCAAATAAGGGGAAGGTGGGGATAGGGTAAAGGGGGAAAGAGTATTCCAGGAAGAAGAGATCAAGCCCTACCAACTTCATTTCCAGAGTTGTTAAGCTCATTTATTTCTTCCATCTCCACTGACACAGACCTTCCCTCTTCCCTGGCCCATGGTCATGGTCTCCCTGACTCATCTTGCTCCCCTCCACTCGGCAGTCCTGTGCCACTCGGTGGCAAAATCTAATCCCCTTCCTCCCCTGCTGATAACCCTCAGCTGGTTTACAAGGCCTCCTCTCACATTTTGTGCTGCATAACAGAGAAGGAATTGTAGGCCCCTGAAGACCCTAAGCTGTCGCTCCTCGGGGGCCTTTGCTCTAGGGGCCGGTCCCTGCGAACGGGCGTGCCCCCTCTGCGCGCTCTTAAAGACACAGTTCAGGTGTCACTGCCTCTGGAATGCCCACCCTAGGGCTCCCAGCTTGAACTGCCTCCCCTCCCCTTCAGTCCTGGTAAAGGAGGGCCCTAACAATCGTTGAGTCCCAGAAGGCTCCACTTCCGGGTTCGTCTGCTTCAACCAGCCAGTGAGCTCGGGCGAGCCAGTCCATTCTGGGTCTCACTACCCCCACCCCTATCCGTATGTAGAGTGGCGCTAGGTCAGACCTCGCCTGAAGACCCTGCCATCCGCAGCTGGGCGACTTAGCCCCGCCCCCTCGCCGCCGTTGCGCGGCACCGCCCCACTCTTCCGTGCTCCCCCCGAAGAAATGGTTCGACCGAAGGGGCGGTGCCAAGGTGACTGGCCGCTCCGATTGGTCAGGGCGAACCGTACCACGGCGGTGGCGGGGGAGCGCTTCGTGGGCAGCCGGCGGGCTCCGAGGCGGTGAGTGCAAAGCCTCAGACCCTGGCTCGCTCCTGCGTTGCGCCGTGCTAGGCCGCCCGCCGGGATGCAGTGGGCCGTGGGCCGGCGGTGGGCGTGGGCCGCGCTGCTCCTGGCTGTCGCAGCGGTGCTGACCCAGGTCGTCTGGCTCTGGCTGGGTACGCAGAGCTTCGTCTTCCAGCGCGAAGAGATAGCGCAGTTGGCGCGGCAGTACGCTGGTGAGCGGGCAGAGGGCGGGGAGGGGAGCGGCCGGCCCGGGAGCGGAGCCTAGGGTTCCGAAGGCGCCATCCCCGGACCCAGGACAGGTGCCGGCCCTGACTCCGCCGCCCCTCTGCCTCCGCCAGGGCTGGACCACGAGCTGGCCTTCTCTCGGCTGATCGTGGAGCTGCGGCGGCTGCACCCAGGCCACGTGCTGCCCGACGAGGAGCTGCAGTGGGTGTTCGTGAATGCGGGTGGCTGGATGGGCGCCATGTGCCTTCTGCATGCCTCGCTGTCCGAGTATGTGCTGCTCTTCGGCACCGCCCTAGGCTCCCGCGGCCACTCGGGTCAGTGCTAGCGGCGGGCCGGACTGGGAGGCTGGGGTTGTAGAGGGGCCCATGCCCTCCTGTCTGATGTTTGGCTGGGCCGTGCGATGGCGCGAATACCCTGAGAGTGTCCATGCGATTGTCACTCAGGGCGCTACTGGGCTGAGATCTCGGATACCATCATCTCTGGCACCTTCCACCAGTGGAGAGAGGGCACCACCAAAAGTGAGGTCTTCTACCCAGGTGGGTAAGAAGGCTTTGTCAGAGAAGTGGGTGCCTTCACGCGGGGGGTGCCCACAATTGCGGGGAGCATGGCATGGAAAAGGAGTGTGTTGGGGGGCCCTCCTCATGGTTCCCTTCCTCCACCCTCCCATAAGCCACAGGTGATTGGTTGGGGCAGAGCTGAGGGACTCTTGCTTTCCTCTGTCAAGGGGAAACAAAACATAACAACTTCCTGTTAAACATGTCTCATTTTTATCTGCCCAGGCACAATTTTGCCCAGACAATATTCCAACAACTGTTGGGGAGACAGTGGGTAATCAGAAATGCTCTCAATACTCCAAAAGACAATACAGACAGTTATCTTTTTTTTTTTAATAGTGCAACAATTTGCTTAAGAAATAGAGCATTGGACTTCCCCGTATATTTGAGGTTGGGTGTATGCATCGCAGGCATGGTGGTTGAACAGCTACACTTTTCAGATAAAGCCTCACAAGTCCTGGAACTACCCCTTTCCTAGCTACAAGCCCAGCCCAGGTTTAGCTAAATTTCTGCTTGTTTCGAGTGAGGCTTGGGAGTGCAGACTTCCATACAGTGGGCCCATGGCCAAGCGAGGTAGCCATCTATGGCTTCCCCCAAGAGAGGACATGGGTCAGATGATGCCACAGAACATTTAAGAGTAGCCGTATGGGCTAGCCCAGTGAGGTAGGGCCTTTTGTTTTTCTGAAGCTCCCTCTCCATTCCCCACCCCTAGTTAGTCCATGGGCCAGGAAAGCAGCAGCCATGGAAGGGCAAGGCAGAGCTGGCTCTTCACTTGGGTGCTCCCTGTCCCCCAGGGGAGACGGTAGTGCATGGGCCTGGTGAGGCAACAGCTGTGGAGTGGGGGCCAAACACATGGATGGTGGAGTACGGCCGGGGTGTCATCCCATCCACCCTGGCCTTCGCGCTGGCCGACACTGTCTTCAGCACCCAGGACTTCCTCACCCTCTTCTATACTCTTCGCTCCTATGCTCGGGGCCTCCGGCTTGAGCTCACCACCTACCTCTTCGGCCAGGATCCTTGACCAGCCAGGCCTGAAGGAAGACCTGTGGATGGACAGGAGCGGGCAGGCCCGCACATATCCACTTTCTGGAGCCCATGTTTACAGACAGGGACATACACCATGCAGATCCTGAGTTCCTGCTGTATGAGCAGGGATATCCATGCTTATGTATCCAAACACAGAGAACCATGGGAACTAATGAGACACATATAGATACTGAGACCTGTGTGTACAGTAGAACCATGCACTCATACCCATCTGGATAGGGAGCCCCTGGTATACCAAGGGAGCCAGTTGTGTTCAAACACACACATCACAAGCTTGACTCACTAACTCAGGCCTTTCCAGAGCTCCACAGCTTCCCACCCCCTCCCCACCAAACTGGGGGGTTCTGGAGTTAAGGATGGGGGAGGGTATTATACTGCCTCAGTCTGACTCCTCAACCCAGCAGCAATTTGAGGGGATGAGGGGGAAGAGGAGCTGCCTTTTGGAGGCCCCCTTCACCCACAGCTATGATGCCCTTCCCCTTCTTCCCTGTCCTCACCATATGCCTTATCCCCATTCTACTCCCCTGCTATGCAAGTGCCCCTGTGGCTTGTCCCCAACCCCCTCAGCAACCAAGCTCAGCTGGGGAACCAGAGTAATGTGAAGAATGCTTGAAGTCAGCATCTTCCATTCCAGAAAGGCCCCCATTCTTCCTTTGGGGATATGATGCAGAAGCTGGTTTCAGCCCAGGACCTGCCACTGAGGAGGGGATCTAGACAGGTGGGCCTGATTCCAAGGGGCCCTTCCTGGCCTGGAGAAGGCCTTTTACACACACACAACACACACACACATATCACAGTTTTCAGACAGCCCCTGCTGCATTCTCTGTCCATCTGTCTGTTTCTGTTAATAAAGATTTGTTGATCTGTTCCATCTTTTTGTGTGTCTGAGCAGCTGGAAAAAGCCTCTGACTCCTGGGGACCTCAGGAAGATCTCTCTCTTGCTGTGTGATTCATGGGTTTTTTTGTTTTTTTGTTTTAAGAGATGGGGTCTCCTCTGTTGCCCAGGCTGGAGAGTGGCACAGCGACATGATCATAGCTCCCTGCAGCCTTGAACTCGTGGTCCCAAACAATCTTCCTGCCTTAGCCTTATGAGTAGCTGGGACTATAGGCAAATGCCACCATGCCTGGTTAGCTTTTTAAGTTTTTTTTAGAGATGGGGTCTTGCTATGTTGCCCCAGCTGATCTCCAGCTCCTGGCCTCAAGTGATCTTCCCTCAGTCTCCAGAGTAACTGGGATAACAGAAACAAGCCACTGTGCCTGACAAGACAGTGGCTTTTGACTAGTAGGGACTATATACTTGAGTGTGCCTTAGAATCACCTAAGACACTCTTTGAGTCAGTAGCTCAGACTATTGAGCTCCATTGCCAGAGATCAGCCTGTTCAATGATTCTCTCCAACACAGCTGTGAATGCCACAATTTGAGAAATTCAGGGCAGGGTGACCTGGAGTGTGTCTTGGCCTTACCTCTGCCGGTGGGATCCTGGGAAGAGTCCTAAGAATCTTCCCCTGGATGGCCACAGGATGGCAGTGTGCATCCACTTTTTAGCTGAAAGGCATAGTTGTTCTCAGTTGGCTTTTTTTCCGGGGCTCCCAGCGTGGTATCTGCCCCCACCCAGAACAGGAGTTCCTCCAGTCTATGGTCTACCTTCTCCAGGACCCACCACTAATGTGGAGGCTCCCACAGTGAAAGGCAGGCACACTACCTGGCAGTATGTGAGGTAGGTAGGGCCAGGATTCAGGTAAGGCAAGAGAGGTGCCTAAAGTGCATTCATTCCCAGAGACCTTGCTCTTGCCTTAACTTCTGCATCCTACACACCAAGTATGCCTCACCCTCATCCTGGCCGTGTTCTGAGGGTAAGGCATAGATCACTCCTGCTTCTCAGGATTCCTGGTACTTTAAAAATGGAAGAAACATGGTTATAAAAATTAGATATTTTAAGATTTTAATGAACACAAATCTGAAAGACTATATGTATAACTGCATTTAGAAACAACAACTGAATGTGGAGTCCAGGTAAGTTGGCCATCCTGACCCGGACTCTTCACCCCCATTACCACCGTGTCAGGCATAGTAGGCTCTGGCTGGCTCCTCTCCATTGACCCCAGGTTGCAAAGCCATGCCTCCTTGGGGGATTCCTACTCTGTAACCCAGCTTTGCCTCTAGGCTCAGAGTCCACATGTCAGGGATGACCCAGCTTGCCCTGTCATTCCTCCCAAACGTCCACAAAGGGCTAGGCTCCCAGGCCCCTCCTAATCTCTGCTGCTAAATCTGTTGGTCATTTCATAATTCTCAGCTTTCATTTGACACAGGTAATCACTCTGAAGGCACTCTTAGCTTCTGGGACACTACTCTTCCTTAATTGCCTCCTTTGCTGGATTTTTTTTTTTTTTTTTTTTTTTTTTTTAGTAGAGACAGAGTTTCACCACATTGACCAGGCTGGTCTCAAACTCCTGACTTCAAGTGATCTGCCCGCTTGGCCTTACAAAGTGCTGGGATTACAGGTGTGAGCCACTGCACCCAGCTACTGGATTCCTATCTCCTCATTCTCTGACTTTCTTGGGCTTAGTCCTCAAACCTCTTCTCTGTTTACACCCCTTCCCAGGTGATTCTGTGACTTTACCATCTATATATCTTGACTTCTAAATTTCTGTCTCAGCCTAAATCTCTTCCCTGAGCACCGGAGTTGGAAATCTTACTGCCTTCATCTCTATTCAACATCTCCACTTGACTGTCTAATAGGTATCTCAGATTTGAGATATCCAAAGCAAACCAAATTATTTCCCAACCCCACACCACCATCATCTTGTAGTCTTTACTCTCTGAATTAAGGGCACCTACATTTACCCAGCTGCCCAGAGTCATTTTGGACACGTCTGTTTCACGTCCCAGATGCGATCCATCATCAAATACTGTTTTTGTCTGCAGAATATATCCAGACTCTAACCGTGTCTTCTCACCTCCACTGCCCCCACCCTGGTCTAAGACACCATCATCTGTTGCCTATAGACTATTGCAGTGGTCCCTTAACTGATCACACATGCATCCTGTGTGGAGGGTTCTCCTTGCAGCAGCCAGTCAGACTTTCACTCTCTGCCGAGACATATCCAATGGTTTTCCATCTCATTCTGTCCTTTCACTCCTTACAAGGGCCTACTCCAAGGCCCATGTTTCCTCTGATCAGACATTCCAACCACTCACCCCTTTAGTCCCCCTATTCCGACCCAGTGGCCTCCTTGCTTTTCTTCCAACACATCAAGCAAAATTCTGTCCCAGGATATTTGCACCTGCTATTCTGACCGCAGTGCTCGTCCCAAGGTATCCACATAGCCATAGCTCTCTTCCTCCCCTCCTTCAATTCCTGCTCACTGAGTTCTTCAACACTTACATAATATTATCTCTTGCATGGTGATTTTAAATACCTTCACAAAATTTTTGATGCTCTGTCCTTCAAGAGGTGAAGCCTAAATTCCTTCCCCTTAAGTGGGCTAGACTCAATCATGTACTTTCACAAATAATGTGGCAGAGATAACAGTGTGTGACTTCTAGGACTAGGCCATAAAAAGCATTGCTGCCTAAAGAGTCTCTCTTGGATCATTCTGGGGGAAACCAACTGCCATGTTGAGAGAACATACAACCAATCCTATGGAGAGGCCCACATTGCAGGGAAACAGGCCCCCTGACAAGGGCCATGCAAGTGAGCCATCTTGGAAGTAGATCCTCCAGTCCCAGTCAAACCTTCAGATGACTGCAGCCCTGGCCAACCTTTTTACTACAGCACCTTAGAGGACAATGAGTCAGAACCATCCAGACCCACAGAATTGTGAGAAAATAAATGTTTTTTGTTTTAAGCTGCTAAATTATGGGGTGATTTGTCACACAGCAATAGGTAACTAATGCCCCCCTTCTGTTCCCCCCAATGCAGCTACATTTTTCTGCATGGTATTTATCACTATCTGACACACTGTATATTTCCCCCACTTAGAATTGTACCATTATAATAAGGACTTTGTTTTATTTGCTCCTGTGTCCAACAGTGCCTGGCAAAAAAAAAATAATAATAAATATGTGTTGGATGAATGAAGCATGGGTCTCTGAAGGTCTAGGTCTGTCTCTGTCTCTGTGAGGTATAGGACCAGACTGTGGGTGTGAGAGGCAGCCTTTCCTTTTCACAGACGAAGAGAGATAAACCAAGTCCCAGTCAAGCGTATTCCTTCCCCTCAGCCCTTCCCAGTTGTAGCCCTCCTGGCCCAGACCCCAAAAGTGGATTAACTTCGCTTGATTGATTTGGGAGCTGGGGGAGTGACTGCCCAGTCCCTTGCCCGTCAACCCAAACCCTACAAAGCACTCTCCAAACACTCAGAACTGGAATTTCCCCAAGCCAATTCCTACCTTTCCAGGAAGACTCTGACCACCTACCTTTGTCCATGCACCTTCTCTGAACAGCCAGGGGAAGCTGTGGTGGGGGAAAGGGAGCAAGCAGGGCACAAGGGTTCTGTGGATCGCTACCCTCTGCTCTCCAGTCTTCCAGTAGACTTCCGGGGCATGTCTGTCTGCCTGGCACATTCACTGATTCTCCCCTCCCAGCATCAGGGAGGGCTGGGCAGAGGAGGAGGCTTGGCTCTGCCCCAGGATACTCACACCAAACAAAGCCACAGGGGAGGAGGCATCAGTACCAACAGGAGCTTCTGGAGGCTGGGGGGTTCTGATGGGCTCAGAGGTCTGAAATCTGAGGTGGAGGACACTGGGGCAGCCAAAGGTATGAATGGGGCTGAGCCTCAGCATGGCCAGGAATGGGCCATAGGGAACCAGGACTTAGTGCTGCAGTAGGAGCTGCGCAGAGAAGGGTGGTGGCTGGAGGCAGGGAGAGCAGGGAGGAGGCACCCACCATGGGATCCTGGTCAGAAGAGCTGGTGGTTTGAGCCAGAGCAAGCTGAGGCTGAGAGAAGTGGACTGATTGGGGGAGGACAAGGGAGGAGGGAGGACACAAAGGTCGCGTCAGGATTCCTGCCTTCTGGGTGTGAGGTCAGAAGACAGTCCCTGGTGCCACAGTTTCATACCTATGCAGGTGTCACCCCTACAGACACCTGCTGTTCACTTACACACTTGGCATCACCTCACCTCGCTTTGGTAGGTGGTCCCCTTGGGCACAGGAAGAAATAGGAAGTATGAGGATGCCTGGGAGCAGTGGGGTTCAGGCTGTTCAGAGCAGAAATTCTGAGAAGCCTGCCACTCAGAACCCCCAAATAAGGAATGGCATTTCAGCATCTTGGGAATAGTTAGGGGGAGGGCGTAAAGCAGTGGGCTGAGGGGGTCTGGAGATACACGTGGGAGTCAGGCACACATGGGTGGAGAATGTGTGTGAACATGGGTGAAGTGCTGTTCACTGTTGAAACAAACCTATGATGAGTACCACAGGTTCATTACACTATTCACTTGTCTGTGTTTCAAAATTTTCACAATACAGGCTGAGCACGGTAGCTCACGCCTGTATTCCCAGCACTTTGGGTGGCTGAGGTGGGTGGATCACTTGAGGTCAGGAGTTCAAGACCAGCCTAGCCAAAATGGTGAAACCCCATCTCTACTAAAAAGAGAAAAATTAGCCGGGCCTGGTGTTGGGTGCCTGTAATCCCAGCTAATCCCAGCTATTCAGGAGGCCGAGGCAGGAGAATCACTTGAACCTGGGAGGCAGAGGCTGCAGTGAGCCCAGATTGCACCACTGCACTCCAGCCTGGGTGACAGAGTAACACTCTGTCTCAAAAAAAAAAGAAAAAGAAAAGATAATGTCCCTAATAGAATGTCAAAAGAGACAAAACCTGTGTGTGGCTGTGTATCTGCATGCGGTGAGTGTTCAGTCAGCTTAAAGACCTCTGAGTGTGTGTGAGTGCATCCTTGTGGGTCCACCACCGTGTGCATGCATGTGTGCAAACCGCAGCATGCCTGCAGTTGGGGACAGCGCGTGGGCAGGGCAGGGGTGGTCAAGGCAAGGGGAGAAACTTCTATTCTGACCAGACCCTCCACGCACACCCAAGCATCTTGCAGAGGGATTCCCCTCCTGATCGCAGCCTGCCCAGGCCGTTGGCACTGTGGTGACCATGTCACCGAACGTGTGAGACTGGGCAGCTGCGCGCCTGAACTTGTGACAAGGTGCGTTGGTATGTGGACGCGGCTGTTTGTGTGTGGAAGTCCAGTGCTGAGTGTGGGTGTCGGGGCACGACTTGTGAGGCTGGGCGGGGCTCTGGTCCAGAGTCCGGTGGCGGTGGAGCCCTCACTTTCGCACGATTCCCCTGCAGCTCTCCAGCGCCCCCTGCCCCCGAAGCTGGCTGGAAGGAAGGTGGGAGACACCTGTTGGGCGGCTGAGAGCGGCAGAGCCCACAGGGGCCTCTCCCCATGCGCCCCGCCCGCCCTGTCCGGCTCGGGTCCCGCCCCCGCGGCCGCCGCAAGCAACGCGGCGAGTGAGCGCACAGCGGCCAGAGGAGCACAGGGCGGCGGGAGCGCACCGCGGGGACCCAGCCGAGGCCAGGGCCGCCAGGGAGGCGGGCAGAGCAAAGGCAGCGCCGTGGAGACGCCGGGGGCAGCGGGCCACGCCAGGCAGGTGAGTGCGGCCGCGGGGCCCCCGGAGCGAGGGAGCGGGGCGTCGCGACTCCGCCGCCTCCTGCCCATCCGGTCCCGTGCCCGTCCCAGGCTCTGCCCCACCGCCCTCCATCCCGGCGACTCCTTGGTCCCTGTCCTCTGCCCCTCTCTCCGGCTGTTTTCCCCGTCCTGTCTCAGTCGGTCCCTCTCTATTTCACTATCTCTTTCTAATTTCTCTTTTCTGTCTGCTTCCTGCTGTCTTGGTCTTTTCCTGTCTCTCAACACCTGCCTCACTATTTGTCTATCTCCGCCTCTGTGTCTCCGTTTCTGTCCGTCTCTGAGTTACCTGTCACTTAGGTCTTTTATCTCTTGCTCCTCTACCTCTCTTACCCTCCCTGTCTCTCTACCCAATATTCTATCTCTCTCCATCTCTGTCTCTCTACCCTGTCTCTGCCTGATATTTCTGCCTCTCTGCATCTTGGTCCCTCTCAGTCTCTGTGTCACCCCACTTCTTTCTCTCCTTGTCACCCTGTGCCATCTCTATTTTCACATCTTCCTGTCATTGTCTCTGTCGGACATTCCCCCTTCTCCTTTTCTTTCTCTCTCCCTCCCTTCACCATTTCCCGATGTCTCTTGGTCCCTGTCACCCTCTCTGATCTGCTCACTCTTCCAGTCCTCAGTCAATGGCCATTTCTGATTCCCGGGGTCTGGTCCTGTTTCTGTTCACCTCTGGGAAAGCCATCTTTCTGCCTGTTTCCTTGTGACTCCTGCACTTCCCTGAATCCATGACCACCTCCCCCTGTGTTGGGGGCTATGGGGGCAGCAGGGCCCAGCACCCATAATTCCCTCCCCCACAGGCGGCCCTTTCCTCGGGGTCCCGCCTGGTACCAGGGCCCCCCTCAGCTGGGGGACTGCGCCTGGAAGCTGTCATGGAGGCCCTGCAGAAGCAGCAGGCAGCTCGGCTGGCCCAGGGGGTGGGGCCATTGGCCCCTGCACGCTCGCTGCTGCCACCCGGGCCTCCCCTGCCTGACCACCGGACCCTACAGGCCCCTGAGGGGGCCTTGGGGGAGGTTGGGACTGAGGAAGAGGAAGATGCTGAAGAAGATGAGGAGGAGGGGGAGGAAGCCAGGGCAGAGGAGGAGGCAGCTGAGGAGAACCATCCAGGGGCCCAGGGCCCCAGCTCACCTTCTAGCCAGCCCCCTGGACTCCATCCCCACGAGTGGACCTACGAGGAACAATTCAAGCAGGTAGGACCTATGCCCTCGATGTCCGGGCCTCTCCCCTATCTCCCTCTTCTGGCGAAAACCGAGCCAGGTGATAGCAGCCCACCCAACTGCACCACTCTCTGCAAGATGAAAAGAGACACAGAGACACGGAGACCTAGAGAAAGACAGAGGGAAGATTGGAGGATAGTGACAGGGAGGGAAAGACAGATGCCTGGCTAATTTTTTTAAATTTCTTTTGTAAAGACAGGGTCTCCTTGTATTGCCCAGGCTGGTCTTGAACTCTTGAGCTCAACTGATCCTCCCACCTCGGCTTCCCAAAGTGCTGAGATTACAGGCATGAGCCACCATGCCCAGCCAGGTGTAGGGAAGGCAGTCTGGGGGCTGGGGATTCCTACCTACCACCCTACCTACCTTCTCAAACATCAAGTCACAAGGTCATATTCCAGGGACCAGTGGGGGTGTCCCAGTTGCTTCCTCTGTCTTCAGAAGCAGAATGGAGGTTATCACTCCCTTGGCAGGTTGATACACCTCTCCTTTCTTTCCTGTCACATCCCCCTAACCCCAGCCCCATGCAAATCTTCTCCCTGGCCTGAGTTCCATGGATGATAGTTCCCAGCCTGTGATAGCCACTACAGCCACAGTATGACTATAGGGCTCCTCTGCAACTCAGAATGACAAGACTTCATTCACAGGGCCTTAATCTGAGGTTCTTTCTCCCTGGAGAACCCCTCTGGGTGTTATTCTAAGGACACTACTCAAGGCTGTCACTACGAAGGTGTTACACAGGGCTGTGACTCCAGGTGTGCCATTCTGGTGGTGTTAACTTATAGGATGTTGGTCTGAGTATATTCGAAAAGTGTTAATCTGTGAGTAGTACTCTGGCATTAGTGTAAAACTGAGTGTTACTCAGGGCTCTGTTCTGGATATATGGCTCTAGAGACTGTTTCTCCTAGGTATAATTCTAGGGGTTATTACTTGGAGAGTGTATGTATTATTTGTGGGTATCCATCTAAGACTTAGGGCTCAGTTTTTGTGGGAATGTGGCTCTAAAGGTGGATCTGGGGCTTATTACTCATGGGTATTTTGTTTGTTTTTTATTCTGAGTATTCTTATGGGGATGGTGTGATGGAATATTATCTATAGGTGTTACTCAAGGACTGTTACTCTGGGTCAGTGACTCTAGGGGTGGTTCCCTTGGCTGGTATTCGGGAGTTGATACAGGAGGTGGGACTCCAGATTACCAGGAAGAGTTGAGCTGGTCTGTGGATCCTTCAAATTCTGACCCCACAGGGCCACTGCCTCTATAGCAGCTTCCGTAGTAGGCAGGGTAACTGCCTCTGAAACGAAATCAGACCAGAAGATGAGCTGAAGGGCACTGGGTGTCAACCCAGGAGCTTCTGAGCATCACCCTGCCTGAGGGGTGGGTTAGAAGCGTCTCTGCCATTCACTCACCCCCAGCCCTGGCATACAGGGATGTGAACAGCATGAAGTCCTTGCATGAATGAATCAGAGCATCAGATATATGTTTGTCTCCTCAGTCTGGAATACAACCCCAGCCTAGCTTCCTTCCTGGGGCTCTAAATTTCCCATGAGGGTGGGGGAAGACTGGGCCCCAGAGGGCAGGCTGAGCCTCCAAGCTCCATCCTGTTCCTCTCTTCCCTTACTCCCTAGATGGGTGGTTTGAACGGCCTAGGGCACCACTACCAGTACCAGTCTCTGTATGTACTAGGAAAGGCACCTCTGCCTGCCCCTAGGCGGAGAGAGCCTAATGCTAATGCCAGGGAGTCCACATTGAGATCCTACTGACTCCTTCAGCTAGGGACCCTTGTTCAGGGTACAACCTGAATTGGGGTCTAGGGAGGGAGGGGGGTCAGCAGAGCTGTAGAATGACCCCAATCCTTCCCCAGCTGTATGAGCTCGATGCAGACCCCAAGAGGAAGGAATTTCTGGATGACCTGTTTAGCTTCATGCAAAAGAGGGGTGAGTGGCATGATGTGGGGGAAGGGCCCTGGAATTGCCCCCTTACCACGTTTGAGGAAACCCGGTTGGGTTCTCCCTGCAGAGGCCTGAGCTTGGCAGCACCTGTCCTTTGGGCCCTCAATAGCGTCTTTAACCTCTGACCCTGCCCCCCTCCTCCACCCCAGGATTAATTAGCGGCCAGCCCACTGGCAGGTTAATGAGTGTGGGATCAATTGGGAGGGTGGGAGGGGGAACTGATGGGAGGCTGGCCTGGGGTGGGAGGGTCCCAGAATCAGAGGGCTGAAAATGCCTTGGTTCTCTGTCAAGGGTCCTTCCTCCAGTCATGTCTTTCCTGTTTTCCCTTGATTAAGGCAGGGTGCATCTCATGTACTCTACAGCAGGAAGGACTAGGATTAGACTGGAGGAAGGACTTCCCAAGGGGCGGGCTGGGGACTATGTGAGTTGAGGCTGTGCAGGAGGAGAAATTCCTTTCCAGGAATGTCAGAGCTGGAGGAGAACGCAAGAAGGGTCTAGGAGGGCATCAGGGTGGGTGGCAGTCCATCACTTCAGCTTCTCCCCAGATTCATGGGACGGAACACTGACTCATTATCTCTCTCTACAAAGCTAATTAACTCACTCAGAGCGCAACCTGATAAGCCGCTAATTAACTGGCTGCACTGTCCCCCCCCCCCTTTTAGTGCAGCTGCTGGCCCACTTCCCGCCCCGGCCCTCGCCCTAGCCCCAGCACCCCTTTCGGGTCCCTTGCTTCCCTGGGACCCTCAGTAGGGCCCTAAGTCCTTTTGGTTCCCAGGGAGGCCCATTCTGGTTCCAGTGTCCCCTCTCTGGCCCTTCCTCGAGGCCTCCCCTCCACTGGGGTAGCGGCTGTGAACCGATCTCAGCATTGCCTGCCAGCCCCTCCCCACTAGCTCTGCCTCCCTTCGGTCCCTGCCTCCCATCGCTCCAGTTGCAGGGGGAGGGGGTCCCGCGGGGCCGATAATTTTCCCCCATTAATCAGGCCGCAGCTAATTGTTCGGGTCCAAAGGCGCGGCGGAAGGGGACGGGATCGGTAAGGAATTAACTGGGGCCCATCGCTCAGCGCAGACAGGCCCCTTTGTCAGGACTGGCCGGCGGGGGCGGCGCGGGCTGCGGAGTCGGCGGGCTGAGGCGGGAGCTGATTCTTCTCCCGCCCGTCATCCCCCAGCCTTGGGCAGCCACCCGGGGGCTGCTGCTTAGGGGAGGCCGGCTCTTCAGCACTGTCCGGAAGTCCTTCCCGCGGTCTACCCCAGGGGACAGCAAACTAAAGTTTGCAGGCCAAACCCAGCTGCCTGCAAGATAAGAATGGTTTTTACTTATTTAAATAGTTGGGGGACAAAATTAAAAGATGAATAACATCTCCAGACTGGTGAAATTCGAATTTCAGAGTCTATATTATTGGAACACAGCCGCATCCATTCCTTTAGGTATTCTCTATGGCCGCCTTTAGGCTACAATGACAGCATTGAGTAGTTGTGACAGAGATCATTTAGCCATCTGGCCTTTTACAGAACTTTGCCCACCCCTGTGCTAGCCTCCTGTCCTTCCTGCTAAAATAGAGGTTCTGGGGTTCCGTGGGCTCTGCCCAAGTCTCCCTCTTTCCCGCCCTCCCCGGGGCTCCAGCCCCGTATCAGTCCCCGGGGATGCTGTAGACAGGGTCTTAGTCTCAGTGTCCTGACTGCAGCCCGCTCCCCACCAGGGACGCCAGTGAACCGCGTGCCCATCATGGCGAAGCAGGTGCTGGACCTGTACGCTCTGTTTCGTCTGGTGACCGCCAAGGGCGGCCTGGTGGAAGTCATCAACCGCAAAGTGTGGCGGGAAGTCACGCGCGGCCTCAGCCTACCCACCACCATCACCTCGGCCGCCTTCACTCTACGCACCCAGTGAGGCCAGGGGCGCTAGCGGAAGGGAAGGGGGCACGGGGTCGGGCTGGGGCGGGGAGGGGAGGGTCCCCGGGCGGGCGTCCGGGTGTGGGACTTGACCAGCTGGGCCCAGACACTCCCACACACTCACCGCCCGCTGTCCGCCCCTAGGTACATGAAGTACTTGTACCCGTACGAGTGCGAGACTCGAGCGCTCAGCTCCCCAGGGGAGCTCCAGGCCGCCATAGACAGCAATCGGCGCGAAGGCCGTCGCCAGGCTTACACCGCTACTCCACTCTTTGGCTTGGCAGGGCCGCCCCCTCGGGGCGCTCTGGGCCCTGCCTTGGGTGCCGGCCCCGCCCCTCGGGCGACCCCATCCAGCCCCGGCCCCGCCCAGGGTTCCGCCTCCGGCCTGCCAGCGCACGCATGCGCTCAGTTGAGTCCAAGCCCTATTAAGAAAGGTGCGAGGGGAGAATGGTGGAGGTTTAAGGGTCTCTGAGGTTTAGGTGGGCGCTAAGATATAGCAACCATTAAAATGTGGGGACTGAGGTCTGGGAGCAGTAAGGTCTGACGGGCCTCTGAAGTTTGGGGGTCACAAAGGTTTAGGGGTCCTGAGGTTTGGGGTCAAATGAGCGCTTTGGGGTATGGGTTACTGAGGTGTGGGGGCTGAAGTCCAGGAAAAGGTCCTTTTTTTTTTTTTTTTTTTTTTTTTTTGAGACGGCGTCTCGTTCCGTCGCCCAAGCTGGAGTGCAGTGGCGCTATCTCAGCTCACCGCAACCTCCGCCTCCCGGGTTCAAACGATTCTCCTGCCTCAGCCTCCCGAGTAGCTGGGACTACAGGCGCCCGCCACCACGCCCGGCTAATTTTTTTTTTTTTTTTTTTTTTTTGTATTTTTAGTAGAGATGGGGTTTCACCATGTTAGCCAGGATGGTCTCGATCTCCTGACCACGTGATCCGCTCGCCTCGGCCTCCCAAAGTGTTGGGATTACAGGCTTAGCCACCGCGCCCAGCCAGGAAAAGGTCCTTTAATCACAGCAGCTCCATTCCACACCTATCCACCCAGTGCTCCTATTTGCATATAGTTTGTGCCTCTTGTGACCTGGATTATTTAATAACCAACAGTCGAAAACAACCCCCAAATTCTCTAGACATGTACATTGATCCTTTGGGCTCTAGAGAAAAGCTTCAGCGCTTCCAGACTGAGGATGGGAAGATAGATGGAATGAAGGATGAGAGATTGGTACATGAGCTTGAGTTACCTCTTTTGGTCCCAGGCCTGGGGGAGAACCAAATGCAGAGATGGGTTGGTTTGGCCAGGGGAGCTGAATAACCTGTTCTTCCAGAGGAGAGTGGAATTCCAACCCCTCGCCTGGCACTGCCTGTGGGCCTGGCATTGGGACCTACACGGGAGAAACTGGCACCAGAGGAGCCCCCAGAAAAGAGAGCTGTGCTGATGGGGCCCATGGACCCACCTCGACCTGGCATGCCCCCCAGTTTCCTGCCCCGTGGCAAGGTTCCCCTGAGGGGTGAGGAGGGGTTTGTTGTGAGGGGGCTTTGGGACTGTACACTGAGGGAGGATTGACCCATCACCTGATAGGTGTTAGAGACGGGGCAGACAGATTCCTTTATAGACAATTGTGTGAGTATACCTGTGGGGCTGAAGTGGAATGGGGGCTGTCTACAGGGATGGAGGGGGGAAATTCTATTAATAAGTCTGAAGTCTGATTCTCCAAAATGTGATTCCTCTGCCCCCTCCTGGACAGAAGAGCGGCTGGATGGGCCTCTTAATCTGGCAGGCAGTGGCATCAGCAGTATCAACATGGCCCTAGAGATCAACGGGGTGGTCTACACTGGTATGGGTACTGCAGGCTGTCTACACTGGCATGGGGTCAGGGGTATTTAGGCTGGCATGGGGATTTTAGACTTCATCTACTAGCATGAAGTTCAGGGATATCTAAACTTGCATGGGTAACATGGGGTTCAGGGGATTGCTAGACTGGCATGGGTTAAAGGGGGTGCCTACATGGCATGGGATCCAAGGCATGACCTCTCTGGCATGAGTACCAGGGGATGTCTGCCTTGTCATGGGCCTATGTATCAGCATAAATATTATTGTTTACCTGTTTGAGGGTATCTACATTAGCAATGGAGTCTCTTACTGACCCAAGGAGCTTGTCCTCATTGGTTTGTGGCAGGGGTACGTGTGTAGTGTTCTAGCAACCAGAACACTTACTTTTGTTCCCCTCTTCTGTTTCCATATCCTACCCCCTCCTGCTTGTTTTTGCCCTCTACCATCTCCTCACCCCTTTGCCAGGTGTCCTCTTTGCCCGCCGCCAGCCTGTGCCAGCTTCCCAGGGTCCAACCAACCCTGCACCCCCACCCTCTACAGGGCCCCCTTCCAGCACCTTCCCCTGAGAGGTCCTACTTGAAACTAAGAGTCCCAGCCCCATTGCTGAGTGGGGAGGAGTCCCCCTGCTTTGATTCTTTCCGGCTGCCCACTCTGGGACCCAGCCCTGGGAGGGAACCACACCTCCCATGCCATGTAGACTTAAAACCAAAGTTTCTTTTGATGTTACACCTACCTCACTGTAAAGGGAAGGCATCTCCTCCCCAGCCAATTCCAGCAGCATCTACTAAAGTGTTCTTCCTCCAGTAACCACTATCATCTCCTCATGTGTCCCCTCTGTCAATGTCATCTCTAGAACCCTACCCCTTTGAGTCAGCCTTGCTTCTCTTCAGGAGCCAAGTGAAAGGTTGGGTGGGGTACTGTGAAAGAGACATCCCTCAGGTCACATCTAGACAATAAAGCTGTGATCCCTCCCTCTCTGATGCCTCCTTTCTTGTTTGGGTATGGGAGGTGGGGAGGAATGATGTGGAACATGGGCTGCCTTGGGCCAGGGCCTTTCAGAGGGGAAGGCAGAATAGCAAAGTTCCGTGAGAATAGAAGAGCTCCGTCTCTTGAATCAGACAACCTGAGTTCAAGTCCCATTTCTGTCCCTATAGTGCTGGGTGACCTTGGGCAAGTTACTTAATCAACTGAACTTTAGAAGACTCCAAAAGTTTATGGTAACTCACGGAGCCTTCTAATGATGTATCAATGGGAATGGACCTACCCTGGAACACGTGCAAACTCAGGGAATGGCGTGGGGAAAGCTCTTTGGCACCCGAAAAGCAAAGGTTGTCTTGACAACCAGGCGCTGGAAGCCGGGGAGGGCTGGTACAGAGCCGTTGCCAAGGTAATCAGCTTTTCACAGCTCCAAGCAGTAAATTCGGGTACTGAAAGGCTGAATCATGACGTCACTTCCTGCATAAAGGGCTGCTCGTGCACTCGGATTCGCTAGCCTTCCTATTTGGACGGACGTCCCACCCTCTGGCCGTTTCCCGGCTGAAGTGGGTCGGTAGTGGAGATGGCCGGTCTGACTGACGTGCAGCGGCTGCAGGCCCGAGTGGAAGAGCTGGAACGCTGGGTGTACGGGCCGGGCGGGGCGCGCGGCTCGCGGAAGGTGAGTAGTCTGGTCCGGTGGTCCCTTTCTGGAACAGAGCAAGAGTGGTCCACTGTCCCGGCCCTCGGGATGCAACCGCTGCAGTCCTGTTCTCCGCAGCCCGGCCTTTGAAATAACAAACGTCTGGAACCTCCCATTCCAGACGTTTTGGATCCTCGGGGGTCCATTGTCATAGGGGGCACTGCGGGTGGTTAAGCCAGCCTGAGAGTGGGCTCAGTACCTACTGTGGCTGAGACTCCACCCTTGCCCTCGCGGGCTGTAGTTGGGGAGACCTGACACACTCGAGAAGCTGACTAATGAGAGTTTCAATAAAAGCTGAAGTCCACGATAGGAAGGCCCGTCGTGGAGCCCTGCGTAATTAATTGCTAAATGAATTGTGCAGGAAGAGGTCCATGGGACCCATGAGGAGGCAGAGCAGAGGTGGATAAGGAAAGCTCCAAAGGGTGAGAGGTGAGGTCTGAAAGGACCAGGATTAGGAAGGGAAGAGATTGAGTACTGGGTGTTCAGATGTGGACTAGCACTGCTTTATACCAGTGACGGAATTTTGACAACTATGAAGCTCAGGTGCTCTCTCCTCACCTTTCTACTATGGGAAGACCTTTTACTGAAGAACTTCTAATTTCGTGTCAGGCATGTCCTGGAGCTAAGTGCGTCCAAGGTAATGATGTCTGTTTGTACACTAAATGAGGGATTAGTTGTCACTAGCAGACTGTGCTCCCATTTCAGAACTAACTTCTCGAACATTCTCTTCCTTTGGGATCAACGACACTGACCCTCCTGGTTTTCCTTCTACCTCTTAACTACTGCTTCTCAGTGTTATTTGCCTCCTCCCTGGCATTCCTTATCCTCTACTCTAAAAACTGGGTGAGTGCAGTCACTTCCTTAGTCTCCTCCTCTATTTGACCCTTTAATATTGGGATTCTTTATATTCTACCCCTAAACGTTAGGTAGGCTTACTCGCTTCCATGGTGTCAATTACTATTTACATGTCAATATGTCTCAAATGTATATCTCTGGTCCAGATTTCTGTTCTGAGAACCAGACTTTCATGTCCAGTTGTCTACTGGATTTTTCCACTTGGTTATCCAATAGTCATTTCAAACTCAATCTGTATGCTCTTAACTGTACTCTTTTTCTCCCCAATCTGATTCTCTTCTGTATTCCCTAAGTCAGTGATTGTACCATCATTGGGATCCCAGTTGTTTGGACTCTTCCATCTCTCACACTAAATTTGATGTGGAGGGGATAGGGCTAGAGGTAGGCCAGCCAATCTAGAGGTCATGAAGGCTTGAATGAGGATGCTTGCATTTCTTATGCCCAAACCCAGGGCTTAGGAACCAGAAAATATATTGTGTATACTATATATTCCATAGACTCTAAAATAGTTCATTATCATCCCCATCAGACTTGAAACTCCCCAAGGAGTACATGATTCTCTGTCTCCACTTTGAGGATTCCTGGAAGGTGGGGCTGCATCTCTTTTAATATTAGAGAAGGGAGGCCAACCTAGATTACTGGGATTCAGGTTTGACAGTCTAGGAGAATGAGGGTTATTTAGCTCTTCCGAGCCTTGAGCCAGGTAGTATATCTTGGAACTAACCACCACTTCCCTTACAGGTGGCTGACGGCCTGGTCAAGGTGCAGGTGGCTTTGGGGAACATTGCCAGCAAGAGGGAGAGGGTGAAGATTCTCTACAAAAAGAGTAAGTGCTTCCATGATGTGCCTGCCTGCCTGACATCCCATCCCTAGGCTTCCTGGGACCTGGCCCTAGCCTTTCAGTTCATTAAGTCACTGGAATAGCCCTTTGGGGATAGAAAAATTATGAGGACATTTACCTGCACCCAATTTGATTGGTAAATTGGAGTGTGCTTTTCTACCTTGTGGCTAAACTTCAAGCCCATGACAGTGTCCTTAGTTATGAGATAAGAGCTCTACCTGAAAGCTTCTCTTGGTGAAGGAGGGTAGAAAGGGTATGGGATTTCCCAGGCAAAGTTAAGAGGCAGGAAACAAATTAGACACTGAGAGCCTGGTTATGTCAGAGCTAGTAACCTGCTTAGTAACTAGAAATTAGACAAAGCTCTGGCTTGTCTTGTTGACATCTAGGAGAAAAGAGGCCTTCTACCCTTGATAAGGATAGGTCAGTGAGAATGCTGAGGGCCCAGAGTGGTGGTGGCAATTGTATTTTCAGCTCTGAAGCTTGATGTCAGAAGAGACCTCAAGAGAAGAGAGTGGAGAGATAGGGAAGTGGGGCTAGGGAGCCTGGTGGAGCCCTGCTCAAGCAGCACTGTTGGGTATCAGCTCCTCATTGAAGGCTCTCCTCAAGGCTGACCACTTGTCAAACATCCTTCATAAGGCAGTGTTCTACTGCCCAACCCTATTCCATTTCCCATCTCGCTACTTTTCTAGTTGAAGATCTGATCAAGTACCTGGATCCTGAGTACATCGACCGCATTGCCATACCTGATGCTTCTAAGCTGCAGTTCATCTTAGCAGGTAATGCTGGACTACATGTGTACATGCATCTGAGGATATGGGTCGTCGGGGAGGTTAAGCACAGAGATGGCCTCCCCATCCAGTCTTCTGATGGATACAACCCCTGGATGCTGCTCTCTGGAATTGTGGCCTGGTTCTGGGTTGAGGATCCAGTGGATCCTCTAGTAGACGTTGAGTACAGTATACCTCTGGGCCAGCTGCAGGCCATGGTGCCAGCCATAGTGGGAGCTAGTCCAATGTTCTATCAATAGCCTGCCTCTTGGATTTTCCTTCAGAACCTTCCTCACTTCTGCTTACTAGACAGAGGAGCTTCTAGGAAAGGATAGGGGCAGAGAGCATTGCCATTAAAGAAAAGAGAGAGTACTGGCATGAGTTTCAACATCTTTCTTTCATGTGAGAAAGCTCTGCAGTTTCAGAGTTCTAGGCAGGAACTATTGCCTTGGCAATGTCTGCTAATCAGTCAGCCATTCTATAAGCTAGGGTTTTCTGAGCTTCGTTATTCATCCAAAAGATGTATAATGATCATCTACTCTGATCCAGGTTTTTTCCTAGGTGAGGAGGCATACACTGGTGAACCAGAAAGTCCCTGCCCTCGTGTGTACAGCCAGAGCTAGGGGAGACAGGGTCTCTGCTTCAGGGACCTGAGCTTATAACCCAGATGGGAGATCAGTCTCCCAGGAGACTGATCAGTGCAATGCAGCACTGAGGACTGGGTAAGGATGGGCCACTCCTGCTAAAAGGGCCGTCAGAGTTCCCAAAGGGCTCTTGATCAATTGCCATGGCTCAAGCACCAAGTTTAGATATTCTCCTGCACTGACTCTTGAGTCCAGCCTCTCCATCCCTCCCTGTGGCACTGCCTCAGGAATTGTATATCCACTTGCACATGAATGGTTTCACAGTCTCCTAAATCATACTGTCGACCCTAATCTTTCCCTTCCTGCATGTGGTTCAGTCTCACCTTCACAAAAACATGTTTCCAGCATGTCACTTGGCCTACTTTGGAACCTCAGTGTCTTCTGCCTTGTTAGGATAAATTCCTAATTCCATAGTCTGCCATTCACAACCTTTCAGTCTGCCGGGTCTACCTTCCCATCCAACTCTGTTTCCTGTGCTCTCCCTGCTCCAGTTCAGCTAATGGAATTCTTTCTCATCTACTAATTGACAAGCATTCCTGCCTCTAAGCATTTGCACATAACAGTCGTCTCTCTTGAATAACCTTCCCACTCTGTGGATTTCAGTGCATTAAAATCCCCTGTGCATATAGGGCCTAGCCCAGATCATGCTTTCCTCACTGGACTCTTCCATTACTGTCCCAGCAATCCTCCAGCATATAATTGTCTATGCCTCTGAGAGCCCCTGAGCAGAACCTGCCTGGCATAGTCTGCCAATATCTCCTCTTTTAGACCTTCCCAGGGACCCTTGGGTGTGGGGATCCAAGTCTGAAGTACTTTGTATCCTGTGGCGTAAGAGGTGCTCCCTGAGTTTGTTGATAGGAGGCTAGAAAAAGAGGCCTTAAAGTTAAACCTTGGAGAAAGGTGGGATTTGGAGAAATTGAGAGGCTCCTTAGGCTCAGATGGGTCAGACCTGAGGCATCCAGGAGAGTTGGGGGCAGGATGGAAATGTGCACCTAGAAAAGGGGGTAGTGGACAGAGTCACTGTCCAAAGCTCTAGGACCTAGCCATCTCCCTTGCCAGGTCCTCAGGCCCTTACATGGGCTGAGTAGCAATGCCCAGATTTGCTTCACTGCAACTATCTTGTCCATTTTTGCTTTAGAGGAGCAGTTTATCCTCTCCCAGGTTGCACTCCTGGAGCAGGTGAATGCCTTGGTGCCCATGCTGGACAGTGCTCACATCAAAGGTATCTCTCTGGGGTTGTAGCTTCCCTACTCTGGTTGGGGAGGTAGGTGGATGGATGGGCAGGACTTTCTTGTGTTTCAGGTTGTGTGGATTCGGGTTGGGTCTGTTCCTTATCTTTTTTTCTTTTTCTTTTTTTTTGGACAGAGTCTTACTCTGTCACCCAGGCTGGAGTGCAGTGGCATGATCTTGACTCACTGCAACCTCTGCCTCCCGGTTCAAACAAACTTCCCACCTCAGCCTCCCAAGTAGCTAGGATTACAGGTGTGTGCCACCACACCCAGCTATTTTTAGTAGAGATGGGGTTTCACCATATTGGCCAGGCTAGTCTCAAACTCCTGGCCCCATGTGATCCACCCGCCTCGGCTTCCCAGAGTGCTGGGATTATAGGTGTGAGCTACTGTGCCTGGCCTGTTCCTTATCTTTATCCTCACCCTGAGGTACTTGCCACATCCATGAATTAAAATTACCAGGGTAGAGAGCCCAGTTTTAGGACCTCAGACAATTTGGGCCCGAGAACACTAGCCTAAGCTCTAGCAGTCCCCAGCTCTGATAATTCCTTCTACCTTCTACCTACCCCCAAGCATCTCTCCTTCAAGGTGCTGCAGAACCCAGATTTTACTATCAGAGTCTCTGCCAGGTCCATGAATGTATGTGAATTCTTTCTGCTGCACTGCTGAGAGCAGTCCCTGGGCCTGGACTTTGACAAGCAGACAGTAGCTTTAATTGAATCCAGATATCCATCTTGTCTGTCTCTGGAGGTATTTTTCCCAGCTCCCCCTCCCTACTCCTGATCAACTGCCTGCTGAATATCTGACAGCCTTAAGCTTTGAGCCCAGCATGGTGGCCAACCCTCGGGCTGTTGGATTCCAGCTTAGGGACCTGGCATCCATCTTCAGGCTCCCTGTTCCCTAGACCAGGCAGACCTGGCCCCACTGGGCTGAGAGCAAAGGGACAGGTCCTATGATAGCCAAAGCTCTCTTTACCTGGTCCTGCTTATAGCACTGGGGTGGTGGTAGGGAGCAACACTGGGAACCCCAAGGTTTTGTCTTCTCCTTGGGACATGTATCTTCCCCTTCCCTATGGGTCCTGGAGTAAGACTGGAGTGGGCAGGGAGCCCCCACCGCCACCTCCAGCTGCAGCAGTCAATGAAGTCTGGCGTTTGTTTAGCTTCTCCACTCAATACTCTAATCCTGCCAAAGACCTAATAGACTATTGAGCAGTCCCAGGGGAGGGCACAAGCATCATCCAGCAGTGTGTGTTGTGTTTTACAGCCGTTCCTGAGCATGCCGCCCACCTGCAGCACTTGGCCCAGATCCACATTCAGCAGCAGGTATGGGAGGGGAGAGGACTAGAAGGGAAGATAGAGGTGGCACAGCACCTCATCCCCACTCATGCCACCTGGGGAAGCAGCTTCAGGCCCTTCTGTTGTAAGCTCAGAAGAAACTTTGAGGTTTATCCTTTATCTTGCATGTGCCCCAGGGAGGTAAAGGGACTTGCCTAGGTTCATGTCCAAACCTTCTGCCTCCCAGAGCAGGACTTTACTGAGACACTATAAGGTTGAGGCTGGGAGGTACCCAAGAATTCCTGGGGATTGTATGTCCTTGACTGTGGGTAGAGGAGCTCTTTTTTCACTATTCCCAGGCCCTAGTGTAAAGTTCAAAGAGAGTTCAGAAATAAGGACAGAAGAAGAGGAGACATATACTAGGGGGAATGTTTACTTAATGTATGGCCACTCACTTTCCCATCAGTCTTTGGACTGCTGTTAGGGCACCCATCCTGGAGCCTGCAAGTGCTCCCATAGCCATTTGCTCCTTTGGCTTTGGGGTTAAGCATCACCTTTTTTAGGCTCCATGGGGAGTGGGAGTCCCTGATAAGGCAGGAAGTTTAGTGGAAGATGTGGGCTTTGCCAGGCTCCTTTCTGTGCTACATTCTGGCCCTACAGGACCAGTGTGTGGAGATCACTGAGGAGTCCAAGGCTCTCCTGGAGGAATACAACAAGACTGTATCCTTTCTGCTCAACTAGGACCCTAATGGGTGCTGTCCTTAAGCCCTGTCCTTTTGTTCCACCTCTAGCGTTCTCTCATCCTATCCCACCCACCTATGTTTGCCTGTTCCCCACTTTCCATGCACTTCCTCACTCAGACTCCTATTCTCACCTTGACCTACAACCAGACAATGCTTCTATCCAAGCAATTTGTGCAGTGGGATGAGCTACTTTGCCAGCTAGAGGCCGCCAAGCAAGTGAAGCCAGCAGAGGAATGACAGCTGCTCCCCATCCCAAGATGGGCCTGGGCAGTCAGGCTCCAGGGCCCTATGCCAACCTGTCTTTGTTACAAGGCAGAGGAAGCTTTGTATTTATTGGATTCAAGGCCCACCTCTCTACTCAGGTGGAGCTCTAAAGTTGGAGGTCAGGTGACCTGAGGTTTGCAATTTGCAACACCCACCCTCCCCCCTATCAGTGTTCTTATTCCAGTGACAATAAACCATAGAGATGACTGGAGGAGTGTGCTAGCTTCTTGGTCTAGGATGGGGGTGGTGGGGGGCAGAAGTGGCAGCCTGCCTAATCGTTGGACTGGGAACTAAACTCATCCTGGTTTGGCTTTCTGACAGGTGTAGAGCTCTGAAGATGAAGGCTCTCATTTGATTGTGTGAATAGGATATTCGTTTATCCCATATTTACCAAGAAGAGACCTCCAAATATCAGATGATGGGAGTAGATAGGGCTCACCTAATCCCTGCCCTGCACAGGCTAGCAGGATAGACAGTACAGGAAAAGGGCGGTCCTATCAGGTGGACACAGAAGAAAAAAGGGACTGAAGGGACCTGGTGAGTGATATCCAGGGACTTTCAGAGCCAAGGGAGCAGCATGTGCAAAGGCCTTTAAAATTCTCTCTTGGGAGGCTACCTGCTACCACTAGCTGAGAAGGGCAGCCTAAGAGGTTTGGATGCAGGAAGTTTTGGTCCTGGGGAGGAGAATTGGGGAAGTAGGGGCGCTGCGGCAAGCATGTTGAGAAACAGATTGGCACCGTACTCCACCAAATGTTTGCTGCCCCCTTGTGGTCTCAGGGAGTGCTCTGGCTCCAGACCCTTTTTCCAACCGCCCGCTGGCCGCCCCGCCTATGCGACCTCTCCGGCACCTCAAATTCAGCGTGTCCAAACCGCTCTGAAATCTGGGAGTCATCGTAGCTCGGAATTTCCTACATCTGTCCAAACAGTGGCCAGCTCGTCACTGAACCTACCTACTAGTATCTCCCAACTTAATCTTTTTTCCATTCCCACTGCGATTTCTCTGGTTCATTAACGTAACAAATCATTTAACAAATATTTGAGCGCCGGTCATACGCCAGGCACCATACTAGGCTTCGTGGGCACCCCCGCCCCCTGACTCCGTGGCAGGTGTCGTCCGGGGCTGCGGCCCGATTTCCCCATCACTCCCTCCTGGGCTCCCTTCACAAGATCTGGTTCGACTGGCCCCTGGAAAACCCCCGTGGTCTGCCAGCGCCCACAGGATGAGGTCGAAGTTCAGAAGTCGGTAACTAAGGCTCTTGCCCGTGCAACAGCAGCCACTCCAAACTGACGCTTTTGTTCGCACCCACGGTGAAACCCACTGCTCCCGCTTTGCTCAACAGCTAACACCAGCCCTCCCATCTTCTAAAGTCCAGATCCCCCTCCTTAAGACGCAGGAGTTCCCTGACGGCCGCTCCTTTCTACCGCAGGGAACTACCCTGCCTCCTTCCGGGGCGTAACAGCGGAGGCTGTGCTCGTTTTCCCATATCCACTGGGACTGGTCCGGGGCGCCCTGGCCGGCGGGTTTCCCGGGCGGAGATGCCTACGGTCCAGTCCCTCATGCCCCGCCCCTCATGCCCCGCCCCCTCGGGGCGTGCGCGGCCCCGCGGCCTCAGCGCACTCCGGGCCCGTGCGCCATCTTGGCTCCGGATCGTACGTGAGGCGGATTCGGTGAGAGTCGGAACCGGGCGGGCAGAGGGGCACTCGGAGGGTGGGAGGACGCCTGCTGCTTGGCTGCAGCGGCCGGCAGGACCCTGGAAGCGACCGTGGCTATGGAAACAGCCCAGGCTGTCTTGGAATATCCTGAGCAGCCCTCCGAGTCGAGCCTCTGCCCCCGAGTTTCTGAGTGACCTGGGTTGATATGGATCGACCCTGGTAATCTCTGGGAGAGGGGCTCAGTTCTGTTTGGGGGCAGCACTGGGTAAGAGTTCTTGGCTGTTTCCCGGGGGGCTGGGGCTAAGGGCCGTGTCCCTGTCCTTGTGAGGAGCGCTCTCTATTGGTATTAATCAGGGGTGAGGGTTCCAGGCCCTGTTCCAAGGAGTCCAGGATAAGGGGGGCTAGGCCCCAGTCCTGGAGAGTTTGGGATGAGGGGGCCTGGCACTATCCCAAAGAGCTCAGTGTTTGGGGAATTTGGTCGTGCCTCTGGGACTCCAGGATTGGAGGTGGGGGTGTTATGGCCCTTGTAGAGGAACGGAGTGTATGGGGTACAGCCCTTTCCCGGACGGCGGCAGGCATGGCCCTTGTCACAAGATGCTAAGGACGAGGGGACATGATCCTGTTTCTGGGATCCTGTTTCTGGAACGGGGAGCAGGGCCATATCCTGAATGGAGATAGGGGATGGTGGACAGTGACTTGGGGCATATTGCTTAGCACTCATCTGATGCTTCCCTGCAGTGGGCAGCGAGAGTCACATTCAAGACAGCAAGCAGGATGGAGCACTACCGGAAAGCTGGCTCTGTAGAGCTCCCAGCGCCTTCCCCAATGCCCCAGCTACCTCCTGATACCCTTGAGATGCGGGTCCGAGATGGCAGCAAAATTCGCAACCTTCTGGGACTGGCTCTGGGTCGGTTGGAGGGCGGCAGTGCACGGCATGTGGTGTTCTCAGGTTCTGGCAGGGCTGCAGGAAAGGCTGTCAGCTGCGCTGAGATTGTCAAGCGGAGGGTCCCAGGCCTGCACCAGCTCACGAAGCTACGTTTCCTGCAGACTGAGGACAGCTGGGTCCCAGCCTCACCTGACACAGGGCTAGACCCCCTCACAGTGCGCCGCCATGTGCCTGCAGTGTGGGTACTGCTCAGCCGGGACCCCCTGGACCCCAATGAGTGTGGCTACCAACCCCCAGGGGCACCCCCTGGCCTGGGTTCCATGCCCAGCTCCAGCTGTGGCCCTCGTTCCCGAAGAAGGGCTCGAGACACCCGATCGTGAAGACCTGCTGAGCCAGCCTGTTCTCCAGGCCTGAATGTCTGGGATGCTTGTGCCTTTTCTGAGAAGCCCTGTGACTGCGCAAATCCCCATCAAGGTTTGAGTCCACAGAAGTGGACTTCCCTGTCATGCTTTCCCTTCCCTCTAGCATGTGGGAAGGGACTGCTGTGAAGAGTGACAGGTGTGGGGCCTCTGCCAAGTTCCGCGTTGCTCAATAAGGGCTTACTCTGCCTTCTACCTACAATGCATCTGAACTGCCTTCTGAAAGAGGTCCAGGGAGGGATTTAGGAAATAAAGTTTCTACCTATTTGATGAGCCTCTACTCAGCCTGCTATGTGGAGTGGGATTAGAGAAATGGGAGTCCCTAGCTTTACCCCCTGGGAGCTGATCCGGTGAAGACAGAGGAAGAGTAGTAGGCTCAGGCTGGTGCTGGGAGAATCTAGTGTGGACAAGAAGCCTTAGTCAGTACTAAATATATCTAATTCCCTGGGTAGTTATTTAATCCTGTTTTGGCCTGGTTTAGGAACACTGCCAGGTCAGACATTTCTCTCCATCTGCAACTTACAGTATAGTATAGTGGTGGTGAGCATGGACTCTGGTACCAGTCTGCCTGCGTTTCAATTCTGGTCTGCCACTTACTAGCAAGTTACTGCTCTGTGTCTTAGTGGTCTTATCCATAAAACAGGAATACAATAGTGCTTATCACATAGGGTTGTTATGAGATTAAGTAAGGAAATATACATATATGACATTTAGATACCACCTTGGCACATAGTGCTATTAAGTGTTAATTGCTATTATCATTATTAATGATTTACCTATCCCAAATGCAACAACTGTCTCACACCTCCTTCCCTCCAGCTTCCTTGTCCCAGTCTCAGCTATGGAGCTGGACTCCTGCTTTGAAGAGATAGAGGCCTTCCGAACTCCCTCATGTTCCATCTTCACCTACAGACCTATCTGTATAAACATTTATCCTCAACTCCACTAGTTTGCAAACATGCTTTTTCCTGTCTTAGAAACATATCTTTGGGTTGGGCACAGTGGCTGATGCCTGTAATCCCAGCACTTTGGGAGGCTGAGGCAGGAGGATTGCTTGATCCCAGGAGTTGGAGACCAGCCTGGGCAACATAGTAGTGAGACCCTGTCTCTACAAAAACATCTAAAAATTAGCTAGGCACCTTTAGTCCCAGCTACTTGGGAGGCTGAGGTGAGAGGATCGCTTGAGCCCGGGAGGTTGAGGCTGCAGTGAGCCATGATTGTGCTACTGCACTTTAGCCTGGATGACAGAGTGAGACCCTGTCTCAAAAACAGAAAATAGGCTGGGCGCAGTGGCTCACACCTGTAGTCCCAGCACTTTGGGAGGCCAAGACCAGCCTGGTCAACTTGGTGAAACCCCATCTCTACTTAAAATACAAAAAATTAGCTGGGCATGGTGGTACGTGCCTGTAATCCCAGTTACTTGGGAGGCTGAGGCAGGAGAATAGCTTGAACCCAGGAGGCGGAGGTTGCAGTGAGCTGGGATTGCACCACTGCACTCCAGCCTGGGTGACAGAGCAAGACTCCGTCTTGAAAAGACAGAACAGGCCTGGCATGGTGGCTCACCCCTGTAATCCCAGCACTTTGGGAGGCCAAGGAGGGTGGATCATGAGGTCAGGAGTTCGAGACCAGCCTCGCCAACATGGTGAAACCCCCTCCCTACTAAAATACAAAAATTAGCTGGGCATGGTGGTTTGCACCTGTAATCCCAGCTACTTGGGAGGCGGAGGCAGGAGAATTGCTTGAACCCGGGAGGCAGAGGTTGCAGTGAGCCGAGATCATGCCATTGTACTTCAGCCTGGGCAATAGAGTGAGACTCCATCTTTTAAAAAAAAAAAAAAAAAAAAAAAACAAGACTGGGCGCGGTGGCTCACGCCTGTAATTCCAGCACTTTGGGAGGCCGCAGTGGGCAGATCACAAGGTCAGGCGTTCGAGACCACCCCGACCAACATGGTGAAACCCTGTCTCTACTAAAAATACAAAAAATATTAGCCAGACCTGGTGGTGGGCACCTGTTATCCCAGCTACTTGGGAGACTGAGGCAGGAGAATCGCTTGAACCTGGGAGGCAGAGGTTGCAGTGAGCCGCTGAGATTGCACCACTGCACTCCAGCCTGGGCGACAGAGCGAGACTCCGTCTCAAAACAGAAAGAAAAACAACAAAAAAACCCCACCTCAATCCCACATCTCTCTCCAGGTCTCATCCTTGCCTTTTTTCCCTTTGCTGCTCCTTTTCTGCTTCACCTTGGCCTTAAACTCTCAGGGTCGGGGCATGAGAAGAGAAGTGAAGGTTGCATTAGTAGCAGGGGGTGCTGCGGGAACTAGAGCAGGATTATGGGCAGTAGTGAACTCTGAAGAATTGAATCGGTTGGATCTCCCATGGATCTTGAGATTTTCTCCAATGTGTCCAGCAGCCTGGGTGTCCAGTCAGGAAAGCAGAAGGTTGGGGTTCTTCTGGGCTCACATTGTAGTAGAATATGTAGTAGAATGGGCCTAGCAATGTAAGGATGTTGCACTTAGCTGAGACCAGGCAGGAGGGATTGAGAGGGAGAGGGAATTGGAGGACTGAAGGCCTTGATAAGGGCTTAGAGGAGGGGTAAGGTGACCACAGGGCCAGCAGGCAGTGGTCAAAACTTTAAATACTGCATCCTTTGCTTTCAAAGATAGGTTAGCTCTGAGTGATGTGGAGGGCACTGGGGAAGGGGTATGTGATGAGGATTCAGAGGAGATTAGGAGAGAAAACCTCAGTGGCTGCCGAGCCAGATCTCTCAAATGCACAGGGTCATGAAGCATCTCATACACTCCTAAAGGGAATTATGGCTGTAGTGGCAGTGACTCAGGTGTCTTGCTGCCAGCAACTGACTGACTTCCCCCATTCTCCTCTCAGCTAATTCAGGGATTTTGTTCCCTCTCCGCTTCTGCATACTGCTTTTTCTCTGAACATCTTCACTTGTGTGTCTTCTGCCATCAGCAGTTCTGTGAGTAGCATTGGATCTCCGGAGCTTTGAGGCCAGGCTACCTTGCAGACTATTGACCTTTGGCTGATGATCTCATCCCATCTGCTGATGGCCAGGGTGGAGGGATCACATGGAATAATCATGGTGATCTGTGCTGAAGGTGGCATTGCGAGCTCTGGAGTCCCAGGAGGGGCATTTTCTCTCCCTCTTTGGTCTCTACAGGGCCCAGCTGGGGCCTGCAGGAGGAATGGTAGGGAGGGGACCAGAGACATGAGCCCTTTGGAGTCAGAAAGGCTGATCAACTTTACAAGAGAGTGCAAGAGTTGTGTCTAGTTCTGTCCACTTTCTCCTTAATTCACTGCAATGTGGCTTCTGCCACCATAAGGTCATGTCTTGGCACAAAAGGTAAGGAAGTAGAGACAGCTCTTTCAAGAAATTGGATTGTGAATGGGTGGAAAGGGGTGATAGACAGCAGGAGAGGAATGTGGAGTACAGAGTGTTGGGTTTTGTTTTTGTTGTTGTTATGGTTGTTGTAGTTTTTAATATACTAGCAGGGACTTGAGCATGTTTATAGGCTGACAGACGGAAGAAGCCAGTAGGGAAAGAAATGAAGCATGCAGGAGTTTGTGGATAACTCACAGCATGAGGTTCCTGAGCAGGTAAAAGTGAATGGGATCCAGAAGCATGGAGGTAAGGGCCTCCCAAGCGAAGAGGAGGGATGACTTCCTGTAACAGGAGGGATGGAGTTGAGGGGACAGATATGTATGCAGATAGGTCTAGAGGTGAAGATGGGAAATGAGGGAGTTCAGAAGGCCTCTATCTCCTCAAAGCAGGAGTCCAACTCCATAGCTGAGAGTGGGGCGAGGAAGCTAGAGGGAAGGATGTGTGAGATAGTTGTTGCAGTTGGGAGAGGTGACTAGGGAGATGTGACTAGGAGAGGTACAGGAGGATGACCAGGCAGGGCTAAAAGCCCAGTGTAGGCTTTTGACCATGAACTTGTAGGGTCATTGGTCAGGGTGTGTGAGCTCTAGCAGCACCCACAGGATAGGTGAGGACTCAGAAAAAGCACAGTTGCATTCTTCCAGACTGACTTTAAGACAGGTAGGAATGATGGAAAATGCATGAGGAGACTAGCAAGAGAGTACATGTAGTGAAGGACCGAGGCATCCAAATTGGGCCAGGAGGGAAGTGAGGGAAAGGGGACAGGAGTCAGTGGCCTGGAGATCCCCATGAAGATGGGGTGGAGTGAGATGGACTATCCTAGGACAGGAACGTTGTAGCTGTATGGTTTCCTAGGCTGCCGTAACAAAGTGCCACAAACTGGGGGACTTAGAACAACAGAATTTATTGTCTCACAGTTCTGGAGCTGGAAGTCTGAAATCAAGTTGTTGGCAGGGCCACACTCCCTCTGAAATCTGTGGGGGAATCCTTTCTTGCCTCGTCCTGGTGATTTGCAAGCATCCTTTGGCATGCTTGACTTACAGGTGCATCATGCCAATCTTCATGTGGCATTTTCCCTGTGTCTCCACCCCATCTTCCCTTTTTGTGTGTCTTTGTATCCAAATTTCTTCGTTTTGTAAGAACACCACTTACATTGGATAAGGGCCCACCCTAATGACCTCATTTTAATTTGACTATCTCTATAAAGGCTCTATTTCTCAATCTCTCTCTCTCTCTCTCTCTCTCTCTCTCTCTCTCTCTCTCTCTCTCTCTCTCTTTCTCTCTCTCTGTCTCTCTCTCTCTCTTCTTTCTTGACAGAATGTGGCCCTGTTGCCCAGGCTGGAGTGCAGTGGCGCAATCTCGGCTCACTGCAAGCTCCGCCTCCTGGGTTCACACCATTCTCCTGCCTCAGCCTCCTGAGTAGCTGGGACTACAGTCACCTGCCACCATGCCCGGCTGATTTTTTGTATTTTTAGTAGAGACGGAGTTTCACCGTGTTAGCCAGGATGGTCTCGATCTCCTGACCTCGTGATCGGTCTGCCTCAGCCTCCCAAAGTGCTGGAATTACAGGCGTGAGCCACCGCGCCCAGCCTAAAGGCCCTATTTCTAAATAAAGTCACATTCTGAGGTACTGGGGATGAAGATATCAATATATGGTTTTGGTGGGGGGGTGGTGGGAGTGGAGGGCACAATTTAACCCATAACCACAGCTGAAGGATGGGAAGGTATTAATAGGGTTGAAGGTTTTTGGAGCTGATAGGATTTGTGGGCATGAGAGTGGATGGCTGGAGGGTCTGGAGGAAGAGACATGGAAGATAAGCTGGTGAGTTGAGGCTGGGAAAGGTAAGGTGGAGCATTCTGGTGGGCAATGGAGTCATCCAGGATGGAATGTGTTGCTTATTCTTACTACCTGTCTTAGAGGTGGCATATCTAGCCACTTTGTGTTTGTTCCCTTGGAATGGGGACATCAGAACACAATATGCCTGGAGGAGTTGTGTGCCTCCCATATCCAAGCAGGCACCGAGTTCTGCCCGTTTTGCCTTCTAGGTCTCCATCCCCAAAGCCTCTGTTCGTTTGTGCCATTCATTATCGCTCGGCAGTTTCCATATTGATCTCTGTGCTTCAGTCCCCTCAGACCTCTCCCCCAAACCAAGCCACTGGCTATTTCCTTTGTTTAGAATGCTCTTCCCCCTGTACTTGCATGGTTATCTCCCTCCCTCCTTTAAGTCTTTGCTAAAATGTCACCTTCATGAGGCCTACTCTGGCCACTTCATTTAAAATTGCAGTCCAGCACTTTCAATCTTCCTTACGCTGCCTTTCCCCCACCCCAGTTTTTTTTTAACCTCTATGATATTTACGTCTTTAAAATAATATTTTCGTTTATTGTCTTCTCCTGATGAGAATGTAAGCTCCAAAAGGGCACGATACTTTGTTTCATTCCTTTATGTAACCTAAGGATCTTGAACATCACTTGGCACATAGTAGGTGCTCAATAAATATTTAGTGAGTAAATGAATGTTGAGCACCCCCCCCCCAGTGTGGGGCCATACTCAGATCTGACCTTGTAATTCCTCTAATTCCCTTAGCCTCCATGCCAAGATTAGAGGAGAGGATCCAGGTTCATTCACTACATTCACTAGGTGTTTGTGGGTTTTTTTTCTTTTTTTTTCTTTTTGGAAATGGAGTTTCGCTCTTGTCACCCAGGCTGGAGTGCAATGGTGTGATCTCAGCTCACTGCAACCTCTGCCTCCCAGGTTCAAGTGATTCTCCTGCCTCAGCCTCTGAGTAGCTGGGATTACAGGCGTGTACCACCACACCTGGCTAATTTTGTATTTTTAGTAGAGACAGGGTTTCTCCATGTTGGTCAGGCTGGTCTCGAACTCCCGACCTCAGGTGATCTGCCTGCCTCAGCCTCCCAAAGTGCTGGGATTACAGGCCTGAGCCACTGAGTCCAGTCCACTAGGTGGTTTTAAAGGACCCCTTTGCTTGGCCTCTGCCCATGGCTTAGTCCATCTTTGGCCTGGTCCTCTTGGACCCTAAGCTCTGACCACTTCCCAAGTGACAAGATTTTCTGCCTCTGAGCCTTTGTTCTTGTCATTCTGTCTGCTTGGAACTCATCAAGAATGTTCAAAGGACACTGGTGCTGGCCTCTGAGCACTCCCTTGGGGCCTACCTCCCCACTCCTTACTGTAATACTAGTCTAGTCCAGCTCTCACATTGATAGGTGATGTTCTGGCTACACTCACTTCTGGCTTTGGCCACAAGGTGGCAGCATTTGCAAAGGGATGGCCCATTCCTTTCCAGAGTCTGTGCAGAGGGCCTCAAGAGTCCCCAAACAGAGAGACTTGAAATTTGATCTTTAATGGGCTCAGTGACCCCTCAGTTATTCAACAAACAGCTGATGATCATCCACAATATGACAAATATAATCACTGGGCTCGGAACCTCCAACCCCACGAGGGCTATAGCCACATATGTAATTTCCCTATGGAGGCTGGGTGCGGTGGCTCATGCCTGTGGTGGGTCCCAGCACTTTGGGAGGCCGAGGCCGGCGGATCATTTGAGGTCAGGAGTTAGAGACCAGCCTGGCCAACATGGTGAAACCCTGTCTCTACTAAAAATACAAAAATTAGCCAGTCAAGGCCGGGCACGGTGGCTCACGCCTGTAATCTCAGCACTTTGGGAGGCCGAGGCGGGCAGATCGCGAGGTCAGGAGATCGAGACCATCCTGGCTAACACGGTGAAACCCCGTCTCTATTAAAAATACAAAAAATTAGCCAGGCGTGGTGGTGGGTGCCTGTCGTCCCAGCTACTCGTGAGGCTGAGGCAGGAGAATGGCGTGAACCCAGGAGGCGGAGCTTGCAGTGAGCCGAGATCGCTCCACTGCATTCCAGCCTGAGCTACAGAGCAAGACTCCATCTCAAAAAAAAAAAAAAAAAAAAAAAAAAGCCAGTCGTGATGGTGCACGCCTGTAATCCCAGCTACTTGGGAGGCTGAGGCAGGAGAATGGCTTGAACAGGGGAGGCAGAGGTTGCAGTGAGCCAAGATCCAGCCATTGTACTCCAGCCTGGGTAACAGAGTGAGACTCCATTTAAAAAAAAAAAAAGTTTCCCTATGGTGTGACAAGTACACAGATTAGGCAAGTTTACTGCTGCATGAGTTCAGACAGAGCCCGTATTCCAACCTTTAGAGACACACAAAGATTTAAAGAAGAGAAGGTGATACCTGTGTGGAATCTTGGATAGCTTAGGAGAGACGTGGGCATGACATTCCAGGTGAAGGGAAGGGATAAGCCAAGGCATAGAAGCAGCGTAGAGATGATCACTGGAGCATGAAGTTCAAGGCAGAGAGTAAGGCATGAGGCTCATAGGTGAGTGGGGGTCAGACAGGGAGGCCTGCAAGCCTGGCCAAAGGTGCTTGGACTCTATCTTGAGGGAGATGGAACATCACTGAAGGCTTCAAGGTGGGAGCTCTGCGGAATATCAGATTGTGTTTAGAAAGAGAACTCTGGCTACAATGTGAAGAGTGGATTGGGGGTACAGGGCAGGAAGAGCAGTGAGAAAGCTACTGTAGGGATCCAGCGGGGAGTCAGTGAGGCCGAAATTATAAGCAGAGCAGGCCCTGAAGAAGCTCCTCCCAGCCCACAAGGCCATTCAATTCCTGGCACTTTAAAAGGGTTCTTGGCCCTAGGAACTCTCTCCCCCACCATCTGAACCACTCAGCCCCTCTGTTCCTGAGACTCCTTTTGATGCATCTCAGCAACTCTGATTATTCTAGCTGGAACCATGGTCTTTGTCAGTTTCCATATGGAGGCCACTGTGTCCTAGGTTCCTCTATGTTGGTAGATTTGTTAGACTCCAGCTCAGCCTACACCCCAGCCTCTCTCAGTGTGATCCTTTCAAGCACCCTCAGTTAGGAATGTGACTGAAGGATCGCCTCCACCAGGGAGCCAAGACGAGCACTGCTCACCCCTGTCATCTCCTGCTACTCCTTACCAGAGGCCACTGGCAGGACTGATGCTGAGGGAAGGGCATCCCCTACAGGCAGAGGGGCATAACCTGAGGAAAGGCCTAGAGGTAGGAAAATGCAAAAGAGGTTTGGGGAGCAGGGGCTGGCATTGTTAGCAGGGTCTGGCAGGGAGAGGTCAAGGCCTACAAAACCAGGCTCAGAGCCATACCATATACTACAAAGCAGGAGATACCATAGCCAGGTTTTGAGCAGGGATTGAGAGTCACCTTCATTCATTATCTCATGAATATGCACAGAAACCTGTTGAATTATTCAAATAGAAAGGATGTAAATCTGTATGCAATTTTGGCTCTGCCCTCCCTGTTGCTATGGAAACCAGAGAATAGCAAAGTAGGAGCCCAACACCCTGGGGAGACCAGGCTAGAGAGACTGAGGCCAGGAGACTCCTCTGTCCCTTGCCCACTTTTCCCACTCCTAATGTTTTGATCTCTTTCTTTGCCTCACCCTGTCTTTGCTTCCTTCTGCCTTGTCCTCTGTCCATCTCTCTGCCTCTCTTGATCTTGCTGTCGCTGTCCTCCTCTCTCTCTCTTTTCCATCTCTCTGTCTCTCTCTCAATTGTTTTTTTTCTCCCTGTCTCTGTGTTTCTCTGCCTGAGTCTGTCTGCACATTATTGCTCTGTGACTGAGACAGTTTCTCTCTGATTTCATATCCCTCCCTATCTTGGTCTCTGTGTCTTTAATTTCATGGCTCTCCTTTCTGCATTTCCCTGTCTGTGTCTCTGACTCACATCTCTTTCTCTGCATCTTTGTTTTTGTGCCTGATTGTGTCTCTGAGAGTTTCTATTTCTCAGTCTCTCTCCCAGGCTCTCTCTTCTCTCTTTTGCTCTGATTCTATCTCTCTGAACCTTTGGTCTCAATGCTTGTCTTTATCTAATGAGAAGGACAAGAAGTTGCACATTCTGTCCTTACCTGATGGAACGTTCTGCCCCTTGCCCAGCTGCCCACATGTTCGCGGATTCCTGGCTTCTCTCCCCACATAAAATCCTGTTTCGGGTCTGGCCCCCATCACAGTACTGGCGTAGGATCCTCATGACAGGCCCAGACTGGCTACCAGGACACCAGACTCCTGCCTCAGCTTCTGCCTGCCGTGTGCCCCTGCCCAGAGTTTCTCCCTCTCTGGCTCTGTATTCCCAGCACTCTGCTTGAAGCTGGTGGGCACCTTGAGGCAATGATGTCTTGGGAGTAGGGAAGTGAGGGGGGAGTCTTAGTGGCCCACCCATCTGGCCCTCTGCCCAAGAGTTGATGTGAAGGGGCTGGCCAGGGCCCACATGTGGTGGCATCTAGGGCTAGTCGAGACCAATCCTGACCCCCAAAGAAGACTCCTTGCTGAACCACAAAGTTGAGCAGCAGCCTTTCCATAGTCTCTCCATGTTCCTGCCTGCTACAGCCTCAGCCATTCAGTTCTTTGTTTGGAGTCCTCTGTTTGTCCCTCCTTCATTTGGTTTATATTTGATGAGCACCTATCCTACTCCATGCCCTCTGCCTTCACAGGTCCACAGTGACATGGAAATGACATCTGGATTTCTTGTGTGCGCCCCACCACCACCACCACCAAGAAGGAGCTTTTTGGACCAGGTGAAGAACACAGACCCTTCGACCCCTGCAGTTTCCTATCCCTGGTGGTCTTAGCTTAGGGGTGCAAGGCTTATGCAGTTGCCAAAGTCATAGATTGAGATTGAGAAGACAGAGACACAGAGATAGAGACAGACATAGGGAGAGCCAGAGACAAGAGAAACTAGATCTATGGAGGCAATGTGCTTCCATACAGGGTTTGGGATGGGGTATGGGAGGCTTAGAGCAGAACTTGGGATAAGGGTGGGCCAGAATGTTTTGAGGGCAGGTAAGTAACCCTGTGTGGAGGTAGAGGGCTACCCCTTTCAGTTCTGGCCTTTGGGCAGGTTGCCTCACCTCCAGGCAGGCACTAGTTATAGGGATCAGGCCTGGGTCCAGGTGTGGGGGCAGCCAGAGCAGTCAGGACAAGCCCCACCTCCTCCAAGAGGGTTGCCAGAGTGAGCCCCCAGCTCTCCTGCCCAGTCCATAGACAGAAGTACTCACCCCAACGATTGTGGTTCACCTATGTTCAGGCTCAGGCATGACCTTGCTGCCCTGAATGCCATATTTGAATTTACCTTCCTGGACACCCCTACCCTACCTCACCTAGGCCAGTTGTGCCAGAGGGTTGGAGCAGGGTCATGCAGGCAGGGCCAGATACAGGGAGAGCCAAAGAGATCAAGAGAAAGACAGTAAAAGACAGAGACAGAGGATGATGTTGATAGAGAGATGGGGAGAAAGGCCGTGACAGAGGAGACATAGACATCGACTGGGAGGAAGCCAAAGTCAGCAGATGAAGGGGGCTTTAGCACCTGCCAGGGCTAGCGCTAAGCGCTTGACTGGATTATCTTATTTAACTTAATCTCCACCACAGTCCTAGGAAATAGGCACTGTTATGATCCCATTTTACTTCTGAGGTAATTGAGACATTAAGTCACTTTTCAAGGCCACAAAGCCAGTAGGTCGTAGAGTACGTATTTGAACCCCTCTGTCTCTAACTGAAAAGCCAGGGAGAGAGATAGACATAGAGACAGAGGCAGGCTCAAATCTCCACACCAGCACTCGGGGAATCTAGGAATCCTGAAATCTCCGGACAGGTGTGCAGGGGGAGGGCCTTCCCATCAGTCTTACAAAAGTGCAGCTTCTGGTCCTTTTGGCAAGAGACAAGGACTTCAACATAGAGAAAGAGAGACATCCAAGCAAGGAGAGAGATTCCAGGCCACAGAATTCCTTATCTGACCTTCTCACTTCCTGCTACCCTGGTGTGTAGCCTGTACTGCCCCTGCTATAGATCTGGCCAGCCAACACCTCCCTCTGGTGGGGTTCAGGCTTTGAGATCTATTTTTCTCCACATATTTATTGAGCACGTGCTAGTTGACGGGCCCTCCTGCCCCACATCTACCTCCTCCCTTTCTTTTTCACTGTTGCAAAATTGTTCCCATTGTCTAACTTCAACCTACTAGGTTCTGCAAAAGGGATTGTTAAGACTAGAATTTGGGATGCCTCAATATGAAGAGGTTAGCCTGGTATACAGTAAGCTTTTCTGAGCACAGAGAAGAGGTCCCAGAGGGCTGGTTTTGGGTGCCTTCTGGTTGGAGGCCCCTTCTAGTTGGTTTGAGGAGGAGGGTCAGCAGCCCAGCTGCTGGGGGCCTGGGAGAGCTGAGCTGTCAGTGGCAGGGAGGATCGGGGTGAGAAGAAAACCAGGAGCTATCCTGAGGGAGCCGTGGAGTCAGCGTTATGGTTTCTAATGTCTTAGCCCTGGTTTCAATTACCCCCAGGGTCCCCAGGGTTCCCCAACCATTGCATGCTCCTGAGCCTGAGGAAGGCTCAGAACTCTCTTGGGAAGACCAAAAACCAGGGGCTCAGGGATGGAAGTCTACGGGCCTGGGAGGAGCTTTTTGATTCTTCTGCCTGGCTGAGAGAGGACCCCAACCCAAGCAGGGCTCCAGGGAACAGCAGGAAGGCTGGGGAAGGAGGGGTCTACACTCTACTCACAGGCCCCTGTGGAGGAGTCTACACCAGCCTGTTCCGTACCCCTAGCTTTGTCCCCTTGGCCCCACCCCACTCCCAGCTGCTAAAGACCTGAGCTCTTCCTTGGTCCTCCCAGGCTGCTTTCTGGCCTCATGCAATCCTGATTCTTCTATCTCTAGGGCCACTATACCGTCCCTGTCTTCTGGAAGTCCCTCATCTTTCCTGTTTTATTTTTATTTTATTTTATTTATTTATTTTAGTTTTTTGGAGGCAGAGTCTTACTCTGTCACTCAGGCTGGAGTGCAGTGGTGCAATCTTTGCTCACTGCAACATCTGCCTCCCAGGTTCAAGCGATTCCCCCGCCTTAGCTTCCCAAGTAGCTGGCATTACAGGTACCCACCACCACACCTGGTTAATTTTTGTATTTTTAGTAGAGATGGCATTTCACCATATTGGACAGGCTGGTCTCCAACTCCCGGCCTCAGGTGATCCATCCACCTCAGCCTCCCAAAGTGCTGGGATTACAGGGGTGAGCCATCACGCCCGACCCTTTATTTTTATTTTTATTGATTTATTTTTGTTTTATTTATTTATTTTTACTGCTCCCCCCACCCCCAATTTTGTTATTGTTGTTGAGACACAGTCTCAGTCTGTTGCCCAGGCTGGAGTGCAATGGCACAATCATGGCTCGTTGCAGCCTCTACTTCCTGGGCTCAAGTGATCCTGCCACTTCAACCTCCTAAGTAGCTGGGACTACAGGTGTGTACTACCACACTCAGTTAATTTTTGTATTTTTTGTAGAGACAGGGTCTCAGTATGTTGCCCTGGCTGGTCTCAGACTCCCAAGCTCAAGGTAATCCACCAGCCTTGGCCTCTCAAACTGCTGTGATTACAGGTGTGCATCACCACCCCTTTCCTCTCTTTTAATCATGGGTTCCCAGAGTTTTAGTCTTAATCCTCCTCTCCTCTTCCTTTCTTATCACACGCGTTCCCTGTTCTCTGATCTATCTCATCATCCCCTAGCACCATCATAATGCTCAGGTTAGTCTGAAACTCTAAATGCCCAAGCCTCCAGCACATGCCGGGCATAAAGGATGCTGGAAACTGTTGAACAGGGGCTACATACCTAGCTGTCACACCACAGACCCTCCAACTGAACATGTCAAGTCCCTTCTCTGTCCCCAGCTCGGTGAATGGTACCATCATCTCCCAGTCTTTCAAGCCAAAAACAAGAGAGAAGAGAGTCATCTGTAGTTTTGTATGCAATGTTCCCTCTAGGCCTGGCACACAGTAGGCATTAATAAATGTCTGATAACTGAATTTAATTCAGTTTTTTCTCTTGGAGTCTCCCTCTGCCTCTATTTCCCTCAGACATGTTAACGCTGGCATTCAGTTTCCAAATCTCTGACTTTTATCTGCCTTCGCAATCACCACAGTTGAGTTTCTGGGGGAAAGTTGGGGCCTTTTTTCTTCCCTCTCCCCTACTTCAAGGAATCACAGGCTGGCGGGAAATAGAGCCATGGGAGGCGAAGGGAGGGATCCAATCTTAGGGACACATGGTCCTCAGGCCTTCCTGGAAATCCCAGCCATTATCTGGGAGCCAGTTCTATAGCAGCAGAGAGCAATGTCAGACTCTGGGTTGGTACTAGGGAGGACAATCCTTTGTCTCCTCCATGAGGAATGGTGGGTAGGTGGGATCAGAGCCCACTGGGGTGGGGAAGCATGAAGTGACTTTGTGCTTCTGAGCAGGGAATTTGTTCATGCAAATTTTTGCAAAATGAAAAATTGTATCTGTGAATTTGCAAATGTATGCACATGCTCCCACCTTTGATACACAGTCCCCTGACTCCAAGTTTTTCCATTTTTCCTATCCCTGCCCCCACCTCCCACTGCCTCTCCCTGTCCCTCTTCTGGATACTCTGCTCCCTCTCTCCCCACTTGCTTCTCTTTCCTCACTTAGCCCAAACTTTGGGATCACCCAGGGCGAGGGTGCTTTGGAGAGCAGACACAGGACTAAGTGTACAGGGAGCCCGTTCTCTGTATATAAGGTGACATGGGAGATCCTCTGGGGGTCATGGGAGCAGATGAAGCAGATGAATCTGATGTCCTGCCCCTTTCCCAAACCCTATCCTCTCTCTCCTTGCCCCACGTCAGGCTGGAGATCTCTTTCTTATGGGTCACTGCAAATACCTCTCTGTGGCTGCCCACCTCCAGCCTCCACCATCCTCACCACCCTCTACCCAGCAGTCTCAACGGTCTTGCTAAAACTCCAGTGTGTTTATATTCCTGACTTATTTTATGCCCTTCTATACCTCGACAGCCTTGGCCCCAAAGGCATTTCAGGTTGTGGTGTTTGAGCCACTCAGGTTGCCTCAGCCTGCCTTCCGGTCTCTGCCACCTCACTGGTCACTAAACCTCTTTCCCATCCCTCAAGGCTGCAACCCATTCATCTAGGCTCCCACCCCTGTGCCCTGGAGCTGCAGTTTACTTCTCACAGGTCAAGGTTGTTCTACTTACTTGCTTGCATCATTCATTCAGTCAACATTTATTTAAATCTATTTCAAACGTTGAGCGCACCTGTTCTATGCCAGACCCAACTCTACGTGACTGGAGGTGGAGGCCACAGGGCTGCCCTCATTGGAGCTCACATGCAACACAGAAGTAACTAGATAATTAGACATCAAACTAACTACTATAAGGAAGAAGAGGATGGCACTGTGAGAGAGGACAAAGGGGCCTAGTATAGACCTCTCTTAGGTGTCATTTAGGCTGACACCTCTTGCCTGAGGGGGCTGGGGAACCAGACTTGGGACTTTTGCATGAACAAATATATACAGTACACAGTTTTTTTTTGTTTCGTTTTTTTTTTTTTTTTTTTTTTTTGAGACGGAGTCTGGCTATGTCAACCAGGCTGGAGTGCAGTGGCGTGATCTTGGCTCACTGCAAGCTCTGCCTCCCAGGTTCATGCCATTCTCCTGCCTCAGCCTCCTGAGTAAGTGGGACTACAGGCACCCACCAGTACGCCTGGCGGTTTTTTTTTTTTTTTTTAGTAGAGATGGGGTTTCACCGTGTTAGCCAGGATGGTCTCGATCTCCTGACCTCATGATCCGCCTGCCTCGTCCTCCCAAAGTGCTGGGATTACAGGCATGAGCCACTGCACCTGGCCTACAGTATACAGTTTTAATGCATGTGTACTGTTGACCCTCCATATCTGTGAGTTCTGCATCCTCTGATTCAACCAACCAGGACATTAGGAAAAAATAAAAATAAAAATAGAAATACAACAATAAAAAACAATACAAATAAAAACAAAAATAGTATAACAACTATTTTCATAACAGTTACATTGTATTAGATATTACAAGCAATCTAGAGCTGATTTAAAGTGGATATGGGGATGTGCTTAGATCATACGCAAATATTATGCCATTTATTATATAAGGGACTTAAGCATCCTCAGAGCTGGTATCCTCAGGGGGTCCTGGAACTAATCCCCCACAGATATCAAGGGACAACTGTACACTTGTACCACTCTCCCCCAACAACAGTAACTACAATTCTGATTTCTGTCACCATAAATTAGTTTTGCCTATTCTTGAGCTTTATATAGATGAAATCATTCATTATGTACTCTTTGTGTCTTTTTTCCTCTTTGCTAAACATTTTGTCTGTGAGATTTATCCACATTGTTGTATGTAGCTGTAGTTGGTTGTTTTCCATTGCTGTACTTACATCACGATCTGTTTATCTATTTGTATTGTTTCCAGTTTGGGGCTATCATGAGTAAAGCTGCTATGAGCATTCTTGGTAAACATATTTGATCATTCCTCCTGGGTATATATCTAGGAACAGACTTGCTAGGCCGTAGAATAAATATATGCACAGCTTTAGTAGATAGTGTCACATAGTGTTTCAAAGTGGTCGTACCAACTTATCATGCACTAGCATTGTATGGAGTTCTAGTTGCTCTATGTCCTTGCAAGGGCAGAGATTTTTGTCTGGTTCACTACTTAGATCAATGCCTGGTATATTGTAGGTGCTCAATATATATTTATTGACTGACTGAGGAAGCGGGGAGCCATCAGCATTCTTGAGGTCCTGCTCTGGCCAAGGCGCTAACTTGCTGTGTGACTCTAAGCAAATGACTCTCTTTCTCTGGGCTGTTTCTCTGCAGCACAAGGGGACCAGCACTACGGACTTTATTTTTCAGTGCCAGCTGGGTGCTATGAAAACTAGACACCTGTTCATTCATTTACTTCACTTGTATTGATTAAGGATGCCACCTACTGTGTGCCAGGATGGTGAGGGTATGATCTGTGACATGCCACTGACAGCGTCCTTCAGGTCAGCCAGGGCCAGGGGTCACTGCCCATCTTGTCCCCAAGTCGTCTTCCCGGAGCCCGCTCCTCCTCCCTCTGTCCAGCCCTGACCCTGGGGGGAGGGGGTCTGGTCTGAGACTGAGGATGGAAAATGTGATTAATAATCAAAAAACATCCAAGAGGAAGAAACCAGGAAAACAACTTGAGGAAGGCTCCTCGCCCGGGGGAGGGGGGCCATGTCCTGGGCCTTGGGACAGCTCCGGCCGCCCTCCCGCCGCCCTTTCTGGGAAGCTGCCACAGGAGTGGATAATTTTAGCCAAAAGTGAAAAAAAAGTCACCCTAATTATTTATTTTTTAAAAAGATGCCCCCTAGTGTAAATTATGCTTCCCCTGGGGGCTTCCCTCTACTTTGTTACCCCCCTCCGAATGGTGTCCCTGCTTGGTCAGGCTTCGGGGCCCTGGAGACACTGGGCTGGGGGCAGAGGAGGAATTTCAACATGAAATGTTTTGTTCATTAACAGAGAACATAGGGGGAAATTCCCTTTCTGCCTGGGCCTGGGCAGCCCAAGCAGACACTCAAAAGCTATTGTGAAAAATTGAGACTAGGCGCAGAATGAGGTGGGGGTTATGTTGGGGGGTGTACAACAGACATTGTCTCACCTCTTCTTAGACTCCTGACTTCCAGGGGTTTCCTGAGCCTTAATCTTTCTGCCTTTCGGTGATTTTGTTCCTGATTCCTCAGGTTACTCTCAAAATTTCTTTTTAGCAAGCAGGAGGAACTGGGATTAGACTGGAGTTAGAACTTCCAGTGGAGGAAGAAGAAAGGATATCAAAGGGAGGGAGGGGAGACTTGGACCTGAATAATTTAGAATTCTGACAGAATATATTGGAATCGATAGGCAGCAAATCTGAGGGGGACCTGGACAGGAATGAAAGCCCCTCTCTATCAGCGGATTTAGAGGGCCCTGGTGAGAAGGGAAGAGGAGATAGTTCCAGGAACTGGGGGTAATTCAAGGTTGAATACTTAGTTTCCCTCATTCTCTACCTTTAGAGAATCTTTGCCCTTTCTGGTGCCGGAGGTTGGAAGGGTCAGGGCACACAGGCAGCCATCCAGATGATAGGATTCCAAAAGGGGGTGTGCAGGATGGGGATGTTGTGAGTGGGCCCCAGGTACTATCTAAGGGGGGTGCTGGGAGGTGTCTCTGGATGCAGGGGTAAGTCGTCCCTAGGGGCCTGGGCTGGACCCTGAGTGGGGGGGTTTTGGGCCCCCCTCCCTGGCGCGGCCCGGGGCTGTGTGGGATCGGGTTTCTCGGCGCCTGGAGCCTCCGCGAGGCCGAGCTGTTCCCGGGTCCCGGCCAAGCCGCCCCGGGCGCTGGCACTGTGTGAGGAAGCAGGCGGGGTGAGGGGGAGTGAGAGGGGGGGCTTGAGGGCGTTTACATAACTGCCTCCTGGAGCCCGCCCCAACCCGCCAAACCCCAGTGTGATTGAGAGCGTGTGTGACTCTGTGTGTGCCTGTGTGACACTCAGTGTGACTGAGTTCATGGCTGTGTAACTGTGTCTATGTGTGGGTATGGTGTGTGTGACTCAGGGACTCTCCTACTCTTTTGGGATCTCTAGTTCCTAGTCTAAGCTGGGGACCCTGACTCTCAGTGTACCATAGTGAAGTTGAGTATACACCTTTTACTGTTTGAGATTGGGTGTGTGACTTTATGTGACCATGTATTTGGCATTTGTAATACAGAGAGCCTGTGTGTGAGAGTGTGTGTGTTTGTAACTTTGGAGAGCCAGGTGTGCGCTCCAGGCAGAAACTTTCTGATGGTATAGCAAGTTAGAAACCAGCACTGTTTCCTAAAGGAGCACTGGAAAGGTAGATCCTCCATAGGAGATGAGGAGGGAGCTCTCCTTCCTTGGGGACATGTCAGTAAGAATGAGGAAGGGTCTTTGCTTGCCCAAACGCTTGGGATGGCACAATTGACCCCTTGGTGTGTGTGTGTGGGGGGGTCCAAGTTTAGGTCACCTGCCAGGGTGGAGGGTGGTGTCAGAAATCCTGGCCATGGAGCCCCTTTCATGGTAGAGAACTCCAGGAACTGCAAGTCAACCAGGAACTTCCCCTAATTTCCCCAGGCCTCTCAGGAACTTCCCCTAATTTCCCCAGGCCCAAATGTGAGATCCCCATCACGTGCAGGGCACAAGGCATCTGGCCTGGGGGTATTACTTCCAGCCACTCCATCATGGGCAAGGTAGATAGTGAAGATTGGGAAGGCAGTGAATTCTTGGAGGTGGGGTTGGGGAGAGGATGTCAGTGAAGTGGGGTTTGGCTTAAGCATAAGTGACATGACACAGAAGGGGGCTGGCGCAGAGCTGGGGAGGCCGGGAATAGGGGCGCTTAATAAAGCTGGAGAGGAGGCAGGTCCAGATCCTGCAGGGCTTTGAAGCCCCACCTAAGAAACTCAACTTTGCTCCCAAGGCGGTGGGGAGGGTTCAGCACTGAGGCTTACAAGCTCAAAGGCTACTGGCTAGGTAGGGCATCAGAGGCGGCAGGAGCGGAAACCACGACTAGTCTGTTGACCCAGCTCCGGGGGGAGGAAAATTGGTTGTGAGGCAGGTGGCGGCGGTGTGGAGAGGTGGTAGCACCCGGTGTTCAGTAGGTGGCCCAGGCCTCAGCGCAGAGCAGGAGCCAGAGGGGAACGCACGTCCCGCACCGTCCGCCAGGTGTCGCTTCGGCCCCGGGGAAGCGCTCGAGGCCGCTGGGTCCCGCGCCGGGAGGAGCTGCTGACCGGCCTGACGCCTGGACAGAGGTCCGACGTGCGTCTCTTCCCTTCCTTTATCCTCTGACACCCACACGTCCACTTCCAGGGCTCCAGACGCCCAGTGCGGATCTTGTCCCCACAGCCGTGGACTGCGGCTCTGCATACTGCAGCCTCTGCGTCCCCGAGGGCCGAGGGGGACGAGGGGGACGTTGGACTGGGACAGAATTCCCGACTGCTCCCAACCTGGCAGAAAGAGGCTGAGCCAGGGACACCGGAGCATCTGGAGGTCAAGTCCGTTCCCCAAACCACTCGCCAATTTTCACCCCTTTCGCCCCTCCCCTGCTGGATTAGAGCGCCCAGGCCGGTCAGCCCTCTGGGGAGGAGCGGCCCCCGGTGTACCGAACCTTGCCAGGGCCTAGAGCTTCGCCGCAGGGGCAGGGGCAAGTCCTGCTCCTCTCAAGATCCCGTCGCACCGCCCCCTTCCTTCCCCGCGTCCTCAGTCTAATCCTGGTCTGCGGCCCGGGAAGCAGGAGGCCGGCGGCCCGGAGAGCCCGAGGATAGGACACCTTGGGTGGGCGGCTGTGCGCTGGCCCTCAGCGGGGCGCAGCTAGTTTGCTGTGTGTCCTGAAGTCCTAGCTGGCCGTCTCTGAGCTCCAGCCCATGCTGACCCCTGCCAGTTGTAGAGAGGGGATTCTGTGGCCACGGAAGTGAAAGTGAAAAGCCCAGGCCGTGGCGGGAAGAAGGATTTTCCTCTGCAGTGGGAGTCCCTGAGGCATTTGTTGGGAAAGGGCCCGGGCGCTCTAGGCAGCCTACTGGGGTAGGATGTGAGGAAAGAGCGAGACATTTCCCTCCCTTCTCCTCGCCCTCAGCCCTAGAGCAGCTCCCCGGAGGGGCAGGGCCCAGGATTATGGGTGAAGGGTCAGGTGAAAAATCCAAGGGGTGGAGACGAGGGTGGCCTTCTCGGTCTCTGCCTCTGCCATTGCCACTCCATTGCGCTCTCACGTGGCCTCAGAAGTTGGTCAGGTTGTCTAACCTTACTCTCCTATGTTGCAGCCAGACCGGAGGCCCAGGGGCAAGTGCAGTGAACACCCCGGCCCCTCAGAGGCCCAGGCTGCGAAAGGAGTAAGCCTCCTATCGAGGGGTGTGCCTGTGCCCGGCATTGAGGGTGCACCCTCCCTACCCCTTCATTCCAGTGGAGGCTTCTCCCCCGGTTGTGTGTCCTCGGAGCACGAGGAACACGCTAGTAGTGGTGTTGGTGTCATAGGAGACATGGGAGGCATGAGCCTGGGCTCCCGGCTGTGTCCGTTCCCGGTCAAGGAAGCCCTTTTCCTCTGCGCGAGGGGGTGACCGGGAGGGGAGTCGTTGCGGGGGGCAGTAGTAATAGGGGAGGGGCGGAGCCGGCTGGCTTCTTCTGGCTTCTTCTGCCCAAAGTGGGGGTTGGGGGTTCTGGCTCGCGTTCCTCTCACGGCGACGCCGGAGGGAGGACCCCGAGAGTTGGCCCGGGGTGTGCCAGGGAGTCGGTGCGAGGCCGTCAGGGCCTGAACGTGCGGGAGTGTGCGCAGGAGAGACCTGGCCAAGGCTGAGAGGGAGAGTGAGTGTGAAGGAGCTATCCCGGGGGTGGGTGCGCGCCCAGCCGCCCTAGGGGAGCGGGCGGAGTGGGTGTGTGTGTGTGTGCGCGCGCGCGTTTGCGAGACCCGCGGCCGGGGCTGCGCGTGAAGCTCGGGGACCACAGCCGTCTGGAGGGCGCGCCCGAGAAAGGGTGAACGCGAGGGGGCCACGCGTGCCAGTGTGGGCGAGTATGCCAGCGGGGGGCCAGAGCGCGTGCCAGTGCCGGGCGAGTGGGAGTGGGGGCTCACAGGCCCGCGCAGGGCGAGCGGGCCGCGTGTGCCAGGAGCGAGAGCGTGCCAAGGCGGGGACGCGCGGGGCCCGTGGCGGGGAGGGGTCGTGGCGCGCGGCCGCGGAGAGACAAGGCAAGAGGGGGAGGGGAGCGAGGGCGCGCGCGGCCGAGCGGGCGCCCGCGGTCACATGGGCGAGGGAAGGAGGGAGGGAGCCCGCGAGGGAGGGAGGAGGATGGGGGGGTTAAAGCCGCCGAGCGCCGAAGAGCCGGTGCAGAGCGGGCGGCGGCGGCAGCGGAGGCGGCGGCTCCAGCCGGCGCGGCGCGAGGCTCGGCGGTGGGATCCGGCGGGCGGTGCTAGCTTCGCGCTCCCTGCCTCGCTCGCTGCCGGGGGCGGTCGGAAGGCGCAGCGCGAAGCCCGGGTAGCCCGAGGGCGCGGTGAGTACCCTGCGGCGGAGTGCGCGCGGCCAGACCCTCAGAGCCCGGACTGACTGACAGACCGTGCGCGCGGGAAGAGTGAGGGGACACCCGTGGGCCTACGGCCGAGGGCGACAGGAAAGTTCACGAGAAACTTTGCCTGCAAACTCGGGGGCGGGGGCGCTGGAGAAGCGGCCCCCCAAGTCCGGGCGCTCCGGGGGTTGGGCGTGGTGGTGGTGGTGGGGCCGGACTGTCGACTAGAGGGAGGTGGCTCCGGCGGTTTGTCCTAGTGTCCCCGTTCTCCCCACCCCTCAGCTGCACACGCGGGGTCTGGAAAAATTCCTGGGCTTCGGAGGTTCGTAGTGGCCTCTGCACGCCCAAAGGTGGCTTCTTTCTCGGGCAGAAATCTGGACTTCAGAGCGCCCGGGGATACGAACGGACGGTTGCGCGTCTGCCAGTGCATGTGTGTCCGTGTGAATCCGCGCGCGCGCGTGCGTGTGTGTGTGTATGCATGTGTGTGTGTGTGTCGGTCAGCCTCCTCATGATTTTCTCTTGAGTCCGCCTGGATGTATCTCCATGTAGTGGGTCTCCTCCAGTGTGTCTCTTTGTAAGTCTTCCTGGCTTGTGTGAGTCTGCCTATGGTGTATCCCCAAGTGTCTCTTTGTGAGTCTGATCGTGTGTGTCTCCTCCAGTGCGGCTCAGTGTGAGCCAGCCTGGGTGTCCCTGTGTTGCTCCGAGTAGTGTATCTCTGCGTGCGTGGGGGCTGGGCCGTGGGGAGGTCACCAGACGGACAGCTCTCCCTCTCGGCTCCTCTTCTCTCCCGAGCCTCTTCTCCACCGTTAGCTCGCTGGCTCCCTTGTCCCCCTCCCCCCTCCAGTAGCTTCAGGCGGGCAGGACTATTTCACGCCTTGTTGAAAATTCAGGATTTTCTTTCTCTTTATGTCTAGTCTGTCTCTTTGAGAAGCGTCTGTGTGTGTCTGTGTGCCTGGCAGCTTGTCTGCAACACTGGGTGTGTGTCTGCATGCCGCTGTAGGAGTGTATCTGTAACACTAGTTGTTCTGCCTGTAATACTTGGTGAATTTGTGTCTGTGTCACTGGGGGTGTTTGTGTGGCTGTGATCACTGAGGTGGTGAGTCTGAAATGCTGGGTGTGTCTGTGCATCTGTAATTGCTGTGTGTCCGAGGAGTCTGCAACACCAGGTGTATTTTTGTGTATGTAACTCTGGGTGTGATGGTGTGTCATTACACGTGTGGGAATGGGGCTTGAACCATTGCATATTCCTAGGGATGTAGGGCTAGCAATGACTTGGGGGCTAGAAGGGCCTAGGTGTCTCAAACTATGCCCCCCTGTCTCCACTGTCACAACCCACACAAATCCTCTCAGCTGGTGCCAGGGGCTCCTGGTCAGCACTGGTGAGATGGAGCTGAGGTTCACACTGTCAGGGCTGATACTCCAACTGAGACCATGAGCCTACACAAGGACTAGGAGTTTAAAGGTCATGCACAGGACTTCTGGGGGCTCTGGAATTCATACTCAGATGCACACTGGGACACTTCAACTCCTTCTAGGGTCTAGGGGTTTACATTCATATGGACTCACACTTACATTGTGGGGCTCATATCCAGGGATACACTTCAGTCCTGGAGTTTCCACGTAGACTCACATTGGAACTCTGCTCACACTGGGACCCACACTGGGAGTGTAGGCTCATGCTTAGATTCACGGTCTTATCCTTTAGCTTAGATCTACATTGAGACCTAGAGCTCACACCCAGAATCTCACTGGGGTCCTCGGGCTCACACTGGGGCTCACACGAAGACACAATTCATGTGTCAGTGACACAGACACAAATTCACCAAGTATTACAGGCAGAACAACTAGTGTTACATATACACTCCTACATTCTGGGACTCCGAGTTACAGTCAGACTCTCATGGGGAACATGGGGCTCACATTTGAACTCAAGGACTCACTGAGGACACTGGGGTTCATAGTCAGATTCACACTTCCAAGCTGGGGATCACACTGACTCACACGGGGACCCTGGAGCTTACTCAGATTCACACTAGGACCTTTGGGTTCACACTTAGATTCATATGGGGACTTTGGGGGTCAGACCTCCGTGGGTAACCTAGGGCTCACACAGAGACTCATGCCAGGATCTTGGTGACTCCATCAGACTCACGTGAAATCCTGTGACTCATTGAGATTCCTATTGGGATCTCAGAACTCACATTCAGACTCACACTAGGATTCTGATGTTCACACTTAGACTTACAAGGGCACTTTGGGGCTCACACTCAGACTTAAAAAGGGATACCAGTGCTCACACTCAGACTCCATATGAGTTACCTTAGCTCATGCTCAGAAGCCCTTACGACCAGGGTCTCACACTCAGACTTACACTAGAACTCTAATGCTTATGCTGACTTGTACAGGAATCCTGAGACTCACAGGCTCACACCTCAGTCCTGGAGCTCACATTCAGACCCACTGGTGTTTACAGTCTGATGCATGCTGAGACCTGGGCTCATACTCAAACTCATACTTGCATCTTGGAGTTCACAGTTAGATGGGACATTAGACTGTGACACTTAAACTCACACTTTCATCCTGGGCTCACATTCAGATCCACACTGAGATTGTGCCATTCACAATTCCAGTGGAACTTAGGACTCATGGTCAGATATGCCCATGCTTTCCTTTGGTTTGTGGTGAGTATTGGGGCACTTGAGGTGAGGAACAGAGACTGCTACAGGATCTGTCCTCTCCAAAGGTGAGGAGGAGAGAGGATACACATTTGGTCACATCCCTCACATGGGCTGTGGGCTAATGGAGGGGAGTGGTGGTAAAGGCTAACCCAGTCAGATTTCCCTGCTTTCCTTCCATAAGGAGACTAGGCACTTGGCAGGAAAATCTGAGTGGATCGTTGGTATAGGAGTGACGTGAACTCTTAGATTCCTCTGTGTGCCATGTCAATGCACACCCATCCCCCTTGAATAGTTTTGGACATCCCTTCTGTAGTAGAGAAGGCCAGGTGGGGGAAATAAGACTCCTGTCCTCCCAAGACATCTTCCCCACCCCATACACACACATCTCAATCATTCTTAGGATGGGAGGGGTGTGAAGATTGGAGGGAGCAGACCTTGGCTCCTGCAATTGCTCCAGGGTATTGAATCTGTGATTGTAGGAGAGATAACAGCCTCAAATCTGTGAGGAGAAGGTAGCTGGAGGAAGAGACGGGATCCCAGATCCCACGCTGTCTTCTCTTCTTTGCCCTGGCTGGGGAGGGGTAGGGACCATGTTATGTTGTGTGTGTCCCACAGTGTCTCTGGGATTGCCTGTTGAGCCCTTATCCTGGCTCCAGGGCATGCCTGGGCTTCCCCACTCTGTTCCCCAAAAGAGCAGTAGCCCTGGGGGGCCTAGGTTGCAGCCAGCCCTGGGACTCCAACTCCCCTGGAGACCCTGCCCTGGACTTTGCGTGCTCTGCTGCTATGGACATTAGTGGGTGGGGCTGCCTGAGATATGCTGTCTTCCCCCATGGGAGCCCACACAGTAGGGACATGGCCCTGTGGTCCCTCCCAATACTGAGACGGCTGGGCTGTAACTGCGCCCTGTCCTGAAGCGGACGCATGCTCTCCAGCCCCCCTATGGGGGTGGGGGGCTTAGAGGCAAGGCGCCCCTGCTCTGTGCCCCCCCATGGCGAGTTGAAGTGTAAATGAATAGGAAACATATGGAGTGGATTTTCTTTGAAATGCAGATGGGTTGGGGGGGACCATGTGTGCTTGGTTTGGGGGGTCCTAGAGAGCAAGGAGCCTGAGAAGTGAGAACTGACCCCTCCTCTAGACCCACCATTGGGTGGGGGTAGTGGGGGAGACCTCAGCTTTGTAAACTCCTGTGGCCCTGAGTGACCAAACCCACAAGGGCTCTCGGCTTCCTGTGGGGAGGGGCTGGGAAGGCAAGTGGTCCTTGGGGATGGAGAGCACTGAGGTCATCAATCCCTTTTACCTCTGCAGAGGGCAAAGAGAGTCCCAAAGCACAGAGCTGTGCCTGGTTAGAGGTCACCAGAGCTAGGCACTCTGTGGGTCAAGGGGTGGGAGGAGGAGCTGGAGCAGATGTTGAAGAAGAGTTAGACCCTGCTGCTGTGGGCAGCCAGCTCCCAAAAGCTGGGACTAGAGCTACAGTAGCAGGAACTGAAATTAAACTATGGTAGTGACTTGTATTCAGCTTGAGGGCCCGTCTTGAGTTTAGGAGCAAACTGAAGAGTCCTTAGCCTGTAGGAGGACAGGTTTCTCCAGACCCAGGGCAGTCAGTGTGCCCCACCATATAGCCTACCTGTACTTTCCCCACATGACACTCAACCAAGGTTGCATAGTAGTTGCCTGTGAGGTCTGTGTGACTCAAGGACTGGGTCTACCTTGCTCACCCTGTACCTGCCTGCTCTTGGCACAAACCTTGTACACCATAGGAAGGCATTCTTGTGTGAACAGTAATACATCTTTTTCTTTCTCATTGGACCGAATGCTCCCTGTGGGCAGGACCGTGTGCCTGACTCCCTGTTCAGTGCCTGGCAGGGAATAAGGGCTCAATAAATGTTGAAGCATGAATCACTGAGTGGGACAGATCGTGGGGAGAAGGAAGCTCCTGAGATTTGTGGTTTGAGACCCAGCATCCCCTGTCCTACACCCCTGTTTGGCTCAAAGGAAGACTGGTTTGCAGGCTAGACTAGAGGAAGGACTTTCCTTCACTCAGGGAAGGAGTGCAGAGGATAGGCCCCTTCCTTGGAAAGGTCTGGACCAGAGGAGGCTGGGGCAGGGTAATCACTCTGATTCTGTGACAGAGGTCATAGGTCACCCTGCTCCTTCCCAGCCTCAGGATTTTGCAGAAGGTAAGGTCCTTTTTTCCCTATGTGGTGGTGAACATGCCCCTTACCCTCTCTGGGTGTGGGTTTCTTGGACGAGAAGAGATGGGGTCCATTCCCTCAGGGACCCTCTAACTGAGGGAACGGACCCCATCTCTGACCTTCCAAGGCTGAGCTCTGAGGCTGTGTAGCTGTTGTGGGCACCACAGACTGTCTGTATTGGTTATTAATGCTTGTCTGAGAACATGGGGTTCGGATCCTAAAAATACTCTGTCCAGCCAGAGCCCAGGAGTTGCTGGCGTGGGCCAGTGTGGCAGTGGCTGCATCTTGGTCAGATAGAGACAGAGAGGAAGAAACACACCCAGCGCCAGGAAAGACTGGGAGAGTGTGTGAATATGGGGAACCTGAGGCAGCACAGGTGAGAGATGCACGACAGAGAGAGCCTTTGTTTTATGTGGAGCAAAGATTTATAAAATTACTGGTGCCAGTTAGTCAAATTATGGTAAAATTTAGGGTAATCTGTTATCCTACACTGCAGAGAATTTCCTTCTAAGAGAGTCTGGAGATACATCTGATATCAGAAATAAAAACCAAGTAGTCTGTAGGATTCATTTCAAGACCAGCTTCAGGATGTTCCAAAATAAGAGTGTGGCAAAAAACACAAAAGTATTCCCAACTACCCTTTTCTGAACTACTGCCCTCCTCCTTACCTCTTCAGAGCCCCTCCTTGCAGCCAGAGTCCCAATGAGGGTCTTAAGACTCCCTTTTATAGCCTCCCCCAACTTCTAAATCCCAGGCCTTTGCATAGCCCCTCTATCCAGAAGGGAGCTGCACAGTGGTCCCAAAAAGGCAAGAGGAGCCCAGAGTCAGAGGGAAGATGCCATGTGACCTTGGCCCATGAGCTGACCCTTCTGGGCCCCTCCGTGAAATTGCGGGATGGGGGGCTGGGCCCTGGCCCAGGCCAGGAGAGAAGGCGGTTTTGGCACCCATCCAGGCCCCTGACGTCAGTGACTTTCCAAATAATGGAATCAATATTGGGGGGTGGGGGCAAGCGTGAACCAGGCCCCAACGATTAGAAACAGATCGGCACAACTCCGCAGCTGATTCTGATAGAGCTGCCTTGGAGAGCTTGGGTGGGAGGCCTGGAAGGAGCTGGACCTGTGGGGGTGGAGTTGGGGGGGGTACTCAGGAATGGGCAGGCGGAGCCACCTAGTGTCCAGAGCTCTAGGGTATACAAGTGGGCAAAGATTGGGGCTGTCTGGGATTGGAATGATGGGGTGAGGGCCCCTGTCCTGGTCCCTTCCTCCTCTGAGCCTACAGGGTTCTGAGGCGAGGTAAAGTTTGTGGATGGAGTCTTGGCCAGTGAGTAATAAAGAGTGGGCAAGGGGATTTTGTCTCTCTGCATCCCAGATGTGGGCCCCTAGGCCATATTAGGGGTCACAAGTTATACCTATGCAGTAGAAGAGTTCTGAATGAGACCTAAGTAAGATGACTTTTTGCTTGGAAGCAAAGGGCATTAATCCAAGATAGGGAGATGGGTATCCCTCCTTAAATTGGGAATCTGGCCTCCTCTACCAGCTCACATTCTCTCAGCCTCCTAGAGGACAGCAGGTGAGGATGGAGGGGACCATAGGGTCTATTGGGGGCTGGCCTGGCAGCAGCTGACAAAAAACAGGAAGAAGGGCTAGGGGAGCAGCTGTAATTATGGGGCATTTATTATTAATCAGATGAAATTGCTGGAAGCAGCTGGTGTAATGTACGTAGCGATACAGACTCTGCATGCTCCCCCCACAACACACACACACACACACACACACACACGCACGCCACACACAGCCTGAGCCTTGCTTGCTTTCACAATCTGTTTCTTGTGAAGGTCAGATGGGTCTATATGTGTCTGTCTGCATACTGGAGTGTATCTGTCCGTGTTTTTTCATGTTAGCCTGTACCCTCCTCTACTCCTGTTGTCTCCTTTTCCAGCTATCTCTTTCATTCTTTGGCCTAATGTGTCCCTCTCTGTCTCTGGCTTCCCCTCAATCTCCCTTTGGGCCTGTCTTGGTGTGGCTGTATCTGTCACTATCAACCAGCCTGTCTCTAATACCTTATTTTAGTTTCTGGCTATCTCTCCCTGGTTGGTGATGTCTCTGCATCTCTGGGCAGGATTGGAAGACATGGAATCCCTTTCTCATGGTATGTGTTTAGGCACCTAATCATACCTTTGGCAGATATATCTGGGACCTGTTTTCAGGGGAGAGTTGGACCCTGAGGATCTCCTGAGGTCTTATAGAAGGTGAGGGGTCTTTTGAATGGCTGGAGTCCATAGAAGCAACAGTGGCTTTCAAGATATCCCTGAGTTCAAGGCCAGCTCCTTTACCAACTACCAGTTGTGTGACTTTAGCCAAGCTGCTTCTCCTCAGTTTCAGGATCTGTAAAACAGAAACAGTATTACCTCCAAAGCTTTTTTTTTTTTTTTTTTTTTTTTGAGATAGGGTTTCACTTGATCACCCAGGCTGGAGTGCAGTGGCTCAATCTTGGCTCAATGCAACCTTCACCTCCCAGGCTCAAGCGATCCTCCCACCTCAGCCTCAGGAGTAGCTGGAACCACAGGCACGTGCCACCATGCCTGGCTGATTTTTTGTACTTTTGGTAGAGATGGGGTTTCACTGTGTTGCCCAGGCTAGTCTCGAACTCCTAAGCTCAGGTGATCCACCTGCTTCAGCCTCCCAAAGTGCTGAGATTACAGGTGTGAGCCACCGTGCCCGGCCTTGAAGCTTGTTTTGATGATTCAATACCAAAATGTAAATTAAGTACTTATCACAGTGTCTAGGTAACCAAGGACCCTGAACAAGTGATACCTGCTATTATTATTGGGAAAGGCATTGTGCAGGTGGGTGAGAGATCTGCACAGGCAAGTTGGTATAGCAGCAAGGTTTTGGAACTAGATATAGACTCAAATCTAGGCTCTGGAACTGATCAGCTCTGTGGTATAGGGCAAGACCTCCTTGAAACTGAGTCTCCTTGGCTATCAAATGGGAAGAACAATAAAACCTACTTCATGGAGAAATCATGAAGATTAAGTAAGATAATGCATATAAAGTGCCAAACACAGTTCCTGGCATATAATAGATGCTCAATAAATCATAGTGGTGATAAGGAAGGGGGTGTTATGATGGTGGTTATTTACACCATGCCTGTGACCCTGTGACTCTAGGATTGTGCATGTGAGGATGCATGTGATATGGAGGTGCCTGTGTGTCTGTGAACTGATTGTATGGGAATTGTGGATTGTCTGCGGGTGTGTATCTCTGTGTTGTATCAGGCCACTGCCTTCTCTGGTAACCTTTGTGCCTGTGGTTCAGAACCTGAAGTCAGCAAGGGGTGTTAGAAGGGGTCTGTATTACTCTCAACTTTTCTTCTTCCAGATTTTAGCTGCTGCCTGCCTCAGTCTCCCCTTCTCACAGTGGGGCTGTGAGTATGGAATGGCCTCTGAGTTGGACTAAGGCCTGTGGCTCCTCTGTGACCTCTGATTTATGCCCTTTGCCCTTCTAGACTCTAGCCTTGTCACCTCATCTTGCCCCCTTGGTTTTGGAAGTCCTGAAGAGTTGGTCTGGAGGAGGAGGAGGACATTGATGTGCTTGGTGTTTGGCCAGTGGTGAAGAGGTAGGTGCTGGGGCCCAGGTGGGGCAGGTCAGTCTCAGGGAATCAGGCAGGTGAGGTGGGGCTGTACGTCTAGGGGACATGAGTGGAGGAGGACCTGAGATTCCTTTCCTTCCTCTCTTCCCTGTCCTTTCTTTTTCCAGAGGTTTTGGGCTCAGCCTGGCTGAGGCTTTTCATGCTCTCATAATAGGCCTAGAAAGGGAAGAGACTTATCTATTGTCACACAGGCAAGGGCAACACCAGGTTAGGAAACTGGGTTCTATACTAAGGGGGAGCTGAGTCCCAGATATGGGAGTATGTTTCTGTTTCAGTGTCCTCAGGTTTCCTCTCTGCCCCTCCAAACATCTCTCTGGCTTGATTGGAGGAGCAGGTAGGCTTTAAAAAGATGGGATGGGAGGTCAGAAAGTCCAGAATCTTCTGAGGCCAGCTGTGGGGCTGAGCCTGACTCTCCCTGTCTCTCATTCAGGCCAGGCAAGGCCCCTGGATTGGCAGCTTGGGGGTGGGGGCATCCAAGGAATCAAGGCACTGGAGCGGAACGGAAGGGCCTATTGTCCAAAACCCGCCAGAGGCCCACAAAGGCCGACTGGGCTTTTCATCTCAGCTCCCAAACAGACTGGCCATTTTCCCGGCTGGGGGCTGAGGGGGGACTAACCCTTCACAACTAGGACCAGGGTGTTGTTGAGGGTGGAGTGGGGTACCCCAGGCTGACACATAAAAGGGGCTTAAGATGGAGCTGGGGCCCAGGAGAAGAGGAAGGGAGGCCTGAGAAGGCTGTAGGAAGTTAAGCTTTTCACCCCACTGTTCCCAGAGGACCCAAGGACATGGGGTATGTATCTGATAGTTCAGAGTAGGATGGGGCTAGGAGATGGATGTACAGAATAAAAGATAATATTTATGGGGGATACCTTGGGAGGAGTCTGATGGCTTACATGGAAAGTGGGCTACTGGGCCGCGAGGGCACATAATCCTCTGCAAACTGGGAACACCTTAGGGAACCGGGACGGGAGCTGGAGAAGGATAGTGGTCGGGGAAAGAATGGGCTCCCTGCAGCAAGAAGAACTGAAGCCAGACAGCAGGAGGGACTTCCTGCCAGTGAACAGTAGCTCAGATGCCCTGACCCTCTTCCTGGGGATCTCAGAGGATTGCCTCAGCGAGCAGGGGAGCTGGAGAACACCCCAGGGGCTCAGGCTGAGGCAGCTTCTGTGGGGGCCAAGGAGGAGGAGGAGGCCAGAGAGGGAGGACTTGGCAGTTCTGTTCACCCTCCCCCAGCCAGCACCTCCAGCACCATTTTAAAAACAGCTTTTTAATTTAACAAAGTGGATGAAAAACTGTTTTCGGAAATAAAGAATATCTGCTGTCTCCCAGGCTAGCACTCAGCCCTTGTGGAGAGCCTCTCTCTGGGTTTCTCCCCGCTGCCCATGGTTCCTTTCCTCCCTGTCTCTCTTTTTGTTTGTTTCTGCTCCTCAGGCCCCCAGCTTCCTTTGACCTCCCATCACCCTTTCTCTCTCCATCACCCTCTCTCTCTCCATCTCAGCCTCTGTGGGAGCCTCACCCTCAGTGTCTTATCTCGATGGTATCTCTGCATTTCCTTCTGTCTCTCCTCTCCCAGTCTCTCTCTTCTAGGGCCCATCTCTCTTTCCTGATTTGTCTCTGTCTCCCAGCCTGTCTCAATCTCTGTCTCTCCACCCCCCTCCTTCTCCCCCAACCCCAGCTCTAAATGGGTCTATTTAAAACGCCCGACGCTGCCAAGTCAGAAAAGCGTCTCCTGATAAAGCGCATTAGGCAGAGGGAGGGAGCAGGGGGAGGAGGGAGCGGCGGGCGGAGGGATTGATCCAAGCCCGTAACCCCATTAATCAGGCAGCGTGGATCCCCCTCCCTCCCCCATTCCAGCCCCTTTTGAGCTAAAAGCCCCTTAAATATTTATCACCCCTCCCCCACGGGGGCGAAGGGAGGGGTGTACGGCCCTTGGTGTGAGCATCCCGAGCTGTCTGGTGCCCCCGACCCCATGTGCGTGTGCACGTGTGCGTGTGCTCATGTGTATATGTACAGGTGTGCACACCTGACAAGCCCAGGGTCTAGCGACCAACCTGCCCCTCACCCTCTGGGCAGCCTGGTCCCTCCCCGGAGACCCTAGGAGTTGCCCTGCTCCTGCCCCTCCTGAAGGGGGATGTGGGGTCCTCATCCCAAATACAGAAGGTCACTGGAGCACGGGTGGCATTGTACTGTCATTCCCAGAGGGCAGGATGGTGAGCCTGGGGTTCAGTTTCCAGATTCCCCCAAATTCCCAGCACTGGAAGTAACTTGGGGAATAGAGTTGGGGCCCCATACTTCTAAAGTAAGCAACTTGGAAGGCTGGCTGAAGTTCCTGCTTTATCCTCAGAGGGCAGGACTAGGACCTGGAATAGGACCTGGGGGTAGGCTGGGAACCTCCCGTGCCCTAAAAAATGTGGGGAAGTGAGCTGGTCCTTGGGAGGGAGTGGTCACCCCGGGAGGAGGAAGGTAGCCCGGAGCTGGGGCCGGGTCCCACATCTCTCACCGCTTGCTGATAGCCCCAGGCTGCAGAGGTCAGCCCTGAGACCGGCAGTGGTCTGCCCGAGTTGGCCTGCGGCAACTTCTCCTTGGCCGGGGAAGGGAGGCCCCGGCCGCCCCTGGGTGTGGAGTGGGGCCTGGACCGGAGCGGGGAGGGTCCCTTCTGCCTCCCCTCCCCCAGCATCAAGTGCCACATCTCCTCCTGACTCAGACAATTAGATTCAAAGGATGACCTCACTGCATGCCGTCCCTCACTCTCCCTCCGCAGCTCGCTTGCTCGTTCGCTTGCAGCGCGCTCCTTCCTCCCCTCCTCCCGGCCCGCTTGCCTGGTCGCTCACTCGGGGCTCGGCCCTCGTCGCTCACCGCGCGGCCCGGCCCCTCGCCCACCCGCCCGCCGGGACCGCTGTGGGGGCTGCTCCTGCCTCCCGGGTCGTTGCGGCTGCCCGGGCCCCAGCCCCGCAGACCCGATGCCCGCAGGCGGGCAGGCGGACCCACGGAGCGCCGGAGGCACCGACGGGGCGCCTGCGTGGGGACCCAGGTCAGTGGCCGCAGGGCCGGAAGACTTGTCACCCCCACCGCCGCGACGCCCCCGCCCCGCGCCCACCCGCCAGCCCGCCCAGCCCGCCTCGGGGCTTCCCGCTCCTTTCTTGGCCCCCGCCCCCCGCGGCTGCTCCGCGCGCTCCCCCTGCCAAGCTGTCTCTCTTCTCTTTTTCTCTCCCCTCAGCCCCCCTGCCTCTGCAGCCGGTGGGAGGGACTGGGACTTCCTGAGGTCCCAGGGATGGGGCCGGGGCCCATTGGCTGCAATCGGACCAGGCCTCTGAGAGGGGAGGGGGCTCTGGCTGTGTCCATCGGCCTGGGGGAGGGGACCACCGCCTGAGTGGAAGGGGGACTACAGAGAGAGAGGCCCAGGGTGTGGGGGTGACATCTAGACAGAGGGGATGAGCTCTTGATATCTTTCTTTTCTCACATCCTGTGGGCCTCTTGCCTGGTTTAATTTGATCCCCAAAGCCTGGCTTCATTTGTCCACACCTCCTAGCTAACTTTAGTCCCCACTGCCTGGTTTCATTTGGCTCCCACCACCTACCTTCTTTGGGGCCCTGTCACCTGGTTTCCTTACACCCCGCTGCCTGGTTTCTTTTGTCCCCACTGCCCGCTTCCTCGAAGTTCCTATCACCTGGCTTTATGGCATTACCCCTGCCTGATTTCTTTAGGTCCTGCCTGGCTTCCATGGAGTCAAGTCAGGCTCCTTTTAGGATGGAGGCATCAGGGCCCCAGCTACACCTGGAGTGGCAAGTGGCAAGGATGTCCACAGCATTGCCGATCTTTCCTGGGCTGGGGCCTGGCCAGCACAGCCTGGATTCCATTCTGCCTGGACAGCGACTCTGCATCTACTCCTCCAGTGATGGGGGCGGGGCTGCAGGGTCCAAGGACACCTTAGGACTCTCCTCCTCAGTAGTTAGAGGAGCACCCGCTCGCTCTGCCTGCTGCCCCCCCCTCCGATACTGGGCATCTGCCCTACCTCTCTGTGGGCTGCCAGTGATGCCAGGGCTTTGGTGGGGGCTGGGGGGCTGGAGTGGAGGTCCCATCTCCTTCCCCTCTCCTGCCCCTTCTGCAGCCAGGCCAGACATCTGGGTGCCCGCTAGACAGTTATGGGCATATAGAGGTTTTGAAGAGGCCTTGGGATCACACAGCAGATAGCTAGGCTGAGAGCTGCTGCTGATCCTCATCGTGGCAAAGAGAGGGTCATGAGGGGAGGCAGCAAGGGCCTGGGGAGTTGGCTGGTTTCTGGGCCTTTCTGGCTCTTGCCGATTCCAGTGCCAACATCTGTCTCCCCTAGGTACTTCCTTCACCTCTCCTATATGGAGAGGATCTGCCTTCATCCCCTAATGCTGTTGAAAGCAGGGTTTGGGGAAGAAGGAGCTGCCTGGGGAATAATCATCTATTTAGGGACCAACAAAGTATTTCCTTTTCTTTCCTGCCCTAGGCCACCCTAGGCTTTCTCTCCCTCCCTTCAGGCACAACTAGGCAGCCTGAGGTCCTGGCACAGTGTGGCTGTTCAGGGTGTGTATGTGGGTGTTTCCCATTGCTGGTGTCGGGGCGTGAGGGGCCAAGGGTGACTGGGGGCCCTGAGCTTCTGGAGGTGTACAATGGTGTCTGTGTGGAAGGTTGACTGGAGTGTGTGATGGTATCCATATGTGAGACCATGGCTGTGTGAGGGAGTCTGTGTGTGTGAGTGTGACTGTAATGTGTGTGTGCATGCACACCAGCATGTACGGGGCTGTGGGAGTGGGTATCCATGTGGGAGGCCCTGATGTGTGGCCACAATGGTAGGCTCTGAATGCCAGTGTCTGCAAAAGGCTGCCTGGGTGTGTCCGTGAAGCTCTGGTCCTGTGTGTCTGAGGAGGCAGGGGCTTTGAGAGCTCTGCCGGGTGTAGTGAGAACCCAAGTGTGTGCTCTATCTTAGGATAAAGTGAGCACTGGGCGCTGTGTGGCCTGAGTGGCTGGTGTGTGTGAGCATGTGTGTGCGCATACTCACGCCTGTGTTTACCCATCAGGAACAGATTGCTCTGGCTTCCTCACTGTGAGGAGGGGAGGAAAGGGGAGGAAGGATGGCTTGGTCTTGCCCAGCAGACCAGAAGGCTCCTCAGAAGTAGCGTGCATGGTGCACGTGCACGTTAGGGGGCAGAGAGAACAGAACACAGAAGACATTCGAAGCTTCTTTTCCCCCCACCCAACTCTGGCTCTGTCAGAATGACCAGCTTCAGGTTTTTTTTGTTACAAGCCAATGCATCACATGCACTGCTGCCGCCACCCCCCAGTGTGTGTGTGTGTGTGTGTGTGTGTGTGTGTGTGTGTGTGAGCTTGCATGCCTGGACCTCTGTGTATGGATTCAAGGGTGTGTCTGCACCATAGCAGTGATGGGTCCAGGGGTGGGTGTGGTAGGAGATGCTGAGGCAAATAGGTCTTTGTCCCAGTCTCCAACTCTGGAAAGCCATTCTATCCATCCTTGTCTCCATGGGGGGCCCTGCCTTGCAGCCTCCTTCCTGTCCCTGGCATCCACTTCGGGCCTTTCCCTACCCCATCCCCCCTGCTAAGGAAAGTCTTAGTCAACCCTATTGCTCTGCCCATCCCCTGCCTTTCATGGAGTTCTTCCAGCTGTCTAACATGCTGCAGCATTCTGTCCCTCCAAGAAGAGCAGCACTCTGCTCCCCACAGACTTAACCTGACTGGAGTGTGTGCCTTTCCTGGGTGGAGGGGGCCTCCTGATTCTTGTGGAATCCAGAAGAGAATGGACTGGGGTTGGGGGCTGGGGGATTTGGCACCAGTGCCTCAGGTTCTGTGAAGCTCTCCAGAGCCTATGTATCCAAAGGGAGGATATGAACTTACCTGCCCCTTCCTCTTCTCCATTCAAGAGGAAGGGGGCTGGACCAGATGACTTCTGAGGGTAAAAGCCCAGGCCTTCTGCATCTAAAGGGCTACTTAAGCACAGGCCTGCATGTATGTGCATATACAAGCCCATGCCCAGGTCACCAGGCAGCACGCAGGGCTCCAAGTGGGCCTTCACATGTGGGCACAGGCTGGTGACAGATTCCCATCTCCCCAGGATGCCTTCCCATCTGCCTGGCCAGGCCCATCATGGGAGGGCCCCAGGCTCCCCCAACAACACGCCCGCACACACGTGCAGCAGGGCACGCACATGCTGATCTCAGGGTCCCCACGGTGCAAAAGGCTGGGAGTGGGGGTTTTGAGCACTTAGAGTCCAGGCCGCTGCCAAAATCCATCGGAATCTTGTCCCCCCCAGGCTTCCATCTCCGGCTGTGGAGGTCACAACAGCAGGTGCGGATACCCACCCCCCCAACTCACTCAATTGGGCCGCCTCCTTTTCCACAGCCTCAGCCAGCGTTGAGAGCTGGGGGACCGCTCCCCCTGCCTCCCTCCTGGCCCCCTCCTACTGGTGCTTGGCTTATCCTGCCCCCTTCTAAGGAGGAGGACGGGGCCTAAGCTTGGGTAGGGTCCTTTCCCCTGAGGACTGAGGCTTGCCCCTGGTATGGGTAGGGACATGGTAGCCCAGGAGGAGGTAAATCTTGAATCCTCAACCCAGGCACAGCTTGGAGCCCTATGCCACTTGGGGTGGGGTCTCTGAGAGAGCTGAGAGGAGAGGCAGGTCTGGATTCAGAGAGGAGGGAAAAGAGAAGGGGCTAGAGACCAGAGATTCAGAGACAGGAGGGAGAAACACCATAGGGAGTGGGAGCCTGCCCGCCCATGGCCAGCCAGCCCCAGCCCACGAGCTGGCCCCTGACCTAGGCCCACCCCTCCCTGGTGGGGGGCTTGCTGGGCCAGCTGCCAGGGGCCAGGCCTCCCTCATCGGCCTGGTCCCCCCACCCCCCAAGCTTCTGGACCGCTCAGGCCTCTGCCCCCGCCCCCACCGCCCACGCTGTCCAGGCTGCCTAGGCCTGGTGGGATTTGGGGGCCTCCCAGCCTCAGCCCCTCCTCCCCATCCTGGAGCTTCCCGCCTGCCCTGTCTCTTCCAGGCTCTCCCTCAGCCAGTACTGTTCCTCCCTGCCCACCATGTCCTTGTCCCTGTCTTTGCCCCCGCTCTGTCTCTCATTTCCTTCTCCAAGTCTATGTATCTCTCTTTCTCTGCTCCAACGTAATTCCTCTGCAGGTCTGAGGCTTCTAGAGTCCCCAGGCGTTTGAATCAGTGAGTCCATGCTGTGTCCTGTGTTCTTGCCTCATTCCTGAGATGGGTCCTCTAGGCTGCTGTGGGGAGAGGTGAAGGAGATGAGGCCCCAGGATAAAAGGTGCCTTTTCCCCTCACTGTGGGATTCTGGAGTCTGGGCTGTGGGAGTCAGAGAGGGGACTGGAAGCTGTGGGGAGTCCCCTCCGCTCTGTGCTGGGCCAGATGCCCTTATCAGATGGATGTTCTGAACCCACCCTGATCCCTGGCAATGGAGGGAGTCCATCTGGTGACCTTCCCTAGATTTCAATTCCCTGCCTCAGAGATGGAACAATAACCTTGCTTTGAGGTCACTTGTTTTGAGGCCTCCCTGATCATTCATTGTCCAGGCAAGACTGAGCCTACCTGACCCTCAGCATGCCCACAGCAACCCAAACCCTGAAGTTCACAACACACTATTACATATCAACACGCACACACAATTATAGCTGAAATGCAGTTAGTGGTGCTCATTATCCCCCACCCTGACCTGATGGTGGCAGGACTTCCCCAGGGTTGGCCTTCTACAATCTAAACTGCTGTCTGTGATTCTGCAGGGATAAATAGAAGCTTTCCAAAACTCACCTCCTTTCCCCAGGTTCTACCCTCAGCTAGGCATGGGGTGAGGGGAGGGGCACAGGGCAACTGGAACATTGCTGGGACTGGCAAGACAGTTCTTGGGTCTTGGGTCCTAAGCCAGATTCTTAAACTGGGTAATAGAGGTTCCTGACCTGGAGCCTGTCATAGTGTCTGTCAGTGTTACTGATGGCGGCTGTCAGACTCCAGGGGTGCCAGTATTACTGTGGACTAGTATCATTCTGTGAGACTGTTACTGAGTCCATCAACATCGCTGTGTCACTGTGTTGATGTCACCATCAGTGTTACTCTATGTGACGGAGTCTCATTGCATCTTTGATTCTGAGGCTACTGTCACTGTGACTGTGTCATTGTCAACCGGTATCATTGCCCTGTTTGTTGGTGTCAATGTATGTGACTGTCACTCACTGCATTATTGTCATTGTGGTGACTGTCAACATCCCTGTGTGTCATTGTCAATGGTACAACTGTGTCATTTTCAATGGGCATTATCATTGTGTAATGGTGTCTTTATGCCACAGCGGGACAATGGCAGTAAGTTGGGACCCCAGAATTTGACACTTAATGTGTTACCTGTGTGGGAGTAATGATGACACTGGGGTTCTTTGCTGGGATAGGTGCAGGGACCCTTGTGCTGACAAGGGATTCAGGGGCTTCTGGGCGCTGGGCTCCTTTCTTGCTTACGGGGTATCCCCTCTGTTCCCTCCTCATTCTGGGGCTGATCTCTTCAAGGGGCTGATAGGAAGCCTGGGCCAGTTTGCATAGCCCTTATCTGGGGCTCTATGGGATTCATCCTGCAGATCTATCCCAGAGCCATAGGGTGTGGACTTGGAAAATTCTCAGGAAAGATGCTCTTTACCCTGGGATGGGTGGCCTGGAATGAGCCAAGGCAGGATGGAGGTGTGTCCTGGATGCCTCTGGCCTCAACCTCCGACCTGGGCAGTGGGCCCAGTTGGGAGTCTGAGGAAAGGGGGAAGTGACACTGGCCTGGGGCTTTCTGGATCTGCAGGGCAGGGGCATGGATGGGGTTTCACCCTTGTCCCCTAGGGGCTGGGGTCCTGGATCCCCAGAAAGAATCCTTCCAGCCTCCAGGAGGGCCCTGCTCTTGTCTCACATAGCATTGACCACCATCCCATCCTCCTTTGTGCTAGAGGAGCTGGGCAGGCCACGGAGATGCTCTAGGGTGGGCAGAGACCCTCTCAGGGGTCTCCTCCCTTCTCTCTGGATCTGTTCCTCTGCCCTTGAGTCTCTGCCCATCTCCTATGTGCCCCATCTTTCCCCCTGCGTCTCTTCTATTTCTTCCTATGTCAGCTTCTCCTTGTCCCTCTGGGTCTCCACTCAGAGCTCCTTCTCTCTCCCTGCCTCTTGTTTCCCCTCCCTGAGTCTCTCCCTTTTCTGGGTGCCCCCAACCCTGCAGTGTCTGTCTTGGCACCCCACCCCCATTCTGCAGCACTCACTCTCAGCAGTGCCCGTCTCCCGTGGCTGCAGCCCTGCTGGCCCAGGGCCCGGCCCTTACAGTAACTCATCGGGCTGATGGAGGCGACTTTGATGAAGAAGCCACCCCTCCCCCTGCGGGGGCCTGAGTGTGTGTGTGTGAGTGTGTGTGCGTGTGCACGCATGCACGTGGGAGTGTGTGCTTGTGTGGACCAGGAGGGAGCTGGGAGTAGAGGCCATCGGTTCCTCCTCTCCCTGAACACTCCCATCTTTGGATCTAACCTCAGCCACTCTGCCTGCTCTTCTGCCTGCCCATGCCCTGGTTCCTGTTCCCATGTGGTGGGCAGTGGGCCTGGGACCAAGGCGGAGGATCTTCCTGGCTGTGAGGAGAAAGACATGGACAGATGGCAGAGGCAGTGGGGGAGGGTCTGAGGGCGACTGGCCAGGGCTGAGGTCAGGGAACCAGGTAGGCCTCTGGCTGCTGGTCTCTTTTTCTCTCTCTTACACCACCTCTGAATTCAGGCAGTCCTGGGTTCTTTTCCTGGCTCCACCGCTTGCTGACTGTAACTTTGGCCATTGTCTTAACCTCCTAGGCCTGAGGAGTAGCTGAAGAGTGGGGAGGGGGTGAGGGTCAGAAGGAGCCAGGCCAGATGGTAGCTAAGGCTCCAGGAGTCACTGATGTGCAGAGAGTAGCTGGGGCCACTTGGGACACAGAAAGATTTGCTGTGCCAGGGAGGGGCAGTCAGGGCACCTGTGGCTGTGACAGGGAGGAAAGGAAAAGCAGGCTCAGAGGAGGGGACTTTCCTGGAGAAGGTCAAGGGTCGCAAAAGGCAGGCAGGAGCCCTCTCCCACAGGAAGCCCCAGGAAGTCTGTTGCTCTCCAACCTCTCCACAGCTACTTCAGGCTGATACCCACATTTGTCTCTGCTATGCTATGTCTGCACCGTCTGGAGCTGAGTCTCTGGCACTTTCTTGGGGTGTATCTGGCACTGCGTCTCTGTCAGTTTCTCTGGCTGTGTGTCTGGCTGTTTCTCTGGCCATCTTTCTAACGGTGTCTCTGGCAGTGTGTCTGACTGTGTGTCTGACAGTGTCTCTAGCAGTGTTTGGAGTGGTGTGGATACTTCCTGACTGAGCATCTGGCTGTGGCTCTGGCTCTTTTCTTGAGCTGTTTTTCTGGGTGTATGCCTGTTTGTGTCTATCAGTTTCTCTGGTATTTCTCTGCTTGTGTGTCAGACGGTTTCTCTGGCACTGTTTCTGACAGTGTCTTAGCTCTCTGGCTTTGTCGCCGACAGCTTCACTGCCTGTGCTCCTTGCCCGTCCTTCGGCACTGTGTTTGCCTGGGTCTAGCTGAGTCCTTTCCAGTGTTTCTGGCGGGTCCTTTGATTGAGTCATTGTTCTCTGACCACCTCTTTGGCTGGCTATCTGGTTTCATCTACCTGTCTCTTTGGCTTTGTCTGATGGTCCTTCTAACAGTCTCTGGTGTATCTTCCACTATGTGTGGAGCTGTTTCTTTGGGGTCCTGTCTGGTGGTTTGGGGCAGTGTCCCTGGCCAGCATCTTTGCTATGTGGCTGGCTGGAATCAGAGGGTGGCCCTGGTTGAGTGTCTGATAGCATCCCTCAGTGTTTCTCTGGATCTTTGCTTCTGTGTGGTTGATAGTTCTCTCTCCTCAGACTGAAGGTCGGGGCGGGGGGTGGTTGTTACATTTGCGGCCCATTCTGCAGGAAATAATTATTTCCCTGCCATCAAGTGTAGATGTGTGCTGGGGGAGGGGAAGAGAATAGTTGGACTCATCTCAGGAAACAGGACATCAGGTTGGGGGGCACTAGATCCATCTGGCTTCTGGGGCCATGTCCTGACTGCATCCTGTGTACTTGCGTGGGTGCATGTGGACACTGATGCACACCTACTGGGCTGGGGTTCCCAGGCTCCTAGGGGCACATGGCTGGGGTCAGGGTGGGCCAGGGTCCCTGACAAGGACTTACATATTAAAATCCTTCATTTTCTCTTGAGCATTGGTGTACAATTACGGAAAAGTCACATCTGACCTGGGTCATGTCCCACTACCCTGACTCGACTGCTCGGAGCTTCCCAGGGCCCAGTGGCAAGGCTTGCCGCAGGGCTGTTGGGGACAGATGACGGATCTGAGCGGCTCTGGAGCATCCAGGTTTCAGGCTATCTCCCCAGGAGCATAACAGGGGGCTTCCATTCAAAGCAATCTGGAGAAGTATAGATCTCCAATTAAATTAAAACATTACCCTTTCAGTTTACGATGTTTATAGCTAATTAGCTAACCTCACCAGTAAAGTTACTATTTTTTTTTTTTTTTAGAAAAATGGCCCTGGCATTACCAATATTCTATAACTCATTTGCGGTTGACAATGCTGTGTAGCCAGCAGTCTTATCGAACAGCAAACCACCATAGGTTGCCTTCTACCATCTTAGCAAACCTTTGCCTACAGATGCCAATAATGTTGCTTTCTATTGCCTGAAAGAAGATCTTGAGCCCCATTAAGAAGGGCATTTTGGGGTCAAGATGCCCTGGCCCTAGGGCTGGGATTTCCCAGTCTTGCCTAAGAACAGGAGGGGCTCCCCAGGACAGTCCTGCCTGGGCTGATGCTGTCTCCTCCCCCACCCTGGTTTCTCCCAACAGATGGCTGCTCCTGTCCCGTGGGCCTGCTGTGCTGTGCTTGCTGCTGCCGCTGCAGTTGTCTACACCCAGAGACACAGTCCACAGGGTGAGTGCTCCCGGGAGCTGCCTGCTGACCCCCATCTCAGAGCTGGACATGAACCCTCACTGGCATAGCTGCATCCTGACAGCACCCAAGAGTCACACACTGGCATTGTCACACATGACCACCCAGAGGGACATGGAGTCATGTGACACTGATATGCACAGTCCTCCACAGTCACACCTGGGTGGTCGAATGCTGACAGTGTCTCTGGCTTGAGGTGATCTGTCTTCTTACTAGGGTGGCATAGGGTACAGGCAGGTGGGATGGGAATTGGTGGGGGAGGCTGGGGCAGGACCTGTGTATTGTATCTGGGTGAAAGGGGATCTCTCGGAGATTTGTGGGGGTGCAGTTGGAGGCACTGATTGGAGACAGTGGGCAAGACTGCAGGTCACCTTCTACCTTCAGCTTCATCCCAGAGGGAGGATAGGGACAGAGAAGGTGGACTGACTGGGAACAAGATGAGGGGACAGGGTAACATGCAGGAGAGAGCTAGTGCACTAAGGAAGGGACAGGTTAGTCAGCTGGGATGGCCACACAGGGGAGAGCTCAGGGCTCAGCCATTGGCAGCCTCCCTGCCCTCCCTCTACCTATTTCTCCAGTGAGGGGCAAGGCCTGCCCACAGCCCACAGGACAAGGAACCGTGTCCCTGCGGGGAGAAACAGGGGCCCTCTTAACTTGACCTCCTGCCCCTCTACTGCACTTGAGGCAGCACCTCAAACAGCAACATCAGCTGAGGGTCTGAACTCAAAACTCACCTTGAACGAGGCTCCCTAAGCTCCCTGCCTGCATGATTCCCACCTCATACTCTGTGTCAGTCAGGTTGGGTGAAAGCAGAGAGGGTGAAGGCCTCTCCAGGAACTAGGCATGGAGCAGACCCTGGTGGCTGGGCTCTGCCACCCTCAAGGCTGTGAGTAGTGAGTCGAGGCTTCTATGGCCTCTTCTTTATGAGATCAACAGTGAGACCCAGAGAGATCCTGGCCACCCCCAGGGGCATTGACTGGGCGTCCCTAGGGCCTGCCAGTGGTCTCTACCTTGTGCCCCCATGGTCCTGGACATAAGGCCACCTGTCTGAGACTGTGAGATTGTGTTCTTGTGAGGGTGAGAGCGTGTCCCTGTTTGAGTGCATTTCTCTGTGTGGCTGTATTCTTGTGGGCTGTTCCTCACGTGTGACACTGTCTGTCTGTGTCACATTGCCTGTCTGCATGCCCTTTGTGGGCTGTATCCTTGCGTTTGAGACTGTACTCCACATGTAATTGTATCTCTCTATCTCTCTTCGTGTGTTTGTATTAAACTGTCTCCCTGTGTCCCTGGGGGGAACTGCTGTGCCTCCGGGTGATGGTGCCCTTCTTGTATGTGTACGTGTGATCTCGTATCAGGTGTCACCATCCCTGAAGTGAGACAGTGTCCCTGTGTGACTGTGAACTTGTGACTGTGGCCTTGTGGATGACTGTCCTGCATGTCCTTCTTCTTTAGGGGTGACTGCCCTTGTTCCTGTGTATGTGGCAAAGTGAAGTTGCTTTAGGATGCCTGGGGGGACTGTTTCTGGCATGTGGTCCCCCTGTGAGGCTGTGTGTGCAGGTGTGAGGGAGCCGTCAGCTCTGTCCCTCTGTGTTCTCCATGTCCATGACCTCATCCTGTCTCTGTCTCTCATCCTGGCTTCTAACAACCTTTTCACAGCTGATTCCTTTGGAGCATTTGTCACCGCGTCAGGGCCAAGAACCCCATCCTCCCCCTTCTGCTTGATTTAATTTCTGAAATGGACAGCACATCAGTAGGGGCACCCACGGGGCGGGAGCAGAGCTGTCCAGAGACAAAAGATTAAATCACTGCCATCTTTGGAGCAGTTGCATGGCTGTGTGTATTGCCATTGTTGTGTTATTGTAGCGGTTGTGACACTGTGTGCTTGTTATGTCCTTTTGCCCCTCCACCTCTCCATTGTGGCCTGTCATTGTCTTCTGCCATTGTGTTGTCATTTTTTCATCCTGCCCTGCCCTTACATCATCGGTTTGTCATTACTGTCAGGTTGTGTTTCTACTTTTTTTGTGGAGCAGACGAGGTATGGTGGGGAGGTGTTATCCCATAGCCATTGTATAATGTGATGTTGGGTCGCTGTGTCCTTGTGTGGTGACTGTACCTGCTTCCCAGGATTAAGGGCCACACTGGGTCCATGTTAGCATTGAACTGCCTGGTCAGTGTTGATGTGTTGCTGCTGGGACCATGATGGCCACACCCCCTCCCCAAAGGTCAGTTTTCAGCTTCCTCCTCAGGCAGCTGGATGCAAAGTCTCTGCTAGGGGGTGCAGAGAGAGGGGCTTGGCATGTTTCCTGGAAGCTCCAGGTTTTTGGAAGGGAGGCTGGAGGGGGGCTCAGTGACTGGAGCTGGTGGACTGTTGGGGGGGCTCGGTGGCCGGAGTCTTGGACACTGGGCCTCTGGTCAGGGGGAGGCCCCTGTTTAGTGTCTGGTCCAGCCTCACAGCTGTGGCCTCCAAGGCCCCTAGCCACCGCCCTTCCGCCCGTTCATCCTCTGTTCGGCTGGTCCCAGGCTCCACAGACGAGTGGTCAGGGCTGGCTGGGTTTTCTGCTTCCTTCTCCTCTGACAGGGACAGCGAGGCTCAGAGAGGGGCAGGATAGAGACAGGCAGCGAGGGAGAGAGACCCAGAGTCACAGAGAGACCCTGGCACAGCGAGGACAACAGAGGCAGCAAACCAGGACAGACGTTCCAGCGCAGAGAAAAGCAGTGCTGAGGAGGGGGCTGCAGTGGGGGGAGGGGGTGGCCAGTGGGTCCAAGGGGGATCCCTATACCCCTGCAGTCTTGGTGGTGTTAACAAGTCTAATTAAGAGGCCACTGGCCCAACTTAATTGGCTCGTTAACAGGAATTGCCTCTGAAAATTCCCCAGCTCAGCAGGGTGACTCTCTGGAGGGGAGATGTAAGCAAGTGTTAACGAGGGATCCTGCAGCCCCCACCAAACTGCTACCCCCTCCCCCTTCCCTTCTCCTCTCCCACCTTCACTCCACAGATCTGGCCAAGACCTGGAAAATGTCTGTCCCTCAAGCTCAGGGGGTAGAATGAGAAGGGGGTGTCTTGAGATTCCCATCTCCCTGTCTCTATGTGCCTGCATCTTAAATATGCCTCTCTGCCCTGCTTGCTTCCCTCACTTCGCGCTGCCTGTCGACAGGTGCTCGCCTTCACCCTTCCATTTCCAGTCTCCTGGGCTCCGTTCATCACGCCTGGGTTGCTGAAGCCAGGGCTGGGGTTTGATTTTGGCTCTGACAGGCTGCTCCTGGGGGCAGGAGATGAATGGTCAGAGTGCTCGCTTCATCCCAGCAGCACCGCACCCCTCAAGACCCCAACCTGCCCTAAGTAGTTCCTGCCTTGTGAACTTGACATCTGCTAGGAGTTCCCTAGGGTTCCCTGCTGCCCATTCTCCCTTCTCCTGCTGCTACCTGAGCCCCGGATGGCTGAGGGGCAGGTTGTTGTGGGATGGCAGGCTGGGCAGACGGAGGAAAAGGAGAGAGACAGGAAGAGAGATGGGGGAGGTGGGGATAGAGACAGGACAGAAAGAGACAAAGATAGGGTGGGGAAGAGAAATAGATAGGGAGACAGAAAAAGGAGTCCAGGAGTGGGGCCCCTCAGTGCCAGCTTGCCTGGGTAATGGACGTCAGTGACTGGGCTGAGCCTGTGGGTGGCAAGAGTCAGGGTCATGGGGGTCAGGAAACTTTAAAAAACCCAGGCACTGGAGAGGAACTGGGTTTTCTCTGAGAACTGACCCCTCTCAGCATTATGCAAACTCTGTCACATGCAAACACACACACACAGAAGATTGCCCAGTCATACACCTAGCCCCTGTACATGCACACACATACATTTGGAGACACTCATATACCCACACACTTGCACACTTGAACACTCTCCATTTCCCCAAGACACTCACACAGTCAGACACCGAGCCTCTTGTCCTCACTCATGCATCCTCACAGGCTCTTGTCTGAGCACATTCACCTGGGAGTGCTGGGCAGGGCTGTGACCTGTGACTTTTGGCCTCTGCCCCCGCCCCCCACAGAGGCACCCCATGTGCAGTACGAGCGCCTGGGCTCCGACGTGACACTGCCATGTGGGACAGCAAACTGGAATGCAGCAGTGACGTGGCGGGTAAATGGGACAGACCTGGCCCCTGACCTGCTCAACGGCTCTCAGCTGGTGCTCCGTGGCCTGGAACTGGGCCACAGTGGCCTGTACGCCTGCTTCCACCGTGACTCCTGGCACCTGCGCCACCAAGTCCTGCTGCATGTGGGCTGTAAGTGTTGCCCCCACCCCTCATTCAGCCTCCCTCCTTCCTTGAGACCCAGACTCCTAGCCCAGATCAAGTCCCCTTCCTGTTAGGGGGACACGGAGAGGGGAGAGCTGCAGCCTGACCCTTGCCCTCTGATTCTGTCCTGGCCCACTCTTCTGGCCTCTTAGCCCAGTCTTGCCCACTGAGTCCAGACCCCTAGACAGTTTGCCCATGATCCCACCCCCGTGGAGGTCTTAGGTATCCTAAAACCCTATTCCCTCTGACAACGTGGGCAGAGAGCTGGTAAGGCATGGCTTACCTGGGACATGAGTGGGGAGAGACCCTCAGGTCACGGATCTGAGCTGGAGGAGCCTCACTGTGTCTGCTCCCACAAGGGCTGGTCAGAGGGCCTCAGGGAGGGAATTGGGATATGTAGTTATACAGGTATAGGCAAGGCGCTCCAGGAGGCCCCAGGGAAGGAGGAAGGCATCCTGGAGTGGGAAATGAATGGAGACTTGGGAAGCGAATGGTGATTTAGAAGACGCATTGAAACATCATTTCTGGCAGAGAGCTGGGTGTGACTGTAGGCCTTAGCAGCTGGGAGGGCACATAAAGGCCACTTGGGCTGGTGTCTATGTGAAGAGAGAGCTGAAGGAAGGGACAGGGGGGCAGATCATGATCCTGGAAGCTGGGCAGTGACAATTTCTGGGTCATGTTCCTAAAAGATCACTCTGAGTGGAGGGAGGCAGATTGGATGGAGAAAAACCAAGGTATGAAGGAGGCTGTTACTGGATGCAGGAGAGAGGATGAGGACCTAGAACCAGGGCATGGAGCTGGGGAAGCTGAGAAGCGGCAGTTGGACCTCCAGGAATTGGTGATGGATTAGAGGTGGGAAGGACAGGAGAGTAGAGGGTGAGAGGAGTCAAGACAGCTGGAGGGATTCATGACTGCAACAGGAAGAAAACAGAAGGAAAAGATAATGTGTGCTGTTTGAACAGTGTCTTAGTTTGGGTTTCCCTAGAATCAGATCCCAAGATGAGAATTCTTATGCAAGTAGTTTATTTGGCAGGTGAGGGAAATACCATAAAGGAATGGGAAAGTGACATATAAAAAGGAAGTTAAGTTAGTCAATAAAGAGTAAGTTATCCAGACATTGCCTCTTGGCGACTGACGTTAACCACTGAAGGTGCAGATGCAGAACATGCACCTGAGTTGCCCTGCTTGAGGGTAAGGGAGCTGGGATGTGTATATACTAGCTCCTGCCCATCAGTGGTTGAGAGATTCACCTGGGGTGGGAGGGCGGCGCTTTGATTCCCCAGCACTTTTGACCTGATGTCCCAGCAGGCAAAGCAAAAGAAGGCTCTTAGGCGAATAACTGCAGAATTTGGGAGTGAGAAGTATTAATAGTATGGGCAAGGGATCTGCGGCTCCCTAGACATCTGCTGCAGACCTGTTCAGTGGTATCCTTGGAGGACAACTGGGAGTTGAGATGGCTGGTAACCAGTGGGTCTGAGCGTCTGGGATTTGGGGAGAGGCCTCTGCTGGATATGGATATTTGTGGGGGGTTGTCAGCATTAAGGCCATGGGAGGGGGTGAGATGGCCAAGGGAGAGATCGTGGAGTGAAGAGAGAAGAGGACCCAGAACTGAGCCCTAAAGACCATCAGCATGTAAAGAGGTCGATGGAGGGAAATGAGCCACAAAAAGAAATAAGAAGGAGCCAGCAAGAAGGTAGAGGGAAGACCAGGTGAGTGTGATTTGGAAGAGGGATCTGGAGAAGTCAGAATGACAAGGCCATCACCATTGCTGAGGGTGAGGTGGGCAGGCATCCAGATCCCAGCTGCAGGTACCTACCAACAGAGTGAGTACTCTGAACATAGTTCCATTTCTTCATTTCTTTTCTCCTGAGCCAATGATTCAAGCTCCTCTGGCCTCATTTTATTTGGGTATGGTTCACCCCACTGCCCAAAAATCATCTCCTCATTCCCTAGAAGCTCCCTAAGAGATGTTTAAGGGATCTGGGAGCAGACACTTGCCTCGTTGTCAGAAGACTAGCATAGACCACCATGCAAAATGTTAGGCTGAAGGGTTGTTCAGGGACTTCCACAAAAACACTGACCCACCTGTGGGGCTTAAAGAGGTGTGAAAATGTATTTTGGTGGGAATGTACCTTTCCCCACGGGAAGGCCTTTTTTTGGTTATTCTTTAATGTGTCTAAACTGAAGAGATGGCAGTCAAAACCCAACATTTTAGTTGCAAGCCACAGGTGGAGTGACCCCTGTTGGCCAGCTTGAGAAATGCAGGACCAGCCTAATAATTCTCCTTGGCCCACTATGGGGTCCATCAGAAGTGGAGCACTCAGTCTAGCCCCAGGCCCTTACAGAGGGAAAAGGGCCATTTACTGAGTGCTGTGGAAAAAGGATGAACCCAGCTTGGCACTGGTCACCTACATCCCTGTCTTCTCAGTTTGGGTCCCAGAAGTCCTCAGAATGGACAAGGCTAGCTGTGATGGCTGGGCCTTGGTGGCCCTGGACCCCTGTTGCTGATGATGTGATCTTCTTTGAGAGGTCGTTGGAGGGGAATTAGGTCTTGAAGTAATGTCCGTAGTCTATACCCACAGGACATGCCCACAGCTGCCCTGTTGTAACCAGGGCCCAGACCTTTTATATAGAGTGCTCGCTGCCCTCCAGGCCCTGCTGCCAGAGGAAGGCTGGCCATGAGTTGGCTGTAGCATTAGTTTCAGGTACTTATCTCTCATTGCATTATTTCCTTCTAAAGACCTGGTCAGAGGAACAGGGGATATTAATCATTATCGTCTCAGTCACTTTATATTAGTAACAAGAGACTGGCTTTGGCAACACTCAATATCAAATTATCCTTCCTGCCAGCTGTCAGAGAACAGGACAGAGTTACCCCTGATTTGTGGGTCATTCAAACCAAAAATTATTTAATATTTATCCTAAACATGTGCAATTTTTATGTCTCTATTTACAAGGGAACTTGGTCTTAACAGTATTCTGTTGAAAGTCTCCTTAACCAGGCTAATCCCTGAACTGCTTTCTCCTGATCTGCCTTCTTGCTCTCAAGTGGATCCTCACGAGCAGAGCCCTAAGGACTCCTCTCCTCCCTAGGATGACGGAACGACCCCCCACATTAGGAAGCAGGATCACAGTGTTCCTTTTAGTAGCATCATTTTATTTATAAGACACTGCTGATTCTGTATCATTCTGATCTTAAACTAAAACAAACCAGAGATTAAAATGATTTTTAAATGGACAGTTCCTTGTCCAGTTTTTTAAAACTTTTATTTGATTGGTTAGGATGGAAGCTCTGGATCCCCTGGTTCAGCACTCCTTTCCCTGTAGCCCTGTTTGGCTGGAAAGGAAAGCGTGGGGAGAAGGCTATGGTCAAAGAAAATGTCTGGGGAGAAATCACAAGTGGGAGGTCGGCGGGGCATTTGGGAATCCAGAAGTTGGAATGCCTCAAGGGATGCCACGAGATAAGGTTGAACCAGGCCTGAGCCTCGAATGCCAGGCAGGAGGTGGCATGCGGGTGGGGCGTGGGTAGGGCTGGAGTGGAAGGGTCACCCTGCCCCACCCTGCCTGATCGGGCCTGGCCTAGGGTGTGGGCAGCTTGCCCCTCCTCCTCTCTGGGCCGGCGGGCAGGCCTCATGCGTGCCGGGGGCTCCAGCCCAGGCGGGCTGGCGAGATGAGAGGAAAAACATGCGGTTTGGTGGGCTGGACATGGAAAAACAAGTCAATTAGGAGGAAAACAAACAAATCCTGGGCCAGTGGGGGCACACGCACGCATGCACACGTGCACACGGCCCCGCATGGGACCTAGCGACACCCTGCCACAGGCTGACACAGTCACTTGGGTATCTCAAGAGACCCCCAAGGGGCAACCCAGATGCCCTGTATGCCCAGAGCCTGATACTGTGACCTGTGTGCATAGGAGCGTTTGCTCACACACTCTAACATGCACTCACACGGTGTTCAGTTCATACGTGTGAACATGCTGGGAATTCTGGGCACCTTCCACACGCACAGTTTGCAAAATACATTCAGCCTCACTTTGCTCCATGACATATGCACTGCCTCATGTATGAGCTCTAGCTGTCTCTGTGTTCAGACACAATGGCACATTTGCAGGCACTCTTACAGAGTACCTTGGCCACACAGCCTTGCACATAGGGACGGTCTCAAAATTGAACAGCCTCACCCTGAGTCATGTGCAAACACAGTCATCCAGTCCCACACAGCCTCCCATCATACAGTTACACAACTGCCCAGAGTCTCACAGTCACACACACGGAGCCTCTCACAGTTACACACAGCCTTGCAATCACAGCTTCTTAAAAACAGCTTTTCCTCCAACTCACAACACACTCACAACAGGCATCCTGATCCCACACTGTCCTACAATCTCACAGCACCCCCACCTCCACCCACCCGGCCCCTCAGCTGGGCTCCAGCTGCAGCAAGTCACTCCTTTTCTTCCTTTTGTTTTTCTTTCCTCCTTTTCCCTCTGAGAAACCTGGTCCCTGTCAGGAAACCCAAGCCCTTCCCTGCTCAGGGCCCAGGGCCAGGCAGGAGTAGCCAGATGACAGACAAAGCCCCCAGTCGGCCCCCCAACCCCCACCCCACCGTGACCTCCCCAGTCAGGGAGAGGAACTGGCGTGAGGGGGAGGTTGGAAGGGGAGGCTGGTCTGAGGGGGGAGGACAGTTGGGGAGTGGAGGAGCCTGGTCAGTAGGGAGGCTGGCCGGGGGTGGGGGCCTGTGAGTCCAGTGCTGTGGCCCGCTCTGCCCTCCGAGGAGTCCCGGGCAGCAGGGAGCTGACTCTGCAGGCTCTGATCCCCACCCCACCCCCAGCGCCCTTCCCCTTCCTGGGGGTAAGGGGGGCGGTGGCAGGAGCGGGGAGTGGAGGCTTCTCGGCCGACCTCGGAATGTCCTTTCCTCCTGGGGTGGCTGCCAACTCTGGCCTGGCCAACAGGCCCCCAGAAGGCACTTCCTGTGTCCTTGGCCGCCCCCCACCCCACCCCCAGGCAGAGTTCTACACCCATGGGCAGACAGGGAAGAGACACTAAAGGCACACAGGATGAACATGGAACGACACGAGATGGACACAGGGCCTGGAAGGCTTCCCAAGGGAGGAGGACAGTGGAGGGCAGAACGCAGGTTGGCCCTGTGGGGTCTCAGCTGGGCTCTGCTTTCCCCGACAGGCCTGGGGAATGGAGCTGCCTCCGCCCACAGCATTGCCCCCTCCACCTGGAGTTCTCCTGATGCCTCTCTGTCCCCTCATCTCTTCTGCTGCAAAGCGAGATCTGGATCCTGGGGGTTCTGCCCCAGGCCCCTCCCAGCATCACACATACTGGCCACGCACATGTAATCACACAGAGTCACTCACAGTCACGTGCACACTGTGGATGGAAGCCCACTGTTCCCCTGTGTCACCATGGCCACTCTACAAGCATAGACATGCACTCCCCTTCACTGTCCCTGGCTTATTGAGCTGCCCCCCTCCCATTTCCTGTCCACCTGTCAGGCCGGGGGCGGAGGAGGGGGGAGGCACAGGAGGGAGGTGTCAGTGTCCCTGGAGCCACAGACGGACATTCCTTGCTTGGGTCAGATCACATAAGCTGCCTCCTTCCAGGAACCTGAGCCGCCTGTCCTCACGCCTTACCCAATGCCTGAGGGTGGGACAGCTGGGCTAAGTGCTCACGGCAGCAAAAAAGAGTGCGGGCTAGACTGCAGAAAGGACTTCCCAAGTGTGTGTATATAGGGTTACCCCTGTCCTGGGGTTTAGTCCCAGCTCTGGCTTACTATCTGACCTTGAGAGGTCCCTATCCCTCTCTCGGCCTTCCTATTCCAGAGTGAGGGCAGCTGCTTACCATGTAAAGGGCTTCTTAAAGGGTCTTCGATGAAGATGCTGGGGGCTGGCACTGGGATGAGGTACACACAAAGGGAACAGCAGCTTCCTTTCAACAGGCACTTGTACACACAATCACACAGACACGCAGATTCACACACATCCACATAGCTGCTCCTATGGATCCTTGGTCACTCATTCATGTCACATAGAGACATGTATGTAGCATGTATACCCCTGCATGCAGACATCTACAAACACAGATATGCATACAAACAGCTGCCCAGTGCCGTTCATGTGTAGCCACCAGGCCTGTCCTTGTGTCTCCATCTCTACTGAGGGAAGTCTGGGGTGTCTCTTCTCCAGGAAGTGCACCCGATACTCCAGCAGTCGGAGGACCCATTCAAGACTCCCCTCGTCTCCGCAGCACAGTCTTCCTCTGGGAGTGGACACAAAGTGGCAGGGGATGTGGGGCTGGGGCCGATTCCCCCAGACATCACCTCCAGCCTGTGATTGATGAGTTGAGGCCCGCAGCCCCCTGCTCCCCACGGTTCCTGCCTCCATTGAGCAGGTGGAGGGGGGGTTCCCTGTCCGCACAGCCCTTGTTTTTCTTTAATTAAACATCTGGCTCTCTGTGGCCTGGGAAGCCTCAGACCCTCGCTGACAGCCTCCCCCCCACAACTTTGGCATCGATGATGGGTTGAGGGGGGAGAGCTGGGGCTCTGGGGCCCACCTGTCCCCATACAGTGCAGGGGACTGGGAGCTCCAAGAATGCCCTGACCATACTGTCCTCACCCCCAGTGCCGCCGCGGGAGCCTGTGCTCAGCTGCCGCTCCAACACTTACCCCAAGGGCTTCTACTGCAGCTGGCATCTGCCCACCCCCACCTACATTCCCAACAACTTCAATGTGACTGTGCTGTGAGTAGCTGTGCCTGTGACCCGGGTCCAGCCCTGACCTCTGACCTCTCTCCCATCCCACCACCATGCCCTCCGTCCATACCCCAGCCCTGCCTTAGGCTTGACCTTCCCTCAACCTCTACCCCATCTGACCCTTGATGTTGGTAACAGTACCTGGGCCTCACCTCTCCCCAGGCATGGCTCCAAAATTATGGTCTGTGAGAAGGACCCAGCCCTCAAGAACCGCTGCCACATTCGCTACATGCACCTGTTCTCCACCATCAAGTACAAGGTCTCCATTAGTGTCAGCAATGCCCTGGGCCACAATGCCACAGCTATCACCTTTGACGAGTTCACCATTGGTAAGTGTGGTGGTTGGGGGAACCTGCTGCCTACTCCAGTGGGAATGTAAGTGGATATGTGCCAGAGGCACATGAACATTGGTGGGGATGTTCACATGCATGCAAATGTATACATGGCATGTACATGCCTCTGCACAAGTATGTGCAGTGCCTATATATGTGCACATATATGCATGACATATATACCTGTGAATGTGTAAGTGAATGTCCTTTACCTGAAGGGCCGAGAGACCTGTATAGCACCTCTTCTGATCATTTTTCTGGCTCCCAGAACATGCAGCAGGGGGAAGCGGGGGCAGGCTGGGCCAGACCCGTGTGCAGCTGCAGCCTCCACCCCCCCCCAACTCTAATGGCTTCCTTACGGCCTGTGATGAATGAGGTGTCAGAACAGGAGACAGGACTGGGACAGATACCATCCTCCCCCTGACGCCCCCATCCCAGCCAGTCCCTCTACCTGCCCCTGCCCTATTCCAGGCAGGCTTTCTGCCTGCTATTCCTCCGCCCCAGCCAGATCTTCTGCCTGCCCCTGTCTTCTCCCCAGACCCCATGACTGGATCCCTAGCCAGAGTATTTCTACATAAGGTGGGCCCTTAGGCACTCCCATCAGATCCCCAGCCTACCTCCAGATCTGCAACACCTGTGGACTCTTTTACTCTTGACCCAGGTCTTAGTTTGGAACTGGAAAAGTTGAAGTGAAAAACCAGGCTTGGGGGAGTGTGTGATGCTGGGGTAGGAGGGGGTAATCCAGGTGACAGTGGGGGTGACAGTGGTAACTATGGAGGCATCATATTGGCTTAGTTACTGGGATGCAGGTCAGTATGAGGATAGAGTTGGGATGATGGGATGATAAGATGAAATTTGGGATGTTGATATGAAGAGATGGTGACAGTGACTGTAGTGACAGCCATTGGTGATGATGGGGATGTCAGACTTGGAAGTAATGAGATAGTTTTCTACGGTAGCTACCAGAATTGACAACAGAGAAGACACATGGTGACTATGATATTGATGACAATGGTTGGCAATATGAGAGGGTCAACATGGTGGCTGGAGTTGACAAAGTGGGTTGTTGCCAGAGATGAGTGTAGTAATGAAGCTATGTCTCCTGAACAGTGAAGCCTGATCCTCCAGAAAATGTGGTAGCCCGGCCAGTGCCCAGCAACCCTCGCCGGCTGGAGGTGACATGGCAGATCCCCTCGACCTGGCCTGACCCTGAGTCTTTTCCTCTCAAGTTCTTTCTGCGCTACCGACCCCTCATCCTGGACCAGTGGCAGCATGTGAGTGCCCTGCCCTGTCAAGATCCTGGGTGCCTGAGTTAGAATCACGTGGAGTGAGTGGCACCCATATCCCACGTGGCAGCAGCTCCAGTGTGAGACCTGATGAGTCAGGCTCTCTGTGGGGAAAAGGGACCAGGTGGGCCTGGGAGAATGGATGGAGCTGAGGCAGGTGTCCTTAGGGGTTCCCAGTGACCCCTGTTAGTGCAGTGGGAGCACATATGTCTTTTTGTGGCTCCCCCGGGTAGTGGAGAGAAATGCAAGAAGGGAGATATCGGGCAGGACAGGCAAGACTCCCTTTCCTTACCTCAGCCTGACCAGACATCTCCCTCTTTCAGCCCTCAAAGACATCTCCCTCTTTACACTCTGGCCGAGGCTCTGGGCCTGTGCTGGCCCCAAGGGGTCAGGATCAGGCAGTGGGGTCAAGCCTGGTCCAGGGTGCGAGTTTAGGCCCTGACTGGCATCAGGACTCCAAAGTCAGACCCAGCTTAGGGGTCAGCTTGAGGCTATGAGTTGGAAGGTAGCCTGGCTGGGAACCAAGCAGTGGACAAGAGTCAGTATGGGGTCGGACTATGGTCTGGATCAAGCTACAATAGAGAGCTCTGGGGAACAGCCAGAGGTTTGAGGCAGACTTGGAGTTCTCTTGCTTTGAGCACCCTGGGCCCATAGGGTTGTGGGCACTCTGTGTGGCCCATGAGGCCTGTAGGCTAGGACTGGGGTTGGGAGGGTACTCCATGGGACAACCCAGGCTGGTTCCTGGGGGTCAACTTGTACCCCCACCTCATCTACCAGGCTCCAACTCCAGCTCCTCATGCCCCTATCCTTTCTGGCCTTTAAAGCATGTAATTCGATTCCTGGGTGCCTGTCCCCCACAAAGCCTGCTCATGCACTCACATGTTCCCTGACAGAGTCCGGAGTCCCTCCCGCCTGGCCAGCTGCCCGCGCCTAATGCATTGCTAATAACCAGGGTCTAGTTTCACAAGCCCCCCCTCCCCCGCTAACGAGCTACAGGCAGCAGCCCCGCGCGTCGCGGCGCACACGCCTTGCAGTGGACCTGGCACACTGCCCACCACACACACGGGAACATGCACACACGCGCAGCTCCCAGCAGGAATCATATGCCATACGTGTATGCAACTAACATGCCAAGACCATGCACAAAACTGACCCCCACACTCAGGTGGGAAGAGCAAAGTATGCAGGCTCTGGGGCGAGAACACGCGTGGCCTGTAGCTCATCCTAGCCCCATTCTGTGTCTCACTGGCACTGGGGCTGGTTAGATTTATGGTTCTTTTCATCTGAAATTTTGCTCTGAACAGAGTCTTTTCTCCCCAATCCTTGACCTTGGGGAGAGGCAGGTGTATTACTGGGAGGGGGCGAGAAGGGCAGAACAGAGAAAAACATCACCTGGATTTTCAGGAGGAAAATCCAGACCAGGAATTGCAAAAGAATGGGCCCTGGGCAGGGGCTGTCTCAGCATGAACAAGAGAGAGGCAAGTACAGGGACCCAGCATGGATTCCCTGCAACTCCTGCCCTGGCCCTAAGTGGACAGGGAGGCCTGGAAGGCGTGTCAGGCATCTGCTCCAGCAGACCATGGAGGACTCCCAGGGGAGGCCAATGTCAGTGACTAGGGAGTTCCTGCCAGTTGAGAAGCCTTTTTCTTGAGAGGGAGGATGAAGGGATCACTGATAACCTCACAAGAAGGATCCTAGTCTAGGATATGTGGTCCCCAGGAGAGCACTGACCTCCTGGGGGCCACATTCCCAGAGGTATGGTGCCCACCATGAGCCCACAATGAAGCGGCAATTTGATCTGTTCCCTGTGGGGAGAGACTGACATGGAGGTCTGCGGTCTAATCCTGGCAGGAGGGAGACAGAGCTGAAGGAGCCGAGCAGAAAGGGACTGGGGTACCAGAGGTAGAACTGGGACCCTGGCTCCAGGAGAAGACGGTCTTTGGGACCCTCCAATCTTCCAGGGCTGAGATTAGGATTTACTGAGCCCAGGGTCTGGCCTAAAAGGTGTCTCACCATGACCCTGACCTTTACCACCGTTATCAGGGCCACAGGCTGAGCACATACCCAGACACACATACACACATGTGTGCATGCATGCACAGCCTGTCAGGTCAGATAGCCCAGACCCCAGTTTTCTGGGGGGAAGATTGGAACAGGGACCAAAAAAGCCCTGAAGCCAGACATAGCCCAGAGCGGCCCCCTCCTCCGCCCCCGCCGGCTGCCCCTGTTTACGAGGCGGCTTAATGAGGCAGCGGGTGCCGCTGAGATGAACCAGAGCCCAGCCTGGGCCTGGAAGGGGCGCCGGACAGGCAGCCCGGCCTGGAGGGTTGGGGGAGACCAGCAGGATGGGGCCAGCAGGGCAGGAGTGGGGTTGCGATGCCTCCAGGAGGAAATGGAGCAGCTGTTCTGTGCCCTGCAGCCCCAGGGGCTGTCCTCCACCCCTTTCTGCCCTAGCAGGGTGATAACCACACTGAGGCCTTCCTGAGGGGAGGCTCAGCTGGGGCCAGGCTGGTAGGTGCCTTGGGCATCTGGGAACCCGGGCTGTGACCAGAAGCCATGGTAATGACAGCGCTGGCTGAAGTGCGTTTGGTGCTGTTCTCATGCCTTCGTCCTCATTGTAACCCTAAGAGATGGATACTCTCATGAATGCCGTTTTGCAGATGAGGATGGCAAGGCGTGAGGATGTTAAGTAACTTGGTCACCTCACTACTAGGGGATGGGGCCAAATTTGAAACTCAGGCAGCCTAGCTCCAGTCAGTGTGTGGAACCTCCCCTCAGTGGCTTCCTGGTGGGAGAAGAGGGCAGCACTACCATCTCCTTTCACCCCCTGCCCTTGCCACCTCCAGGCTGGGACTGTGGTCAGGATTCAGCCAGGCTGGGGACTGTGAGAGAGCAGTGGCAACAGCAGAGTCATAGGCACAGGGCAAAGACCTCCTTATTATCCCCTGGGGTGTTTCTGGTCTCCTTGAAGATGTCATTACTCTCCTTCAGGGACAACTGCTCTCCCGTGGGGTCTCCTCCCTAAGATGTCCCCAGTCTCTGGCAAGAATATTCTCCATGTCCTCCTCCTCCTCCAGGGAAGTCCTCACTGTCCCCAGAGCACTTCACTCGCCTCTCCCCAGAGGCATGCTCACTTCCTCTGGAGGGACCTCACAATCCTGGCCCCCAGGTGTGTCCTTACCCCCACCCCATGGTCTGGCTGCAGGTAGAGCTGTCTGATGGCACAGCACACACCATCACAGATGCCTACGCCGGGAAGGAGTACATTATCCAAGTGGCAGCCAAGGACAATGAAATTGGGACATGGAGTGACTGGAGCGTGGCTGCCCATGCTACGCCCTGGACTGAGGAACCGCGACACCTCACTACGGAGGCCCAGGCTGCGGGTGAGCTTGCTCCTGCCCTACCTCCTGGCTCTGCTGTCCTGGAGGCCTGTGGTAGAACCTGTGGCCTGGTTCTACCCTGCTGCCTCCAGCCTCTGCTCCCGGGGTAGCCACACTCTGTGGCAGCCACACTTCTGCCTGTCTGTCCAACCCCTGCCATTCCTGGTCCTTGCTATCTGGACATCCTTGGTAGGGGTCATTGGGTGGAGGAGTTATCTGTGAGCCTTGGGAAGCAGGATCTGCCTGATGGGGGAGGCAGGACTGCCTGATGGGGGAGGCAGTACCAGTCTGATGCAGGAAGCAGAACAGTATGTCTCATGAGCCCCCAGATCTGGATGGGACCCCAGCCCTGGCCTTGCCCTGAGTTTCCCCCATGTTCCCCAGAGACCACGACCAGCACCACCAGCTCCCCGGCACCCCCACCTACCACGAAGATCTGTGACCCTGGGGAGCTGGGCAGCGGCGGGGGACCCTCGGCACCCTTCTTGGTCAGCGTCCCTGTCACTCTGGCCCTGGCTGCCGCTGCCACCACTGCCAGCAGTCTCATGATCTGGTAGGTTGAGTGAGGCTGGGTGGCAGAGGGAGCCTGAGGGAACCCCCACTCCAGCCCCCTCCCTGACAGGCCCCTGCCTGTCTCTGCAGAGCCCGGTACCCCATGAGGACATGCAGAGCACCTGCAGAGGAGCAGGAGGCCGGAGCTGAGCCTGCAGACTCCGGTTTCTATTTTGCACACGGGCAGGAGGACCTTTTGCATTCTCTTCAGACACAATTTGTGGAGACCCCCGGCGGGCCCGGGCCTGCCGCCCCCCAGCCCTGCCGCACCAAGCTGGCCCTCCTTCCTCCCTCATGGGAGATGGGCCATGCAGCTAACCCACCCACCAAAGACCCCCTCACCCTGGCCCCTTGGGCTGGACCCTCCAATGCCAGCGACTCCCAGGAGCCCTTGGGGGACGTGAGGGGAGCCTCTCACATCCAATTTCTCCTCCTGCCCCAGCCTCCTGTCTATCCCAGGGTCTCTGTTGCCACCGTCAGATTATAAGCTCCTGATGCTGGGGGGGCCCAGCCATCCCCCTCCCCCCAGCACCCACACTTTTCAGTCCCCTCCCCTCTGCCCTGTTTTGTACACCCCTCCCCTGACCCTGCTCCTATCCCACAGTATTTAATGCCCTGTCAGTCCCTTCTAGTCTGACTCAATGGTAACTTGCTGTATTTGAATTTTTTATAGATGTATATACAGGGTGGGGGGGTGGGGGGTTCTCATTAAACGTCACCATTTCATGAGTCCTTGGAACAGATCCACTTTGGGAGGGTACCCCTCTTCCAAGGACCCTGCCCCTTCCAGGGCTGGTGGAGGAAAGAAATTGTGGTTGGGGAAGGTGGGGAGAGGCGTTCAGCTTTCAGGCCAGTGTATCTGGTAAGAGTGTTGTCTTCTACTTGGCGGGTAGGGCTTCCCTGGAGCACAGGGTTGCAGCCAGGGAAAAACTGCGGGAAATGAGGGATCCCATAGGGTATCCAGTCAGTCCTGGAGGCTGCTCAAGTCTTGGCTGTGGCAGAAGCCTTTCAAGGGTCACCTCTAGAACTGCCTTCCATGAGTGCCCAGGCCTGAGCCCAGTGCACAGGGCTAGAGATGGCAGAAGGGGAGGGGCAGGCTTCATCCTTGGGGCCAGGGGGTGTGCCTGATCCCTGCCATCCAAGAGACAGTCCAGGAGTGCCAGAAGGTCAGGCCTAGGGCTCAGCCAGGCCACAAGGGCTCAGAGCACAGAGTGTCCTGGGCCTGGGCAGGCAGGGCGGCTGCCTGAAGGAGGAGGTTGCTTGGAGTATGACCAGGGACAGGACCTGGGCTTCAGAACTGGAATGACAGAGTACAGGGCTTACTCCCAGGGCTAGGTTATAGTCAGGACTCTGTGGAGCTGGAGAGGGTGGGGCTTTGACTTTATAGGATGGTCAGTCTTTGGTCCAACCTCAGATCCTGCCCACACCCTTTCAATCCCCAAACTGGGGCTCCGGGGTCCCTCTGACTTCTCCTCAGAGGAGGACACTTGGCTGTCCCAGGCCTGCTTAGGTCCAGACCCCACTTATAGAAGCCGCCTTACTGAGCGTAAGCAGGCATTCTCAGCTGGGAATGTCCAGGGCTGGGGCCAAGTAGGCAGGCCCTGTGACCTGGGGGCAGGGGTGAAAGGAGAGGCCGGAGCTCTGACCTGGGGAGCCAGGTTTTTGCCTTGCTCTAGGTGCCTGGAGTAAGAAGAGGGGGGTGGAGTCAAAGTCAGGTCCACACCCACACCCACCTGTGTACAGATGTGTGCACAGAGCCACCAGCTACCCTGATGCCATCACACACTTTCTCCCAGTTCAAACCTTTCCCCTCAGACTAGGCTCCAGCAATGGATACCCCTTCCTGGGATCCAGGCCCCCCTGGGAACGTGCCCTGGGAAGGGGATTGACAGTGCCTCAAGCACCGATGAGTCCGGCCTGGAGAAGACATAGTCCCAGAGGTGAGGCCTGGTGAGGGGCTCCAGAGTAAAGTGGCCGTTTCTTCTCCAGGTTAGAAGAGAGAGGGGTGTTCTAGGTGGGAGACCCATGAAAGCAAAGGCCTGGCATCAAGGTGAAGCCTGTGGCTTTTCAAGCTGAGCACGCCCAGCTATGGAAATGCAAGGCTCTTCATTCACAGGAAGAGGCTTCCAGGATGGCCATCCTGAGAGGTGGCTGTGGACCTGCTCTGTACCCTGAACCCCAAGTTCTGCCTGGGGGTCTGGTCCCTGTGAGGTGTGGCTCAGCCTGAACCTAGGCTCGAGCATGAGTGGAGGTAACAGGGGGTCACCAACAGTCTCCCCCACAACATTCCTGGGATGTGTCAGAACTTCCACCCTTCATCTTTGGGGTGGGTGGGATGAAGTGAGGAGTCTCTGGCCTGAGCTGCCTTTCTGCCTTGAGAGCCCTGGTCAGCCCTGACCTACCCACCACCCACCCAGAGCTTGGGCATCAGCAATCTGGCCTCCATTAGCAACATGGGAAAGTAATTATGTGGGGCCTCGGGAGGAGGGGGCAGAAGTAGGGGAGGGGGCCTGCCAGAGCCTCAGAGGCCAATGGAGGGGAGGACTGGGGCCTCTATCTCTTCCCCCAGCTCTAAGAGAGACCCTGCTCTGCCTCAAGCCCAGGGTGGCTGGAGGGGCAGCATCATTGCCTCTGACTAGACAACTGCCCTGGGCCTGCGGGTGGTCACCCTCCTTGTGGGTCCTGGGCCCTTGGCCTCACAGAGGCTGTTCGCCTTGGAGGGTCTCAGTTGCTGACTGTCACCTCTCTCTAGTACTGTCCCTCCACATGTAGTTCCCACGGTGGTTCTGGGGAGTCAGGCATAATTGCAGGCATCAGCTCTTGGAGCTAAAACAGAATCTGGAGAATTAAAACAACCCTGAGGCATGGGGGGAAGGGGAGGCTGGGATCCCAGACCTCAGGTGCATTGCACAGGGTCCCAGCCTTCCAGCTCCCTACTTCTCTTTGCGCCCCCACGATACACTGTGGCTGGGCCCCGCTCTGTGTCCTGGCCTGTCAGCCCCTTGCCCACTTGATCTCTCTTCCAGTGTGGCTCTACTCCATTCTTACAACTCTAGACCTGCCTCTGTGCACCCCCGCCCCTCTCTTCTTGCTGAACCCATTTTCATTTCTATGTTTGTCTCTTCTTTTTTTTTTTTTTTTTTGAGACGGAGTTTCACTCTCACCAAGGCTGGAGTGCAACAGTGTGATCTAGGCTCACTGCAACTTCCACTTCCCGGGTTCAAGCAATTCTCCTGCCTCAACCTCCCGGGTAGCTGGGTTTACAGGTGCCCACCACAATGCCTGGCTAATTTTTGTATTTTTAGTAGAGACGGGGTTTTGCCACGTTGGCCAGACTGGTGTCAAACTCCTGACCTCAGGTGATCTGCCCGCCTTGGCCTCCCAAAGTGCTGGGATTACAGGCATGAGCCACTGCACCCAGCCTATATTTGTCTCCTGTCCCATTCCTATCTCTGAATCTGTCTTTGTCCTGTTTCCTATCTGCATTTCTTTCTGTATGTTTCTGTTCCATCCCTCTCTCTCTCTATGTCTCCATCTTGTGTCTCTTCTCCTGTCTCTTCTTCCCTCCTTGTCTCTATATCCATCCCTCTCCATGCTTGTCTTCGCATCTCTTCTTCCTTGTCTGTCTTCCCTTTTTCTGCCTTCTCCCTCTCCCTCTGTCTCATGTGTCTCCATCCCCATCTCTGTGTCTCTCTGTATATATCTCTATCCACGTCTCCACCTCTGTCTCCCTCTTCCCTGACTCTGTCAGTCCTTCTCTTTTTTGCCTCCCTCTGTGTTCCCATACCTATCCAGACCCCAGCCTGTGGCCGCCGCTCCTCTCCGGCCTGCACCAGGGACTGTCCTGGCTTCTGCTGCCCCCTCTCGGCCACCCGCCTACCCTTCATTCCTGCTCCTAGGCTGGCAGCTCTCAGCACAGACATCCCACGTCTGGTGTGCATTCCCAGCAGCCAGCCAGGAAAGAGGGCGACATCAGGCAGGAATCCTTCCTGGGCAGCCTCGGGCCCTGAGAACTCCCTGGAGCCTGTGAGCTCACCCGAGAAAGTTCATTCTCACGTGGAGAGAACAGAATCCCCGGCTCCAGTCCCAGTCCTGCATCCTGCACCTGCCTGTCTTCAGGTCCTGAGGCCCACAGCCCAGAGCGGCCGGACCCTGGGAAGGCAATGCCTGCCTGGAGATGGAGGGCTAAGGTCCTCAGGGCAGGAGTGATTGGGATGTAATCTCTCCACCTTGCCTCTTCTCAGAGGAGGGGGAGAGGAAGGAGGTCTGAGGAAGGGCGTCGGATGGAGCCAGTTTGGGGAGAGGCTGGAAGGGACCTGACAGTGCTGCTCTGATGGGGAAGCCAATCTGAGGGTGAATGGGTCTGAGAGGGCACATGCGACAGGGTGAGCCTGAGCCAGGGCTCATCTGGGAACGCATCAAAAGAGCTTTCGTTTGAAAGGCCCAGCCTGAGGGGTAAGCTGACCCAGGGGTGTCTGAAAGGGCCTGGTCTGATGGGTCCAGTCTGAGGGGAGACTGAGCTGAAGGCACACGGATCCGAAGACTAGAACCGCCAACTAGTTCTAGTCTGCCTGAACTTTCCCAGTTTTAGCACTGAATATCTCAAGTCTCAGGAAACCCCTCAGTCCCAGGCAAACTGGGATGTCAATCACCCTGTTTGAGAAGGCCTTGCCTGACAGCACCAGTCTGAGGGGGGAGGCTGGTCTGAAGGACGTCTGAGGTGGGAGGGTGGTCTGGAGGATGTCTGATGGGGGAGACTGGTGTGGAGGATGTCTGAGGGGCCTGGTCTCATAGTTGCAGTTTGAGGGAAGAGCCTGCTCTAGGCCAGAAGGCAAGGAGGTAGAAGGGGTCCTTCCAGAGGGGCAGTGGCTTGGGGAATGGCCACCAGGGGGCAGGACAGGTTCTCAGGAAATTCAGAAGCAACCGACCCAGAGAAGGAGCCAGACTGTGGGGCTGTGTGCAAAGTATGCCCACAACAGCATGCGTCACTGCGCCATCACGTGCACATGGCAGTGATGGTATGCAGCTGTGTACCATGTTTGTTTTAGTGTGGCTAGGTGACCAGGAATGTATCTGTGCTACATTCGTGTGTGGTGGCGTGTGCCTGGTGTGGCCATGGCTGAGGCTTTACCTGCAGCTGTCAGGACAACAGCAGGAACACCTTGGGCATTACCAGGACAAGGGGGCACTGGGAGAGAAGCACTCAGAGGAAGGTCTCTGGGAGGGGCTGAGGATGGGGAGGAGAAACGGGAACCAGGCTTCCCTACTGCACCTGCCCCGCCCACCATTAGTATCCCTGAGATTCCAGACCCAAGAGCTAGGTGCTTTGGTTACAACAAAGGCAGCCCCTGCCTGGACCCTGCCTGCCCCACCGCTCCAGCCTCTCCCCTGCTTCTCCAGCTGGCACTCCTCCAGCTGGGCTCCTCCTGTTCCCCAGTAATTGTTCCCATCCTCTCCTACATCCATGCTTTGGTTCATGCTATGCTTGTGCCCAGATGCCCTCCTGAGAAGCATCTGAGTTCCCTCTAACTCTGTCTCCATGAAATGCTTCCTGCTCATTCCCTCTCTTCCTTGGACTGAAACCCACTGTGTGCTGAGGCCTAATTCTATGGGCCCTTATCTCATCCCAGGAACTTGAAAGTGCTGGGGGCTGGAGATGCAAGAGGGGGCAGTCCAAGGGGAGAGGTATGGACAAAGCAAGGTGGGGACCTCTGAGTTAATGAGACAAAGAAACACCATCACAGAATCCCCTGAAATGAAAGAACTGAATATTCAGATTGAAAGGGGCGTACTGTATACCAGAAAAGTTGACACAGAATAATTGACATTAAGACACATTGATTTGGCTGGGTGAGGTGGCTCACACCTGTAATGCCACCACTTTGGGAGACTCAGGCAGGAGGATCAGTTGAGCCCAGGAGTTTGAGGCCAGCCTGGGCAACATAGTGAGACCCTTCCCTCTAAAAAAGAAAAAAGACACATTGATTTAGTTACCAAACTTTGGGGCTAAAGTAAGAATACTTAAGGCACCTAGACAGAAGAAGCAAGTCATTTATTTACGAAGGGGAATATTCAGTCTGGTCTCAGACTTCTCCAAGGTAGCATTTGACAAGTGAAGACAATATCTACAGAGTTCTGAGGGTTAAAAAGTGTCACCCTAAACCATAACCAACAGAGTGGTTGATCTCAATCATGAATTTGGGGGATGATGTACTCATGAGCCTTTCCAGAAAAGACTACTCAATGACAAAATACAGTCAGCCAAGAGATTAGTCAAGTTCAGGAGCTGAAGAAGGGAGATTCATGGTAAAGAACTGGTGGTGACATTAATTCCATTTGGGAATTAACCTTAATTCAATTTAGGCTAAGATTACACTGTGGGAATTTTAGTTACAAAACAATGTAAATACAGTTGACCTTTGAACAACACGAGTTTGAACTGTGCAGGTCCACTTGTTCACAGATTAAATAAAATCAATAAAAGTTACACCAAGAGTGCCCGCCTCTCCTGCCTCTCCCTCCCTCTTCTGCCTCTGCCACCCCTGAGGCAGCAAAACCAACCCCTCCTCTTCCTCCTCCGCTTCAGCCTCCTCAACATGAAGATGAGGATGAAGACCTTCATGATGATCCCCTTGCACTTAATGAATAGTAAATATTAATATATTATTTCTTCCTTATTATTTTCTTAATAACTTTTTTCTCTAGCTTTATTGTAAGAATATAGTATATAATACATATAACATACAAAATATGTGCAAATCAATTGTTTATGTTATCAATAAGGCTTCTAGTCAACAGTGGGCTATTAGTAATGTCAGGGGAGTTGAAAGTTATATGCACAGTCAGGAATGAAGAGATGAGGGAGCAAGGAAAGCAGAAGTACTAATCACATCTTTGTTCATAGCTAAGTCAATAAATAGATAAAGCTGGAATATAATGGTAAATCCAACCTCTTTTTTTTTTTTTTTTTTTTTTTGAGGCAGGGTCTTGCTCTGTTGTTCTGGCTGGAGTGACATGGTACTATCACAGCTCACTGCAGCCTCGACCTCCTGGTATCGAGCAATCCTCCCACGTCAGCCTTCGAGTAGCTGGGACCACCACAAGCATGTGCCACCATGCCTGGCTAATTTTTAAGTTTTTGTAAAGACAAGATCTCTCTCTGTTGCCCAGACTGGTCTCGAACTCCTGGGCTCAAGTGATGCTGCCGCTTAGGTCTCCCAAAGCGTTGGGATTACAGGTGTGAGCCACTGCCCCTGGCCTAATCTCTTCATTGAAATGGTTCTTGAGAGAGGTCTTTCAGGAATGACTGTTCTTTTCAGGTGAAGAAATATCTCAGCTATTCCTTCATTTTCACTTCAGTTTCTTTTTTTCTCTGTTAAACTCAAGTAAACGTACATTTTCTACTTATGGTTAAAAAAATAGTTTCTATAGTATGTCCCATTAGGACTATGAGAACAGTCCCATTCTTAGATATTTTTTTCTACCTGACTGGCTATCTCTCTAACCTTTCTCTCTCAATGCTTCTTTCTCTATATTAGGTATATGGTTACAAAATGTAATACTGATCATTTCTGGGTGGTGAGGTTTTGAGTGCTTTGTTGCATTTTTCTTTGTATGTTGTCTATTTTAGAAAACATTTATCATTTATGTGTCTGCCTGTCTAAGGTAAATCACTTAACTTCTGTGAGCCTCCAATTCCTTATCTTCAGCCTGATAATAACAAAATTGGAGGGCATTTTAAAGACTGTGAGATAATATGCCACTCCCCTAATGGTAGGCTGAATAATGGTCCCAAGATGTCCACATCCTAATTCCCAGAACCTGTGAATATTACCTTATATGGCAAAAGAGACTTTGCAGACGTGGTCAAGGATCTTGAGATGAGAAGATTATCCTGGATTATCTGGGGTGGGGTGATATAACCACAATGATTCCGACAGGAGAGAGGGAGGCAGGAGGAGTCAGGGGAGACAGTAGTGGAATGATGGAAGCAGACACTGGAGTGCTGTGCTTTTGAGGATGGAGTACTGGTCCACAAGCCAAGGAATGCAGGCAGCCATTAGATACCGAAAAGGCAAGGAAATACATTCTCCTCTTGGAGCCTACAGAAGGAACCAGCCCTGCCAACACATTGACTTTAGCCCACTAAAACTGATTTCAGACCTCTGAGCAGTCAATTGTAAGAGAATAAATCTGTGTAGTTTTTTGTGTTTTTGTTTTTGAGACCGAGTCTCTCTCTGTCACCCAGGCTGGAGTGCAGTGGCACGATCTCAGCTCACTGCAACCTCCGCCTCCCAGGTTCAAGCGATTCTCCTGACTCAGCCTCCCAAGTAGCTGAGATTACAGGTGCCCAGCTAATTTTTGTATTGAAGCCATTACATTTATGGTAATTTGTTACAGCAGCAAAAGGAAACTAATGTTTACACCTGTTTCCTTGGCCCAAGGTGACCTCCCTGTCCATCCCCTTCGTCCAGCCAACTTGTTCAACATTTTACTCACATTTCCCTGACATCTGTCCTCCACTGCTGCCCAGAGGGGGGATGTGCATCCCTCACCTTAGCACGTGCCACTCTGTGTGATAGTTCCTCATGGACAGGTCTCTCTTCCTCCCGGGCTGTGCATATGTGAGGCTAGGGCTGAGGCCCAACAGAGGACTCAGCTTAGTAACTGTTAATGCACAGATGAATCAATGAGGGCGGGGTGAGAGGTTGGCACCTGATAATTACCCATGACCCTCCTTTCTTGGCGTCAGGATCTCTCCCTTCCCTATGTTTATCTGGCTTTCTCTCCCACCAGTCTGTCCTCCTCCACATACACACATTGTTCCAATCTCTAGAACACATTTGCTGACACCTATTAGTGACTCTGTAGGTAGGCTTATCTTTGTGTGTGTGTGTGTGTGTGTGTGTGTGTGTGTGTGTGTGAGAGAGAGAGAGAGAGAGAGAGAGAGAGAGAGAGAGAGATGGAGGCCTGTGACTCTCTTCATGTGTTTTCCCGGCCATGGGTATGTGTGTAGTGGTATAATCATGTGTGTTTCTGTGCATGCCTGTGTCTGTGCGTAGGCTTGTCTGTACATACATCTTTGCTTGTATGTATGTGTCTCTGCTTTGTGGGTTGTATGTATGCTTGTTTGTCAGTGTGTGTCTGCATATGCAGGGAAGGATACTTTTGATTTCTGCCCTCAAGGGGTTGGACTGCCTGCTGCAGGACCTGGTGTGCCAGAATGACTGACCAGGATGTTAACTGAGTTTGGCTCCAGTCACAATCTTCCCTTTCTTGTCTCGTGCAGAAGGTCGGGTCAGGCTTTTTTTTTTTATCCTTGTCTCTTGCAGGGGGGATCTCAGGCCCAAAGCCGAGGTCAACCACAGCTATCTTCCTGCCCCTGACCTTCTGGAAACCTAAACTTCTTGAGAGGACTATACTAAGGCGAAGGGAGAGGAGGTGAAGCAATCCAGACCCCCCGACACACACACAAAAAGACTGAGTCTGTGGTTGCATGGGCAGGGGGAGCCCACTAATACTTCCTAATGGTACCCCAGGAGTGGAAGCAGAGTGGGGGCTTAGGAAGGAAGGCTCCTGGACATTGACCTCCCAACAGGCAGAGCCCATGGGGATCACAGCATAAAGTACCCAGGCCCTCTGTAAGCTGGGGAGGACGGGCTGAGGAGAGGGCCCAGTCATGACCTATCTATTCGCTCCAGGGACTAGAACCCTGGGGGAGGCATTTATATTTAGTTTCTTTTTACCATTTTAACCTTTTTTTTTTTTTTTTTTTTGAGACAGGGTCTCGCTCTGTTGCCCAGGATAGAGTGCAGTGGTGCAGTCATGGCTCACCACAGCCTCAACCTCCTGGGCTCAAGCAATCCTCCCACCTCAGCCTCCTGAGTAGTTGGGACTACAGGCATGTATTGGGAAAAAGGCTTATGGGATGCCTGCATAAACTTGCCATAAAAATATGGCACAACAAGTTGTGGAAAGCCACAAAAGGCCACTGAGGAGGAAACCCTCCTAATTGCCATCATGTTCCCATGCTCAGAGCGAGACCCACTCTCTTATCTGTAAACACTGTTCAAGAGAAAGGCACTCCTTTGAAACACTGGTGCAGGCTCCTAGTTAAGTCGCTCCCACTAGCTACTCTCCGATAAGTTAAAGATACGCTGAGCACAAAGGAGATTCATTTAAACCACTGTTGCTATAGATTACGCCTATGACACATTGCCTCCCTTTCACTGTTTGGCCCTGAACATCTGCTTCTCGGATCTAAGTGATTGTACTCAATATTGTGTTGACCAGAACTCTGAGCCTTCTGCAGCCTCCATTTTGCAGCTGGCCCCTGGGGCTCCCCACCTTTCAAATCTTAATTTGTCTCTTCTCAATCCTTTGTCGCCACCAGACTTTGGGTACCCTACAGGTGGTGTTGAGGCTGGTCCCCAACAGGTATACACCACCATGTCCGGCTAATTTTTAAATTTTCTGTAGAGAGGGGGGTCTCCCTGTGTTGCCTAGGCTGGTCTCAAACTCCTGGGCTCAAGCAATCCTCTTGCCTCAGCCTCCCAAAGTGCTGGGATTACAGGCGTGAGCCACTATGTCCAGCCACCATTTTAACCATTATTATGTGTACAGTTCTATGGCATTAAATACATTCACATTACTGCACAACCATATATTTAGCTTTTATAAAATAGACATTACTGATTTTGCACACCTTAGCATGCCTACCACTGGGCTTAGTGTCACTAGAAAAACATATATGGGGAGTGGGACTGAGACTGTGGAGAGACAGAGGACATCCCCTACCCATGCAGGGCAGAGCAGGAGAAAGGATGGGCGGGAAGACCAGCAATGGTGCAGATGCTCCTGTGTTCAGGAGAGGGTTGGGTGGGTGCTAGGGCTGCAGAGGAGGTGGGATCACACAGTCTGTGGTTTGAAAGCCAGGCTGAGGTTCAGGAGCTTTTGCTCAGAGTCAGGGGTTCAGGGAGCTGGGGAGACCTGGTGAGCTTTGTGTGTTGGAAAGACTGGTCTGGGGGCTGTGCAGAGTAGGGCTAGGTAGGAAGAGAATGTGGGACCTGTGGTGGCTGAGAAAATGAGCAGGCCTAAGGAAGGTTCTTTGAATGAATGATGGGAAAGCCCTGAGAGCAGGATCTTGCTATGTCTAGGCAGGAGAGGACTAGGCCCCGGGCAGTGAGAATGGGGTTTTTAGAGCACACAGTCACCATGTCTTGATGAGTGAGTGGCGGGGAGGGAAGGGAAAAGGAAGAGTCTCATGCAGCTCCTGTTCACTGGGAGGCAGCAGGACTATTTATTGAAACAGCATGGGAGGAGGACAGGCTTTGGGCAAGTTGAAACAACTGTGGCTCAGACATTCACTCACTTGCCTTAGTTATATATGAAGCAATGGACAGATGAGTTCAGATGCAGACATGTCAAGTGTGAGACCTCTTGGGAGAGGACACTGAGTCAGCATAGCAGTTAAGAGAATGACTCTGGGGTCAGACAAACCTAGGCTCCTGTTGACCTTGGGACAAGTTGATTAATCTCTCTCTCTCTTTTTTTTTTTTTTTCCAGACAGTCTCTCGCTCTGTCACCCAAGCTGAAGTGCAGTGGTGCAATCTTGGCTCACTGCAACCTCCATTTCCCAGTTTGAAGCAATTCTCGTGCCTCAGCCTCCCAAGTAGCTGGGATTACAGGCATGCGCCACCACCCCCAGCTAATTTTTTGTATTTTTAGTAGAGACGAGGTTTCGTCAGGATGGTCTCAAACTCCTGAGCTCAGGCAATCCGCCCACCTCGGCCTCCCGAAGTGCTAGCATTACAGGCATAAGCCACAGCGCCCAGCCTGATTAATCTCTTTAACGCTCAGTTTCCTTAAGTGGAAAATCAGATAATAGTAACTACCTCATAGGGTTGTTGTAAGGATTTTTATTTTTTACTTTATTTCATTTTTCGGACAGGGTCTCGCTCTTAGCCAGGCTAGAGTGCAGTGCAATCTCAGTTCACTGCAACCTCCGCCTCCTGGACTCAAGGGATCCTCCCACCTCAGCCTCCTGAGTATCTGGGACTACAAGTGTACGCCACCACGCCTGGCTAATTTTTGTATTTTTTATACAGACGGGATTTTGCCATGTTGCCCAGGCTGATCTCAAACTCCTGGGCTCAAGTGATCTGCTCGCCTTGGCCTCCCACAGTGTTGGGATTATAGGCGTGAGCCACCACGCCCAGCTGTTGTAAGGATTTAATGTATATAAAGAAACCGGCATGGTACCTGCCATGTTATAAACACTCCATGAATCTTAGTTCTTAATGATAATAGCAGCAGCCACAACAACAATGCATACCAGACTGGGACTTGGGAGTGAGGTGTGGGCATTAAAGCATCATCAACACAAAAATGGGCACTGGCTGGGCGCAGTGGCTCACGCCTGTAGTCCCAGCACTTTGGGCGGCCGAGGCAGGCTGATAACTTGAGGTCAGAAGTTTGAGACCAGCCTAGCCAACATGGTAAAACCCTGACTCTACTAAAAATACAAAAATTAGCCAGGCGTGGTGGCGCACGCCTGTAATCCCAGCTACTAGGGAGGCTGAGGCATGAGAATTGCTTGAACCTGGGAGGCAGAGGTTGCTGCCAAGGTGGAGGTTGAGCCCAGATCGTGTCACTGCACTCCAGCCTGGGCAAGAAAGCAAGACTCCATCTCAAAAAAAAAAAAAAAGAAAGAAAAGAAAAGAAAAATGGGCACAGAAGCCACAGACACAGAGGTGCTCACTTGAGTTATGAGGAGAAGAGGGTGGGGGCTGAGAGCACAGCCCACCAAAGAAGAGGAGGAGGGGCCCAAGAGGTGAGGGAGACAACAAGCTGGAGTTGAGGTCAGCGAAGCAAATTTCAGTTCTAATCCAGGCTCTATCACCTGCTGCCATGGGGCCTTAGAAAAACCCCTTGACCACCTTGAGCCTCGGTTTTCTCATCTGTCTCATGGACCCATCTTGCATCCAGGTGAGGATTATCTATAATGAATTTAGTAAAGCCCCAACAGAGACTAGGTGCTTAATAATGAGTTGTTATTTTAGGAGAAGGAATAAATGTTCCCAGAGAGAGCAGCTTCATGGAGGACACGGGAAGACAGAGTTTCAAAACAGGGCCAACAGCTTCAAGGCTGCCAAGTAGTCAACACAGATCAGGACTAAAAGGTATTCAGTGGAAGTGACAAGGAGGTGAAAGTGGCCTTGGTGAACCAGCTTCAGGGATGGTGAGAGCGGAAGGCAGGGGCAGCAGCTGGGGAGTGATGTGAGGTGGGGAAGTGGAGCTGAGACAACAGGTGGCAGCTAGGCAGTGACACTGCGGAGTGAGTAGGTGGGCAGAGAAGCGACAGGCAGGGTTTTGAGATGGGGAAGTCAGAGCCTGTGGCAAGTTTGCCTGTCACTGGATGTAACTGCTCTGTGAACACCCTTCCCCCACCGCTGAGGACTGGCTCAAGCCTTGGGATCATTTGTTCTCCCCACAACCCCAGGCCCCTGGGTGTGCCCTGGGCCCCAACCTGGCTCATCCAGTGCTGAGGACAGGCACCTCTTCTCTTTGCCCTACTTTCCAGTGTGGCTTGGGAAAAAAGTTGAAATGGTTCACACCTTTAGCCAGGGCCTTATCTCCTGTTCCTGGCCCTTCCAGCCCAGGGGAGATGGGCAGTACTAACAAAAATAGCTATCCATCAATTACATCTTTTCTCGTGATTCCATCCCACCAGTATTTAAACATTCCATGTCAGAAACATGTAAGAAATTATTTAAAATAAAAAAAACTTCCTCTGACTCCATGTCTTTCTGATCTATTCTCCTTCCTCCTAATTTTCATAGTCAATCCTCTTGAAAGAATCATCTATGTTGTATTTACTTTCTTCCTTTTTTTTCTTTTTTTTCTTTTTTCTTTTTAGACAGAGTCTCACTCTGTCACCCAGGCTGGAGTTCAGTGGCATGATCATGGCTCACTGCAGTCACCAACTCCTGGGCTCAGGTGCTCAGGCAATCCTCCCTCATCAGCTTTCTGGGTAGCTGGGATTACAGGTATGCACCATCACGCCTGGCTAATTTTTTTTTTTTTTTTTTTTTTTTGCAGTCAGGTTCTTGCTATGTTACCCAGGCTGGTATCAAACTCCTAGCCTCAAGTGATCCTCCAACCTCAGCCTTCCAAAGTGCTGGGATTACAGGCATGAGCCACCGCTCCCAGCCTATATCTACTTCTTACTCACTCTGGAAACCACTAAACTCTGGCTTTCACTACATGCCCCATTTCCATTTCCTACTGCCCACTGGAACTACTCCTTGTCAGGATAATCAAGAACCTCCTTATTCTTAAGTCCCACGGTCGCCTTTCTACAATAACTGCACCTGTCTTTGAAATTTTGGAGTAATGACCCCTTTCTTCCTTCTTGAACCTCTATCCTTTCTTGGCTTCCCTAAAATTATTGGTCTCCCCCAGTTTTTCTTCTACATCTCTGACATATCCTTCCTTATCTACTTTGCAGATTTATCTTTTCCCCTGCATCCATAAAAGTTAGCATGGTGGACTCCTTTATGTTATAGCTGGAAAGCATCCCCTTCTGGTGGGAACCACTCTTGTGGTTATCATGGAAGCCACGGTCTTATGACCTCCCCAACAGATGACTGGTACAGGGAATGGCATCTGTCCAAAGCCGGGCTGATGAGAGCAAGTCCTGAGGAACTATGGAACTGAAACTGAGAAGGATAAGCTGGAGCTGGAACTGAAAAAGAGCCAACATCTTCTTGGGTACCTGGGTTATAAGCTGCAAAGTTTGATAATTGTTAGGAGCTGGATTTATTATTATATAGACCAGAGAGGGAGGTTGAAGGATGAAGGAAGAGAGGGAAGGAGGGAGAGATCGAGAGGAAGAGAGAGAAAGAGAGAGAGAGAGGGAGAGAGAGGAAGCAAGCAGAAAGGCATGTAGATGAGCAGTAGAGAGTCCTGATGACATTCAGATTGCCAGATCCATTTGTTCCCAAGTTCCAGCCATATTCTTGCACTAGGACTCTATGAAATACTATAGTTTTCTGATAAATAATCCCCCTTTTGCCTAAACTAGTTCAAGTTAGGTTTCTTTGACTTGTAACAACACAGAAATCAGGTATCAGGACCAAAGTATTCTAAACGACAGAATTTAAAGTGAGGAACTAAGTTGAGATGTGTAGAGAGGCAGTAGGAATCTCCTAAAACCAGCCTGGGAACCTGGAAGTCCTTTTTCTGTTGTAGCAAAGCAATTAGGTGAACTAGCACCTGTTGTCTCTTGTGTCTTAGCTCATATGCCGACTGAAGCTGAAGCACTTGAAAATATGGTAATAGGCTGGGTGCAGTGGCTCACACCTTCTATTCCAGCACTTTGGGAGACCAAGACAGGTGGATGACTTGAGGTCAGGAGTTCCAGACCAACCTGGCCAGTATGTCGAAACCCCGTCTCTGCTAAAAATTTAAAAACTAGCCTGGCATGGTGATGGGCACCTGTAATCCCAGCTACTTGGGAGGGCTGAGGCAGGAGAATCACTTGAACCCAGGAGGCAGAGGTTGCAGCGAACCGAGATCACCCCACTTGCACTCCAGCTTGGGTGACAAAGTGAGACTGTCTCAAAAAACAAACAAACAAACAAACAAAAATGAAGAGAAAATACGGTAATAAAAAGTCAAGACAACAAAAATGAGTTATTCAAAATGGGTGGTCTGTGAGCAGTTAGGGGACAAGAGAGTAAGCATTTCACTTGGATAAGGAAATTTGTTTCAGCCTTGACCTCAGATTACTAGGAGTAAGATAATATGTGCCTTGCTGAATTTCAGGAGCTGGGTTATTTGCTGCTCTCTAATGTTAATACCCTGATTAGGAAACTGTGAGAGTCTAGCAATCAGGACTTACACTGGAAGATTTGGCATTGGAAAGCCCTTCTTGGTCCCCCCTTGCCAGGCAAATGTGATGGTGTCTCCCATTGTAAAGTGCATTGACTGGAATGGGCGAAGCAAGGGCATCTATTCCAGGGCAGGTGGAAGAAGAAAGGATCCCAGTCCTTCTAGTCCAGCCTATGATTTCCTATGAAGCCACAAGCCATAGTCAGAGGGACTAAAAAAGACTCCGACATAGAGCTAAAAAAGAGAAATTGCTCCAAAAGTGTGCTCAGGCCCTGAATCATCTTGGTTAACCTAGAGATTCTAGAAGCATGATTCTGTAAAATTCTGGTATTGATTATGGTAGTAGAAATGTATTCATGGATGTCCTTCACCTTTCATACAGTTTTTTTTAATATGGGAAAATTCCCATTTCAAAATCCAGCCTACTCAGTATAGAAGTCAGAACTGAAATTCACAGCATACCCTTGTTTACAGGGATGATACTTCACCCACGTGAGACTTCCATTTGGAAGTGAGAAAAATGAGTGAGAGAAACACTAAAGTTCACCAATATTTCTGGGTTTCCTCTCCTTCTGAGTACCAGGAAGACTGTACTTCCCCTGTCCCTTGATGTCAGGTATGGCTATGAGATTTGTTTTGATCAATGCAATGTGAGCAGAAGCCAGTGTATGCTTCTCCTCACTTTTTTCTCCTGCCACGGCAAACCCTGAAAGCTCATGTCAAGAAGGTCAAGAAGGCAGTATCATCACAAGATGGTGGAGACTCCAGAAGCCTGGATGTTTGAGTGGCTGCAGTGAGCAAGCCTTCCCCACCCGGCCTCCCACCCTGCCCCATGCTGGAACTATGGCATGAAGAAGAAATACATTTTTTCTTGTTTTAAGTCAGTAAGATTTGAAGGTTGTTTGTAACTACTGTGTTACCTAGCTAATCCTCATTGATATAGGTAGGAAGCAGGTTAGACACAGGGCTTCGATTTCTGCTGTTGCCAGTAGTAACACAAGTGTCCAGCTTTTGGGGGTGGTAGCGGCAACAGCAGTGGCTTCCCAGTAGTTGCAATATTGAGTTCCTGACACAGAAGGGCCATAGAGATTGTAAAACTGGCAGTCAAATTGAACTCTTGGTACTTAGTATTCGGAGTGGCAATGGCTGTGGTTTCCCCATCAGGTGTGTGGTATGATTTGGGTGTTGTTCCTAGGATCTTAGCCTCAAGTCCATTTCCCCAACCCTCCTAACAGTTTTGAGCTAAATAATCTTTTCTAACAAATCATTTTTCTGCTTTATCTGGAATGGATTCTATTATTTGTGAAAAAGAACCCTGACTGATAAAATTACTATATTTAATAATCTCAGATTCCATTGATTATAAGAGGTAAGTTACTGTATAAACGACTAAGAAAAAAGAGGGCCCAATGCAGTGGGTCTTGCCTTTAATACCAGCACAGTGGAGGCAGGTGGATCAGGAATTCCAAACCAGCCTGGCTAGCATGGTGAAACCCTGCCTTTACTAAAAAATACAAAAATTAGCCGGGCATGGTGGCACATGCCTGTAGTCCCAGCTACTTGGGAGGCTGAGGCAGGAGAATCGCTTGAACACGGGAGGCAGAGGTTGTGATGAGCCGAGATTGTGCCACTGCACTCCAGCCTGGGCAACAGAGCGAGACTCTGTCTCAAAAAAATAAATAAATAAAATAAAAAAGAAAAAAAAAAGAAGAAAGAGGCTAAAAAATGATTACATGCTATTAATTGTAAGACACATTCTGATTACATAGTTGTTTAAACTGGAAAAAAAAAGTGCACCTTAGAACCAATCCAACATGTTATTAGCAAATGGAATATCTCCAAATGAAATTGATAGGCAGCTGATTATGGTTTTAAAAGAACTGCATAACCTGTTGAGGGAAAAGCCCTTATCCAATCCTCCTAAGTGTAGAGCTCTGTGATTGTTCAATCCCAGGATAATCTGTAAAACACCACCAGAAGGTGTAGTGCTAATCAGTACAGTGCTGCACAGAGAAGTCCTCCATAATGGCCTTCTCAAAACACTGAATAAGGGATCTCTACCTTGTGGGCAAAACCTAAGGCAGCCAGATTGGCTGACCGAGAAACTCCACAGCCAAAGGAGCAAGTCAGCAGATGCCATGAGATTTGCTAATCCCATCATTTCATTATTATTCACGGCCAAAAAAATCTACAGTAGATGATGTTCTGGATTAGTGACCAATGCACAGTGCTTCCTTTTCACCCCATTTTATTCTCTATTTCTTCTATCTCTACATATCAGGACTTTTTCATAGGGGGAGTAGTTTAAAGATAGTTCAAAAGAAGTTAAAAGGTAGTGGGATTATTAGAAGCCACATTTCCTACCTCATGGAGACTTCACTAGAGCATGAAGGGACATTACCTGGAGAACCTATATCTGAAGAACAGTGAACCTATGCTATGATCTCCAGAAGCAGCAGCTGGGTGTGTCACTGAATTGTTCTCCATTGTAAAGAGGCGAATTTATTGGCATTTGTATCATAGGATGATTGGATTACGTAGATGAGGGCCTTTTTGGAATCATGTAATAGGAAATAATGTGTATGTGTTGGGCAAACAAAGGGTGGACTGTATGGACATCTGCCATTTTGCTTCTTATGATGCTCCTTCCCCTGGAAACCACCACCTCCACCTCCTCACTACCCATAGGGTTATCATGTTAATCAATTTGATCTTTGATCTTCATCCCTTGACTACCATTGATTAGTCCAGAGGTAAGCATCTAAGTTGAATCAAAATATTTCCTGAAAAATTTGCAAACAAAAAAAAAAAGAGAAGAAGGAAGGAAGGGAGGGAGGGAGGGGACGAGGAGGAGCTGGCAGGAGCAGCAGCAGCAGCCAGTCTCTTTGGATGCCTACACAACAAACTTTAAAATTTTAGAATTGTCTGAAGTCCCGTTTGTTACCATGTGGACTAGAAGAACATTGGAAGTCAGTCTGGGGATGGGGAGGACAGGGACTTGGGGCAGGGGAGGGAAATGGAGGCAGGCAGAAAGTAACAGCATTGAGAGGTGGAGAGAGAACTCTTCTGGGTGACTTTTGATCTCTCAGTTTCAGTTGTTCCTGAGTCATCCTTGCCCTTAGGTTTCAGTATCTGATTATAAATTTATCTTTTTGCTTAAACTAATTCTCACTCTCCCTGGGTGAGCTCATCTATTTTTCTCATTTAACTACCACTCTTTTGCTGATAACTCACAAAATATTATCTTTAGTCTAGACCTCTTCTCCTGAACCTGTGTATTCAGTAAATGGCATCACAGTATTCCTAGTCAGTAACCTGGGAGTTATCCCAGACTTTTCCTTCCTGCTTACCTCTCCTATCCTCTAGGTCTCTAAGTCCCACCAACAGCAGCTCCCAAATACTCTCAATGCTCTCCTTTTCTCTCACAACTTTCCCCCTCCATCATTTCAGTCCCTCATCATTAATCCTTGCCTTCACTCTCAAATGCTTTCAAGCCCCCATTCCACACCATAGCCCAAATCATCCTACTAATTTCTGGATATGATCACATTACTCTTCTGCTCAAAAATTCTTCAGTGGCTCCCCACTGTTTTCAGGATAAAATCTGAACTCCTGCAGCTGGGTCACAAAATTCGCTCACATTACACTCAGATGTGCAATGATTTAAGTCTCCTCTGTTTCCTATAACTAGTCTGATCTTTCTCACAATGCCCTCACCCTGCTGGGTAATGGGCAGTGGTGGGGAGCTAAAAGTAATCCACTCTGGTAAACTCTATAGGATCCAATAATTTATTTTAGACAGTCTCTAAGTACTTCAGTAGCTTTGGATGACTCAGTCTTCCCTTCTTTTCAAGATAGCATTCTGGATTTATAGGGGTCTTATGTGAATTTCATGGCACTGGATTGGGGGAAGGGGCCTCTTAGTCACATGGTCCTGGGGGTTGTGTCAGCTGGCATTTGCTGAGATGTGGTCGATCTGGCATAAGTTAATGAATAACAACCCTGAGAGGTAGCTATTATTACAACCATTTTACAGATGAGGAAGCTGAGGCTAAGAGAGATTAACTTGCTCAAGATCACAAAGTTAGTAAGTGAACCAGGAATCAATACCGTCCCCATTACCGTAGGCACTTAGGTAAATGAGTCTAGGATTCCAGAGAGAAGTTAAAGCTAGACTTGGGAGCACTGGGAGACTTCATGATATAGCTTCAGGGATGTGATCCTCCAAGGAGAGCATGTAAAGCGGGATGAGAAGAAGGCCCGGATCAGAATAGATGACAATCACTGGCCTGTGAAGGTCAGGGAGGACAAGGTCTACCTCACTGCTCCTGTCCAAGCTATCTTCTTCTTAGGGGAACTTTTAGGATGGCGAGGCAGCACTTCCACCATGCCTGCACCTATTCCAGCCAGGGCGTAACCATCGCTCAGGACACTCCATTTCTGTCCCAGGCTCCCCAACAGCCTGGCGGCAAGCCTGCGACCAACACTGGGTAGGAACTCAGTAAATGTGTCCAAAGAACCTGTGTTGCCAGAGATTTTCACACTTCTTAGGGCCAGGGAACCTGGGGCCCTCTAAAGTAGGAATGCAGAGTCCACACCCAGGTGGCAGAGGGAAGTGCGAGACTGCACTATAGGCGGTTCCCTAGGTGAGGAGGTTCAGTCTCCTGCCAGGTGTAGGGACGCGGGGCCTTCCTCCGATGACGGGCTTAGAGACCTCTCCCAGATACAGAGAGATGGTTTCCTCAGATGTGGAAATGCAGAGGCCTTGGCCTTTCTCGGATGTGGGGTGTACAACCCTTCTAGGTGTAGAAGGTGCAAGAAATCCCTACAAGAGGTTAGGCCTCGCCCCCTCCCCACCCCATCCCCTCTCCCGGGAAACATCCAGGGCCAGCTACTCCTTCGGCCCTCCTCCCGCCCGGCGCCAGCCCGAGAGGCGGGCTGGTCTCCACCCCAGCGCACCACCAATGGTGCGGGAACCGGGGCTCGGCCCGCCAATTGAGTGGCGGCAGCGGCGCGGGGATGGCTCCGCCCCCGGGCCGCAGGCCGCCGGCCTTCAAAGAGGCGGGGCTCTTAGCTGTTTTTGCTGGCGGCCGAGCCCGGCCGAGCCCAGCCGAACGTAGCCGAGCTCAGCCGAGCCCAGCCGAACGCAGCCGAGCTCAGCCGAACCCCGCGCAGCTCCCGCCGCCGCCGCCCGAGCGCTGCCGAGCGAGCGAGCAGCCGCGGCCGCGGAGGAGGTGCGGCCCCAAGGGGAGGAGGCGCCCGCTCGCCGCAGACCGCCCGCGGCAGAGGCCGCCCCGGTCGCGCCGCGGCGGGAGCGGCCGGCGGAGGCTGCGCGGCCGAGGGGGAGGGCCGGGGGAGCGGACGTCGCCTTTGCTGGTCTCCCACCTCCCGCCGCCCCCCGCCCGCAGGCTCCCGAGCCTTAGTCGGCGCCGAGCATCCCGCTGCCCCGGACCCTCCCGCGGGCGCGCACCAGGCTCAACTCAGGTAAGAAGGGCCTCCCGCCACAGGCACGGGGGCCAAGAACATGCGACCCGAAGATGGAGATAAAGAGACAGAGACACACTGCCGCGGAGAGAGACGAACACAAAGACAGAGACACGGGAACCACCAAAAAGACCCCACGGAGAAGGGGAGAGGGATACGTCCATGGGAACAGAGGGGGATACAGCCTGGAAGAGAGAGACGGAGAGACACAGAGACTGATGTAGAGATACACAGAGACACACTGGTAGAGAAACGAGACAGAGGAGACACACTTAGAGATGGGGACACACGGAGAGGCAGCCTCACACACACAGAGGTGGGTGTGCAGAGGCACAGGCACACATCCAACGGAGGGACAGTGAGACATCAGACACACACACCTGACCCAGAGAGAGCCCCACATAGAGGCACAGAGCCTGCACATGCCTGCCAAGGCCTCCACAAAGTTCCCTCTGTGCAAGCTGGCGCCTCTGGAGGTCTCCTGGTCGGGCTGGCTGGAGTCCTGGGAGAGAGGAGGCGCCCAGGCCACACCAGAGCTGCTTACAACCCCCATCCTCTTGGGCGGAGGGCTGCCTGGATCCCACCTACCAACAGAGGGCTTTTGAGGGCTGCAAGCTTGGTGGGTAGGGCCAGGGCATGCCCTACGTCTAAGGAGAATGAGATGACGGCTGCCTACTTCAGCTTCCCCACGCTGGCTACACACTCATTCAGGTGCCCAGAACCAGGCCTGCGGATGGGGGTGCTGGCTCTGTGGGGTATTTAAGCCTGTTGGGACCCAAGGTCTTTCACCAGGGAGGCCAGAAATGTGGGAGGGAGGCTGTCTTCCCTACCTCTCTCCTCCTAGGCCTCACCCCACTCTGCCTCCTCACTACCCTCTCCTTTACTCTGTACCTCCAACAGGCTCAGGACTGCAGGTAGACATCTCCACTGCCCAGGAATCACTGAACGTGCAGACAGCACAGCCTCCTCGGACGGCCGGCCATACCAGAGTCCTGCCTCGGCATGGGCCTCGCCATCGAGGCAGCTCCACTGTCTGTGCTGGTCTGAGGGTGCTGCCCGTCATGGGGGCAGCCATCTCCCAGGGGGCCCTCATCGCCATCGTCTGCAACGGTCTCGTAGGCTTCTTGCTGCTGCTGCTCTGGGTCATCCTCTGCTGGGCCTGCCATTCTCGCTCTGCTGACGTTGACTCTCTTTCTGATTCAAGTCCCAACTCCAGCCCTGGCCCCTGTCCTGAGAAGGCCCCACCACCCCAGAAGCCCAGCCATGAAGGCAGCTACCTGCTGCAGCCCTGAAGGCCCCTGGCCTATCCTGGAGCCCAGGACCTAAGTCCACCTCACCTAGAGCCTGGAATTAGGATCCCAGAGTTCAGCCAGCCTGGGGTCCAGAACTCAAGAGTCTGCCTGCTTGGAGCTGGACCCAGTGGCCTAGAGTCTAGCAAGCCTGGCTCCAATAGGAGCTCAGTGGCCCTAAGGTGATGGGCCTGGGGTGGAGGCTTATGAGTTGGTGCTAGAGCCAGGGCCATCTGGACTATGCTCCATTCCAAGGGCCAAGGGTCAGGGGCTGGGTCCACTCTTTCCCTAGGCTGAGCACCTCTAGGCCCTGTAGGTTGGGGAAGCAAACTGGAACCCATGGCAATAATAGGAGGGTGTCCAGGCTGGGCCCCTCCCCTGGTCCTCCCACTGTTTGCTGGATAATAAATGGAACTATGGCTCTACCCTGAGATTTTCTTCTCTTCCTGAGGGTCCCGTGGTAGCAAAATTAAAGCTGTGGGGTGGGTTTCTAGACAAGTTTATTTGTGCAAAGTTAGAGGGGTAATGGTGGCTGAAGACCAAGTTCTGGAGTAAGGTGCTGGGACCTTAAGTAGCAGAATAAGAAGGGAAGATGCTGGGACCTGATCAGGAGTGGGGTCACATGCTGGGTGCTCAGGCTGGACTGGGTACCAGGGTCAAGCCCTAGGAGTATTGGATTCAAGCGATGGGACAGAGGCTGAGGCTGGGCCCTCAGGTCTTGATTTTCACTTCCCTCACCAGGTTCAGCAGTTTGTCCAGTTTCGCAATCTCCACAGCTGGGCCCTTCTGCACCTCCTGCCCCTTCTTTTCCTGAGGAGAGGGAAAGTATGCGTGGGGGAGGAATGGTGGGTCCCCCATCTCCGGGTCCCAGCACCACCTCCTCTGCCCAGCCTGTCCAGCTGTGCCCTACCCCTCCCCTGCCCAATGAATTTTGGATCCCTGCCTCCCGTCTCCCTGACATGATCATTCCCCAACTCAGGTTAGGTGACACAGGGGCTCAGCTGACAGCCTGCAAAAAGGAGTCCAGCTCTGGCTTGGACATGGGGTCTCGATGCTTGTGGGAGTGGGAAAAAGCATCCATTTCCTGAACCTCAGGGGAACAGCCTTCCAGGTCAGGGAGATCCAGCTCTGTGAAGGCGGGGGGCTGACTGCTGGCACCATCCTTACCATGGGAAGGTCCCTGGCCCAGTCCTATCGAGGAGCTAATGGGTATGTGTTTGGGGAGGGAGGGGCTGTGGACAGAGCCTCAGGGGCCCTCACCTAGTCCTCTCACCTGATGCCTTCAGGTCAGGTTGGCAGTGGGTGCCATTTGGGGCGAGACCTGCTGTGTCAGACATACCCAGGATTGGGAAGAGTGTCAAAAGACCCATAAGGGCAGAGGGAATAGTCCATGTGACTCCAGGTGTTGTTGGCTGAGGCTGTCCCTTAGAAGACCAGATGCTGAGTTTATGACCCATCACCCTGCCTGCAAAGCACTCTAATTCTTCCATTATGAGTTGGACACTGGAGTGCCACCCACAGGTCCCGAGAACTCCTTGGCAGATCAGCACCAGTCCCACCCTCCCTACTGTCCAGGCTGGGGGGTGAGGGCTACGCTGGGGCAGGCTGGGCAGTTGCCATTTCCCCATTTCCTGCCTTCGCTCTGCTTCTGGGCCCCCATCCTCTCAGCCATCTGTGCCCACTGCTCACTGACACCTACCCCAGCCTTGCCTTGGTCTGGCCAGGGCTGTAAAGGGGATGGGGCAGGGGTGAGTGCAGGGCCAATAGGCCCCTCCCTGGCTCCCTTTTGGCTGCTGACACCATGTGGAGCTCAGATTTCCCCCTGGTGTGACGCAGTACCTGCTCCCAAATTTTCTCCCCTATCCCCTTGCAGCTCAGTGCCTTTTTGCCACTACCTAGCTCACCTCTACCCTCTCCAAGCAGAGGACAAAAAGCTCTTTTTCTCTCTCTTTCCTCTCTCCTTCCTAAATTAAACTTGGGTTCTCTTCTTGGCTTCACCCCATCCCCCGGGAGTTAGGGGACCTGGTTTTAGTTGCAGCTCTGTCATTAACTCCCTATATGACTTTGGGCAAGGCCTTTGCCTTTCTGAGCTTCAGTTTCCCATCGAAACTGAAGACAGTCTTTGGCCTTGGACACTTTGCGCTCTTGACACCCATCATGGGAACTCCCTGGGCAGGGAGGTCCAGACCTTTGTGGGGAAGTCCTGTGGAAAGGGCAGGGAGTCTGCAGCTCACAGAGGAAGGGCAGTAGGGATACCCAGAGGATTTTGTTTTGCATGAATCACTTGACTGATAGGGTCAGATGGCAATTTCACGGGAACTTCTAATCCATTCAAGTACCCACCAACCCCCACCCATCCCTGCTCAGGTCCTCAGAGACATAGGCCCCCAGATACACAGAACCCAGCTCTCCCAGCCATGACTGACCCTTCTCTGAGGAGAACTGAAACTGTGGGAGATCCTTACCTCCCTGATCAGAGTGGGCAGGGCAGGCTCCCACCCATGTCTACCACCCTCATGGTGTCATGGCTGTGCTCCTCCCCCTAACAATGACCATCATCCCTCCTGGAGGGTTGTCCAACTCTGCCAGCTTCAACCTGGGTCTCTCTCCTCAGAAAATTAAGAACACATTTTATCTATTCCACAAATTATGCTGCCTCCTTCCTCTTCCTTGAGGCCAACTAGCTTGGCTCAGTAAAGAGATTCAGACCACGCCTGACTCCCTCCCTCCCCTCAAGCCCACCGCAGCCTCTGGGCCACAGCTGCAGGCGCTTAGCAGCCTTCTGAGTATTTATAGCCAAGTCCGCCCCCTCCCTCAGCTGGCTACAATTACAGGGCCGGCCACACTCCCAGCCCCTGCCTCCCTGGCCATGGTGGGGAACAGACCAAGCCAGCACCAGAGGGATGGTGCAGCAGTCCCTTCCTTGGTAGGAGCACAGTGCAGGGAAGTCAGTGGTCGAAAGACACAGGCCACTGCCTCAAACTTCAGTAAATGCCTCAAATTGCCAGGAGGGATGGTCATCAGGGCAAGCTGGCCCAGTCCTGATCCTGGCCCAGAACCTGGCAAAAAGCAAAGAGCCATCTCTACTCTTAGCACACAAATGGGCAGGACTGAGCTCTGGGTTCTTTTGTTTGTTTGTTTTTTGAGACGGAGTCTCACTCTGTTGCCCAGGCAGGCTGGAGTGCAGTGGCGCGATCTCGGCTCAATGCAAGCTCCGCCTCCCAGGTTCACGCCGTTCTCCTGCCTCAGCCTCCCGAGTAGCTGGGACTACAGGCGCCCGCCACCACATCCGGTCAATTTTTTGTAATTTTAGTAGAGACGGGGTTTCACCGTGTTTGCCAGGATGGTCTTGATCTCCTGACCTGGTGATCCGCCTGCCTCGGCCTCCCAAAGTACTGGGATTACAGGCGTGAGCCACCGCGCCCAGCCCCGGCTCTGGGTTCTTGGGCTCAGGATTCTAAGGCCTGGGCTGCAAAGCCCGGGTTCATAAGTCTGGATCTGGACTCAGATCTAGACTTTAAAGTCATTGCTCTGGGCTCCAGACCTGTATTTGGGGTCCTTAGGCTCTGGGCAGGGTCTCCTCATCACTGGAGACCCTAGAAACAGGAACCAGAGCTCAGAAGGAGGGCTGCATAGCTGCTGACCTAGCTACCCTCCTCACAGCTCATTTCCTTCCTTTCTGTGTAGACCCACAGCTCCCAGCTCAGGGACCACTGGGGTTGAAGCCCTGTGAAAGCCCAGCCAATGAGGCAGTGGCTCAGCCCCAAGCCCCCCGCCTGGGTGACCTGTCCTACCCACAGCATTTCCACTGGGAAGAAATCAATGATATCTCCACATTTGCCTCCGCAGGCTTCAGATCCACCTGCTCACTGGATATCTCCACCTGGGAGAGTCACGTGGGGCCCCACAGGTAACTCAAATGCAGCATGTCAAACTGCTATTTTCTCACAAACCTCCTGCTTCTACTGTGAGCCTCATTCAGGCAATGACACCATCCTTACCCTGAGTCTCCCAAGCCAGAAACTGGGGGGTCACCCCGGCTCCTCCCTTCTGTCATCCCCACCCTCCTGGAGACTTTATCTCTTGCAGCAGCCCAAAGTCCCAGAGCCTGTACCTTTGGCATCTTGCGCAAATTGGGTGAGAGCTTGAGGCAGATGATGTGCCCACGGTCATCGCCCACAATGATGATGGGGTGGATGGGATTGAACTGCAAGTGGGTGATCTTGTTCTTCTTTTTGGCCGCCACAGGCTGGTTGCAGATGGCCTCATATTTGTTGATGGCCAAGTCAAACACGTGGGCCTGTGAAGAGGTCGGTGTCAGCACACTCAGGGGTAAGAGGCCTGTCTTCCACCTCAGAGGAATCAGTCCCTGGACTTTCTGGGGAAAGACTATAGAAGGCTAATGGCTACAGCACACTGGAGCTGGAGGTGGAGGGAGGGGGAATTCTGTGTCTCTGTCTGTTTTTCCTATGGTTGAAAGAGTGAGAATAAAAAAGTTTAGGAGAAATTTTAAATCTATGGAGAATTAATAATAGCAGCTACAGGCTGGGAGTGGTGGCTCACTGATGCCTGTAATCCCAGCACTTTGGGAGGCCAAGGTGGGTGGATCACCTGAGGTCAGGAGTTCGAGACCAGGCTGGCCAACATGGTGAAACCCTGTCTCTATCAGAAATACAAAAAATTAGCTGAGCATGGTGGCCCATGCCTGTAGTTCCAGCTACTAGGGAGGCTGAGATGGGAGAATCACTTGAACCTGGGAGGCAGAGGTTACAGTGAGCCAAGATGGAGCCACTGTACTCCAGCCTGGGCAACAGTGAGATCTTGTCTCAAAAAAAAGAAAGAAAAAAGAAAAGAAAATAGCAGCTACCATTTGTTGAACACTTACTATGTACTGGACTCTGGGCAAGCACATCACACGGTTGCATCATCTCATTATGCTCTTCACAACCACTCTACAAGGTAGTTCTGTCACTATCTTCATTTTATAACAGAGGAGTTAGAGGCTAACTTACTAGTAAGTGGCAGAGCCAGGGCTTACACCACTTAATATATGTAAAGTGCAAAGGCAGTGCTTGACATACCAGTGCTCAATCAATGTTGGATGCTACCTTCACCATACCCTTAGACCAAACAGCTACCAACTCTCGCCTGGACAACTGTGGCAGCCTCTTAACTGGTCTCCCCACTTCCACTCTTGCCTTGCTACAATCCATCCTCCATACAGTGGCAGGCTTACCTTTAAAACACTTAAAATCCTTCCACAGTCTCCCTTGGCACTATAAATAAAATCCAGATCCCTCATTCTAGCCCACCTCCCCACTCTCACCTCATGTTCTCGCCCCTTGCTATACCCTAGCCACACTTGCCTTCCTGTTCCTTAAACCCCAAGCTGGTTCCCACCTCAGGGCGTCTGCCCCAGCTGCTCCCTCACCATGGGCTGCTCCCCTGCCGTATCTCCACATGGCTGCCTCCTTCTTGCTAGTGAACTCTCAGCGGGAGTGTCACCTCTTCAAAGAAGCCTTTCCTGACCGCTGTATCCAAGAGACCACCCAGTCCTTTTCTTCTTTTTTTTTTTTTTTTTTTTTTGAGACGGAGTCTGGCTCTGTCGCCCAGGCTGGAGTGCAGTGGCCGGATCTCAGCTCACTGCAAGCTCCGCCTCCCGGGTTTACGCCATTCTCCTGCCTCAGCCTCCCGAGTAGCTGGGACTACAGGCGCCGCCACCACGCCCGGCTAGTTTTTTGTATTTTTTAGTAGAGACAGGGTTTCACTGTGTTAGCCAGGATGGTCTCGATCTCCTGACCTCGTGATCCGCCCGTCTTGGCCTCCCAAAGTGCTGGGATTACAGGCTTGAGCCACCGCGCCCGGCCCAGTCCTTTTCTTTTATCTCTTTCTTTTTCGTTGCCTGGTCTCTATGAACCTATCTTTCTTCTGTTAATATAACAACTTTATTGAGATATAATTCACGTAACTATAAAATTCACTCATGTAAAGTATGAAATTCTTGGTGTTAGTATATTCACAGTTATGCAACCTTCGCTACAAGCGATTTTAGAACATTTTCACCACCCTAGGCCACACAAATTGACTTTCCATCTCTACACATTTGCCTGTTTTGGATGTATTATATAAATGGAATTATACAGTATGTGATCTTTTGTGACTGGCTTTTTACACTAAGCATGTTGTCAAGGTTCCTCTATGTTGTAGCATGTATCAGCACGTCATTCTTTGTCCTTGCTGACATAATCCCCAAGGAGAGACTATATTTTGTTTATCCATTCAGCAGTTGATGGACACTGGGCTGTTGCCACTCTTACTGTTATGAGTAATGCTGCCATGAACATTTATGTTTACGTATTACAGGTTTTTATTAATAATTCTCTGCCTAGCACTTAACACTGGGAATTTTGTTGTTGCTCTTTGTATCTTTCCCTTCACTAGAACATAAGCTCCACAAGAGCAGGTATCTAAGTCCAGCCTGGAGCTGGGCACCGTCGTTGGCCCTTAGTAGTCATCTCTTCCAAGAAGAGATGACTGATGGACTTGAGGATGGTGCCTTCGTCGCTGCATTCTTTCCTTGGGGCAGCCAGTGCTTCTCAGTTTGTATCAAAGCCCATAGGGAAAACGGGTTTGCATCCAAGAATATGCTCACAAGATATTTGTTTCTGAGCTCTCACCAATTCTCAGTGTTGAATAGCCCCCTCCCATTCCACCCCACTGAAGTTGCCTCAGAATCAGCTTGCACACTTCCAGGGATGGAGACTTCACTACCTTATAGACACTATTCAGTCACTGATTAACTCTGGCTCATACATTTTTCCTTAGATGGAACCGGGTCCTGCTACCCTGCAGCTCCCCACCATAGAGCAGAGGAAATAACTGCTTGATGGCATCTCATCCCCCAGGTGATGTTCTCCTCCAAGGTGAACAGCCCTGTTCCCTCCCTGAGGCCTCATGGGATGAATGATTCCTCTTTCAGCTGTACCCTGGATCGCTTGCCCCTTGAGAATACATAGTCCTTATGTCCCACCTTCTCCTTCCTGACCTAGGCATGGGGTGGGTTGTCCATCAGGAAGGCCCTGAGCTACCACACCTGATCTCCAGTAGGGACTCAGTGAGGTCAGGACACTGGCACTCACCTTCCCATCTGTGGTGACTGCTGCGAACACAGTAGAAGAGTATGGTGCCCAGGCCACATCACCCACGGCTGAGTTCAGGTCATAGATGAACATCGGGGTCCTGCAGAGGTGGAGGGTGGAAAGCCCATGGCACAGAGGGCTCACAGTGCCATAGCCCAGGGGAGGGCCCAGGACAGGGCCAGGAACAGGCCCCTCACTTGATGGTGTGGTCCCAGATCTTCACTGTCCAGTCGGAGCTGCAGGACATGAAGACCTTGGTGTGGTATGGGTTCCAGGACACAGCGTCCACTGCCATGTTGTGGGCATCATAGGTGTCGAGGAATTGGCTGGAGTAGGATTTAGAGCACTGGTGTGGGAGGGAACAGGGGTCAGAAGTGAGAGAAAGGTCAGCAGCCACCACTTCCCTGGGGGCCTGGAGGATCAGCGCCTTAGACTCCTCTCCTGTCCTTACACCACATCGCATCCCAGCTGAACTGGGGCCAAGCTCCTGGCTGCCCTTCCCACCCTCAGCACACCCTGGGGGAAAGGAAGGGCTTGAGGGTCTGGGGGTTCAGGATGGGCAGGGGAGCCTTCCTGCAGGATGAAGGAAAGGGCTGTAGTGCCCTGACCCCAGAGGATTCCAGGCCAGACAGAAAAAGCCTTCTCTCCTTAAGAGAGGGCAGAGCAGGTCTTAGGCCCTGGGTGAGGTGTGGTCTGGCATTCATCCAGGCCAAGGCCTGTGGACAGACAGAGCCCTGGGTCCACCTGCAGCCCAGACATCATCCTTGCAACAGTGATAACATCCCACCTTGTCCAGGCAAGAGCAGATGCAGAGCCAGAAGCTGACTTGGATCTCCAGATATCCTATTCAGTTTTTTGCCCTGACCAGCGTGCCCCTTTCTCCCTCCCTCCAGGAGACAGCGTGACTGAGTAGTCTCTCGTTACTCTGGCCTCTCTTGGGCTGCCAGTGGGAGGGGTGAAGAGGGGGTGGGGACTTCTTTTGCATTCAGACCAGTTCTGGCTGGGCCTCAGGGGCTCCCAAGAGGCTGCCTGTAATTAACATTCTGAGTCTCTGAGCCTAAGAAAAGCTTGCAGCAGAGCTATTTCTGGATGGATGGAGGTTCAGAAGGATGTTCATCTACTACCACTGAGACCTTGTAGAAACTGACCGTGAGGTTCCATCCTGCTGGCTGGGATGTACCCAGTATTCAGAGATAATTCTGGCCTTCAAAGCTCAGCTCAAGTACAAATCTCCTCCAGGAAGTTTTCCCAAAATGTTCTAACTCCTACGACTAGAATTCCCCCTTCTACCTCAACTCCCAGGAAGGGAAGGAGGGTCCAGAGGAAAAGATGCTGGGCTGGGCTAAAGTCACCCTCTAGATTTTCCATCCCCTCTCCTGCATTTAGGCCTTATTCTTGTCACCCAAGCAGGTCAAGAAATACATTCTCTTCCCTCAAGAGTCCTTCTAGAACTGATGGGAACTAAAATCCATCAAAATAGGATCTGTTGAGAACTCTAAGCTCCCCAGGTGCTCAGGCCTAAGTGGCCCTCTACGGAGCTGGCACAGGGCAGCCTCACCTTGTAGATTTTTCCCTCCTCTGTGCCCACTAGGAACATGTAGTCAATCTCTTTGTGGAAGTCAAAGGCAGTGCCACAACCTTGGGAGAAGAGGGAGGGGCAGGCTTAGCCCAATTCCAAGAGGGAGGCTCCCAGCGCCTCCCCTACACAGCAGAGGAACTCAGCCCAGGCATCTCAGTGCAGGACTCAGCGCAGGACAGACTGAACTTGGGCCCCTGTAAGGGCTGGGACCAGGCCAGGCAAACAGAAACCAGCCCTCTGGCCTGCTTGTCCCAGGCAGTTAGGATTCTGCAAACGGCCAGGGGTTCTGCAGACAGGAATGGGGGCCTGGGTAAACAAGTCAGGGATTGAGTTAAACAGGGTCAGGGTCAGGGTAAACAGGGACAGGGTCTGCGAACAGGGACATGGTCTGTGCCAACAGGGATATAGTCTGCATAAACAGGGTAGGAATTGAGTAAATAGGGACAGGATCTGGGTAAACAGGGGCCTGATCTGCATAAACAGGGCTGGATCTGCATAACAGCACCTGATCTGCATAAACAGGAACAGGGTCTGCAAACACAGGGATGGGAACTGCATAAACAGGGAGGGTCTACAAACAGCCAAGGGCTCAGCAGACTGGGCCAGGCCTTCCTATTACCTCCTGTTGGCTCTGGCACAGGTTGGGGAGGGAGCACTCAGTCAGGGAAAGGACCATTCTCACTGACCCTCACTGGGCCTGAATGTCCTTGCCAGGCCTGGAGGTGAGGGGACTGGGGCTCCTACCCACTGTGTGTAGCTGCAACCCCTCAGGAACTTCCGTGGTGCTGCCTTCCACCTTCAGCTTGATGACATCTACGTGAACCAGCTCGCTCTGTAGCCACAGACAGAGGGATGTGGGGGGAGGGCACATGGGTTGGGTTAGATGAGCAAGGCTGGGGGGTGCCCTTTGCTATTTAGCTTCCCGCCTCCCCAATCATCCCAGCATGACCCTGTCTGGGAAACAGGCACCTTCACGAGAGTCCAAGACACAATCCTGCCGTCAGATGACACAGAGAAGAAGTTAAGGTTTTGGTCCATGTCATCCTTCTGCCACTTGACCTGAAACATCCCAAAACGTGAGCTCTGGGACCCTGCTAGGGTGTTGAGTTAGGGCTGTAAGCAGAGCAGGACACCCCCAAGCACCCATCTGAGGCCCAGCAGCAAATTCTGGGAGCCCATTTCCCAGAATCCCATGATTGGTCCTTTCTCCCTCCTTCCATCCATCTCTGTCTCTCATTCCTTTCTCATTCCTTTCTTGACCATCCTGGAGCAATAGTGCCAGTCAAAGCATTGCTTTAATTTACTGGCTTGGCAGTGGAGGTACCCAGACCCTTCCTGGGTTGGGTTCCAGGAGCTCCACTATGGGGAGAAGGCAGTGGCTATGGGTTCAACTACCTTACATAAATAAACATGGCCTGGAAAGAACAGGGCCCATCAACCAGTTTCCTGTTTATAAAACAGGAGTCATAATAGCATAGGTTTTTTGTGAGAAATAAATGAGATAATATATGTGAAGCCCTTACGTCAGAACATTGCACATATGAAGTATTTGATACATGTTAGCTAATGTCCTTATTATTACTATCATCCTAGGGATCTGGGTGCCAAGGTTCTGCAGGGGCCTTTCCCTGCTTGCTTGTGGTGGGTGAACAGGAGCAGGCCCCTGTCTCCTGCTCACCTCTTCCAGGCTTGGCCTTTCTCTAGGAAGTGTCTCCTCTGTTCCCACCTTTCCTTTGCTACTACCTCTGTTCCCACCTTTCCTTTGCTACTAACACCTGCTCCCAGAACTTTGCTCCCAGTCCCAGATTTGACTTGCATTTCTCCAACTGCAAGTCGGGGTTAATTATCCTGCCCCACCCATCTTCTCAGGGCTGGAAGCAAACATATGGGAAAGTGTTTTGGAGACAGAGCTGTTGTCTTATGAAGATGACACGCTTGAGACTCAAGTTTCTGTTGCCAGATGTGGAGGCCTGGCCACACCATGTCCCAGAGAGCTGGGGTGGGGCTGGGTGCCCAGAGTTTTCCGTTCTCTAGCTCCCTCCAGACCGCCTATGCTGGGACCACCGTCCTGTCGCCTCCCCCGGTCACAAGCAGAGGACCAGTGAGGGAGGCCAAGAACCCAGTACTGTTGCCTGCTGCCTGTAACTGCAGCTGTCACCAGGGTTGTTGGGGGCTGGAGGGAAGTGGAGAATGGGTTGTCATTCCCCAGCCAGCCTGAGGCCTGGTGGGTTGGAGCTTCAGAAAGGCAGGCTGAATCCGTCTTGGTCTGTCCAGGGAGCTGGCTCTTTTGCACTTTCACTGGACTGAGAGCGCCACAGAGCCTGTGAAGCATAAGTCAGAGCCAGCCATAATATTGAGACCGCTTCCCCTTCTGCAAAGGTGGTCCCTTTAAAGGGGGGAGGGGACTGGGGGTGTCAAAGGCCAGGCTGTAAGAGGCGCTAGGGAGCTGCAAAGGGAAGTGTTTAATGAGCAGACGCCAGCACCGCATGGAAATTGTATTTCACACCCCACTTAGCAGCCCGATGCCCAGTGGGGGGTGGTGTGTGTGTATTTGCAAGTGACTGTGTATATGTGTGTGTGCAAGTCACACACATGCTCCTGGGGTGTAGGTGAGCCGGTAGGAATAAAGCAAAAGAGGGAGGGTGGTAAGTGAGGTTAAGAGAATGAATGAATTCCCAGGGACCAGGTGGTAGGGAGGAGCTGGAGCCTGCTTCACTGATTTATTCTCTTCTGCCTTATTTGCTTAGGGCAGACCTGCTTGACCCTAGTCTCTTGTTTGTACATCCTTCCTGCCTCCTTCCCCAGAATTGCACCAGCGCGCACACACACACACACACACACACACACACACACCCACAGAGTGTTGCTGGTTGAAGCTTCACAGTAGGGCCTGCACAGAGCTGGCTACTCAGGCAGGTTCCCTGGAGAAGAAGCCTGTGCTGTGGGACAGGAGCCCAATCTTCTTAGAACAGACAGTCCTCTCCTTGGCTCCAAAACCTTCCGTGGCTCACCACTGCCAGCAGAACAAACTCCTTCTGCCTCAGCCTGGCATTTGAGATCTAACACAACCTCTCTGGCCTCCCCCAAATATCTCTGACACAGTATCTCTGACACAGTCCTGTTAAGAGGGACTTAGACTCTGATGTCTCTGACATCTCATTCAGCAGCCTGGCTCTCCTTCAAGCTCCATGCTCTTATAGCAAACTGCCTGGAGGATGCCTCCCTCTGGGTGTCCCTTGGGTTTCTTGTATTGGTTTCTGGCCAAACCTGTTTTTCTTCTGCCATTTCTCACTTCTATGGATAGCCTACTAAGCAACTCAAACCCAGGCAGCATGAATTCTTCCCTTTCCCCATATCTAATCAATCATTTCCTTCTGTTGATTTTACTACCCCACCAGCTCTTAACCCTGTCTTCTCATTTCTGTCTCCACTGCCCCTGCCCTAGCTCAGGTTTCAAAATCACTCATGCTGCAGCCAGAGTATCTTTCCAAGAGACAAACATGACTGTGTTACTCCTCTGCCCCAAACTCTCTGATGGTTGGGCAGCAATTTTGAAACTATGCTCAGGGGGTAGAGGGAGTGAAAATAGGGGACCCTTAAGCAAGCAGGGCCCGGGTCCTACTCGAGCACCACTCTCATCTTTTTAATATATAGGGCTTCTGCATGAACACTTTGCTTGAAACCACGGACGTACACTGTCCAAGCATCTTAATTTAATAGATAAGCGCAGGGTGCTTCAAATGATGTGTCACTTCCCAACAGGCTACTCTGCTTGGTGCCCCATGTCATTGCACATGTGATCCCTTTGTACCTTCTTCATCTCACTAACTCTTTCTCCTCCCTCACAATCCAGCTCAGGTGTTGCTTCCTCTAGAAAGACGTCCCCGCCCAGGACAATGTGGGTGCCCCTCCTTGCACACTTCTACTTTAGCACTTAGCATACTGCCCTGCCCTGGTCAGCCTGTGGCTGTGGTTATCTCCCCAGTAGGAACTCCAGAGATCAACCAGAGGAGCACACAGGGAGGAGTTACTGAATGTATGAATGAGTAAGTGAATGAATGAGGGAGGAAGGAATGAGAAGAAAAGAAGAGAACAGGATGTGAGTAAACAGGTGAGAGACAGGTGGGTCCTGCCCATGTCACATGCCATGATTCTATACAAGAACCTGAGTCTTCCATTTTGCAAAGTCAGCAGCCCTGTTTTCCTGGCAGGAGAGCAGAGCAGAAGGCTTCCCTGTCCCCTGAGTTCCTGTCTTCCTGGGACCTGCTCAGTGAAAGCAATAATGTTCTTTACAACGCCCCATTTTCCCTGCAATCTGCTATTTGATTTCCAGGACATAGCAGAGTAGGAGTAGGGTGGTTGGCTTGGGCCTCTGCCCTTCTGCTTGGCTTGAGGAAGGAGAGTGGTCGCGCCAACCAGAGATGCTCTGCACTTGGCCCTGGGCTGAGCTAGGAAAGCAGGGGCAGGGCTGGGCCAGGTATGGTCAAGACAGGCCTTTTTTCCTCTCCATGAGTTTTAAAGTTTCTACAGAGATCCTCCCCCAGTCTAGAGACCTACATGTGTCTGGAAGGCCTGGTGATGAATTGGGAGGTGGACTTTTTGGTGGAGAAAACTCCTGAGGCTGCAACCTCTGATCTCTGCTTTGTTAGAGAGTAGCTGGGGAGGGTGTATGGCAGGAGGAGATGCCTCCCTCCCACCCTCTGCCCCAGGCTCTGGGTAAAGGATAAAGCTGAGAGGGCACCATTGCCCCTGTGCCTGGGCAGTCCTCCCTCTGCTCAGGCCTGTCAGTGCTGGGGAAGGTGTCCACATGTCTCAGGGAGCTCAGGGCCATAAGAGGCAGGAGTGCAGAGCTTGCCTGCAGACTCTCAGGGCAGGAGGGAATCGAAAGAAGAGAAGACAGAGTCCCAGTGCTGCCTGATGAGCCCAGAGACCTTGAGCAACTTGAGGCAGAAATTCATCCTTAGGTCCTCCCAGACCTGCCCATGGAAAAAGAGTACACAGCCTTTGAAGGAAAGGGACCTTTGGGACACAATAAAGAAGGGCCTGCAATGCCACAACTAAGAGACCCTCTGAGAGTGAAACTGAAATCTACTCCCCGTGGAATATGATGGGAAACACAGTCAGGGTGAAATGCAGCCCCAATGTCCAGGTAATGGTTCCAGGCTGGTGTCAGACTTCTGCAGAGGCCCCACCTACCACTCTAGGCATGTCTGGAGAAGAGGGGGTGCTACAGAGAGGCTCAGGGGCAGACCTGCCTACCAGGCCTTACAGTCCCACCCAAGGGCAGGCAACCAGCAGCAGCCGCCCCTGCCTGGGAGTTTCCCCAAATCTAGCCCAGATGGCAGAGGAAAGCCCTGTGGGGAGTTGAGGAAGCTTGTAGACAAGGACCTGGTCTTTAACATACATTGACCCTTGACCAACGTGACTTTGAACTACATGGGTTCAACTATGCACAGGTTTTCTTCTGTCCCTGCCATCCCTGAGACAGCAAGACCAACCCCTCCTCTTCCTTCTCCTCTTCAGCCTCCTCAGTGTGAAGATGATGAGGAAGAAGACCTTTGTGATGATCCACTTACATTTAATTAACAATAAATATTTTTTTCTTCCTTATGATTTTCCTAATAACATATTTTCTTTTCTCTACTTGCCCAATTATAAGGATACAGTATATAAAATATACATAACACACAATATATGTATCATTTGACTGTTGTCAGTAAGGCTTCTGGTCAAAAGTAAGCTATTAGTAGTTACGTTTTTGAAGACTCCAAAGTTATACACAGATTTTTGACTGTGTGGGGGTCAATGTCCCTCATTCCCACATTGTCCAAGGGCCCACTGTACTCAGCTGGGGCCTATCAGGCCCTGGAGGCTTCCAGCTATGTCTTCTGAGTTACTGATCGCCACATCCAAGAGATCCTTGGCAAACAGATAGGGCCCTCCTGAGGGGAGCTCTGGGGCAGCAGACCCCAGCTGTCACTGGAGACCCTCTTGCCTCCTGATTTTCACCTTCTGCCCTTTTCTGCCTTTTCTGACACCCAGATCCTGGCCTGATGGTACCTACCATCCTCATCTCTTGCCTGCGGTCCTCTCCTCCCCAAGCTCCCTCCCTCCTCCAGTGGCCTCAGGCCCACATGGTGCTCCCATCCCCACCCCTCCCATCCTGGTTCCAGGCTGACCTGCCACACAGGGTCCGAGTGCTTGCCAGACTTGGCTGAGCTGCGGAAGGAGGGCTGGGAGTGGGGCTTCTTGAGGTTGTAAATGGCCACGTTGCCGTCATAGTGGCCCACTGCCACCAGGTAGGGGTGGTCCACGTGGATGTCGAGACACATGATGCCGCTGTCGCTGCTGAACATATACTCAGGGAAGCTGGGGTTCTTCATGCTGTAGAGCAGCAGCATGCCCCGGCTCTGCTTCATGAAGTCATCTACCCAGGGAAGATGGGTGGCTGAGGTTGGAAGATCCAACTGCTTTGCCTGGGGAAGCCTCCTCACCCCTACCCCACTAGATGGGCAAGCCCTGCTCTGCTCTGCTCTGCTCCGCATCTGTCGGAGTGTGGGATTCCTCTCTGGGCTTCATCTTTTCCATCTGTGAAGTGGAATTATGAGATGTGACCTTTCCCTTCTCAGAGATCATGGAAGGATCCAACAACCAATCAAGGAGACCAGGTTTATTCTCCTAATTCTCCCCGAGGTGCAGGAAAGGGGGACGCTGGCTCAAAGAGCTGCTAAGTGAAGAAGGTGTGTGACCTTGGGAAGGAGCAACACCCTCAGAGGGGGTTTGGATGCCCAGCCCAGGGCAGGCAGCTTTCCACAGATGCCTCGATAATGCCCATGTACCCCTCCCCCCAGTCAAGTACAGGCTAACTTGAACTAATATGGAATTGTCTACAGTGAGTCCCAAACTAGCCACCTATGAGCTTATCCCCACAGTCCCAGGTTCAGCCTGAGCCCTAAATCTAGGCATGGTCCCCAAATCCAGAAGTCCCAGGCCAGCCAGTCAGGCTTCCACAGGCCCACTTGGCCTGGGCACAACTTTTGGCGATCAACAATGGACCACTCAGCAGAGGCCCTTCTCCCCACCAGCCCCATGTCAAGGGAGTGCCTGCCACTCTTTCTTTCATTTTCTGTGTACTTGGCGCTCATCCTGATATGTAGTCATGAATATAGTCCCAGCCCTCCTGCCACCAGCTCGGTCCTCCCAGCCTCCTCACCAAGCTCAGGGGAGCCGGAGCTGGAGAGGTGGAAGGCTAGTGCAGCCCCCTACCTGGGGGCACTCTGCTAAGGCAGAGGGCATGTAGGGGCATCAGGCCAGGTCAGTGGACAGGAGGAAGTAGACGCCAAGCTACAGAGACAAGGATACCAGGCCAGCCACTGACAGCAGGCTTCCTCTCTTACTGTGCTGTCCTAAATGAGTCTAGCCCAGGACTGGCTCCAAGACAGCAGCTGTTTAATGACTCCCTTATTAAGTCATGCAAGAGGCACTTGGAGGGGGCGTGTGGTAGGCAGAATAAGGGCCCCCTGCAAAGACGTCCATATCCTAATCCCCTGAGCCTGTAAATATGTCACTTTTCATGGCAAAAGGGATTCTGCAGATTTGATTAGGTGAAAGACCTTGAGATGGAGGAGATTATCCTGGATTATCTGGGTAGACTCAATGTAATCACAAGGGTTCTTATAAGGGAAAAAGGGAGGCAGGAGAGTCAGGGAAGGAGATGTAACCATAGAAGCAGATGTCAGAATGATTTGATTGCTTGCTGGAAGGGGGCCACAAGCCATGGAATGTGGGCAGCCTGTAGAAATTGGAAAGGGCAGGGAAAGGGCTGCTCCCCTGGAGCCTCAAGAGGGAATGCAGCCCTGTTACCACCTGGTTTTGGTTCTGTGAAACCTATTTTGGACTTCTGACCTACAGAACTGTATGATAATTTTGTGTTATTTTAAGCCGTTAAATTTGTGGTAGTTTATTCCAGCAGCAACAGGAAACTTGTATAGTAGACATTTAGGGAAAATTGACCCAAACCTACTTTTAGGAATCAGAGAGAGAGCCTCCCATAGATGGTACTTTTTTTCTGGGATGATTTGGAAGCCGTCCCTCTAGAAGTCAGCTGGATGGATGCAGTGCTCCTCCGCCCTTCTGATGACAATAATGAAACCCTCTCTCCATTTCCCATACCTCAGCCTTGCCACCTTCGACTCCAGGAACAAAAATGCCCCTTGTGTTAGGACTTTCACAGTCTTCAAAGGCAGGGGACCAGCCCAACGCTGCTCTAAAGAAGGGTATCAGTTGCTAGAGGATTCAAAACCTCAAGCATGGCCCAGAGGCCATGGTGCCAAGCTGGGCTCAGTCTCTCGAGCAGCTGGGCTTTTCCAGGCACTCTCTTTCGATTAGGAGTAATATTTAAACAGTGTGGAAATAAGAGCAAAACCTTAGAGACAGAATACATCAAGCGGGACATTTAATTTGATTTAGGGAAAATGAGGCAAACATTTGAGAACCTAAATAACTAACCAGTAATTAAACTAACAACAGGAATGCCCTTGCATTACAACCCAGCAAGCACAGTGGCCTTTATGGACTGTATTTACAAAGAGACCTGACAACATAATTAGTCCTGTAAATTTTACGCAGCCTGCAGCCGAGGAGTGATGGATTTTGTGTGTGGAGGATGAATGAGGAGAAATGAGGTGGATGAATTTCCATTTTCGGTAAATGAAATTAACACTGCTTAATTAGTGAAGCTGACAAATAAATGATCAGCAAAGATTTAAATCCCTAAAAGTGTATCTCTGGCCTGGGCAGGCCCAGGGACAGGCCAGGATGTGGTGGGACACAGTGGGAAGGGATTTAGAGCTGGGACTTAGAGCCTGACATTGGCGCCTTTTGAGGGTGCTGTCCCCAGAGAGAGGCTGGGCTGGGGGACAGCTGGCTCCCCTGCTCTTCCAATGCATGGCTCTCTGGGAAGCTTCTTGCCCCATCTCCTGTGTGAAAGCCTCAGGACCACACAGAGCATCCTGATCTGTTCCACCATCCATGCCTGGCAGACCATGAGAAGTCCCTGTTTCCCTGCTATGAATTGGCTAATGGGCTGGAAAGGACTGCTTCAGTACAGCCGGCTGACATCATTGCATCCCAGCAGTCCCAAGGCCATCTCTTCCTGGGCTAGTTCCTTTACCTTCTAACCTTCCTCCACCTGCTTTATACCAACTGACAGCCTCTTTCTCCACTCTGCTGGGCACATGGAGCCTGGCCCTAGTGGGGATCCCAATCTTTGCCCTTTAAGCAGCCTATTGTGCTCACTACCTGCTACCCAGCAGCTATAGTGGGGAAGCACGTGGGGATGTTTCTGTGCTGTTGCAGGAAATTGCCCAGATTCCCTTTTCTCTACCTGCTTGTTCCTGGCTGGCTCCAACCAACCTGGCTTGTCCCAGCCAGAAATGAGGGACTGGCCCCAGTCCTTCCTAGGGTATATATCTACCCCTGCCAAAATTTTATTTGGCTGAGTCACAGAATAAATATCTGGGAATACCATAAAAAGGAGGTTTATGAGGTCTAGACTCAGCTCACCAGAGTCAAATCCAACATCAAACCCAAATTCTCACTCCAGTGTTTGTCCTCATGAGGCAAAATCTGAATATGGGAGGGTAGTATCTGGGAGCTTCCAAAGACAGTGTGACGGATGCTGGGGAGACCAGCTGCTCCTCATAGTGATCCCATCCAGCAGCTAGGGTGCCTTCTGTCTGCCCTAGCTTTGCCCTCTTTCTCCCATGGAGGCACTCAAGAGCATGGGACTCCCAGAAGCAAGCTCAGGATGGATGCAGGGGCCTTCCTGAGTCTCCACCCAGCCTGGCTCTATTCAGGCCTCTGCAGGTGGTTCTGAGATATGCAAGGCTCTGGAGAATAGATGCTCATCTGAAAGCTGGCCAACAACCCCTGAGCCAGTGACAGCAAAAGCAAATACCACTGCTGCTGCCACTGGGCCCTGCTCCCTAGGAGACTCCCCTCTGTCTCCACACCCCTCTTCTCTGCTTGGGCCCCCTGAGGGTACTGCAGGAAAGCTAGGGGAAAGAATGACAGACAAATCAGCAATGATTGTCCTTTATGTGTAGGTGGTTCCTCCGCTTGCAGCATGTTTACTTCTTCTCTCTCAAGCGTACCTCACAATAGCCCTGGAATGGAGGCCTGGCAGGTTGTCAGCCTTTCCATGTCACCAATGAAGAAACCAAGGCTCAGAGAGGCTTCTGGCCCCAGATGTCACTGGAAAGTGACACCCCCACCCCCAGGACTGTAGCTGACGATGGGTACCACTCAGGCACGTGGATGTAGCTAACAGGATCAAGGAAAGACAAAGAGACCGTTCTCAGGTAAGTACCTGCCCAAAGGACATTGCTGGGCTTGTCAGGCTCGAGGTCATCTGCTGGTGGGAGGTGACCTACTCTACTGCTCCTGCCCAAGGCTGCCCAGACCCCAGCACCCACGACAGCCTCCACATGACCCCAACCAGCTGAGCCTGCTTCTGAACCTGGGTCGGGGAAGAATGGGGTGAAAACTGAAGCAGTTTCTCCTCCTACCTTCTGGGGAGCAACCCCGACACCCCTGCCTCAGTCCTGAGCAGAGAGCCTGGGCTGAGAGCAGCCTCACAGGGGGTCCACACCCACTCCTGGGAGGGCCTGCCCAACCCAACCCCCAGGCCCTGTTCCAGGCCCAGTAGCTGCAGCAGAGGGGGAGGAATGTGCTAGTTCCCTGCCAGAGGGGGAGGGCACTTCCCACTTGGCAGCAGCCCACCCTCAGGAGTGGGGACACAAAGCAGGCATTTAGGGCATCCTCAAAGGCGGCCCAGACCACAAGACTGGGAGCAGCTCCAAGGTCTCCTCCCTGAGAGGAATGACAAACACCCCCTCCTCCTCCCCACCCTGGTCAAAGAATGGGCGGACAGGCAGTCTGAGGGGCAGTGACTGGGAGCTTGTATGCCTGCCAGCCAGCAGCAGCTTGGAGAATGGAAAGGTTTTTGTGTTTGCAGAAGCTGATCCTCCCAGCCAGAGAACAAGCTGTTAGCACTGGGGAGCCGAGACTACTGCGAAGTGTAGGGCCCTCTCCCGTTGGGAAGGGGGAATGTCCAGGACAGCACAGCACTAGGGGCTTCAAGCAAATCACCTGCACACAGTTTCCACTGTGCTGCCTTCCTGCCTCGGGTGGGTAACTGGCAGGGGTGGGCACACTCTGGACAGCAGTGGGCTCCCAAGGTTCAGGGGATCCCATCCCACACCCCCACCCACCCAATCAGGAAGGCCTGAGGAGAAGGCAGGAAAGGGGGCCTCCATCCCCACTCTACCATGTGGTTAAGGTCCTGCCATCTCTCCTTGGGATACCTGTATCAGTCTCCTAACTGGTTTCCTGCCTCCAGTCTCAGGCCTGCAATGCCTGCAATTCCTCCCTGCACTGGTCATGTCCCTGTCCTTGAATTCCTTCAGTGGTTTCCCCTCAGGAGAAGGTCCAAGCTTTTTGGAATGGCTTACTGGGCCCTTTGAGGGCTGACCCTGGCCGCCCCCAGCAGCTTCATATTCTGCCATATTTGTCATGCCTCCAAGCCTTTGCATATGCAGGTCCCTCTGCCAGAAGTGTTCTCCTCTCTTTCTTCACCAGAATAACTCCTTCAAGGCTCCATTGGCACATTCAGTTTAGAATATTCCCTTCATCCAGCACTAATTGCCAGTAGGATTGTGGGTCTTCCCCATTAGACTGTGAGCGCCCTGCGGGCAGTTGTCTTTGTATTTCTTACAACTGGCAAAGAGCTCTGTACAGAGTAGGTACTTAGTGTTTGCTGTTTACATGAGCAAATAAATGAATAGCCGGATCACTTACAAGAGCCATGGCCCACTGCAAACAGATCCCTGTACTTTGGATTCCTGCAAAAAAAAAAAAAAAAAAAATGAATCCATTGGCATAGGAAATGAACATGGCCCTCCTGTGGACAAGGGCCTTCCTGTGAGCACTGGTACCTAACTATGCTACAGACATCTATTCTCCAGCTTAGGACCTCACCACCTGGGAGTCCTGCGGGTGGTCCTGCAATCCCATAAGAATCCAAGTTCCATATTTTTCCATACTGTCACATGTCATACTCAAGGTGGTTAAGTGCCGAAGGGGGTACTGGGGGTTTGGGATGTAGAGGGCACTCAGGGGCTCTGGGTTTGCTGCAATGCCTATACTTACCAGCAGAGGGCGGTGACGGACAGGCGCTTGGCTTTGTCATTTTGGAACTTCCAGAGCGGCAGCAGGGTACCCACCTGGTCTCGGTATTCATCAGCCGCATCCTCATAGTACTTAAAATCTTAAACACACACAGGCAGAGTCGGCCCTGGGACTGCCGCTTTATGGCAAACCCAGGTCCACCACTTACTGTCTGTACCTCCTTGGGCAAAACAATAAGCCTCTGTTTTAGAGTGGGAATAATACTACTACCTATCTCAGAGTTGTTGTGAGGATATATTAATTGAGTTAATATATGCAAAGAGCTTAGAAAAATGCCTGGCACATAGTAAGCTCTTTGTGTTAGCTATTGTTACTGTCGTTGTTGGAGGTACATTACAATACACCGGCCATGTCTACATGGATAAAATCCCGGGTTTGCAGCCCTTGTTCCCATGTGTTTCCCTAGCACTTCAGGAGGCTCGTTTGGAGCAGCCAAATTTCAAGGGTTTAGCTGCCAGGGGTTGATTAATAGTTCTATTAATTCTGTCTCCTAAATCTCTAAAGTGCAGCCCATTTTCATATCCACAGCCAAGCCTCCCTATTATTATAATAAGCTGCCTAGATCCCCCATGGGTTCTCTGAACTCAACTTCATCTCCTGCCCACAAAATTGTCTTGGCCTCCCACTTTCTTTAAGTTAGATGCCCCATCCTCCCACTTGTCTAAATGAGAAATGAGTAATCCTTGACTGATCTGTTTCCATAATTTCTCATATTTTTCTTCTATCTTTTTAATTCGTTCTCTTCTCTCCAAACCCATAGTCCCTGCCCGGGTTCAGGTCCCAACATCCATCATGTGTATTATGACAATATCCCTCTAACAGGTCTCCTACCTCCAGTAACTCCTCCTCCAACCCTTGTTTCACAGAACAATCAGAGTGAGTACAAACAAGGCACCTCACCACACCCCTTTCCTCACTCCACCGAAACCCCCTCAATGGCTCCCCTTGCAGAGAAGATCAAACCAAGGCTCCTGGCTGGCACTTCCATGTTATTTCTAGTCAGCTGTCCATGTCCCCTCCATATCAAATCATGCCAATGAGTCCAGTTGTCTCCTGTTTTGTGTTTTTCTACATAGTTTTCCATGTCTAAGATGTCCTGTTCTTCCTGGCAAACTCCTACTCACTCCAGATCCAGATCAAACTCCTCATCTGTAAGGTCTTCATTTTCTTTTGAGCAGAGTTAATTTCTTCCTCTATTCCAGCCCTGCCTCTCCTCTACTGAAACATCTGTCACACTAGATTGCCTCTGTTTATCCTTTTGGCCTGTTCTCCCCCACCAGACAGATCCTGGAGAGCAGGACACATAAATATTCTCTGGGTCCCCAGTGCCTAGCACAGGGCCAGCCACAAAACAGACAACCAACAACTGTTTAAAGAATGCAGTGAAATCCATTAACAGAAGTGAAGTAGTTCTTGATCTTCTTTTGACAAAGGGTGACCAATTAGAAAATGAATCCTGTCATTCAGTGAAGCCAAGAACATGCCCAGGCATTACCCTGACATCTCCTATAGTACCCATACCTTGAGGTTGCGGGACTTCACTCAAACCTCAGAAATGTCTCAGAACAAAAAAGATTCAAGTGGTCAGAGAGGCATGAGCCTTGATTACATCAGAGATTCCCCAGCTTGGGTTATCTTTGAAAATACTTGAATTCAGAGCAGAGATTAATTGGTAACACTTCTCTATTTTCATGTCTCCTTCATGATTACACTTTCCCAAAGGGAAAAGAGTATGCAATTAAAAAAAATCAAAGTTCAATGCATTTTTATGTGATGTGTTCTTATAAATGAAAGTGGTTCACCAAGGCCAATTTCTCCATGGATATTAATCAGGTTTGCAGCCCTTTGGTGGGCCACTTGCAGAGGCTGGGTTTCAGGAAGCCACGCTGTGTGAGTGACAAACTCATTCACAGCTGCTGTGTTCTTTGACAGCTTTGAAAAGCACTCAAGGTCGTTTTCCAGTCTGAATGATAACGAGGGGGCTTGTTTAGGCTGCTGCTTTTGGCAGCCCTGGTTTCTGTGTCCCATGGGTGAGCAATGAGCATCAAGTCACCAAGAAGAGCCCTAGGCTGTCAGCAAAGGAGACCAGCCAGCATCGAGGAGCTGCCAACTCTGGGAAGGCAGCTGCTCCAAATAAATGCACAACCTCTTAGGGAAATACAAGCCACTTGGGAATGTGCTGTTCATGCCATGGGAAGGATTCCATTTCCCTGACACTGTCAAAGACACCAGAATTTCCCAGGCCCCCAGGATTTAAGCATTTCTGAATCAGTCTCTTTCTTCATCTCATCACTAATTAATCACCAGGATAGATCTATTGAGGGTGTTTACTTGAAATGCCTCTTCCAGCTCAGTGGCTTTGCAGCCTAGCGGCAAAGTGCTTAGGCGATGGATCCAAAGGGCCTGTGTTCGAGTTCTGATGCTGCCATTCACACCTCACACTAGCTGTGACTTTGAAAAAGTGGCAACATCCCCGCCTGAGTTTCTCATCTATAAAATGGAGATAATAATGGTATTCACCTCACAGTGTGGCTGTCAGGAACAAACAAAATAATAACATGTAAATTGCATAGCACAATGCCTGACACACAGGCTACTCCCAGTGAATGCTGGAGCTTGTTTCTCACAATTATAACTGTTCCCTTTTCTCCATCCCTTAAGACACAGGTTAGGTCAGGTATAGTAAGGCCCCTTCCACCCCACACTTGAGCATCACCTTCACCTCTGCACTATATTCTACCCAATCACATCCTCTTCCAACCTTGCTCTCATCCGGCTATGTCCCTGCCTAGAAAGTTTCAGTTCTCTGAACTGTCTGCAGAGATAGGTCATATTCCTTGCATGATATTCAAGGCCCTTCATAAATGGGCTCTAACAACCTCTTCTGCCTGAACTCTCACCTCTTTTCAATGAAGCCCCTGTTTGGGTCAGGGAGCCTGCTGCCCCTTGTCCCCAGGGTGCATTCCTATTCGGTTTCACTGCCAAGACACTGCTGATGCCATCCCTGTCCAGAACATCCTCCCTGTAGCTATCTTCTCTCTCACACTCTGCTTCTCCCTTGGCATCTAGCTAAGCCTTCTCTAAAGCCTTCCATAACTACTCACACTCATCCCTCATTTTCCTTCTCTCCTACGTGAGGATCCCCAGAGTGGTTTCTGTCTACCCCATACATTCCGGTATTTATAGCATTCCCAAGGTGCACTGAGTAGAGGACAGAGCATAGAATGAGGAAGCTCGAGACCCGTTTGGGCTCTCTCTGCCGCTCACTAGTCAGGTGACCTTAGCCTTAGCTTCCTCATGTGTAGAGTATGAGCAAGTTTCTGCTCTGCCTGCCTCCCAGGGTTATCAGGAATATGAGATTGGATCAATGTGCAGGTATTCTTTGCTGCACCATTTCCAGATCTCATCAGTATGCACATTGTTTCTAATGCCATCAGTCATGGTTAATCCACATAAGTCTTGTCTCCCCAGTGACATCCAGAGGACAGAGGGATTATTTTTTCTCTGCTTGCACCTATAGGACCTAGCACGAGACACCCAAATAACTCAAGCTTTTATGAGAATTTTTTAATACAGACAATAATAGTGGTTGCCAGAACTTCAACTTCTTACCTTGAGCAACGTCATCGTATGTATTCTGGTTGACCATCCGCTCCACGATCTTAGCAGCCTGGGACACTTTGATGATATCATCAGTCTGTGGGGATACAGAAACTTCAGGTCCTCATAAACCAGCACTTGGCAAGGTCATATGTCCTGAGCCATATCACACCTGTAATTGATTCAGCAGTGCCTCTCTGACACCACTCACCCCAGATAGCTCTGTAAAGGTTTCTCTGCATATCTCAAGACCCAGCTCATGCCACTACCCTCTTCTAGGAACTCCTACCTCACAAGTGGCACAAAGGGTCTGAGCTGATATACTTGGTCCCTGGGTAGAACCTGCTTCATGCTTTCATTCTGGACTTGTTTTCGAGAAGGCCTATCTCTGAGCACAAGGCAGGGCATTGAAGAGAGCCCAGGAAGGGTCTGCAGCAGAAAGCAGACAAAGGCAGGTTGGAGCCTTCTTTGGTGGAGACAGAAAAGTTTTACCAGCTCAGAGAGTGACAGACTCCCATTAAAGGCTTCAGAGATCATCTGGTTTTAGCCCTTACTCAAAGGCTGAGGAAGGCACCAAGGCCCAAAGAGGGGAGAGACATGCTTATATACATGGAGTACAAGGCAGAACTGAGACTCCTATTTCCAGACCCTCCCCATAGCCCAGACCAATGAGAAAGCAGGAAGCTTAACTTCAGGAAAACGTGACTCATCTTGAACCAAAAGGAAGCTTGCCATTGTATGAAATTCCTTAAATCCCCAAGAAGAGGTGCTTGGCAGGCTGACAGAAGAGCAAAAAGTTTGGGACTGACAGGAAAGGCCCAGAGGCTTTAGGGCAGGTGGCAGGAGTGAGCCAGCTGAATGGGCAGTCCTCCCAGGTGGGGCCAGGGGGCCAGCCCCATGGCTCCCAAGGATTCAATGTCTCAGAAACAGCAGTGTCAGGTAGCGGTTAAAAGGATGGGTTCTAGAGCCACACAGACCTGCACTCCTATCCCATCCCACCAAAATTAGAATTCAGTGGCAACCTCTGGCAAGTTACTTAGCTTCTCTGCATCTTAGAGTCCTCCTGGTAAGTGGGGGCAGATGGTGGCATCTGCCTCATCAGGTCATTGTGATGGTGAAATGTGATAATACATGTTAGTGTTTAACCCAGCTCCCAGTGGTGATGGTGTCAGAGGAAACGTGCAGAGTAGTGCAGCGGAGGGTTACGAAGTCAATTCTGGGGAACTGACCTTTGAGGACCTTTTGCCACGCCTGAAAGAGACTCCAAGTTTATCTTAGAAAACTGACCAAGGAGGACATTAATTGGAGTCTTGCAGTCACAGACCTCAGAGTTCACCTGGTTCCAGCTATGCTGTCTATTCTCTGACCCAGAGCAGGAATCCTCTCCCCTTAGCAGCTTCCTGGCAAGTGTGACTCTCCCCAGGTCAGGCAGTGTTTTCTGTGGCCAGATAGCCAGTTAGCTGATACTACCCCCTGCATCTTCTACCTATGGGACCCAACTCTGTCCTCTGGCCACAAGGAATTGGATGCTTGGTGATAGCTCCTTTGAAGTAGGAGAACACAGCCATATGCCCTCAAGTCAGCACTTCCTCGGATGACTCCTCCCAGCTCCATCAGTTATGACATGGCATATCAATAACAACAGCTGCCAGTTATTGATCAGTAGCACAAAAGTGTTATGTTAGGGGCTGCCCTTGTATTATCTTGGGTTCTCATGAAAATCTTGCAAAGCAAGTATCATTAGGGTATCTTTACAGATGAAGAAACTGAGGTTTCAGAAAAACTGAGCTAAAAAATGGCAAAGCCAAGATATAAATCCAGGTCTGTAGGCTCCAGGGTCCATGCTCTCAGACCCACACAGCCAGCCAGGGCCTCCCCAGCCTGACCACTCCTCTCCTGGCCCTGGGAGATGCAGGTTTCCAGTTGTGTTCTGAGGAGATTGTTGTGGGCTGTCACCTCCCTTGTCCCAGCTACTATGCTACTGGAGCAGTCACATATCTGTGTTGGTTCTGACTGAACTTGCAGCCTGTGAGCTCTTTCCTCCTTTCCTACCTAATCATTCAGATCAGACAAATGTGCATTGATTTCTGTGAGTTCACCCAAATCATTAATGAGACAGAGAGCTGAGGTCCACCAAGGAGGCCCTTCCTATAGGATATCATGAAGTTTTTATCTTTTCTCCTCTCCAGCACATTTGAGTTTTCTACCCACATAATCAGACCCTGTTCTTTGAGGAAGCGGTGTCATTCTTCTCAAGTACTGGGCCTGGGCAATGGGGAAGGTGACTGCCTCTCCCACTGTGTTGCACAGACAGCCTGGCCCAGTACTTGGGATTTCTAATTATTGCCTTGGGGAGAGGGTGCACACCAAGGCATTCACTGGGTGGGGCTGGGGAGGGTGTCCTGCCTCCCATGTGGACTTAGTCCAGAGGGCTGGAACCTGCTTGTACCATAGTCTTCTAAGTCAGCTAAGCTGGAAGAGTCCAGTGTGATGGAGAGGGATGGTCCCTCATCCCTGAGGATATTAGATACCAACTCTGGCAAGGCTTAGAACACAGGTCAGATTCTAGTCTCAGCCACAGGGACTTTTCTTCTGGTTTCTAGGTCCTGGTGATTATAGTTGAGGTTTCTGCAACCATGGGTCCCAGCATAGACCTCATAACCCCGATGGATCTTCATGTGAACCTTGACCTAGGCCAGTGGCCCCTGTGAAGCCTCTAACCTCTAGAGAATGGATCAGGGGAAGCCAAGGGTCTGCACAAAGTAGCAGGGCAGGGGCTCCATCTTTCACCTCAGAGTTCCAGTACCCAGCACGACCGTGATCACTAGGTACTTGGTCAGTGGTCAGTGATTGAATAAAACAGCATTGGGACAGCTCCTATAAAGCCAAGGCAGGGGACCCTCAAACTTCCCCTAAAATGTGACATGATCAGGATAATGAAACAGAATTAAGCAAGAGTGGACACACCTTAGGCATAGGAAGCAGCACTTCCTTTAACTGGTCCAGCTTCAATTCTGGAGTGGAGCAGAACCACTTCCCCCAGAGCAGCCATGAGAACTCTCCGAGGTGCTGAAACCAGTCCCCAGATTCCTGTGGACATTGTCCCTCCCATGCCACTGCAAGTCAAACCCATCCTGATCCACAATGGGACTCTGGTTCCTGATCCAGATTTCTCTCTGTTAAACGGACAAATGTGGCCCTTCAGCGTCTCCCTGTGGCGACCCTCCCTTCAGTGACTCCCTATAGTTTCATCACTGTGACTCCCATGATGATCCCCAAACCTATGCTGGCTAGACCCATAGTGAGCCCCCCAACCATGACCTTTATAATGACTTCTACATGGCTCTTCATGGAAAACCTAGCCCAGGGTGGCTAAATCCATTGGCCTAGCATTGGTGGTACCTATGATCATCTCTGATATGGCTCCTGGCCCTGAAGATTCACCTACAGTATAGGACACAAGTAAACTCAAGTACTGAAAGTGAAAAAACATCTCACTTTCCCAAATCCTATAAGCCCTTGCCCAGGGAAGTGGTGCTTTACCCTCACATCCCACCCCCACCCTGAGCAGACTCCCCAGCCCTTCCAGAAGGCATATAGTGCTTTCAATAAGGAACATGTCTTCTGTTACCCTCTAGCTCAATAATTCTGAAATACTGCTAGCCTCCAGATCTATCTTACTGTGGGGAGGCATGGAACGCTAGAGGCAGTTGTAGCTCTCCTCACATCTTCCCCTAAGGAAAGAACAATTTATACCTCAACATTAGCCCCTGATTTAAGTATCTGTGAACCCCTCCAAGACAGCCAAGGCCTCATTCAGAAATTCTGTGGCAGAGCTGTAGGAACTAACACCAAACCTGAGACTCCATAGACGTCAGCTTCCTCATGGCCATCTTCCCTGACTTTTTAGCCACTGGAGTCTTTGCCTTCTCTTTCTCTTTGGTCTTTTCCTGCTTCTCAAGTTCCTCTATGTAGGCATCATAGATCTCCCACTAGGCAAGGGTGAGATGAGAAGGATAATTATAAGGTGAAATCTTTACCCAGACAGCTCTTTTCAGCCTTCAAGACTTAAGGAGTTGGTCATGTTAACGCTGGCCACAAGCATCTTCTACTTGGCCCATTGGAATTATGTATTCAATACCTGTCTTCCCTACTAACAATCAGCTCTGGAACAAGAATGAAAGAGTTCTAAGGACATCTCTGGGCTGGGCTTATATACCCTGAAACCCAGAGGCTGGGTCTTCAGCTACATATCAACATTGTTCTAGCATGCAGCCCCCAGCAGGTAGAACAAATGGGCAAACATCAGGCTAGTTCCCATTTTTGTTGGTGATTTAAAAGACTCTGAACTAGAACATTAAAAAAAAAAATAGGCCAGGCACAGTGGCTTACACCTGTAATGCCAGCACTTTGGGAGGCTGAGGCAAGTGGATTGCTTGAGCCCAGAAGTTCAAGACCAGCCTGGGAAACATGGTGAAACTCCATCTCTACAAAAAATACAAAAATATACCAGGTGTGGTGGCATGCGCCTGTGGTCCCAGCTACTCAGGAGGCTGAGGTGGGAGGATCGCTTGAGCCCAGGAGGCAGAAATTACAGTGAGCCAAGACTGTGCCACTGCACTCCAGCCTGGGTGACAGAGCAAGGCCTTGTCTCAAATATATATTTTATGTATATATCTTCATCTCCCCGCCCCTACCCCTGGACGTGGCATAAACATACTGGCTCAGGCTGGCTGTCTGTGGCACTGACCACACCTCAGCATTAAAAGGAAGTAAGCAAAAGGTAAAGGAACATTTGATAAATAGATCTGACAGGAAGAGAAGCCCAAGGATAGTAGCAGAGGAAGCAGCAAGGATTTAGGGCTGGGCAAATGCCCCTGATCACACCGTGTGCTCCCTAGAGCTGGGCAGTCACTGCAACCTGGAGGTCAGATAAGCAAGCCTTACATTTAGTAACTCCCCCACAGTCTCCTATTCCACATTGCAAAGTACTCCGATCTTTGTTATCTCATTCAGACCCTCCAACAACTCTGTGAGGCAGCTTGTCATCCTCTCTTTACAGAGAAAGAAACTGAGGCAGTAAAAGTGGCATGGTTTGCTCAGGATCTTAAAGTATGAACAGAAAATGTGAGGTCTGAGATCAGGTCTCCTGGCACCATATCCTGTTCAAATAAGCGTGGCCATCCAGGAGGACTTGAAGAGGGGCTGCAGGAACACTGCAGGCTGCTGGGAGGGCAGGGTCAGAGTGCTAACACTTTGGAGTCAGTCACAGAGTCACAGAGTGCCACAGGTTCCAGAGAGTCCGTGGAAACAAATGTTCTCCCCTGGCCATGGAAGAAGCTCCATCCAGAAGCCATGCCTATTTCCAGCTTGGACAACCTTGCCCTTGAGTCATGTGGCTGGCCCACAGCTCATTGGATAGGGACTTACTGTCTCATGTGCCTGGTGTTCAGAGCCTGGATGCTCAGGACAGTGAGCAGAGAGACAAGCAGATGAGGAGGGCAGACTTCCAGAGGAGCCCTTGACCCAGTGTTGCCTTTGCTGCTAAATGAGGAAAGGATACATAGAGGTGGGTGGTAAGGGGTTTCAGGGTCTTACCTGATTGGCTGTGGCTGAAAAGTTTGTCCTGGGAGGAGGTTCCATCTGGCATTCTCGATCCTAAAGAACAAGACAACAGGAGACCCACAGAAAGCCCTCAACTCCTTCTCACTTATTCTAACAGTATATCTTTGAGAGAAGCATTTTGGTTGGGGCTGATGGAGGTGTGGGACACAGAGCTGGGCAAGTAAAGAGGGGCTTGGGTAAAGAACTGAATGATGCATTCAAAGCCCATATTGTGTCCATTCTGGCCTCCTTCAGAAGAAGTATAAGCTAGAAAGCAGGGGCAGGGAAGCCTGACTGTGCCCATTTTAACCAAAGCACAGTCCAAGTGGGGGATGAACAGATCTGCAGGATGCCAGGCCAGGGCATAGAGGTCAGCCCCTGGCAGGCCATCAGACTAACACCCCTTGCCCTGAGAAGGCCTCTCTAATACAAGGGTCTCTGGCTCCATCAGGGGAATGTGCCCCCTTCCCATTGTGTATCACCCAGATTACCAAATGTCAGCATAGGGACCACACAGGGTGACGAGGCACTGTCAAAAACTCACCCTGTAGACCTCGCCCTCCATCTATAGATTCATTTCTATAGAACTTGCCCTTACGTGTGAGTCTCTCACCTGAAACCCTGAGAGGCTCCCTCAGCCTGGTTCTCAGGAACCTCTCTTATGAGTCAGGGAACTTTCTGGCCTTTGCCAGCTGGTCTATCACAGAGATCATCAACTTCAGTTGAACTGGCTCCTAGGCCTCCTGTTCCCTGAACACACTGTGGCCTCCCCTCCCAAGTCCTAATTTCTACCCCTCTACAAAGCCCAGATCCAGTTGAAGTCTCCCAGTGGAGTTTTGGGAGCTCTAGCCTCCATGTTACTCCCTCTAAACTCCTGCCTGGATAGCTTACAGAAACCTAAACGCATGCTCTCAGCTCTCCTTGGGGAGATAAACTGTAGCATCTGTTGTCCGGTCACCCCTGCCAGGCTGAAGTCTGCTTGGGCCAGGGTCAGGCCTGCTTCTTCCCTGCCAGGCACAGTGAAGAGCTGCAAAGGGGCTAGGGTGGGGATTGCTCTACCCGGAGAGGGTTGTTGAAGGTCTGTGAGGCCCTCTCACTGAAGTTGAACTGGTTAGTGAGCTTTCGCTCCTTGGGCTGCTTAGGAGTCATCAATTCTTCTTCAGTCACTTTTTCAGCTGCCTGAAAATAAAGATCCAGTGGATCAGGACTCAGCTGTGAGAAGGTGGTAGAAAACTGGGAGATGGGGCAAGTCCTGTTCTGCGATAGGAAAGAGGTAGGAGAGTGTGATGCTGCCAGACACATTGGCACCTGCAGCCTCTTTTCTCACCTTTGGTCTCCCTCCTCCTTTCCCAAGTTACCCATGAAGCTTCCATCCACAACTTTAGCTGGAAGAAGAGGGACGCAGAGCGATATTATACTGTACCCCAGCTGCAGGCACATCTGTTTGACTGCCAGACTCAGTTTCTAACTCCTTGGGCTCTTCATCTTCTTCGAGGTTTTCTGTTTCTGAAATCACCTTGGCAGACTCCTGAGAACCTTGGTAGGATACTGCCAATGAGTTCAAAGTCTAAGCCTGCTCTCCCAATCTGTGGCAGGGAGGGCCTTCTTCGTTTCTGCTTTTCAGACACTACCTGTCCCTGGGGTTGTTCTTGGCCTGAGTGTCATGGGTTAGCTCCCTGACCTATTCAGGACAGCCGACTATTGAGCCTTTTTTTTTTTTTTTTTTTTTGGAGACGGAGTCTTGCTGTGTCATCCAGGCTGGAGTGCAGTGGTGGGACAATCTCAGCTCACTGCAACCTCTGCCTCCCAGGTTCAAGTAATTCCCCTGCTTCAGCCTCCCAAGTAGCTGGGACTACAGGCACGTGCCACCACGCCTGGCTAATTTTTTGTATTTTTAGTAGAAATGGGGTTTCACTGTGTTAGCCAGGATAGTCTTGATTTCCTGACCTCATGATCCGCCCGCCTCCCAAAGTGCTGGGATTACAGGCAAGAACTACCGTGCCCGGCCTGGACTTTATGTTAATAGAGGCTCTGCAAAGTACTGGCTTAGAGGTATACTCCCTAGAGTGACCAGAATAAGGGGAACAGGCTCAGGGCTGTAGCTTCAGGATGGCCCAGAGTCCTACCTGCCACCAACTCATCACGGTAATGCTGCCGCCGTCCTTCATCTGAGTCTTTGGGGATCAGGTTCCCAACCTGGGTGTAGTGAACTGCCAGTTGGTTCACAAAGCCAATAAGCTTATATGTGCCTTCCTAAGAAGAGAGGGGCTGAGTCAGACTGGGGGTCCTTAAAAGAGCTGGAGTCAAAATATAGTCTGCTTTCATTCTCTAAGATCAAAGACAGTCCATCTTTGTTAAAGGGAAATGTAACTCACCAAATCCTCGGTTAATCTGAAGTTTTCACTGCATTTTGGTTTAAAGAAGAAAAGGAAGAGAAGGCAAATGAAATACAATCTTTTTAAAAGTTATCATCAAGGATTTATTTTAAAATACCTTGCCTTTCCAACCTCAAGTGGCTCCAGATTTGCCTATCACCGGCTTATATGTCTTGTCTCCTACTTCCATGCCAAGGGTTTCTAGTTCACTTGCCATACCACATACCCTGGGCAGATATAGCCATCAAACACACCTGGCATAGCCCTCTCTTACTGTACTTAGTGGATTCTAAGCCTGGATAGATCCTCAGAGACAACCCCAATCCCCTCGTTCCATGCAAGAGGACCATGGAATTCCAGAAAAGATATGGGTTGGCATTTGTCCGGGTCACACAGCAAATGAGAAGCAGGATTAGGCTTACAGCCCGGGTCATTTTGTTCATCCATTCTTGAAATAATTTTTGAACAGCTTCAATGTGCCAAGTATTTTCCAGGTGCCTGGGATATAAAGCTGAGAAAAAGTAGACACAATCCCTTATTTCACAGAGCTTAAAGTCTGGTTCCTTCAGATAGCCTCCTCATTGATCAGCACCCTTGCAACCACTAAAATTGACTTGGAGACCTGAGATGTCTTCCTTCTTTTAAAACAGAACTGCAAATGCTTTTCAAGCCATATAGAAACTATGTTTGTATGGCACACTATGGTAAACTCACAGTAGAGGAAACCAGTTCATGGGGTCCAGCTGCACAGATCTCCCTGCCCCTGGAGGGCTGGAAGGGCCGCCATCACCCAAGTTGGGAATCTCTGTATTTAAAAGTCACCACAGAGCCCTTCCTCTTTCAGTAACTCAGATGTATGGGAAGATGAGACAGTGCGGTGGTTAAGAGCATGGTCTTTGGAGGCAGGCAGAATTGGGTTTGAATCTTTATCCTGCTTCTTATTATCTTCATGACTTTGGGCTTAACCACTCTAAGCCCTAAGTTCTTCATCTATAAAAGAAGGCTAATACTATCTAATTTGCATGATAATTGTAAGTATTAAAATAATAAAAACAACCTATTAACAGTGTCTGATACATAATAAATGCTCAATATTAATGTTCAATAAAATAGTAACTATTTTCATGATGAAGATTCCCAAGGGAATAAATTACCCTTACAGTTTTATTTGAGATTTCACCTTCTTCCTGTCCCCAGTAGTTGACTGGGATCTTCCTCTTCAGTTTAGGAATGAAATCCATACTCCATTGCTTCTGTGAGGGGAGGGAAGGCATGCCTAGATCAGAACCATCTGCCTCCCTACTCCACCACATCAAAGGAAAGTAGCAGCTTTGGGGACCTAAAGCTATTTCAGGACCAATGAGATGGAAACCAGCTCTGTGGAAAGATGCCACCAGTCATGGGAGGCTGTTGGAAGGTTGGGTACGGTGAGCTTTCCCAGGAGACTTGGGCTCCCAAACGAAGAGCAAGAGGAGTATGTTGAAATTGACAAGGCAATGCCAATCCTTTGCCTGTAGTGTGCTTCCCATGGCCAGCACGCTGAATTCTACAGAGGTCCTCTTTCAGATGTCAGAAGGACAAGAGCCCACAGAGTGCACTGTGCTCCAGCATAACATCAGGGAGGATAAGGCAGCTTCCCTCTGACCTTTTCGGGCTGCCCAAAGGAAGCCATTTGCAAAACTCACGAGTAGCACCTTTCAAGAAACGTTTCCGGGGCCGGACGCGTTGGCTCACGCCTGTAATCCCAGCACTTTGGGAGGCCGAGGCGGGTGGATCACGAGGTTAGGAGATCGAGACCATCCTGGCTAACGCGGTGAAACCCCGTCTGCACTAAAAATACAAAAAATTAGCCGGGCGCAGTGGCGGGCGCCTGTAGTCCCAGCTACTCGCGGGGCTGAGGCAGGAGAATGGCGGGAACCCGGGAGGCGGAGCTTGCAGTGAGCCGAGATCGAGCCACTGCACTCCAGCCTGGGTGACAGAGCGACATTCCGTCTCCAAAAAAAAAAAAAAAAGAAAGAAAAAAGAAACGTTTCTGGATTTGTGTAGGGGTTGACTACACAATCTTAAATAAGAAGCAGTGTGTTCAAGAAATCTTTCACAAACACTCGCACACAAATGTTCATAGTAGCATTAGTCATAATAGCCAAAAAACAAACAATTCAAATGAATATCAACTGATGAATAGATAAATAGAATGTAGTATATTCATACAAGTGAATATTATTTGGCAATAAAAAGAAATGAAGTAGCGACACATGCTACAACATGAATTGAAAACATCATGCTAAATGAGATGAGCCAGTCACAAAAGACCACATGCTGTATAATTTCACTTATATGAAATGTCCAGAATAGGCAAATCTATAGAAACAGAAAATAGTTTAATGGTTGCCAAGGGCTGGAAGGGATGGAAGACTGAGGGGGAACAGCTAAGTGGTTTGGGGTTTCTTTGGAGGGAAGTGAAAATGTTCTAAAATTGTGGTGGTCATTGTACAACCTGTAAATATACTAAAAGCCACTGAATTGTACACTTTAAGTGGGTGAATTGTATAGTATATAAATTAAATCTTCATAAAATTTTCAAAAAAACAAAAAAAGAAACTGCTTGTCTGCAGGAAAGAGGACAGGGAGAGAGGGAGGTTTCATTTTGACTGTGTTTTCATTGTTTTTTGAATCTTTTGAAATTTGTACCATAGGTTTCTATTATATTTTCAAAATATTATACATATATATTTTAAATTATTTTAAAGAAACAGTGTAATGTCGCTTTGGAGTCAGACAAACTAGTTGAAATCTTGCTTTGAATTCTGGTTATGTGACTTTTGTAATTTGTTTATCTAATTTAATCTAAATTTTCATAAAATTAGAATATTAATAGTCCTTATACCAAAGAAATGGGAGGATTATATGAGATATTCTATGTAAAAAATCTAACATAGGACCTGACACTGGCACACAGTAAGCATGCAACAAATGGGTCTCAGAATAACGAAATAGGAAACATATGCACCCCTTCCACTGCAGCGCAAATGTACTTGGAAATTCTCTTCAGTTCATACCCACAGGCGCTGACATTGCTATGAGTGAAAACAGTATTGTCCCCTATATAGGCATACCAATATGTGTCTACCAAGTCAGAACTTACCCACCCATGCCATGTGTACTAAAGGAGGGCCCTGATGAGGTCACAGGCCTGTCTGGCTGTGATGTCAAGAAATGCTGAGACTGGAGCCTGCTAGAGCTTCTCCAATGGGGCTGGGGGTGGGGAGGGGAGAAGACCAGCTCCTTTTGTCTAGAGGGAAATTGTACTCCATCCAGGTCCCTGGCTAGAGGAAAACTCAGCTTTTGAAGACTCGATAGTTTATGTTAGGAAAAAATGTGTTACATATATGAGAAAAGCATTTTTCTAACCAAATGATTCATTTCAAGATTCCTGAAAAGACTGACTCTGCAGGACACTTAAGACCACAATTAGCAAGACTGCAAGGGAGATTCATAAAGAAATTTCAAAAACTTCTAGAAAACTCCATGTGAAATCTCAGGAGTCTAGCCAAGGACCTCCGTTTAAAAGTGCTCTCCTCTAGAATTACTGAGAGGCTTTTGCAATGTAGCAAGTCACTGTCACTCCAAGGAGATGGGTATAGATGTCCCTGCCCAGGAGGGGATGACTTACTTTGAAGCTGTACCTGACAATGTTCTGGGGTGCGTGTGGGTTGTTGGCTGTCAAAATCCGAGTAAACTCCTCTTTTAACTCCTGAGGGAGAGAGATACCAAGAAAGTCATACATGAAGGCCCCCCAACCCTATCTGAGGCTTAGGAGGATCCCCCAGTGTATCAGCAGACTTCTCACACCCAGGTTCTGGGCAAGCTCCTAATCATGTACTAAGGAAGAACACATCTCTGAAACTAGAAGAGGTACAAGGAGCAAGGACAAGAGGCTACTCACTCACCGCATCAGTCAACTCCAGCTGGTCAGGGGGTCTAACTGTGGCTTTGGATTGGGCCCATTCATCTGTGCCTTCTCCCACTTCAGTCCCTGAATCTTCATCCTAGACAAAAACCTCACATGAGTCTTGGGAGTGTCTGCTCTGCTTGGACAAGCATGCAGGAAGCCCCTTCATTCACAAACACTCCCAGAAGCCAAGCTATGCCCCTTGTACGTAGAATACAAAATGTACAACATACAACTCATCAAAGAGTCCAAAATAACTGCTCAGGCCAGAGTTCTCATTGCCTGGAAGATCCTGGCCACCTCTGCCCTGGGGGTCAGGCTTAGCTGGAACTCAGAATGTTGTAGCAGGCCTTTGGCCCCAGTAGTGGGACCAGAAGAACTGGTTCCTCCCTACTGCCTTCTGTAAAGCCCAGAAGCTAATGTCTAGGACCAACAGCCAAAGGCAGGGCTTTATGCAAAGTGATTTAGACATCAAGAAAGGATGACAAGCTGTTACTTCAACTCTAATTTCTATTTTATGTTCCCAACTGCCACCTTAAGGTTACTCAGTACTCTCTGTACTTAGTTACTTCAAGCCTCAGAGTCCCATTAGGTCCTTGGAGCAAAAAAATCAATGTTTCCTTTTTTAGCTGAGCATGGTTTGCCTTTCCCTGGCAGACACTTAAACATCTTGCCAAAGTGGCCCATGACATATTTTTTTTAAATGTTTACCCTCACTAACAATCGAAGTTATACAAAATAAAACATGCATTTTTTTTTCACTATAAAACTGGCAAACTATAAAACAACCAAAAGTAATATCCAGCATTCATGAGGCTGTGGGAAAATGAACACTCACAAATTAGTATAACCTTTCTAAATATCAACTGGAAAATATTTATCAAAGCCTAATAACTGTTTATACTCTTTGACCCAAATTCGTACATGTAGGAATTTATATTAAGGAATATGCCCAAAGATTTCAGTGCACTGATGTTTGTTAGAGGATTGATAATAACAGTGAAAAAGGAAACATTTATTTTTATTTTTATTTTTATTTATTTATTTATGTGAGATGGAGTCTTGCTGTGTCACCCAAGCTGGAGTGCAGTGGCACAATCTCAGCTCACCATAACCTCCACCTCCTGGGTTCAAGCAATTCTCTTGCCTCGGCCTCCCAAGTAGCTGGGACTACAGGCATGCACCACCATGCCTAGCTAATTTTTGTATTTTAGTAGAGACAGGGTTTCACCATGTTGACCAGGCTGGTCTCGAACTCCTGACCTCAAGTGATCCACCTGCCTCGGCCTCCCAAAGTGCTGGGATTACAGGCATGAGCTACCACGCCCAACCAAAAAAGGAAACATTTAAATGTCCAGCAATGAGGCATGGTTGAACAAATTATGGTACAATCTTAAGGAACATATGGTAAAATATTATGCAGTAATTTCAAATGATGCTATAAAAATATATTTATTAGCAATGGAAGGCACTCTAAATATTTTATGTGAAAAACATGTTATAAAATAACATATACAGTTTGGTTCCACTTAAAAATAAATAGATCTCTCTTATTTCTCCAAAGAAAAATAATCAATAAATAAATACATGTAATTTTATATATGCATAAAAATATCTGAGAGGATGTAACATCACATGTTAACTAAAGTTGTTATAGGATGGTAGGTTTAAGGGCGATTTTAACATTCTTCTTTTAGTTCATTTGCATTTTCTAAAAACATATAGATAATATTTTCAACAACAAAAAAACACTATTAGTATCTTGCTAAGAGACCACGGTAATCTCAGCACTTACTCTCTTCCTGGTTCCTCTGCCTATGCTGATGCTCTAAATGAAGAACAGAAAACAGAAGGTAAGTCATAAGCAAATTGACATGGAAATATCATAAACAGTATTTCAGGGAGGCTCCTGCCCAGGGATCCCACAGTCAAAGGACGTTGAACCTTCCCAAGTTTCAGAAACAGTTTCAGAGGCAACATACTCTTATTCGCCCAGCCAGAGAGGTCCTATATCTGAGGCAACCCGGTTTTAGCATCAGTGGGACTGACCCGTGAAGAGCACGACCAAGCAACTTAGCACTGGGAATTTCTTATTTGCAACTAGTTCAACAGATATTTTTAAAGCATATTCTAAGTGTTCATCTCTGTACCAGGCAATAAAGGTATTTCAAAAACAGGTTATATTCATAAACACTTTTGGGGATAAATATATGCTTTTCATGAGCAGACACTTTATTTGCTTTGTACACTGCTGCACAAAGCCCTAGCATCTAGAACATTGCTCAGAACATAGTAGGTGTTCAAAATACTTACTGAATAGGTAAATGAATGCCATCAAAACCCATTAGTCATCATAACCCTGGGAAAAGTGCTTTTCCTCTATAATCTTCAGTTTCCTTATCAGTAAAATGCATAGGATTGGACACAATAACCTTCTGTTCTAACATGCTTAAATTTAATGTTCCAAAGAGCAACATGCTCAAATCAATTTGATAAACATTAGTGGAGCGTCTAATTGTGTGTCAGGCACTAACCTAAGCAGTGGGAGAAAGAAAGATGAGGTCCCTGCCCCCGTTTGCTCAAGGTCCCTGGAGGACAGATGAGTGTGATCAGTGCTCATCACTCACCCACTCACTCACCCACCCACTCACCCACTCGCTCACTCACCCACTTGCCCACTCACCCACCCGCCCACTCACCCACTAGCCCACTCACCCACTCGCCCACTCACTCACTCGCCCACCCACTCACTCGCTCACCCACTCACTCACCCACTCACTCACTCACCTACTCACCCACTCACCCACTCACTCACTCACCCACTCACTCACTCATGCACCCACCCAGTCACTCACTCACCCACCCAGTCACTCACTCACCCATTCACTCACTCACCCACTCACTCACTCACCCACTCACTCACTCACCTACTCACCCACTCGCCCACTCACCCACTCATCCACTTACTCACCCACTCACTCACCCACTCACTCACTCACGCACCCACCCACTCACTCACTCACCCACTCACTCACTCATTCACCCACTCACCACTCACTCACCCATTCACCCACTCACTCACCCACTCACCCACTCACTCACCCACTCACTCACCCACTCACCCACTCACTCACCCACTCACCCACTCACCCACTCACTCACCCACCCACGCCCCCACCCACTCACTCACCCACTCACTCACCCATTCACCCACTCACTCACCCACTCACCCACTCACTCACCCACCCACTCACTCATCCACTCAATCACTCACGCACCCACCCACTCACTCACTCACCCACTCACCCACTCACCTACTCACCCACTCGCCCACTCACCCACTCACTCACCCACTCACTCAATCACTCACGCACCCACCCACTCACTCACCCACTCACCCACTCACTCACCCACTCACTCACCCACTCACCCACTCACCCACTCACTCACCCACTCACCCACTCACTCACTCACTCACCCACTCACCCACTCACTCACCCACTCACTCACCCTCTTATTCAGCACACGTTCCTTTGAAAGTCAGCTCTGTGCCAGCAACAGAGATATGTGTGCACAGGGCATGGTGGAAGTGCATGGGGCACCTACCCAGTCCGGGATACACAGGAAAGGCTTCCAGAGGTGACCAGATGGAGTTTTGCTCTTGTTGCCCAGGCTGGAGTCAATGGTGTGATCTCAACTCACTGCAACCTCTGCCTCCCAGATCCAAGGATGCTGCTGCCTCAGCCTCCTAAGTAGCTAGGATTACAGGTGCCTGCCACCACGCCAAGCTAGTTTTTTGTATTTTTAAAAATTTTTTAAATTTGTTATTATTATTATTATTATTATTTTGAGACAGAGTTTCACTCTTTCGCCTAGGCTGGAGTGCAGTGGCGCGATCTCGGGTCACTGCAACCTCTGCCTTCTGGTTTCAAGCGATTCTTCTGCCTCAGCCTCCCGAGTAGCTGGGATTACAGGCGTCCGCTACCACGCCCGGCTAATTTTTGAATTTTTAGCAGAGACGGGGGTTTCACTAGGTTGGCCAGGCTGGTCTTGAACTCCTGACCTCAGTTGATCCACCTGCCTCGGACTCCCAAAGTGCTGGGATTACAGGCGTGAACCACCACGCCCAGTCAATTTATTTATTTTTGAGATAGTCTTACTCTGTTGCCGAGGCTGGAGTGCAGTGACACCATTTCAGCTCACTGCAACCTCCACCTACCAGGTTCAAGCAATTCTCCTGCGTCAGCCTCCCAAGAAGCTGGGATTACAGGCGTGAGCCACTGCGCCCGGCCTATTTTTTGTATTTTTTTTAGTAGAGACAGGGTTTCACCATGTCGGCCAGGCTGGTCTCAAACTCCTGACCTCAGGTGATCCACCCGCCTCAGCCTCCCAATATGCTGGGATTACAGACATGAGCCACCGTACCTGGCCAGAGGTGATGATTTCTTAGCTGGTGTCAAAGGACAAGTATACATTGTCTAGGTGGAGAAAATGTTTTTCAATAGGAGAAAACATCATGTACAAAGTTGGCCAGGCGCGGTGACTCATGCCTACAATCCCAGCACTTTGGGAGGCTGAGGTGGGCAGCTCACCTGAGGTCCGGAGTTCAAGACCAGCCTGGCCAACATAGCGAAACCCTGTCTCTACTAAAAATACAAAAAAATTAGCCAGATGTGGTGGCACATGCCTGTAATCTCAGCTATTCAGGAGGCTGAGGCAGGAGAATTGCTTGAACCTAGGAGGCAGAGGTTGCAGTGAGCCAAGATCACACCACTGGACTCCAGCCTGGGCGACAGAGTAAGACTCCATCTCAAAAAACAAAAACAAAAACAAAGAATGTTCCACCAAACAAACCAACAAAAATCCTACAGTATATATACAGAACAAATAGGTGTTTCAGATGATCAAGCATGAGGGGACTGGAGATGTGAGGGAGGGGCTCTTGGAAGAAGCAGGCCTAGTGCACTGCAGGAGGGTTCAATGCAGCAGAGGAGCCGAAGGGCACATTGGAAAGAAACCTCTGCTTCTAGCTCTGTCAGCCTCACAGGTGTCAGGCTTACCACCTGTGTGATCTTGGGGGAGCCTCCGTTTCCCAAATGCAAAGGGAGGGAGTTAGACTAGATGGGCTCTTACAGCTCTTGCATGATAGGGTCTTTGGGAGAGGGTTGGAGGGTGGAAAGGAAGAAAGGAATTTCAGGGAAAGAGAAAAGCATGTCTCATCTTGGGCTGGGATTGCTGCTGGTAGAGCAGGCAGTAGGATTCAAATTTCTGTCAGGTTGCCAAGGTTTCCAACTATAGGAACACTTCTCTGAGGCTAAGTCACACAAGCCAGAGAGCTACTTTCCTTTGAAGAACCTCTGTTCCATAAGGTAATGGGATGGAAGCATCACAACGTGTAACAACTTTCAGGCTCACAATAGAGCACAGGAGGGCCAATCCCAACCCAAACCACAAGCCTTAAATAGAAAACGAGATCCAGTTACCGCTGCCCCCTGTAAATATGTCTGTAAAACATTTATCTGGCAATAAAAGAACTGACAAGGCAGTTTGAGTGTAATTGTTTTTGGCAGTTGGAAATATTTCAATTAACACACTATAAAAGCCACACTATAATAAATGCAAAACAGGCCAGTGAAATCAGCTACAGCCCTAACTTCCCAACCAAGGCAAAGGAGATAGAATGTCAAGCTGCCACTTTGGGCCCTTGGTCTTTCAGTATGAGAAGCCTGAGACAGACAAGCCTGAATTCCTGAAAGGCTTTTGATAGTTGCTCCCGGAAGCTATCAGGCTACAGAAGAAAGTTCAAACTCCTCCCTAGCCCTCAAAACTCTATTATCTGGCCCCAAGCCTCCATTCCAGCCTGCTCTCCCAGCAATCATGTGCTAGGACTCTGAGGTGCAGTCCAGCGAGTTTCTGAGCCTGGCCTGTGTTTTCCCACCTCTCCACCTTTGCTGTTACCATTCCTCTGCCAGGAATGCCATCTTCCCCTTCCCTCTCCCTGCTTCCACTATCTCTGCCTAACAAAACCCTACCCAACTAGCCTCTGCTAGTCCTTTATCTAACTTTTCCTTTTCCACCTTTCTCTTACCTCCCTCTACTCTTCCTTTCCTCACTTTAAGCAAGGCTACCCTCTACCTTCCATCACAAGTACTGAATGATCAAATGTAAATAGACACTGTTACAGTCTCTGGGTCTGGTCTACAGAAGGGAATAGTATTATGAAAAGAAGCATCACACTGCAGTACACATAGGAGGCATCTTGGTGTTCTTATGCTATTGACCAAAGAAGATCCTCTTCTCTTGGATAGGTCATTCTATTTGGCCAAGGGAAGATGTCTATGAAAGAGTGAGGCAGGGAGAGGAAACCCTCTGAGCCCACGGCAGACAATTTAGCCCTGCTGATCAATGGAATAACAGATGTCTCAGCCTGAACTCTTTCACAGCAGAGCATTTTTCCATTCTTTTTGTTGTGGGTTTCAGGTGAGCACTGTGAGATTAGGAACTGAGTCTTATTCGTTTTTGGATCACTAGCACAGAGGCTAGCACTTGGATGGAGGTCATCGCTCTTATAAAAGTCACCAATTACAACTCAGCTGCCTAGTGGTCGCTTCTTGGTTCTCTTATAGTACCTGACATTGCTGAGGGCTCCCTCCCTCCTTCTTGAAACTTCTCTACCTTCTTTTCCATGTCACTGATCTCTCCAATGGCTCCCCAATATCCTTGACCTCTCCAGGGATATATGCTTGACCCTCTGGTCTTCCTATTGTACACCCTCCCCTTGGATGCTCTTATCCCCACCTGCAACTTCATCTTCCATCTTATGATAAAGCTCAAATCTATTTATTATTATTATTTTTTCCCTGAGACAGGGTCTCATGGCCAGGCACTGTGGCTCACGCCTGTAATCCCAGCACTTGGGGAGGCTGAGAAGGGCAGATCACTTGAGGCCAGGAGTTTGAGACCAGCCTGGGCAACATAGTGAAACCCTATCTCTACTAAAAATACAAAAACTAGCCGGGCATGGTGGTGCACGCCTGTAGTGCCAGCTACTCAGGAGGCTGAGGCAGGAGAATCACTTGAACCTGGGAGGCAGAGGTCACAGTGAGCTGAGACCAAAAAAAAAAAAAAAAAGAGAGAGAGAGAAAGAGACAGGGTCTTGGTCTCCCCATATCTATTTCTGAAGCTTAGATTTCCCAGAACCTCATATTCAAATTGATGACAGAGTACTCAAACTTAATATCTTTAAAACTGACTTCATTATGTTCTTAGCCACTTCCTCCAGGATTCCCCCCTCACTCAAGTGCACCACCATCCATTTAGCCACCCAGGTTGGAAACTGGAAACCATTAAAGATATTTGCCCTTTCTTCACCCTCTCACTAGCGTTATGTTTCAAAGCCTAACAATTCCATTTCTTTAATATCTTTCTTAAGTATCCTCTCCTTAATTCAGGCCCTTACTATCTTTTGCCTAACCATATTTGATCTCCCTGACTCGTTTCTCTCTACTCTAAAAATTATATCATTATAATTATTTTCAGCAACTGAGCACTTACTCTGGGCCAGTCATTTACTCAGCTATTTATGTACATTATTTCATTTAATCTTCACAACCACCCTATGGAGTATGAGCTACTTTACAAATGAGAAAACTGAGGTATACAGACATCAAGCAACTGATCCAAAGTTGACCAGGATTTGAACCTGAACTCTTAATCACTATCTACAAATGATCTTCCTAAAACAAAAATATGATTGTGTCATTCTCTTGATTTAAAGCCTCCAAGAGTTCAGGACCAGGCTGGGCAACAAATCCACACCCTGTCTCCACATAAAAAAATTGTTTTAATTAGTTGGGTGTGGTGATGTGTGCCTGTAGTCCCGGCTACTTGGGAGGCTGAGGTAAGAGGACTGCTTGAGCTCAGGAGTTCAAAGCTGCAGTGAGCTATGATTGTGCCACTACACTCCAATCTGGGCAACATAGCAAGACCCTGTCTCAAAATAAAATAAAATAAAATAAAATAATAAAATAAAATAAAATAAAGCCACCAAGAGCCCACCCTCTGCCATGAGATGAAGCCCAAGCCCCTGAACATGGTATCGACCTCATCTCCTACTTTTCCCCTCAGTCACGTACAATTCTCATATGTACGTGACCCCATACTCGGTCACGTACAATTCTCCCTAAGCTTATGGAGGAAACAGCCATGTAAGCAGAGGGACTGAGCCTGTGTGCCCAGTGGTTAGATATGCCCCAAGCCTCACATAGGTGATAGTGGCTGATTCAGAAGGGAGCTGCCCAAATAAAATACCTCCTCTCTTTCTTTAGGTTCACAGGGTTTCTTCCATGGACCACCTGACTTCACTGCTCTAAGCTGAGCATCCTTCTCCCTTCCCTCAATACTATCAACCATGACGTCTGGCCACCCTTCTGTCAGGCCAGCCTCTGCATGGGTCCCCTTACCTCATTCAAGATGCCACCTCTCTGGGCCTCTAACCCCCTTGTTCTTCTAGCACAGCTCTGGATGACGTCCTTGGCTCAGCACACTTTTGGATGATCTTTAAATTAACACCTCTCCTAACTTGGTCCAGCCCTAAGGACTGTCTTTTTCCATAAGCAGCTTCCAGTGCAGCCCCACTCATACAGTCCTGGGACACTTGAGGAAGCCAAAGGGGAGACAGGAAGTCCCAGAGAAGTCTGGAAAGCTGTGGAGAAGAGCTGAGAGAGAATGAGGTGGTTGGAAAGAGACATTCTCATGTACAGCAGTGACACACCAAGGGCAGATGTTTGAAGTCTATCAACCTAGTACTATCTGCAGCGGGGTTAGGGGAGGAGAGAGGCAGAGACCAGTTGATTACCGTCACCATCCCTAACTGCAATCTAATGAGCATTCACTAATAGCTAGGCAGCTTGCTGGGCATTGTACGGTCATTATTCCCAATCTGCAAAGTAGGTAAAACTGTTACCCTTTTAAAGACAAGGGCACTGAGAATTGTTCAGATCAAATGACATGGTCAATGGAAGGATACACTGAAAACAAAAATTCTGTCAATGTAAGAGATAATTATTATTACCACCTACTGGTCATTTACCTGCATTTAGACCTGTTTTGGTTCATGACCCACTGAACAATGTAAGCGATCTATTTGTCCCTGAGCATATTTTAGGAATAAATAAGGAGATAAAAAATTCTTAAGCTGTTCTCTATCATAAATATATAATATCTTAAAAATGAGTATGTGATCAGATGGAGCCATGGAACCCAAGTGTCGGCTTTAAAGTCAACCATAGCTGGGTTTGAGTCCCCACTCTGCTACCTGCTAACAGTTTTATGACCCCAGGCAAGTTAATTGTCTTCTTTGTTTTTTTTTTGGTGGGGGAGTGGGGATGGAGCCTCGCTCTATCACCCAGACTGGAGCGCAGTGGCGCAATCTCGGCTCACTGCAAGCTCCGCCTCCTGGGTTCACGCCATTTTCCTGCCTCAGCCTCCCGAGTAGCTGGGACTACAGGCGCCCGCCACCACGCCCGGCTAACTTTTGTATTTTTAGTAGAGACGGGGTTTCACCGTGTTAGCCAGGGTGGTTTCGATCTCCTGACCTCGTGATCTGCCCGCTTCGGCCTCCCAAAATGCTGGGATTACAGGCGTGAGCCACTGCGCCCAGCCTAATTGTCTTCTTTGAACCTCAGTATCCTCATTTTTAAAATGGGCATTATAATGACACTCTCAGACAATCATTGGCTTGTTATGAGGATTAATTGAGTCAACACACATAAGGTGCATAGTGTGGTGCACTTTATGTGCAACTGACCTGAGTGTGTGCCCAATAAATGATGGCTGACAGCATTACATTCCCACTTATAGACACTGCTCTGCTTTCAGCCACACGGGATCTGTGTGGCCCTTTGCCTGCTAGGAAGCACCTGCCTTAGGGGTGACTAGATTTCAGCAGCTCACATCTCCACTCAGGAGTTCAATGCTGAAACATGATTGTTCCTGGAAAGAGGGGCTCTTCGAGGCATGCAAACCCACAGATGCTGCATCCTCCTTCCTGGGGCCCAAGAGACTTCGTTTACCATCTCAGTTGTCTTGGTCCTTATTTTAAAACTCACTAACAGGTTTCCATTAAGCTAAATTGAAACTAAATACCTCACCAGCTTGCAGTTTCCGTTTCTAAAAGGATAAAAGCTCTTAGTCCCAAAGGAACAGCAGCAATTCACCAACAAATCTTCCTCCAGCTACACTGAATACATTTTAAATCTCTGAGCCTAGTGCAGTGTCTAAAGCACACAGAAGGCACACAATAAGTGTTTGTAGCTGAAAAAAGTATTAAAACTTTGAATAGTGGTCTATGCAGGGTAACAGGCACACATACATTGTTGTGGTTGGTAGTGCCAACTGATGTGAACTTTTTGTACCAAAGTTTGCAATGTGTACCAAAGTTTAAAATGCATATACCCCTCAATTCAATGGCTCCACTTTCTTGAGTTTTCTTATAGAAATATTCACACCTCACCGGGCACGGTGGCTCACGCCTGTAATCCCAGCACTTTGGGAGGCCAAAGCGGGTGGATCACGAGGTCAGAAGTTCGAGACCAGTCTGACCAACATGGTGAAACCCTGTCTCTACTAAAAATATAAAAATTAGCCGGACATGATGGCACGTGCTCATAATCCCAGGTACTCAGGAGGCTGAGGCAGGAGAATCACTTGAACCTGGGAGGTGGAGGTTGCAGTGAACTGAGATTGTGCCACTTCACTCCAGCCTGGGTGACAGAGGGAGACTCTATCTCAAAAAAAAAAAAAAAAAAAAAAAAAGAAAGAAAGAAAGAAAAAAGAAATATTCACATATCAGGCTGAGTGCAGTGGCTCACGCCTGCACTCCCAGCATTTTGGGAGGCCAAGGCAGGAGGAGCACTTGAGTCCAGGGGTTCAAGACCAGCCTGGGCAACATAGTGAGACTTCATCTCTACAAAAAAATAAACAAAATTAGCCAGGCGTGGTGGTGCATGCCTGTAGTCCCAGCTACTCAGAAGGGTGAGGTGGGAGGATCGCTTGAACCCGGGAGGTAGAGGCTGCAGTGAGTTGAGACTGTGCCACTGCATTCCAGCCTGGGCGACAGAGCAAGTCCCTGTCTCAAAAAAAGAAAAAAAAAGAAAAGAAATAGTCACACCTGCATAAGATGTATGTACAAAATTGCTTGCTTCAGCTTTATTTGTAATTTTTTAAAATGGAAAAACACAAATATTTGCCAATAGGAGTCTAGGTAAATAAATAACATAAAATAATTAGAGCAATTCAATGGGATGTTATGCATATTTTTAAAAGAATAACTATCATACAACATAGTGACTATAGTAAATAACAATGTATTGGACCGGGTGTGGTGGTTTATGCCTGTAGCCCCAGTACTTTGGGAGACCTAGGCAGGAGGAATGCTTGAGTCCAGGAGTTCGAGACCAACCTGGGTTACATAGCAAGATATCCTGACCCCACAAAATTTTTTAAAAATTAGCCAGGTGGGCCGGGCGCGGTGGCTCAAGCCTGTAATCCCAGCACTTTGGGAGGCCGAGACGGGCCGATCACGAGGTCAGGAGATCGAGACCATCCTGGCTAACACGGTGAAACCCCGTCTCTACTAAAAATACAAAAAACTAGCCGGGCGAGGTGGTGGGCGCCTGTAGTCCCAGCTACTCCGGAGGCTGAGGCAGGAGAATGGTGTAAACCCGGGAGGCGGAGCTTGCAGTGAGCTGAGATCCGGCCACTGCAGTCCAGCCCGGGCTACAGAGCAAGACTCCGTCTCAAAAAAAAAAAAAAAAAAAAAAAAAAATTAGCCAGGTGTAGTGGGGTGTACCAATAGTCTCAGCTACTTGGGAGGCTGAGGTGGGAGGATCACTTGAGCCCAGAAGGTCAAGGCTGCAGTGAGTTGTGATCATGCACTGCACTCCAGCCTGGGCACCAGAGCTAAACCCTGTCTCAAACCAACCAACAAACCTACCCACCAACCAACCAACCAATGTATTGTATTCTTGAAAATTGCCAAGAGAATAGGTTTTAAGTGTTCTCACCCCCAAAAATTATAAATATGCTAGGTAATGCTATGTTAATTAGCTTGATTGGCTGGGTATGGTGGCTCACACCTGTAATCCCAGTATTTTGGGAGGCCGAGGCAGGCAGATCACCTGAGGTCAGGAGTTCGAAATCAGCCTGGCCAACAGGGCGAAACCCCATCTCTACTAAAAATACAAAAATTAGCTAGGCTGGTGGTAGGTACCTGTAATCCCAGTCACTTGAGAGGCTGAGGCAGGAGAATTGCTTGAACCTGGGAGGCGGAGGTTGCAGTGAGCTGACATCATGCCACTGCACTCCAGCCTGGGTGACAGGGTGAGACTCTGTCTCAAAATAATAATAATAATAATAATAATAATAATAATAATAAGCTTGATTTAGCCATTCCACAATGTATACATATTTCAAAATATGTTTTACATGATATACAATTTTATTTGTCAATTAAAAAATAGTATATTGTTGAAAAAATAAAGTGGAAAGAATGAAGTAAACGTTTATGTATTGCTATGGAAAGCTCTCCAAGGCATATTGTCAAATAAAAAAGCAAGTTACAGGAATAGATGCCCCATCTGTTTACTTTAAGAATATGTGTATATGTGTATTTGCATATACATACAAAATTTCTGGAAGAATATATAGAATCTGTTGACAGTGGTTTCTGTCCAGGCAGTGTGACTACAGAATTGTGGGGAAGGGGACTAATACTGTTATATATTCATTGTCCTCATTTTAATTTTTTTTTTTTTTTTGAGTCAGGGTCTTACTCTATCGCCAGGCTAGAGTGCAGCAACACAATCACAGCTCACTGCAGCTGTTACCTCCTGGGCTCAAGGGATCCTCCTGCTTCACCCTCCCAAGTAGCTAGGAATACAGGCATGTACCAACAGGCCTGGTTAATTTTTAAATCTTTTGTAGTGGCAGTGTCTCGCTATGTTGCCCAGGCTGGTCTCAAACTTTTGGCCTCAAGTGATCCTCCTGCCTCAGCCTCCCAAAATGCCGGGATTAGAGGCATGAACCACTGTACCCACCCTAATATATTAAATGTGAATATGCATTACTTTTATAATTTCAAATGCTAATTAAGAATGTAAAAATCAACAAGGTACAGTGACATAAATTTTCCTTTCCTATGAATGCAGTGTTAGCACTGTGCTCAGAATGCTGGAAAAGAGAATACAAGACCAGCCCTATTCCTCCCTGGAAACACAGGAGGGCAGAAGCCAATTCTATAGGACCCTTCCCAGATAAGGCTGCAGAAGGCCAGAAAGTATAGGATTTAAAAGCTGGAGCTCTCGAATAAGCCTTTGCTGGATATCTGGCTCTGCTACGAATTATATGTAAGACGTTGAGCAAGGCGTTTAGTCCCTAAACTTCATTTCCTCATCTGTAAGGGGGAGAAAAATATTAGTGTCCTCCTTATAGAATTGCTGTGAGGATAAAATAAAATAATGTATGAAGAGCACTAACACAGAGCCCAGCATAAAGTAAGCCCTCAAGTACCAGTGGCAATGTAGACATTTTGGTTGTCATTATTTTTATTATTTCGTGTAGTCTGCCATGCAAGGTGATTGAGTTCCATTCTGAGGGCTTAGAATGAATAATTGAATAGTATGTTTTCCAGGTCCCAAGAAATCTTATTAGAAAGGAGCCTGTGCATCTCAGGGTGTCACAGCAGAAGGATGACAATAAAAATACTTTCCATTTTTATAGCATCTTTCAGTTTACTAAATATTTTGGAGTATATGATCTTACTTGATCATTATAACAATCTTTTGTGGATGGATGTTTAATCTTGTCAATGCTTTTGTTTCTGAATCTATTGAGATGTCATCATCATAGGATTTTTCTTCTTTATCTTGTTAATATGAAGAAATATTCTGATTTTTTTTTTTTTTTTAACAGAGTCTCACACTGTCGCTCAGGCTGGAGTGCAATGGCATGATCTCAGTTTACTGCAATCTCCTCCTCCTGGATTCAAGCAATTCTCATTCCTCAACCTCCTGACTAGCTGGGGTTACAGGTGCCCACCACCACGCCCAGCTAACTTTTTGTATTTTTTAGTAGAGACGGGGTTTCACTATGTTGGCCAGGCTGGTCTTGAACTCCTGACCTCATGATCTGCCCGCCTCAGCCTCCCAAAGTGCTGGGATTACAGGTGTGAGCCACCAGGCCTGGCCAATACTTTGATTTTTTAATGAGCTAACTTTGTATTCTTGGGATAAACCCCACTTGGTTTGATCTATTATTCTTTTTATATATTGCTGGAACAGATTTGATATTATCTTGTTAAGGCTTTTTCTTTGTATTTATGTTCATGACGAATATCAGCCTATAATTTTCTACTTGTGCAATGCTTTGATTTTGATATCAGGGTTATAACAGGGTTATTCATAAAATGAATTGGGACTTATTCCCTTATCCTTCATTTTCTGAAAGACTGTATAAAATTGGTGTTATTCATTCCTTACATACTTGATACCATTCATCAGTGAAATGATTTGCATCTGGAGTTTCTTTGTGGGATGGTTCTTAATTAGGAATTCAATCTCTTAATAGGTATGGAGTATATTCCATTTCTTCTTGTGTCAGTTAAGGTAAACTGCATTTTTCAAAAATTTCATCCATTCCATTTAAGTTGAATTTATTGGCATAAGGTTCTCCCTACTATTCCCCTTTTATTCTTTTTAACATCTGTAAGGTCTGTCCTGAAATCTCATTTTTCATTCCTGATACTGGATATTGTGCTTTCTTTGTATCTTGATAAGGCTTCCTAGATTTTATCAACTTTATTATTAATCTTTTCAAATAATCAACTTCTGGCTTTGCTATTATTTTTCTTATTTTTCTCTGAAACTATAAAGTAAGTGGAATTAATGAAATAAATCTTGTTTCTACTTCTTTGGATTTAATTTGCTCGTTTTTTTCTATATTCTTAAGATGGAAACTTAGAACACTGATCGCAGGCTGGGCACTGCGGCTTATGCCTGTAATTCCAGCACTTTGGGAGGTTGAGGCAGGCGGATCGCTTGATTTTAGGAGTTTGAGACCAGCCTGGCCAACATGGTGAAACCTCGCCTCTACTAAAAAATACTAGAATTAGCCAGGTGTGGTGGCATGCACCTGTAGTCCCATCTACTAAGGAGGCTGAGGCAGAAGGATCACCTGAGCCCAGGGGTGGAAGGTTTCAGTGAGCTGAGATCAGGGCACTATACTCCAGCCTGGGTGACAGAGCAAGACCCTGTCTCAAAAAAACAAAACCAAACAAAACACTGATCTTAAACTTTTTAAAATTTTATTATTTATTTATTTATGACGGAGTCTCGCTCTGTCGCCAGGCTGGAGTGCAGTGGCGCAATCTCGGCTCACGGCAACCTCCGCCTCCCGGGTTCAAGCAATTCTCCTGCCTCAGCCTTCCGAGTAGCTGAGAATACAGGCGCGCGCCACCACGCCCAGCTAATTTTTGTATTTTTAGTAGAGACAGGATTTCACCTTGTTGGCCCGGATAGTCTCAATCTCTTAATCTCGTGATTCGCCGGCCTCCGCCTCCCAAAGTGCTGGGATTACAGGCCTGAGCCACTGCGCCCGGCCGATCTTAAACTTTTTTTCTTTTCTTTTCTTTCTCTTTCTTTCTTGTGTGTGTGTGTATATGTGTGTGTGTGTGTGTGGTGGTTGGAGACCAGGAGAGACAGGGTCTTACTCTGTTGCCGAGGCTGGAGTGCAGTGACACAATCATAGCTCACTGCAGCGTTTACTTCATGGGCTTAAGCGATCTTCCCACCTCAGCCTTCCAAGTAGCTGGGAGTACAGGTAAATGCCACTACACCCAGCTAATTTTTTTTTCTTTTTTTTGGTAGAGAAGGGGTCTCACTATGTTGCCTAGTCTGGTCTCACACTCTTGGGCTCAAGTGATCCACCCACCTCAGGCTTCCAAAGTGCTGGGATTACAGGCATGAGCCACCACACTTAGTCTTTTTTTTTTTCTAATACAGCATTTAAAACTATACCTTTCTATCAAGCACAATTCTAGCAACACCTCACAATTTTTATGTTTTATTTTCATTACAATTAAAAATATTTTCTAATTTCCTTTATGATTTTCTTGACTTATAGGTTATTTAGAAGTATTCTTTAATTTCTAAATACCCAGAGATTTTAAAGATATTATTTACTTCTATTTTGTTCAAACTACTCTTAATATGCTGAGATTCTTTTTTGGCAAGGATGAATGTTGAATTTGAATTAAGTTAAACTGTAAGATTTTAATCTTTTAAAATGCATTTGAATTTGTTTTATGTCCCAGTATATGGCTCATCCTTGTGAAAATTCTGCAGTTCTTGGGCGTAGTTTTCATTCTACTGTTCTTGAGTGTAGTGTTCTATAAATGTCAATTAGGTCAAGTTGGTTAACAGCACTGTTCAGATCTACCGAGAGAATAATGTTAAAATATCGAATTACCATTATGAATATTTCTACTTCTCCCTTTAGTTCTGTCATTTTTTTGGTGCTTACATCTTGAAGTTCTTTTGATTCTTGTATCTTGAGGCATATACTTTGTGATTTTATGTATCCCTCTTGAATTGACCCTTTGTCATTTTAAAATGGCCCCATTTATCTCTGGGAATACTTCTTGTCTTGAAGACTACTTTTTCTGATAATGACACTCATACAGATTTCTTATGCTTTCCATTTGCATAGTTTATTTTTCCATTCTTTTATTTTCAAACATTCTATGTTTTTACATTTAAAATATATTTCTTGTAACAGGCAACATATAGTTGTTTTTTTCTTTTTCCTAGCCTGATCAACTCTGCCTCTTAATTAGAGGTCTTTACCATGTTGCTCTTTGTTTTCCACTTTTTCTCATCTGCTTTTGTTTCTCTGTTCATCTTCTGCCTTCTTTTGTGTTAACTGAAATTTTTTAGTTCTCCATTTTGCTTTCTCTATTGGCTTTTCATATGTGCCTTTTTGTATTTTGTGCATGTGTGGTTGCTCTAAGGATTACAATATGCATCCTGAACTTATCATATTCTATTAAACATAAATATTCACACTTCACACTTCACAATGTAATAATCTCATAACATGCTAATTCTATTTACCACCACTACTTCATCATTTGCCCTACTGTTGTCACATATTTTATTTCTGTATACAGTATAAGCCCCACTTGACAATATGGTTTTGTTTTGTTTTTTGCTTTAAACAGTCATCTGTCTTTTAAGAAAATTAATAGAAGGGCTGGGTGCAGTGGCTCACGCCTGTAGTCTCAGCAGTTTGGGAGGCCGAGACAGTAGGATCACTCGAGGCCAGGACTTTGAGATAAACCTGGCCAACATGGGGAAACACTGTCTCTACTGAAAATACAAAAAAAATTAGCCACTATGGTGGTGAGCATCTGTAATCCCAGCTATTCAGGAGGTTGAGACAGGAGAATTGCTTGAACCAGGGAGACACAGGTTGCAGTGAACTGAGATCACATCATTGCACTCCAGCCTGGTCGACAGAGTAAGACTCTGTCTCAGACAACCAAAAACAACAACAAAAATAAAATTAATAGAAAGAAAAAAAGCTAGTCTTTTACCTTTACCCACATATTTACCATTAATGGTACTCTCAGCTTTAGTATATCTGAAAATGTATTTATTTCACCCTCCTTTTTGAGGGGTATTTTTTCTGGATATAGAATTCTGAGTTGACGGTAATTTTCTTTCAGTGCCTTAAATATGTCTTTCCAGGTCAGGCACAGTGGCTTACACCTGTAGTCCCAGAACTTTTGGAGGCTGAGGTAGGATGATCACTTGATCCCAAGAATTTAAGACCAGCCTTAGTGAGACCCTGTCTCTATATATATTAAAAAAAAATTAGCTGGGCTTTGTGGTCCATGCCTGTGGTCCCAGCTACTTTGGAGGCTGAGGCAGGAGGATCACTTGAGCTCAGGAGGTCAAGGCTTCAGTGAGCTGTGAGTACGCCATTGCACTCCAGCCTGGGTGACACTCCAGCCTGGGTGACAGAGTGGGATCCTGTCTCAAAAAAAAAAAAAAAACAAAAAGCCATTCCATTGTCTTTTGGCCTACATTGTTTATGATGAGAAGTCAACCACAATTCATATAATTGTTCCCCTGTATGCAATGTGTCATTTTTCTTTGGCTACTTCCAAGGTTTTAGTTTTATCTTTGGTTTTCAGTAGTTTGACTATGAAAGATCTAGATGTAGTTTTATTTGTATTTATCCTGCCTGGGGCTCACTGAGTTTCTGATAGTCCTGTATGTTTTCCACCAAGTTTAGAAAACCTTTGACCATTATTTCTTCAAATATTTTTTCCTCTTCTTTTCCCCTCTGGTATTCCAACTATACACATGTTCCAAATACATATATAATATATTTCATAGCTCACTAAGGCCCTCTCTTTTATTATTATTATTTTTTTAATGGAGCCTCAGTAACAGTGGGCCTGTTTTTTCTTTTTCTTTTCTCTTTTTTTTGAGACAGGGTCTCACTCTGTCACCCAGACTGCAGTGCAGTGGCGCAGTCACAGCTCACTGCAGCCTTGATCTCCTGGGTTCAAGCTATCCTTCCACTTCAGTCTCCTGTGTAGTGGGACCACAGGGGCATACCACCACACCTGGCTAATTTTTAAATTTTTTGTAGAGATGAGGTTTTTTTTTTTTTTTTTTTTTTTTTTTTTTTTTTTTTTTTTTTTTGAGATGGAGTCTCGCTCTGTCGCCCAGGCTGGAGTGCAGTGGCCAGATCTCAGCTCACTGCAAGCTCCGCCTCCCGGGTTTACACCATTCTCCTGCCTCAGCCTCCCGAGTAGCTGGGACTACAGGCGCCCGCCACCTCGCCCGGCTAGTTTTTTGTATTTTTTAGTAGAGATGGGGTTTCACCATGTTAGCCAGGATGGTCTCGATCTCCTGACCTCGTGATCCGCCCGTCTCGGCCTCCCAAAGTGCTGGGATTACAGGCTTGAGCCACCGCACCCGGCTGAGATGAGGTTTTTTTTATGTTGCCCAGGTTGGTGTCAAACTTCTGGGCTCAAGTGATCCTTCCGTCTCGGCCTCTCAAAGTGCTGGGATTATAGGCATGAGGTCCCATACCCAGCCAGGCTCTCTTTTTTACAAGAAAAACTAAACCAAACCAAACAAAACCTTCTTCTCTCTCTTCTTTAGATTGAATAATTTCCATAGATCCATCTTCACATTCAGCTGTTAGGCCTATCCAAAGAATTTTTTATTTCTGATATTTTATTTTTCTACTGTTTCCATTTTTCTGCTTAGATTCTCCATCTGTGCATCCATTAAAACAGTATTTCCTTTATGTCCATAAATACATTTATAACAGCTGCCTTAAAGACATTGCTTGCTAATTCCAACATCTGGGTTACTCCCTGGTACAATCATGCTCTCCTTTGGATCTACCTCTCTGAGCCATGATCAAGAAATTGTCCTTAGGCAGAGAGCAAGGGTAAATGTGTGACTCACGTTGAGTGTTTTCCTTCCCTCAGGAGTCACTGTCCTATGTTGTTTATTGTCCAATACCTAAAAATATTAGTGTCGTATATTGTGTACAGGCTTACAGCTGTTTATAGTGGGAGGGAAAGTCCAGTGTAGATTTTTGCACCATGGCCAGAATATAAATCCCCTAAATCAAGGTCTTTAAGGTTATATATAAAGTATACTGCATTTTATTTATTTATTTTAGAGACAGGTTCTCACTCTGTTGCCCAGGCTGGAGTGCAGTGGTAACAATCATAGCTCACTGGAGTCTTGAACTCCTGGGCTCAAGGGATCCTCCCGCCTCAGCCTTCTGAGTAGCTGGAACTACAGGTGCATGCCACCTGGCTAATTTTTGTATGCGTGTATAGAGATGGGGTCTTGCTATGTTGTCCAGGCTGGTCTCAAACTCCTAGGCTCAAGTGATCCTCCTGCCTCAGCCTCCCAAAGTGCTAGGATTACAGCCATGAGCCATCATGCCCGGCCTGTGTGCTGTGTTTTTAAATTCATTGCAGAAATGTGCTATTTTTAAAACCCTACAGTAAAGCATTTTGTAAAGGACAGGACCTTTTGTAATGTAAATATCAGCCCTGAATGAAGGCATTGGACTAGAAGAAATCTGAGGCCCCTTCCTGCACAATTCATGAGAAAGAGATTTACCAGAAACAACGTAGAAGTTACTTTAGAGTAAAGCAAGTTATATCTTCCACTAGAGGAGCTGAGCAAAGAGAATATCTCCCTCTAGCTTTGGTTGCTTAAAGAGCCATAGGGTCTTGTCCCTTGCTGACATTGCCTAGCATGAACAGATGAGCTAGGGTCAATCAGATTCCCTCCTTAAGAATTTGAACTAGGACTACAGGGTGAACCAGTAGTTGGATGGAGATATTGATGGAAATGTTTGTGAGGTAGAGAGGTCAGAACAGCTACGATAAGCTGGAAACAGACTAAAATTATGAGGGAGCAGAGACCATGGAAATCTGGCCAGTTTGGAAATAAGAATAAGAATGAAACATAATTGTTAAGAGAAATAGACAGGCCGTGAGAGACGTGGAGAAAGCAGTTGGTTCCTATACCTGTTTCAGAATCAATTGTTTTCAAATTTCAATTCTAGGTTATCTATGTATTTATAATAACCATCTGTAACTCCCCACATATATACCTTCCCCCTTCTCTCATCCTGTTTTATCTGAGGTAACTTGAGTGAGCCTCTGTTCTTTGTAAGCTAAAGAGCTTAGCTAAAGTAATGTGCGTTAGAGTTTGCCAGGTCTGTAAAGGGTAGGAAGAGTAGAGAAGACTTGGGCATTCCATGCAGAAGGAACAAAATAATTAACAAAGACACAGACGCACAGAAGCAGATGCCTCTCCAAGGAGCAGCAGATTATTTTGTCCATATACACTCCAGTTTATTCCCAAATAAGATTTGAGGCTGAATACATGACACATTGAGAAAATAAGTAAATGAGCAAATGGATGTGATGTAAGAATAAAAGTAGAAAAATAAGCTTAACATTAGGGGTAGGGTCCCTACATAATTAATAGGATTAGGCTACTTTGACTAGGATGAAAGAGGCATGAATTGCTTCTTCTGCAGGCCAAGAAAGAAAAGTTAGTGTTCAGGGTAGCATAGTACAGACCTTCCCATCACTCATTTATTCACTCATCAACTAACTCATTCAGTCATTATTCATTCATCCAGCATTTATTAAGCATCTACTATGTGCCAGGTCCTTGGATGACAGCTAAAGAGGAACCAAGATTGAGCTGGTTCTCACACCCAGGGTTCTCAATCTAGGAGGTGAGATAAATGGAGGACATAAATCCACCATGCAAACCAGAATCCAGTGACTCTATGAGTAGAACAAAGTGTTGCGAGACTCAAACCAGTGAAACTAAAGTTACAACAGCTTTGTCCTTTGCTTGCTTCTTGCATACAACTCTTGTCAGTGCTCAGTGACTGCAAAGATTGAACACTTGATACAAATTCCTAACTGGCAGAAAACAATTTCATGTGGCTTGCTCACAGCTGGAGTCAGAGAGTCAACATTACTCCTTAGCATCAACTTGCAGTCTGCAAAGCCCAGCAACAAGCACAAGAGCCCTCTGCCATTATTATTTGAGTACCTGGCATGTATCGAGTGCTAACAATGTGCTAGGCCCCCTAGTACACAGGGGAGGAAAACAAGTTCTGGCCTCAAATGCTCACAGCTGTTTTGTAATCTGATAATTGTGCATGACAAACCTCAGACTCTAACTCTGAAAATAGCATGACTATAATCAGAACAAAATGGAACTGCCATTGGCAAAAATTGTTTTCTAGTTATCACTTCCAGAAGGAATTCCATAACACTAGTAGGGGAAAAGAAGAAAAAACTCTCTCAGTTTTCTGCTGCTAAACCTCAAAATTATCATCAACTGCATCCATCCCCTCTCCTGTCCTGTTACAAAGTGTGCCTCCTCCTGTCCACAACATCATCTCCTCCGAGACTTGGCTCTAGTCATTATTTATCTTCCTCCTTTATCTTCAACTTCTCTCTCCGTTTAGGATCCTTCCCCTCAGCATTTAATATATTCAAGTCTTTCATCTTAAAAAACAATCTGCCTACATACTCCTTACTGCCTTCTTAGCTCAATTCAGTTTAGCTTTTCCCTCTGAAATTGTCCTTTCCAAGGTCCCCAATAACTTCCAAGTTATTAAATCTAATAGTTATATCTTAGTGTTTATCTTCATTGACACTTTAGCAACATGCAACTTGGCTGACCATACAGTTTCACTGAAACACATTCTTCCTTTGACTTCTGGAATATTAGTTTTCCTTGTTGTCTTCTTACTTCTCTGATTATGCCTTCTTATTCTCCATTTTGAACTCTTCTTCTTCTATCGAAACCTTAAATACTGGTGGTCCCCCCAGAAGTCTTCCCTAATTTCCCCAGAATCAGAACAAAGACCACCTACCACATGCTTCCACAGAACACTGTGCTACTTCCCCAACCACAGTTGATCATTCATTCAACATTCATCAAGAGCTTCTGAGGTCATCACGGCCACGGTTTTAGGAGCTGAGAATACAGATATAAGCAAAAACATCCACAGGCCCTGCTCTCAAGGAGCTCACAATCTAATGGGAGAGATATACAATAATCAAATAATTACACAAATAAGTGAATAATTACAAACCGTGATGCATGCTATGGAAGAAAGGAACACAGAGCAATGAGACTATATAACAGAGGAAACTTACCCTATCTTCCATAACAGGGCAGGAGAAATTGGGGCAGGTTGTGGGGATTGATTTGGGGGCTGAAATCTTAGGAGTGAGTACATGTGTGAGGGAGGGTATGAAGAGCATTCCAGAAAGAGGGGGCAGCACATAGAACTAAGGTACAGCGACAATGGGAGAAGAGTGGTACAAATTAAGGTATAGAGACCCAAGTAGGTCTCAGGCCCATTCAGGCCTCTTGGAGGGATTATCTAAATTTCTGGTCCCTATCCTAAGAGCAATGGGAAGTCACTGAAGTGTTCTGAGTGGGGGATGGCATAATCAGATTGACAGTTTGAAAAGATCACTTTTGATGCAGTGTAGAGAATGGATTGGAAAGGGCATGAGTGAATGAGGGAAGACTAGTTACATTGCTTTTATAGCACTCTTTGGTGAGAGATGATTGTAGGCTGGGCTAGGGAGGTGGCAGTGTATATGAAAAAAGTAGTTTAACTTGAGACATATTTAAGAGGTAAGGGAGTAAAAGATCATATCTAGCACTTGAGGAATATATGTGTAAGAATGACACTGAGGTCACAGGAGTGAAGCTATCTTACTTTGGACATACAGAAGCACATCAACTTCCCCTAGATTCTGTTCACCTCCTGTCTTTTCATCTACAGATACCAGGCCCCATCACCAGGCTCAAAATCTCTGGATCATCCAAGACTCTCTTTTGGCCTCATGCCCAATCCTGCCTACTCACTCCTACCCTAGTCACCCCTAATCTATATCAATATTTCTAAAAGTATTGCACCATAGGAGCTTCTTGAGAGACCACAAAATGATCCAAAATAAAAGTATTTTCTTTGGCTTTTACAGGAGAATGATGTAAAATTCCAGACTTTGATTTTATTTTTTATGGTAACCAACTGAGTTATAAAGGGGTACTAAAATTTGTTAGTCATAAACTAAAATTAGCTTTTAACTGGAGTTCACAGAAGATTCTAATTCGGTTTTCTACTAAGAAGTTTGGCTGCCAGGCAATGTTTGGCAATGCTGCAAAGCTCCTCCTCTACATGTATACATGCAGCCAATTGGCATTCTCACAATTTTCAGGAAGGACGCTTTGCTATTGGGGCATTACAAGTGATGTTTTGAGCTGGTCATGCATGGTTTATGGTGCCTGACATTCATGCATTTTAATTACAAATTATGATTCATGGAGCTCCATAATGACCAATTTAATATGCCATGGGTTATTTGATTAACTCTATGGAGTAGGGGAATGTACCTCTTTCACCTTATCTCCTGCCACATTCCCCACTCCCTTCCTTGCTGATCCAGAAGATGTGTAGCAGGCTCCCATCTTGAGGGACTTTATACTTGCTATGCCATCTGTCTGGAATGCTTCCCCTGTCCCCACCCCTTCACCCCATACCCCACCCCCAGATATTGCATAGCTCTTTCATTTCCTTCAGGTCTTTGCTCATATGCCACCTCTATGATACCTTCCCTGTTCATCCTATTTAAATGATAATCTTCTGATTCCCTGAACTTCTTAGTCTACTTCTCTGATTTAGTTTTCTTCTTGGCATCTATCACCATCTAATATACTATATATTTTACATATTTATTTATTGCCACTTTACCTCCAACTAAAAAATAAGCTCCATGAGAGCAGGGATTTTTGTTTGTTTTGTTTCTTGCTATATCACCAATACCTAGAACAGTACCTAACACAGAGTGGGTATGATAAATAATTACTGCATGAATAGTTATACATCAATATTTTTATCTCTTAGTCTCCAAAACTCATCTCTCAAGGCATGGATACGTATGGTTCAAATTTGAATCATTCATAGCCCTACTGCTGAAGCAGATATAAACATGCACCTGGAAAACCATGCTTACACAGTTACATTTCCTTGTTATAATCCCCCACTAGTCTCCCCATACCAGTTTCACCCCTTCCTATCCTTCAAACACATTCAGATGATAATTTCCAAGAACAATTTAGGGCATTCAGAATTCATATTGAACTCATTTTCTTAGAATTCAATGTATTCCAGGTATTGTGCTAGACAGAGGGGAATCAACAATGAACAAGACAGACATGATCCTTACCATAACAGAGTTTATAGTCTAGTGGGGATATCACCCTATCCTGCCTCCAGAAAGGGGACTTAATCCTTTGTAGAAGAATATGAAGGCCAAGCTTAGACCCGCAGTATGAATAGGATATGAATGAAAGATTTGGGGCAGGGTGGAGTAGAGTAGGTAGAAGCAGACAGAAAAGATTTCAAAAGCTTAGAGGAGATAAAGAGTGTGAATATTACTTTCTAGGAAGTGAGGGCAGTTCAGTTTGCTGGGATTGTGGAATTTTCATATAGGTGGTGATTTGAAGTAGGATGGGTAGCAAAGGCAAGATCATGCAGGGTGGCAAAGGCCATACCAAGCAAATTGGACTTTTGGGACTTTATCCTGAGAGCAACAGGAAATCACTAAAAGGTGACCAGTGGAGTGACATGAACAAACGGAATGTAAACTCCTCTCTATCCTCTATCCCTCTATCCCTCACCCCTGGCATCCCAGTCCTACCTACCTCCTCTCTGAAGCCTTTCTGCTGCTCTAACCTGCAGGCCTCTCTCTCCTTCATCCTCAGGGATTCCATCCTCCTTTATTTTTGTATGCCTGTGTTCTGTCTCCCCCATTGAACTGAATTCCCAGAGGACAGGGACAATTTCTCAAACATCTCTAGGACATCCCACACCTGATTAGCACTGACTCAAATTGGTCTTCACTGAGGCAAGAAAATGATGAATACAACCTAGCACAACCCAACCTTTTCTCACACCCCGCACACGAATATTTACTCTGAATTAAAACAACCCTTCCCTCCATAGAGCAGTGCTGATGTGTACGGGGCCAGTTGACCCAGTTTTTTCTGCTTTCTGTCTACTATCACCTCTCTCTGCTCTCATTGTAACTAGTCTCTAATGTCTCCCTAATGGGCTACAGCAACCCATCCCGAAGTTTGTTCAAATTGCAAGTTGCTAGAAAAGACAAATCGAATCTGTAATGACAGAAAGCAGATCTGTGGTTACCTAGGCAGGCCAGGGGTGGGGGATAGGAGGTGGGATGAGGCACAGGGAACTTCTTGGGATAGAGAAAGTATCCTATATCTTGAGTGTGGTGGTGGTTCATACGTGTGTAAATTTGTTAAAATTTATCAACACGTACAACTAAAATGGTACATTCTATTATATGTAAACCAAACCTCAATAATTTTAAAAGCAAACTGCTGGGGCGCGGGGGCTCACGCCTGTAATCCTAGCATTTTGGGAGTCCCAGGCCTGTGGATCACCTGAGGTCAGGAGTCCAAGACCAGCCTGACCAATATGGTGAAACCCCGTCTCTACTAAAAACACAAAAATTGGCTTGGTGCGGTGGCTCACACCTGTAATCCCAGCACTTTGGGAGGCCGAAGCGGACGGATCACGAGGTCAGGAGATCAAGACCATAGTGGCTAACACAGTGAAACCCTGTCTCTACTAAAAATACAAAAAAATTAGTCGGGCGTGGTACAAAAAAATTAGCCGGGCATGGTACAAAAAAATTAGCCGGGCGTGGTGGCAGGCGCCTATAGTCCCAGCTACTTAGGAGGCGGAGGCAGGAGAATGACGTGAACCCAGGAGGCGGAGCTTGAAGTGAGCCAAGATCGCGCCACCGCACTCCAGCCTGGGCGACAGAACAAGACCTGTCTCCAAAAAAAAACAACCAAAAAAAACTAGCCAGGCGTGGTGGCGCATGCGGCAGGAGAATCCCTTGAACCGGGAGGTGGAGGTTGCAGTGAGCCAAGATCGTGCCACTGCACTCCATCCTGGGTGACAAGAGCGAAACTCCGTTTCAAAAATAAAAAATAGGCCGGGCGCGGTGGCTCAAGCCTGTAATCCCAGCACTTTGGGAGGCCGAGGCGGGCGGATCACGAGGTCAGGAGATCGAGACCATCCTGGCTAACACTGTGAAACCCCGTCTCTACTAAAAAATACAAAAAATTAGCCGGGCGTGGTGGCAGGCGCCTGTAGTCCCAGCTACTCCGGAGGCTGAGGCAGGAGAATGGCGTAAACCCGGGAGGTGGAGCTTGCAGTGAGCCGAGATCGCGCCACTGCACTCCAGCCTGGGCGACAGAGCGAGACTCCATCTCAAAAAATAATAATAATAATAAATAAAAATAAATAAAAAATAGGCCGGGCGCAGTGGCTCAAGCCTGTAATCCCAGCACTTTGGGAGGCCGAGACGGGCGGATCACGAGGTCAGGAGCTCGAGATTATCCTGGCTAACACAGTGAAATCCTGTCTCTACTAAAAAATACAAAAAACTAGCCAGGCGAGGTGGTGGACGCCTGTAGTCCCAGCTACTCAGGAGGCTGAGCCAGGAGAATGGCATAAACCCGGGAGGCGGAGCTTGCAGTGAGCTCAGATCCGGCCACTGCACTCCAGCCTGGGTGACAGAGCGAGACTTCGTCTCAAATAAATAAATAAATAAATAATAAATAAAAGCAAACTGCCTGTAAATATAGGGTCAGGAGGCTAAAACACAGTACATGAACTTCAACGTAAAGCCCAACCTCGATATAAAATTAGGGCATATTCTTACAGGACTAGCAGCTTCCCCAACGCTGCAGAGACCTAAGAAAGTCACAGCCATCTGCTACAGAAGGCCAGGTAAAAGAGGCAGAGGAGCAAAGGCTAACATGGAGGTGGCCAGACCAAAATATGCAAAGTCGTAAGTAGCATGGACACAGATTGGCTCTCTAAACCTCAATATACCTAGACTTGAGTGAGGTAAATCTGGAATAAATAGAAGTCCTGCTTTCCAGAGCTAGAAACTACACATTAGCCAGAGTGGTAATTCATAAAGGGTTTGGAAAAAGTTCCTGAAGGACTAAGTTGCTTCACCACAGAAGACTCCTTGGGAAACTGGGACTGCCTTGCCTTCCATGGTGATGCTGAGGAAGAAGGCAGAACTCGGTGCTCAGTGGGTTAAGGGGGGTATGACTCGGGTTTCCTGTGAGAAGAGATGACATCTGTCCAGGTGGCAATCAGAGCATAATGTTCACATAGCTGAATGAATCACAGGAGTGGACCAGGGGCTCGCAGGGAAGAGAGACACATGAGGCTCTAGAAATAGTTGGGGGCGAGTGTCTGGGTTGTGCAGTGTGGGGGTGGGGACAGGGATGAGAAAAGGGCGTCTCTCCTCTTCCTCTTTGCCTGCCCTCTTTCTCCTCATAAATCTCCCAGCACAGAAAATAAATCAAACTCCTGCACATAGCCTATCCTGTATTGTTTAGTTCTCTTGTGCACCCTCTGTGGGCTCCCAAACAGCAAGGCCTGTGTTCCCACCTAGCCTGGAGCTAAGCACACAGCAAAGGGTTGGATAAAGAATGCCTTTGAGGCTGGGCGCAGTGGCTCACGTGTAATCCCAGAACTTCCGGAGGTCAAGGTAGCGGGATCGCTTGAGCTCAGGAGTTCCAGACGAGCCTGGACAACACAGGGAAACCCCGTCTCTACCAAAAATACAAAATTTAGCCGGAAGTGGTGGCCTATGCCTTTGGTCCCAGCTACTCGGGAGGCTGAAGCGGGAGAATCACTTGCCCCCAGGAGGCAGATGTTACAGAGAGCTGAGATGGCGCCACTGCACTCCAGCCTGGGCTACAGGGCGAGCCTCTGTCTCAAAAAAAAGAAAGAAAAAGAAAAAAAAAAAAAAAAAAGAAAGAAAAAGAAAAAAAAAATTCCTTTGGGACAAGAATGTGAGGACAAGGAGGAAGGGACTCGTGGGAATGGGGATGGGGGAGTTAAGGAGGATAGACTGGTCAGAATGAGTCCGTGGGGTAAAGTGAAGAGATGGGAATGGTGGATAAAAGGAGAGAGGTAAGAAACAGTGGGTTAGGGTAGTATGGGAGAGGAGGCCAGGATTAGTGGGAAAGAGTAGGACAGAGTCAGAGGTCAGTGGGAGCACTTGCCAGAGGTCATGGGGGTGAGAAGGTTAGGGGTCAACAGATAAAAGATCAAGGATCAGTAGGAGAGGTATGATTAGTGGTCACTGGCGACGACGAAGGTCAGAGGTCATCAGAAGGAAGGTGTGCGTGCGTTACCTGCTTACGAGACTGTTTATGGGGAGCCTTCGCAGAAGCAGGAAGCATCTCAACCCCTGGAGAGTCTACAAAACGCTCCCTCGTCTGAAGACAAAAAGTTTGTCAGTCTCCTTGACCACACACAAGAAATCTGGACTCTCCACTTCAACTACCAGTCGCAAGTGTTCTTTAGGGACAGCCGTCGTTGTGGGTCCCCGTGCCCTTGCAGGACAGAATCCAACTCCCTGACGCGGTTACCCAGCAACCTCCCGGCAGCCAAGGCGCAGGCGCCGCTGGCGCGCCCAGCCGGCCCGGGAAGGAGGCGGGGTTGGGCGCGCGGTGAGCCAGTCTCCACTAAGCCCCGCCCCCTCAGGAATCGCAGCCGGGCGGTCGCGCGCCTTCGGAACTCCCGCATGTGGGTGGGGCTGGGGTCCCCAGACACCGCCTCCTCATGAATAATGCAAGTCCCGGGCGGTGTCCCGGACCCGGAAGTGGAGTTGCCGAGTCACCGCAGTGGCTGAGCTGCTGACAGGAGGCGGCGGCGGAGTAGGAGGCGAGGCAAGACCTGCGGCCCGGCCCGGCCACAGCCGCGGTAGTGCTAGGCAAGCCCACGGAGTCACGCCGGCTTCAGCCAGTCTGCGAACCTCTCGCCCCCGCCCACCCCTGCATCCGCCCGGCCCCTGCCAGCCCGACTGGTCCGGGAAGGCCTAGTCTGCACCACCCTCCGGGCTCCTGGGGCCGCCGCCCCGCGCGGTCCCGTCGGCGTCCCTGGCCGCGCCCGGCCCCTGGCCCGCTCGCCCGCCGGCACCATGATGGAGGAGATCGACCGGTTCCAGGTGCCCACCGCGCACTCGGAGATGCAGCCGCTGGTGAGGGGGCGGGCGGCTGGCAGGCCAAGGCCGGGAGGGGGCGTCGCTTGAGGGGGAGGGAGGGAATCAGGCCGGGGGGATTGTGCGGAGGGGCGCCATCGGATGGGGCAAAGAGATCCCTGAAAACGTATTGCCGGGGGACGGGGACTTGCAGGACAAGAAAACCGTGGGAGAATATGCTGGATGAGAGCAAAGGGACCTGTAAGGGCGGAGGGCACCGTCGGTGGAGGCAGAGCACCGTCGGATGGAACGGAGGGGGCACAAAGGTGCACACAGCTAGTGGAGCCCATAGCGGGGGCTGGCGAAGGAACTGTCATGGGGCATCGCCGGCGGCAGGCCCAGGGGGCTGGGATGGGAGGTGGGGAGGCGTTTAATCCTAGAGGCCTGTGATGCTTAGGGCGGGGGAGCCGTCAGGCTAAGAGAGATTGGGAATCACCTTTTAAAAGAGGAGGGGCCTGCCCGCCTGTCCACTGGATATACGGATAGGAAAGCTGGGCCGGGGCGAGGGACCCAGTGGGGGAAGGTGGTTGGTGCAGAACCTGGGAATTCCATTCTCCGTTGGCGAGCGCAGGCAGTCCAGGCTGGGGGCATCTAAACCGGGAAGGAGAGTAGACGGCGACCAGATGGGGAATCGGGGTGCAGATGAGAGTGCTCGGGAACCGACGGGAGAGGAAGTGGGGCCGCGCTGGAGTTGCCCGTGCCCACTGGTTGCGAAGAGCCCCCATCATCTTAGGCCTACGTGCCTGAAGTCCTTGCTGGGCGCGGATCCTGCCGCCTGTCCGCGGTCCCGGAGTCAGGGAGGAATGATGTCATCGCTGCTGGCGCGGAGGGAATAGAAGGGGGAGGGCAACTCGGGTGCACCGAGGGTAGGCCTAAGGGAGACCATGCTTGCTGGCCACCGCCCCGGGGGCTACCTGACCTCGCATGTCTGTCAGGCAACCGGGTGGGAGACGTGGAGGCCTAGCCAGCTCGTATAGTGAAGGGGGAAGAGAAGGAATGTCTAGGCTGTGTTCACTTTATCCCCCTGGAGCCTGAGCTGGAATTGGAAGGAGGCAAGGTGAGCTACAAACCCCAAAGTGTGGATGCCCCATTTCTCTGAGCTGTGCTGGCTAGAGCAGAGCTGAGCTCTCCAAGTTCTGAAGCTCTGCTTCTGTGTTAGGCAGGGTGACCAGAAACAGGTCTACCCTTGGGCCTATAACCCCCTGGCTGACAGATGTGCTTTATAGCTTCCTGGAGGAGTAACCTACCCATTACAGCAGCCAAGATGGGCCTTGGCAGGGACCCATCACCGCCTTTTTGTCACACCTTTTGGGGGATGGTAGAGAGAATTATTAGTGGCCACTTAGCAGGAGACAAAAGGCTTTTTCCCCCTTTCATGACTACTTAGACAGTTCTAAAAGCCAAAACAAAGAAGTTTTACAGAAGCATACAATATTAAACCAGAGAGAGGTGTTGGAGGACTTTTTCCTAGACTCATGCCATCATTGGATTATTTGGGAGCCAGAAAATCCTGGAGAGAAGTCCATCCCATGAACTTAAAGAAGGACTTCGGGCTGGCTGAAGAGAATTTTTTTTTCTGAGTTCTCTTTCTAGCTAACCTGGCTTGTCAAACTAGATTGCCCTTCCAGTTCTAAGCATCTAATCAAGAATCAAAATAGAAGGTGGATGAAGGAAGAGGAGGTTCAAATGTGTCAGGAAAAGGAAGCAATGAGTTGTTTCTTGTCTCCCAGCTGGGGTTTCCAAAAAGGGAGGAAATAGCTGTTCAAGCAAAGGGGAGAAGAAATAGAGCCAGCAGGCTCTCTCAATTGTCCTTGGTGCTTCTGTTATTGCCTGAAATTCTGAATAGTGGTTTGGCTGGGTAGAGGACTCTTGAGCTGTTTCTGGTCTGTGTGGACCTGGAGTTGGAAAAGTATCTGTGGCAAGGAGGCACTTAGAAAAGCTCTGACTGCCTTCAGACCCTTTTAACTGCTAAAGTCACCCTTGTCTGCAAGAGAATATATATATATATATTTGAGACAGGGTCCCCCTCTGTCACCCAGGCTAGAGTGCAGTGGCATGATTTTGGCCCACTGCAACCTTCACCTCCTGTATTCAAGCGATTCTCCTACCTCAGCCTCCCAAATAGCTGGGATTATAGGCCCCTGCCACCACACATGGCTAATTTTTGTATTTTTAGTAGAGATGGGGTTTCACCATGTTGGCCAGGCTGGCCTTGAATGCCTGACCTCAATTGGTCTGCCCGCCTCAGCCTCCCAAAATGCTGGGATTACAAGAGCGAGCTGCTATGCCCGGCCTGAGAATACTTTATTGAGGTTGAGTGAGAGCCTTATGGAAATAGCAATATAGTCATCCCTCATTTGAGGGTCATAGACATTGCCCGGCTTCCTGTCCTCTGTCCCCAGGTTGTATTCCAGAGGCACCTCAAAAATCCTTAAATCCCCTGTGTATTGTTGACCAGCAGAATCTTGTGTGATGTTTCTTCAGGAGTCTTCATTTTGTGGCATAAAGAATTAAGATAGCCCAGCCTGGGAAACATAGTGAGACTCCATCTCTACAAAAATATTTTAAAAATTAGCTCAGCATGGTACTGCATGCCTGTAGTACCAGCTACTCAGGAGGCCGAGGCAGGAGGATTGCTTGAGCCCAGGAGGTTGAGGCTGCAGTGAGCCATGTTCATACCACTACATCCCAGCCTAGGCAACAGAGCAAGACTCTGTCTCAAAAAAAAAAAAAAAAAGAAAGAAAGAAAGAAAAAAAAATCAAGATAGCATGTCATGGAGGTAAAGGGCAAAAAAGAGGGCAAAATGGCTCTTTAAGGGTATTTGGATAGGCCATGAAAACCAGGGTCCCAGGCTCAGACTTAGCTATGACCTATTTCATTTTTTGCCATTTATTGAGACCTCTAGGAAGTCTCTCCTCCTTCCTAGATTGTTTTTCCATGTATGAGATGAAGACAAACTATCTCTTTAAAGTTTAAACAATAGCTCCTCACTCTCCCTTCTAAGAATATCACAGAGACCTGATATCATTGATTCAGCAATTAATTTACCAAATAACTATTGAGCATCTGCTCTGTCCCAAATATTAAACTGAGTATTAGGGAAAGAGTGGTTAGCAACACAGACACAGATGTGACCCTGCTCTTGAGCTCACAGTTTATCAAAGTTTGTTTCTCTTGCTCACTCTCTTAGTGTGATCCTCCACTGAGGACAGAGTAGGGGCTGACTCCTTAAGCCCCAAGGGAGCCAGGCAATGCTGGTGTCATCATTGCCCCTTTCTGGACCAAGCTGTATGGATAAAAGCTTGTCACATGGGCGCCATCATCAAATAACTCTCCCCATCCCATAGTGATGGGAAGAATCCAGAGGCCATTCCCTTCTTGGAAAGATAAACTCTAGGGGGAGCGCGTCTTTATTTTTTAAATTATTTAATTGAAAGAGAAACTCAGGCTTGAAAAGAAGGCCTGGGGGCGTGTCAGAACTGGGAGAGAAGGCAGCCAGCAGATCTGGGTGTTTCTAAGGTGCTAATTTAAGCATTAGATCTCAGCTAGTGGGAGGAAGAGGAGGAGATCCCTGCCCTGTTATTGCTGCTGCTGTTGTCACAGCTGCATGGAGCCTCCTGTCTCTGGTGGGAGTTTGCCTGAAAGGAGTGGCTTCCCTCCTTTCCCCATCACACCAATTATTTAATTGGCCTTGCTGCAACTCAGCAGCTGAACCAGGCCCAGGTCTATCCCTGAGAGGTCCCCGGGGTCTCTTCCTGTCTCCTTTTTTTTTTTTTTTCTTTTGAGACGGAGTCTTGCTCTGTTGCCCAGACTGGAGTTCAGTGGCGCAATCTCGGCTCACTGCAACCTCTGCCTCCAAGGTTCAAGTGATTCTCCTGTCTCAGCCTCCCGAATAGCTGGGGGACTACAGGCACGTGCCACCACGCCCAGCTAATTTTTGTATTTTTAGTAGAGATGGGGTTTCACCATGTTGGCCAGGATGGTATCGATCTCTTGACCTCATGATCTGCCCGCCTGGCTTCCCAAAGTGCTGGGGTTACAGGTGTGAGCCATTGCACTCAGCCTCCTATCTTCTTATGAAATGAGAGCTCCTCTTATAGACCTATCCACTGGACTCCATTCCTGCTGTATCTGTCTCTCAGACAATCCTGAGTGTTTCTGAGCACAGATTCTCCCAAAGAAACTGCCAGGGATAGGCACATTTTGTGTGTCAGCTCTGTGTCTCAGTCATACACCTCACCGATCTAGAGAAGTTCCAGCAGCCCAAGGCTCTCTGTTGATCAGTTGGATTGAGTTTGGTATATTGTTTGTATGAGCAACAGGGATATTTCTCTCTGGCCCTATTGTCTGTCTGCTCAGCTTGTTGGTGTAGCCACACAGTCTATGTCTTCTCTTCTGCTGCAATTGGAGAGGAAGAGAATTGTTGTAAGAAGAACAAATGGAGCTTTTAAGCACTTAATTGTGTCAGGCAACACCCTGTCTCCTGTGCTCTCAGGGACTAAAGAGACTTAAAGAATGGCAAATGGCACCAGAAAGGATCTCTGCACAGCTGAGAGAAATGTTACTCTAGCCTCACTGAAACTAGGTTATTGGTTAGCTCATTTGTTTAGTTCACGAGCATCTACTCAGATCAGGTACTTTAAGGATACAGGGACAAGTAAGATCTCTCCAGTGGGTGGCCAAGAGAAGGATGGGCTCAGATGGCTATAGGAAGGTTTTTAGATATATGTCAAAAAGAGTAGAGATCAATGGAGTGTCATGAGAAAGAGTGACACCCTCCTTTGGGAGAGGGTGAGGAATGCTGAGATTTTGACTCTGACTACGTGAGCTTGGGAGGGAGTTTCAGACTCCTACTGCTTCCTGACACTCAGGGATGGATGGGGATGCTTAGGACAGGACATTTAATTCAGTGGGTAGGCCATAGCAGCTCCTGAAAGTGGCAGAGAGAACATTTTAAAGATAGCAAGTAGCCACTGTGGAAAATTGACCTATATATATTCTATGTTCTGGGCACCTTAAGTTGCCTCCTTGCCAGATGACTTTTCAGTTTAAGGGTGGATTCTCCTAGTGGGTCCATGTGGCTCACGACCCAGCAGTATTTCTCAGGCTCCTGGGCAGAGGCACCCTTCTTTCCTGCCCTATATTACAAACTGAGGATCAGGTTTGTTCAAGCCTGCAGCTCCTTACTACTCATCTCCTCATCAAACAAACACCAAATAAGAACCTACTCTCTGCTAGATGTTGTTCTGGGCTCAATAACACAGAATGTTGCTCCCGTGAGATGCACAGCACAGTCCAGAACTCAGATTGAGGCACTACAGAATAGTGAGCACTGCAAGAGAAGAACCAGGCCCAGGAGCACCAAATGAAAGCAGGAAGGGCTCTCATCAAGTGATCAGGGAAGGTTTCACAGAGGCCCTAGGAAATGGCCCTAGGAAGAGTACTAGAAGCTTGGCAGACTGACAAAATGAAGCTAAGCCAAGAAAGGGCATGGAAGAAGAAACAAAAGAGCGCATTGGGAATGAATGAAGAGTTATAATTAAGGGAATAACATGATCAAATCTGAGTTTAGGTTATCACTCCAGTGGTGGATGAGAGATTGGAGAAGATGAGATTGGAAGTTGGAAAACGAGTACAGACCTGGGTGTAATAATTCTGCTAGGAGATGATAAAGGCCTGCAGAAGCAGAGAAACATGGTGGGACAGATACACAAATACTAATAAGGTGGAATAGGCAGGATATGATATCTGTTGGGAGGTGGAATGGAGAGGTAGAGAGTTAAGGATGACTCTTAAGTTTGTGGCATGGACACGTGGATGGAGGAAGAGACCATCACCACCTCAGGAAACTCAGGAGCCCATGTACCTTTTGGTCTCAGGGACTTCTTATAACAGAGAAGGCTGCTGTTTTCCTTTGCTCTACTGCTGAAGCTACATTTTTGGAGTTATGAGGAACCCAGAAGTCCTAGAAAACCAAAGGTCAGAGCGGCACTGGTCCCCCCTCCGCCTCAAAAGGGCTGCTGAGAAACACGCTCATCTGCCAGTGAATACTTCTCCCCTGCAACCTGCTTTGATGAATTCAAGAGAATTGGTGGTAGCAGCAAGGAGCCATAGTGGGTTTTGTTGTTGTTATTTTCTTTCCAGTAGCACTTTGATGAAGAAAAAATAAAATCCTTTGTTGCCTGAGTGCTTTATGTTGCAGTTTCTCGCTTTGCCTTTTACTATCATTCTAGTCAAATCTATGGGTTTTTTTCTGACTGATTGAGCTGGGCTCTTTCACTGATTCCTTCTGGAATGGATATGTGTATTACTACATCACTGCAAGAGTCATAATGGAAAAGGATGTGTACTTCCCTTTTCTGAGACCAGCCTGAAAATCTGCAGTTGGGTAGAAGCAGAGCCCAAGTTGCTTCTTCCAGACAAGGTGTACCAAAGAAGCAGAATTCTGGGGTGAGATCACTCAGAGGTGACTTGGCTTCTCACAGGGCCCAAATGTGGCCTCTGTGGGTAGGTGCTTCTGTGGTAGCTGGGGTTCAGGCTGAGTCATTCCCAACCCCAGCTGCCTGCTGCCCTTGAGTGCCTATATAGCCCAGTGTGAGCAGAAATGGAAAACACGCTTCTTCACTCAAACCTGATTAGTCTCAGGGACCCTCTCACCTCCTTAAAAAGGCAGGTGGAGCCTTGTATCTGGAAAGGGAACATGGGAAATGTAGCTTCTTGGGCTTAGTTGCTTTGTGCCTTCCTAGAGACCTGGGAGAACTGGTTCAGGGAGCTACAGAGCATGTGGGAAGGGTAGAATTGGGCTGAGGCAGATAAACAGAGGTGCTGGTTGAAGGAAGCAAGAGGTGTGGCTCAGCAGGGTCCCAAGTCGTTGTTTCTTACGGAGGCTCTGGTGGGAATCTGGCTTTCTGGGCAGGAGGAAGGAAGGAAGGAAGGAAGGAAAGAAGGAAAGAAGGAGAACAAGCTCTGGATTTGAGTCTGCTCTGGAGTTTAGAAATTGGCACATGACCCACAGGCCTCACTGTGGGACAGTCAAATCAACTTCTGGCTGCAGGGAGGGACTCTGGAGTAGGGAAGTTGTCTAGGAAAGAGGCCTGTAGCATCTGGTCTGGGAGAGAGGGTAGACACACACCCTCAGGAGTTTCCTCCTAGGCTTTACATTCTCAGGAGAGAGTTCAAGCAAATCTATACTTGTATTTGTTGTTATTATTGTTATTCAGAGATAGCAAATTGAGGATCAGATGGTTGTGGTTATTGAAGGTCAATTTTAAGTTTTTGTGATGGTGGTGAGGTATGTGAGTGTGCGTGCAAGAAAGAGGGGACATACAGCTATGAATGGTGTTTTCTGAATGACCATTTCAGCCCTAAGTCTAAACATATGACAAGAGGCCACATCAAGGCAGAAACAAGACCAGTGATTGTGGCTCCTTGCCTGGTTTTGCTTGATTTGGCCACCAGATTCTTGGCTGTTATAAGTAGAGTATATCCCATCTATCGAGAACAATACCTGAAGGAGCTTTTTAAGATTTATTGAATTGGCCGAGCGCGGTGGCTCACGCCTGCAATTCCAGCACTTTGGGAAGCCGAGGCAGGTGGATCACGAGGTCAGGAGTTCAAGAACAGCCTGGCCAAGATGGTAAAATCCTGTCCCTACTAAAAATACAAAAATTAGCCAGGCATGGTGGCGGGCACCTGTAATCCCAGCTACTCGGGAGGCTGAGGCAGAAAATTGCTTGAACCTAGGAGGCGGAGGTTGCAGTGAGCCGAGATTGCGCCACTGCACTCTAGCCTGGGCGACAGAGCAAGACTCCGTCTCCAGAAAAAAAAAAAAAAAAAAAAAAAAAGATTTATTGAATTAACTACATGCAAACTGTGGAGTGAGAACCACATATATTTCACTATGTAGTTAAACATAATCATGTACGAGCTATAAATTATAGTTCCCCCCACTTTTTTTTTTTTGATACAGGATCTCTGTCACCAAGGCTGGAGTGCAGTGACTTAATCTTGGCTCACTGCAACCTCTGCCTTCCAGGCTCAAGCGGTCCTCCCGCCTCAGCCTCCTGAGTAGCTGGGACTACATTCACGCGCCACCACGCCCAGCTAATTTTTTGTAGTTTTTGTAAAGAAGGGGTTTCGCCATGTTGCCCAGACTGGTCGCAGACTCCTGAGCTCAAGCGATCTATTCACCTTGGCCTTCCAAAGTGCTGGGATTACAGGTGTGAGCCACCATGCCTGACCTAGTTCCCATATTAATTTCCCATTTTATCCTTATGAAGGAATTGGTGAAGCCCTTGGCCACACGCCATGCATGGTTTAGACCAGGATTTCTTATAGTATTCTATTAGGAATATTGATCCTTTGGGATGCTTTATGGGGGAAAAACGTTCCATAGAAAAATTTCTTTGGGAAAGACTATATGCTCTATCCCATCACAATGCCCACTGACATTTTAAAGGCTCTGAGATGTCCTGCAGTAAAGAAACCTTTTCAACTTTGTTTAATTCAATGTTTCCCAAGCTTATTTAACTGTAGAACCTTTTTTCATGTTACATCTGTTAACATCTTACAGAACCAATGTGTTTCATGGAATATACTCTTCGAAAAACTTTAGCTTAGAAATTAGTATCTGTGCTGATCCAGTCTAGATTTATAGTCTTCCTAGTTCCTTTTTAAATTTATTTATTTATTTATTTTTTGAGACAGAGTCTCGCTCTGTCGCCCAGTCTGGAGTGCAGTGGTGCAATCTCAGCTCACTGAAAGCTCCGCCTCCCGGGTTCATACCATTCTCCTGCCTCAGCCTCCTGAGTAGCTGGGACTACAGGCATCCGCCACCGCGCCTGGCTAATTTTTTGTATTTTTAGTAGAGATGGGGTTTCACTGTGGTCTTGATCTCCTGACCTCGTGATCCACCTTCCTCTGCCTCCCAAAGTGCTAGGATTACAGGCATGAGCCACCGCGCCCGGCCTTCCTAGTTCTTTTGAGTGTCTTTTATAACCCACACCATTTTTCCTATGCTAGTGTTTAATGGGATGTTGCTGATTTGTTTCAGGGTCTGAACTTGCTGCTATCAGTAGGAAGCTCTTGGTGAACTTTGGTTAGGTGCACAGGCAAATACCAAGTGCCTTGTTTTTCTCATAATATTTCTAAGGGAGTTTTATTTCCCTTATGTCCCTCTACCAAATGTTGGTTTGATGCTTATTTTTTTGGACGGCTTTATTGAGATATAATTTATATATTCTATACATTAGCCATGTAGTACTTTACTTTTTTTTTTTTTTTGAGACACAGTCTCACTCTGTCTCCTACAGCCTTGACCTTCCCAAGCTCCTACCTCAGCCTCCCAAGTAACTAGGACTACAGGTGTGTACCACCATGCCCAGCTAATTTTTGTATTTTTCTGGTAGAGATGGGGTTTTGCCATGTTGCCCAGGCTGGTCTCAAACTCCTGGGCTCAAGAGATCCACCTGCCATGTCCTCCCAAAGTGCTAAGATTACAGGTGTAAGTCACGGCATCCAACTAGTACTTTACTTTTAAACCGGTGTGGCTATCCCATGGCTGAGTTAGTTTTTTTTTGTTTTTTTTTTTTTGTTTTTTTTTAATAGTGTTTGGGGAACAGGTGGTTTTTGGTTACATGGATAAGTTCTTTGGTGGTAATTTCTGGGATTTTGGTGCGTGTGTCACCCTAGCAGTGTACAATGTACCCAACGTGTAGTCTTTTATCCCTCACCGTTCGCCCACCCTTCTTCCGTGAGTCCCCAAAGTCCATTATATCATTCTTATGCCTTTGTGTCCTCATAGCTTAGCTCCCACCATGGCCTAGTTCTATTTCTCATTTTTACCTTGGGCTATGCTCTGTGCTTTTATGTCCTGCCAAGCAGTAGAGAAGATAAAGATAATCCAAATCTTTTATCAGGAAGAATCCCATCTCAATTGAGATTTAAGGTGAAAAGTGGATTCCCAGATTAGGGGATGTTTCAGTCCTTCCTCTGCAGTATCAATAAATGTTCCCACTGTTCACAACAGCTCAAGAGACATTCCTGCGTAATTATTTTATACCCTCCTACTCCACAGGCTACATAAAGCATGGATGATAAACAGACATTACTCTTCATGCCAATGCCCCTTGATCAGTAGTTGCTGCTTAGAGCATTGTGTTAAGATGGATGCTAAGGCAGAGTCCTGGTTCCATATGAAATACTGACATGGTTTGGTTGATTTTCCATGTCTGCTATGGTCTTCAGCAGGGGGAACAACAGTTCTAGTATTCTGCTTGCCATCCCAGCAGCCCTGAATCATCATAGTTATCCTGGACAAAGAACACAGGAAAGGCGAACTCTTAGGGATGTTAGCCAGCCAAGCAATCTGTTTCACTGAGAGGCTAAAGTCTTATGATATGGCTCCTTAAGAAATGAATAAAGGGGCCAGGTGCAGCAGCTCATGCCTGTAATCCCAGTGCTTAGAGAGGCCAAGGCAGGAGGATTGCTTACGGTCATGAATTTGAGACCAGCCTGGGCAACATAGTGAGACCCTGTCTCTACAAAAAATTAAAAAGTAGCCAGGTATGATGATGCATGCCTGTAGTCCTAGCCATTAGGGAGGCTGAGGTGGGAGGATGACTTGAGCCCAGGAGTTCGAGGCTGCAATGAGCTATGATTGTACCATTACACTCTAGCCTAGGCAACAAAGCAAGACCCTGTCTTTAAAAAAAAAAAAAGAAGAAGAAGAAAACTGTTTTTTTCTACTTGATCTTCAGCACTTGTTTCTGAAGTATTGAATTAATGTAAAGTTTAAAATCCTTTTGAAATAAATAGGGCAGGTGAGAGGGAGTAACCTTGACTCTGCTGAGCAGATAAGAGGGGGAAAGAAACAGATTCAGGAAAAGATCTCATGAATTTCATATGAGTGGTTGACCACACTTAAAATGAAATTATAAGCCCTTGACCAAAGGAGCAAGAAGGAATAGGCTACAAGAAGAGACCCATAAGCCAGAAGTTATTGGTGTGGAAAGGCCCTTTTATAGGTTATACAGCCTTAGCACTCTTTTGTTTACCCAGGCTAAACAGGCCTGATTTTTCTTCTTACCATTTCCTGGGACACTGACTTCCAAATCCCCAGTCATCCTAGCTGCCCTAGTGGATACTTTTACGTTTCTCACCCCTGAAACTGAACACAGAGCTCTCCATGTGATCTGCACAGCACAGATTATTGTGGGACTGCCACTACCCATAATATTGATATTGTACTTCTATTATTGTCAATTGAGCTTCCATGATCATATTTAATAGCCATCCCTATTGTTATATTGAACTCAGAACATACCTGGAATAGAGTAGCCCTTTCCCTCAGCAGTGTAAAATCAAGGCAAGAACCTAGAATCACATCTTGAGCTAGGCTTACTGCCAAAACAGGTAAGAGTCCACTGAGGATAGTGAGATGATGGTTCCACATTTATTAGAAACTACACCACATGTGTGTAATGTGACTCTTATTCTCAGAAAGGTAGCTGGCTGAGTTCAGCAAGACGGAATTTCAATAGGAATCTAGGGAGGCTGTGTGATTGGAGAAGGTAGGGACCTTGAGTGGACAGAAAGCTTAATATAAGTCCACTATATAACAAAGCTAATGTGCTATTGGACTACATTAATAGAAGCATGGAGTTCAGTTCCTAGGAGGTAATCATCCTACTCTTCCCTGTTCTGTACTGGTCAGCACCATCTGAAGTCCTGCATTCTATACTGATATCATCATTCAAGAGATTGGGTGACTAGAATAATGAAGGGAGTCAAAACCATGTCATGTGAGAATAGTTGGAAGAACTGAGCTATTTGGCCTATGAATAAGCAGTTTCAGATGAAGCATTTTAAGATTTTCAAATACCTAAAGGACTGGTATTAGGAAAGAAAAGGAGGGCAGACTTCATGTTATCTGTAGCTTCACAGGGAGAACCAGAGCCATGGTGGGAATGTGAATGTGTTCTTACCTTACATACTCTATAGTAGCAGTTCTTAAACTGGGCCAGAGGCCAGGATACCAGGAAGACACATTGCTTTGTGCAAATGCCCTAGTCTTTCCAAAGTAGATGCTAGGAATAATATTCTAGCAGTAAACATGGCTCTGTTATGTGTGTGTACTATAAACGTATCCAAAAATCCACCGTGGAACTTAGCACAAGCAGCACATTTCTAGTTTTCTGTCAGTGTTTGCTAATCTTTCCTATATATCAAGGCCTGTCACAAAAACACCATCTTCCTCATGCATACCTTTCTTTCCTTCAGTGAGATATGAGCTCTCCATTTACCTGTCCTGTGGCCCTAATACCTTGTCATTGTGTAAAGTTTATGGGTACAGTGTCTTATCCCTATCTTTAATTTCCCCTCTCTTTTTTTTTTTTTTTTTTGAGACAGAGTCTGTCTGCCCAGCTCTGTTGCCCAGGCTGGAGTGCAGTGGCACGATCTTGGCTCACTGCAGCCTCTGTCTCCCAGGTTCAAGCAATTCTTCTACCTAAGCCTTCCGAGCAGCTGAGACTACAGGTGCACACCACCATACCCAGCTAATTTTTGTATTTTTAGTAGAGACAGTTTCACCATGTTGGCTAGACTGGTCTTAAACTCCTGACTTCAAGTGATCTTCCCGCCTCACTAAGGTAGGTGAAAAGATGTTTCCAAAGCACCTGAACCATCTCATTAAGTAGATTAGGAAAATAATTTTTCCCACTTTATAGATCTGCAAGCAGACTCCCAAAAAGGTAAACAGGCTTAGCCATTACCCAGCTAGAGGTTGGCATGGCCTAGATTAGACCCTCCTTCACAACTTGGAACCCGATTAAGTTCTACATCAAGCTTGAACTTCTCCACTGGCTTTTGAGGCATCTACACTAGGCTTTTACTCCTCAAAGCTGGCCATACGTGCTACCATTCAAACCAACTTTCTTTCTAGTAAGTCCAGCCATGTTCTTCACCTTCTTTCATCTATTGGCACCTTGAGGCCTCCTCTCCTCTTAACAATTCTCTTCTGCCCTTTTCACTCTTACACATTCTTCAGAGATCAATATAAACTCCCATTCTTCAGGGAGCTTTCCCTGAATATTCTAGTGAGCTCTTAACCAATCCCAAAGCCTCTATAACCTCTAGCACATAACTTTATACAAATGATATTCTGGTTTAGGGTGTCCACTTTAATGTGCTGTGAGTCTTGTCACCCAAACTCCCCTTTGATCTCCTTGGCAGGTAGCTTCTGCCTCTAGAACTTACAGACTGGTGAAGAAGATTCTTGCTCTTATGAAACAGAACTATAGAGGAATACAGCTGGCTCCTTTAAAGATGAGTTAAGAGTGGAGAGGAGGTTGGGAGATTATTCTAAGGAGGGGAACAGTAAAGACCTAGAGGGGGATGAGTAGGTGAGAATTAGTAGAGTAGAAGCTACATGTTGGGGAATTAAGGGAAATTCAGGGGAATACAGGGATGGGGCATTCATTCATTATTCAAATAACATCTTTTGAGCATCTGCTATATACAAGACACTGAGCAAAACATAGGAGGTAAAATGATGAATAAAGCAAACATGGTACCTACCTTCATAAGCTGGCAATCCAGTAGGAGAGACAGATACTAAACAAAATGCACAAACACAATTACCAACTATGACAAGTGATAGAAAAGGCAAGAAATACAGTAGGAAAAGAGAGAATAATAAATTATTCTCTTACATTAGATTGTGGATGTCAGGTAAGGCTTCTATGAGAAAGTGATGTTTGAACTCAGACCACAGGATGAGAAGGATTTTGTTCTTACGAGGAGTGACATGCTCCTGGCTCCCTAGTGGGCAGGTGTCCCTAGCTGAGTTAGCAATCTGAGTTCCTTACAAATTGGCCTTTTCCCACCTTCTCCCTTTGCAGCGTTAGGTACGTTTTCAGAAGTGAGGGACATAGAAGAACATAAGAGGGCCAATCCAGCCCTTCTGCCGTTGCTAGCAGAGCTGATAACTGTGCCATCAGCTTTGTTGTGGGGGCTGGAGAAGCTATTAATGGAATTGTAAGCTTTAATATTTAATGAGGAAAAAACTTAGCTTTGCTGATGAAGAGCTCCTACCTGAGTCTTCCAACATTATATGACTTGTACACATCCTCCTGGAAATGGAGAAAGTCTCTGGGGATCTTGGAGGAAGGGAAGAGTGCCAACCTGGATGTCCTGTTCTTCGTGTATCAGGCATGGGGTTCTCCTTACCACAAAACCCAAATGTATAGGTCATTCTGTCTGGGGGCAGGCTTGCCTCTGGTGGGAAAGCCAGTAGCCACATTGGTATGCAGATTGCAGCAGCTGGTGAAAGGGGCCTCCACTGGGCCTCCTATGAATGCCAAAGCTCTTCCCTGAGGATTTTAGCTTCCAGAAAGTCCTCTCTGCTCTCAGCTGACCTGTTGCATCCAGCTCTGGCCTAGATGACTCAGTGAAAGGCCAAGTGGGGATAATGATATGGGGAAGTGGTGGTAGCTCGTGTTTTAGGGAAGAGGAGGGAGAATTATGTGGACTCAGGGAGGGAGACTAAGTTGGAGGGTGGTATTTAATGTAGCAAACATTGGTACCAAAGGGAACCAGTCAGGAACCAAGATTTGACCATCTGTTAGCCTCCCTATCAACTTCCTGATGGAATCTCATATTTCACATCCTTCATTTGCCATGGGCTCTGATACAGCAGAGAGACAGTCACAGGAAGCTCCCACAGGAGGAATTGGTTTGAGTATCCTTGAGAAGGTGGGGAAATTAGAATAAGCTAGTGGAGGGCACAGGCCCCAGGGCAGGAGCTGTGCACAGCAGTGGTAAGTAGGCTGGATACATCCTAGCTACTACCACTTTTGTTATGACCTTTGGCCAGCCTCCTAACCTCTTTCAGGCTATTTGTAAAATAAATAAGATCATGTATGTGAAAATGAGCTGCAAATTACTATATTATTTCTGGTCTAAGTGTTGATGATAATGAAAGGGTTGCTCATTTCCTTTTTCTGTCTGTGATTCCCAAGGGAACTTTTGTGGGAGAGAGTGAGGAGATGGGTTATTCTTCTCATCACCAAATGAGAAGAGTCTTTGGCCTCCTCGACAGGGCTGTGGTGAGGCCAGGCTGGAGAAGGACCTGCTTTGTGCTTTCACTGACTTTTGAAAGAGATTCCCATTGAGTGGGGCTGGGCTGGGGGACCTGTAGAGGGCAGCTGAGTCTGTTAGCAGAGTGGGCCTTCCTGGAGATCCCCACCATTGGTGATAGTGGAGGGTGTCCTACTGCTGTTTCAGTTCCCAAAGGTCAATTTTCAGGGCTCATGAAACATATGAAAAAGTCGACATTGCTATTACTCTCCCCCATGTCAGTGGGCTAGAGGAGGTAGATCCAGTTTGCTCACTTCCTTCACATTTTTCAATGGTTTGCCTTGGAAATTTTCAAACACATATCCCCTAGTACTTGTCACCCAACTTCAACAACTATCAACACAAGGCTAATCTTATTTCACCCATACCCCACCTACTGGATTATCTTGGATAATTTAATATTTGAATATCTATTTAATTTAATGTTTGAATATTTGAATTAAATTTAATAATTTAATATTCAAGATAATCCAGTAGGTGGGGTATGGGTGAATAATCATCTATAACATTATACTATCTCTAAAAGTGATAATTTTCAACATAACTACCATTATCACACCATTACTGTTGTTAACATGAATACCATTATCACTCCTAAACTCCTTTAATTCCTTAACATCATAAAAATTGGTTGGTTTGTTTGGATCTGGCTCACACATTGCATTTGGCTGATGTGTCTCTTTTTTTTGTTTTGTTTTGAGACGGAGTCTCGCTCTGTCACCCAGGCTGGAGTGCAGTGATGTGATCTTGGCCTACTACAACCTTCGTCTCCCAGGTTCAAGCGATTCTCCTGCCTCAGCCTCCTGAGTAGCTGGGATTACAGGCACATGCCATCATGCCCAGATAATTTTCATATTTTCAGTAGAGACAGAGTTTTGCCAAGTTTTCCAGGCTGGTCTCAAACTCCTGACTTCAGGTGATCCACCTGCCTCAGCCTCCCAAAGTGCTGGGATTACAGGCATGAGCCACCGTGCCTGGCCTGATATGTCTCTTCTGATCTGTAGTTCTCCCACCACTTTTTCTTTTCTTGCAACTTATTTGTTAAAAACAAAAACTAAAAAAAAAGCTCAGTCCTTTGTCCGATAGAGTTTCCCGCATTCTGGATTGTGTTTATTGCATCCTTGTGATGTTTTTTATCCTATTCTGACTCCTGTATTTTTGCAAATCAGTAGTTAGATCTCAGGGTTTGATCAGGCTTAAATTCAACTTTTTTGTAAAGTAGCCTTCTGAGGTGTGATGTGTATGCCACAGTTTACCTTTTGAGGTGTGATGTGTATGTATTTCACACCAGGAAGCACATGACCTATGTTCATCCTATTTTTTGTGATGTTCACATTGATTCGTGGTGTAGTTAACCTGATCTGTCCTTTATAAAAGTTAGCTGGTCATAGTGGCTCATGCCTGTAATTCAGCACTTTGGGTGGCCAAGGCAGGAGGATCACTTGAGGCCAGGAGTTGGAAACCAGTCTGGGTAACATAGTGAGACCCCATCCCCATAAAAAAAAATACAAAAATTAGGCATGGTGGCATGCATCTGTAGTCCTAGCTACTTGGGAGGCTGAGGCAGGAGGATTGCTTGAGCCCAGGAGGTCAAGGCTGCAGTGAGCCATGATCGTGCCACTGTACTGCAGCCTGGGTAACAGAGTGAGACCCTGTCTCAAAAATAAAAAATAAATAAAAGCCCCCTTCAGCCTTTCACCTAATGTTTTTACAGCCCTTGACTGTCATTGCCTTGATTCATTATTCCATCAGGAATTTCCTTCACATTTGTACAGCAAAGAACCCTGTTAATTCTTTGCCTTCATACCCCACAGGTATCACCTGATCTCAGGCCCTCTCTCCTTTAGGTCTTCTACTTCCACCACTGCTCTTATCCTGCACTATCATTTCCTTCTTTATCAGCCCAAGATAGCCCTGGAGTGTCTTCAGTCCACATGTATCCCACCCTGCTTCACTAAGCCCTGTGCTTCTCTGAGGGGAGGGTCCTTACTGAGTGTGTTCTCACTGGGACAGCAGTATCTCACTTCATGAAGCTCCTGCATCTGCTCTCTGTGAATCTTCCTGGGGCTATGCTTGACTGCAACTGTGGTCTTTTCCTCCTCTGGGAGAGAGTTCAGCAAGGGCTGGGTTTATTTTAGCTTCCCAAGGATTTCTGAGCAGCCTTCTATGCTGAGGAGGGTCTTACTTGTTTCCTGAGCTTCCTGCCCCAGCCTGGGCCCTGGCAGGGACCCAAGCCTGGTTTCCTGTTTAGCTGGGCTACAAGCCGCGAGAGGTTGCGGGGAGGGATGGGACAGGCAATTCTAGCACTCTTAGGTCCTTTTCTCTTTCCAACCAAGTTTAAAAACCTATGTGAGAGCCAGGTGTGGAGCCTGGAGTCCCAGCTACTCAAGAGGCTGAAGAAGGAGGATCACTTGAGCCCAGGAGTTAAAGGCTGTAAGTGCCGTATGATCAGGCCTGTAAATAGCCACTGCACTCTAGCCTGGGCAACATAGTAAGATAACATTTCTTTAAAAATTGGTTTTTTAATTAAGAGAAAAAAAAAAAAAAAAACCTGTGAGGGCTGGGACACATCAACACCTTCTGGTACTTTGGCATTCCTGTGTTGCCCCAGTATCTCCACCCCTATTGTCTCTCCTCACAGAGGAGAGTATGTACATGTGCCCCAGACAAATACAGTGCATGAACTGAAGGCACTGCAAGCCAGCTCACTGGGGAAGCACACAGAAGTTGAGAACTGCCTCTTGCAAACCTGTACCCACCCTTAGGTCTGGTTCCCTGCCCGTGGGAGTCTTGTACCTCTACCACCCAGCCTAAGAGCTGTTAGTCCCCTGATAATTATGTCCAACACAATGGAGCATCTGATGGAGCAGGAAGTCTGAGAGGTGGAAGCTAGCTAGGGACCAGCTGTGCAACAGCTAGAAAACACAGGGGTCTGTAGTGACAGCTGACCACCCAGTACCTGACCACCCAGGATTCCTGATAAAAGCCTCACAGTCTTGGATACCCTGCCCACATTCCTCCTTATGTCTAGTTCTTCCTGAGGCTATGAGAATCCAGAGGGCCTCATTCTGTTTTCGGAAGGGACCTGTTGCCGATTACTTCTTTGCTCCCCTCTCCTGGGCGGTCACAGAAGGGACTGTGTGAAGCCCTATCCCTTTTATCCACATGAAAGTAAACATCAGAGGAAAGTGTCGCCAAGTAGCAGGAGTGCCCCGTGTAGCCCCTTACACTTCAACAGCTTCCACTCACTCTTACTATAAAGACTCAAATCCTGCCGGGCGCGGTGGCTCAAGCCTGTAATCCCAGCACTTTGGGAGGCCGAGACGGGCGGATCACGAGGTCAGGAGATCGAGACCATCCTGGCTAACACGGTGAAACCCCGTCTCTACTAAAAATACAAAAAACTAGCCGGGCGAGGTGGCGGGCGCCTGTAGTCCCAGCTACTCCGGAGGCTGAGGCAGGAGAATGGCATAAACCCGGGAGGCGGAGCTTGCAGTGAGCTGAGATCCAGCCACTGCAGTCCAGCCCGGGCTACAGAGCAAGACTCCGTCTCAAAAAAAAAAAAAAAAAAAAAAAAAAAAAAAAAAGACTCAAATCCTTAATATAACCCTAATATGTGATCTGGCTCCTGCCTTCCTCCTCAGTTCATCTCATACCACATTACCCCCCCATCACTGCATTCAGCCTCACTGGCTTTTCCTCCACTTCTCTAATGTCCCAGGCTCCCTTCTGCTTGAGGGCCTTTGCGCATAATGTTCTTGCTGCCTGGAATGCTTTTGCTGCACCTTCTACCTTTTTTTTATTGTTGACTTCTACTCATCTTTCAGTTCTTAGCTCAGCTATAGTTTCATCACAGAGAACAATCCCTAGACTTGGTCAGTAGTCTTCCCCTTATTGCACTTTTCACATTTATAATTTTACTTAAGTATGTATAATTAGTCTATTAACATGGGTCCTTTTGAAGGCTGTTGCATGAAACCAAGTTCATTTTTACTTACCATTTGTCTCCTGTGCCTTCACATAATGGACATTCACTAAATACCTTTTGGTTGAATGAATGAATTACTAAATGAATTGTCTTCTAGTCTCATTTACTTGGTAACCCCATGTCGTATCTGACATTCAACCATACACCCTGCAGACGTGTGTCCTACTGTTTAGAAGCACTTACTACTTATCTGCCACCAGACACACAGTGTTTCATTTAATCTGCTCAACTCTGCAAAGAAGGTATACCCTTAATCTACAGAGAAGGAAAGTGAGACCCAAGGTCATACAACCTAGTAAGCGGCAAAACCATTTCAAGCCCAGGTGGATGGAATCTAAGGCCATGCTCTTAACTGTAACACTACACTGCCCCCTTTTGGTATTTTGGAGCATTGTCACTGCGCCCTGGTTAATTCAACAGTCCCATATCTTTTAGAACTGAAAGCCCCAAGAAGCCACACTTCAGTTTAGCGCTCCACTTTTGGCCCTGCTGTGGAAGGACATGGAGGACAGAATTCAACCAGGACTCCCCAGGGTTCCAGGGTGCATATGTCTCAGGGTCTCTCACCCCATCTGTTTCCATGGATCCTTTGTAGCCTCCAGATCATAATGTAGTGTCCTGTTTTAAAGAGAAGGGCCAGCTGTTGAAATGGCCTGATCCGGCAGTGTCCTGGAGAGTAAGCATGACCTGATTAAGATCCTAGTCAAGATAATTGAGAGGAGGAGAGTAGTGTTTGTCTTCTTGCGATTTCCTCATGAAAGATAGAGCCCCGAAAATTGACTTCAAGGCTTTCCTGGGAAGTGCAAACTCATTAAGAGGGCAACGCCTCTTGCTGCTGATTCTCATAGCTCCAGTTAGTCCACATCCCAAGTTCCTTTTGGGGGAAGGGAAATTAGGACTGATGAATACTTTAGACTAGATGGAAACAAAGTAAATGAGGAGAGAGCAACATAAAAACAAACAAACAAAAACCAGCTACCCTTTGTTGTACATGCCAGGCATGCTGCAAAGTGTTCTATATACATTCTTTCATCTCATTCTAACACCAGCCTTGCAAAGTAGGTAATATGACACCCATGAAGGGAAAGGGACATTAAGAAGGATAACTTGCCAAAAGTCATACAACCAGCTGGCTTGAGAACTAATCTAGGTCTTTCTAAACCCAAGTACCTCCCACAGCCAGTTGGTGAGAGTATACATTGTCACAGCCTCTCTGGAACAATAACTGGCAACAGTGTCTCAAAATATAATGTGTACATTTCCCATTGACCCCCTCAGCTATTCTACTTCTAGGAATTTCTTAAAGAAATAGACAAACATATAAAGACACTCTTTAATAAGAAATTATCATAGGCCAGGCTCTGTGGCTCATACCTATAATCCCAGCACTTTGGGAGGCCAAAGTGGGAGGATTGCTTGAACCCAGGAGTTTGAGACCAGTCTGGGCAACAAGCAAGACCTCATCTCTACAACATTTTTTTAAAAAATAGCCAGGCATGGTGGCATGTGCCTGTAGCCCAGCTGCTTGGGAGGCTGAGATGGGAGGATCACTTGAACCCAGGTCAAGGCTGCAGTGAGCTGTGGTTGCCACTACACTGCAGCCTGAGCGACAGAGTGACACCTTGTCTCAAAAAAGAAACCGCCAAAACCCCAGAAATTATAATAATTATACATAAATACATATACATAATTTTATAATATTATAGTTATAATAGATACTATAATAGTTATTAGTAGCTGAAACATTATAATAGTGAGAAAAAGGTGGAAAAAGAGCAATCTAGGCTGGGCGCGGTGGCTCACACCTGTAATCCCAGCACACTGGGAAGCCAAGGCAGGTAGATCACTTGCGGTCAGGAGTTCCAGACCAGCCTGATCAACATGGTGAAACCCCATCTTTACTAAAAATACAAAATGAGCCAGTTGTGGTGGTGGGCACTTGTAATCCCAGCAACTTGGGAGTCTGAGGCAGGAGAATCGCTTAAATCCAGAAGGCAGGGGTTGCAGTGAGCTGAGATTGTGCCATTGCACTCCAGCCTGGGTGATACAGTGAGACTCCATCAAAAAAAAAAAACAAAAACAAAAACACACACACACACAATCTAAACCTTCATCAGGGAGGACTGATTTAATAAATCATGGTACCTCCATCCCATAGCATACAGATGGGCAGCCTTTTAAAAGGAGGATGTAAATCTAATATGAATTGACATAAAACGATATTCACAATAGGTGTATTTCACTGTGGTAAAGTGCACATAACACAAAAGTTACTGGGTAAAATACATATGGAAGATGGATCATCTGATTCCATCTGTGTCTAAATTGGTATATATGATTACACATTTTTAAAGTCTGGAAGCATAAAATAAACTGGCAACAGTAATGAATTATAGGAGAACTTTCATATTCTGTATTCACCTTTCTGCATTTGAATTTGTTATGACAAAACAACATCACCTTTTTCTTTGAATTTTTTTTCCATTTTGGGAAACAAATGGTCAAAAATCATGCTCTTTGATTCTGTCATTTTTACCCAGGTGATAGAGCTCATGCTTTCCATATTTTTTAATTGGGTATGCATACCAACAAGGGAGTAAGATGCATTGAGTGTGGAAATGCTGACAGAGACCTGTGTGTCACTTCTCTAAACAATCTTGTTCCTGCTACACACCCCGGCTTCGATGTGCCACACTTGACTCATATCTTCCCAATTCCTTCTCAAGTTCTACAGAGCCCTGTAGCTTCTAGGAGGCAGGGCATTTCTTATCTCTACCAAAAATACAAAAAGTTAGCCAGGTGTGGTGGCACATGCCTGTAGTCCCAGCTACTTGGGAGGCTGAGGTAGGAGGATCGCTTGAGCCCAGGAGGTGGAGGTTGCAGTGAACTGAGATCCTGCCACTGCACTTCAGTCAGGGTGGCAAAGTGAGACTTTGTCTCAAAAAAATAAATAAATGAAATTAAAAAAAGAAAAAGAAAACCATCAACACTGAGCAGATACATTCCTGTTTCTTACTCCCTGTTGAGAGATCTCCCTACAGTTCCACTTTTACCATATAAGAAAAGGAAAGCACGGGAACAGATTTACTCTCACATTCCCCAAGGTAAAACTGTGATCACTAATACTTGAATGTTCTGGATGGTTCTCTTGGCTTCTGGCCTTTCTCCCATTAGTGTTGTCTCTTGTTGTGTTGTGGTTTTCTGTATGGCCATTTTATGTGGTAAAGTTGGAAAGGGACCAGGAAACTTGGGACCCAGTTCTGGATATGGGACTTAAGGGAAGTCACTCCGCTTTATAGGGCTTCAGATTATTTTTCTGTAAAATTGAGATAAATGATAGATGGATTATCAGAGATTAAATGAGATAAAATGAGGGAAAAGCCTTGAAGTTTTAAGTTGCAATATAAAAATAAATATCTATATTTTCTGAATTTAACCTTTTCTGATTTGTATTGTAAACTCTTATGTCAAGAAGCATGTCTCTAAATCTGTTTACTGTGGTATAGCAATTTAATAGGAAGATAGGAGATATACTGAAGAATCTGGAGAGGCCACTTCATTCTTAAAACCAACCTGAGGAACAGGGAGGAGAGAGGAGAGTCACAGGCTCATTTCCTACTTGATTCACTTCTGTATTGTTTTGCTTTCCCCACTGAATATGCATTACTTTTATAAGTTAAGGAAACCAATACAGATTTTTTTTAATGCTTAAAATGATATAGTCAGTCTGGATATAGAAATTGGAAGTCATCTGCATAGAGGGCTGACAGTTAGGGCAAAGAGATCAAAGGATTTAGAAAGATGGCAGTTGGAGAAGCAGCCAGATTGGCAAACTGGGGTCATGTTTTTAAAACTTATTGGATGTCAAGTTGAGGAGTTTTTAAGTGGTAGGAGCTATCAGAAGGTCTTGAGCAAAGGAGTACTGCAATCAGAGCAGTGTTTAATTCTCAGAAGAGTCTTTTAACAGTAACATATAAGATGAGTTGGAGGAAGAGGAGACAAGGTGGGGAGAGGAGTGGGTTACTACTGCAGTGATCCTGGAATATGTTGAGAAGGGCCTGAAGCAGGATGTTGGCTGAGAACTTTTTTTTAAGCTAAACATTAGATATTCTGCAGAACTTTCTAGGTTCATGATTAGTTTCCCATAGAGATAAAGGGGAAAGAAGTAGATCAAAATGAGCCCACAGGGAGGTTAAAACAGGAGCCAACCTGAAAGTGTTCTCAGTGGCCAAAGCTGGAACCATTTGAGCAACAAAACAAATATGATAATATTGGTTTATAACCCCCCAAAATAAGTGTACATTAATCCGTACTGATAAATATACATGATTGAATAAATAAGTAAATGGAGGAGAAAGGATAAATATTTCTTTCTTTTTTTTTTTTTTTTTTGAGACGGAGTCTTGCTCTGTCACCCAGGCTGGAGTGCAGTGGCCCGCTCTCTGCTCACTGCAAGCTCCGCCTCCCGGGTTCGCGCAATTCTCCTGCCTCAGCCTCCCGAGCAGCTGGAACTACAGGCGCCCGCCACCTCGCCCGGCTTATTTTTTTGTATTTTTAGTAGAGACGGGGTTTCACCATGTTAGCCAGGATGGTCTCGATCTCCTGACCTCGTGATCCGCCCGTCTCGGCCTCCCAAAGTGCTGGGATTACAGGCTTGAGCCACCGCGCCCGGCCCAGGATAAATATTTCTTTCAGAAGGATTCCAATTTTTTATATATGAAGTGAATACAAAGACTCTCTGGACTGTCTTTGTAACTCTTCTGTAAATGTAAAATTATAATAATTGAATAATATTATAAATATAATAAATATAATAAAATTGAATAATAAGCCAGGCATGGTGGCTCATGCCTATAATCCCAGCAACTCAGGAAGTTGAGGCAGGAGGGTCCCTTGAGGCCGGGAGTTCGAGACCAGCGTGGGCAACATTGTGAGACACTACCTCTTTAAACAATTTTTTAAAACTACTTCAATAATTAAAAGTTTCTAAAATGATACCCCACTGCCCCTCCCCATTTTTGAGTTTATTTAACTGGGAAAGTGGTTTGCCAATAACAAGATAAAGATAGTTAAAAGGAAGAACATGGTTGGGGGAGGAACGTGACATCAGTGGAAACAGTAGGCAGTTGGAAATGGGGTCTGGAGAGAGAGGTCAGAGCTAGAGATATGGGCTTGGGATTATAAAGCCCAGAGAGCTATTACTTGAAATAATATGTTTATATGAGATGCAAAGAGAGAACATGTGGAAAGAGAATCACTGACCACTGGGAAAGGCACTTATGTCTAGAGTTTAAGAGGAGGAACAGTAGGCAGGGCAGTCAAAACAAAGAGACATATAATGTTTCCATACAAGCCAAGGGAAAATAGCTTGCAGAATAATGTGGTCAGCACTGTCCAATGATGCCCAAGGTTGTAGAAGATCACCTGAGAAAAAGCCACTGGCTCAGCCACCAGGAGCTCAGTGCTGACTGCAGGGAGAACAGTGTTAGAGCAGGTAAGGAGAGGTGAGGGTGGTGGATGTGAGAATAAATTGCCAGGACTCAGAGTGAGGAGCAGGCTTGCCCAAGCCAGGCAAAGAGACTGCCATACGGAGCCCCTGGAGAAGAATGGTACACCCTGGGCACAAAGGCAGAAAGTGATGGCCAGAACAAGTGGGTGAAAGGGCTGAGGCCCAAAGTTCAAGAAGAGAGAACTTTGACCAAAAGGAAGCCCCCTGCCATCTCCTGGCTGTGGCTGCAGAATGTAGGCTGGAAGCTACAGGTACTATTATTTTCCTCATGTTAAAGATGAAACACTGAGACCCAGAGAGGTTAGAAACTTATCCAGATTACACAGATAAGTAAACGGCACAAATAGGACTTACTCCAAAACCAATGCTTTTAAGCACTACGCTATACTGCCTCTTACTGACACACTCACATGCGTGCACATATGCACATACATCCAAGGACCCGGGCTGTGTACCAGGAGATTAACACTGGATAGCTCTAGATAGTAGGAGTAAGTTTATTTTTTTCCCTTTTTCTTTTGTGCTTACCTGGACTTTTTACAGTGACTATGTACTCCTCTTTTTAAAATGTTTTTATTTTTTATTAGCTTTTCTTAGAGGGGGGTCTCACTGTGTTGCCCAGGCTGGAGTCAAACTCCAGGACTCAAGCAATCTTCCCACCTGAGCCTTCCTGGTAGCAGGGACTACAGGCATATACCACCACACCCAGCTCTCTCCTCTTGGATTTAGGAAAAGAAATAATTATTTTATTTAATTTAACTTTTAAGTTTTGGTGCTCTTTGCCAAATTTCTGTGATATCTATGAGGGAAACAAAGCAGGTGCATTCTGCTCAAGTGCAGACGAAAGAAACCCTACCTTCTCTGCAGCAATACAGGCTCTGCAGTGACAGGAAGGAGAATCTGGCATGCATGTATATGCGTGTGTGAGTATGTGTGTGTGTCCGTGTGGGTGCAGCAGCTGCTGAGGGCAGGGGAGGAGCTGATGAGCTGTCTATTGATTTATCACATGGAGAATTCCCTTCCTCCCCTATGGCCACTTTGTCCCCAAGCCAGGTCCATTTTATCCTGAGCTTCCAGAGGGACTGGGAGATATTTTTTCACACACACCAAGAAACTCTGCCTCACCCCTTGAAAATCTGGCCAGGCAGCCAGGCTGCTGGCACGAAGCCTAGGCTGCAGCCGTAGAGAGTGATTGGAGTCATGCAGGAGCTGCTTCAGTTCATGTGGGCTATGGGGCCAAGCAAGCAGTTGGTATCAACAATGGGCAGAGATGAGCCAGTGGCATGTAAGATCGGCATTAACCAGCAGGCAGGGCTCTTGCCCAGAGCCTCCAAGGACTTAAGGGGAGGTGGTTCAGAACCCTGGAGAGCTCCTCCTGTTTGTGCTGGGTCTGAAAGGCCTGGATGCTGTGTCCTTAAGGCCTTGTGCCCATTTAACTTGTTGTTGTTGTTGTTGTTGTTGTTGTTGTTTGGAGACACAGTCTCACTTGGGCATCCAGACTGGAGTGTAATGGCATGATCACTACTCACTACAGCTTCCACCTCCTAGGCTCAGGTGATCCTCCCACCTCAGCCTCCCAGGTAGCTGGGACCACAGGCGTGTACCACCGTGCCCAGCTAATGTTTTGTTATTGTTTGTTTGTTTGTTTGTTTTTTGAGACGGAGTCTCTCTCTGTCACCCAGGCTGGAGTGCAGTGGTGTGATCTCAGCTCACTGCACGCTCCACCTCACGGGTTCACGCCATTCTCCTGCCTCAGCCTCCCAAGTAGCTGGGGCTACAGGTGCCCGCCACCACACCAGGCTAATTTTTCATATTTTTAGTAGAGATGGGGTTTCACCATGTTAGCCAGGATGGTCTCGGTCTCCTGACCTCGTGATCCGCCCACCTCGGCCTCCCAAAGTGTGTTTTCTTTTCTTTTCTTTTTTCTTTTTTTTTAAATTTTTGTTGTAGAGACAGGGTTTTGACATGTTGCCTAGGCTAGTCTCAATATCCTGGGCTCAAGAGCTCCACCCACTTCAGCCTCCCAGAGTGCTGGGATTACAGCGATGAGCCACTGAGCCCTACCGTGCCTATTTAATTTTGAATAGCCTTCCTGCACATATCTCTGGCTGTGAAAGGGGCATGGCCTCTTCTCTTTCAAGACCAGTCCTGTAGGTCTAGGGATTCCCCCTTATCCCCTCCAGGTGCTGCTCTACCTCCCCCACACATGTCTAGCTCTCTGTTGAGGTCACCATCACTCTGAAGGTGAAGTAAGCTTGCAAGACAATTATGTCATCTCCTGAACTGTCCCTGGCCAGGGCCTGATACCCTAATACTTCAGGATAGTAGGAGTCCTGGGGATGGGGTAAGAAACCAGTGGAACAAGGGAATATTAAAAGGTCCTTTGTCTCTAATACCCCTGTACTTCCCTCTTCAATCTGGGAGAAGGGAGCATGAGGAGGGGAAATTAAGGAGAGACACTGAGCAGGTTTCAAGGCCTGAAGCAGAATCCTTTCATGAGCCATCACTGTACTTTCGGCCTACCAGTAGGAATCTACTTAATTTAAATATGTCTTTTTTTGCACGGGGAAGGACATTGACATGAGTCGGGGGGCGAGGTTGTAGCAAATGGAAGCAGAAATAAAACTAGCGAGTCTGGAGACTTGCAACCTACCACCCCCACCCTAGTCATGCATGTGGCCCCCAGAGCCCACAAGCAGAGAAGAGTTAAATTCGCACTATAGAGGGATTTCCTCCCAATTCCCCAAGTCATGTGTGAGGAGTCTGAAAGGTCAGAAGAATCATAATCATATACTAGGGATTGAATTTTCTGGTCGAAATTTCCTCCTCTACCTCCAGGTCTTTTCCATGGCTAAATGAATCAGAGCAGCTCTCACTTTATGATTCCCTGAGCCGGTGAGTGAGGAGGGTAAGTGTGCCTGGATTGAGGCTCAATGAAAACACTTAGGACCCTGTTCCTCTCAACCAGCCCTGCTCTGGAATTTGTGCAAGGCCCTCCTCCTTTTAAGACCTTGTTTTCTTCACCTCTCTTAGGCTTCTCAGTCCCTTACTGAAGGAACTGTCAAGCCCAAAGGCATGCATATACCTCAAAGAATCTCCTAGTCAAAGAAATTGATGCTAAATAATGAAGCCCTGAGAGAACAACTGCAGGCTCCCTCTTCTAGCACCAACCAGTCATAGTGGGAGGGGAGAGCAAGGAGAAGAAAATAACTTTTGGTGTTCACTAAGCCTTGAGTAGGCCTGGCAGAGTTTGGGCTGGAAGGACTAGGACTGCCCCCAGCCCACCTCAAGAGGTGTTGCATGATAGTGCTCCTGGAGATGGGGCCATTGACAATGTAGTAATGAATTTATGGGTGAAAAAATGTTCAGAGGATCTGGATCCAGGCTGTCCCTCAGCTTGGCTTCTCTCTTGCTCCTGGAAACAGCACATTCCAGCTTCCAGCAGATGCCCTTACTGTGGGGTTTAAGCACAGGCTATTTTAATGCACAAGGAAGCCTGGAGAAGAAACAAGAACAGATGAGGACTTTGCCAGATCCCAAGAGGGTTTGTTTGTGTTGGGTTTTGTTCAAGTGGAACAGACCTAACTTCAGCCAGAGCTCACTCTCAGTCTGCTCTCAGGGGCAAAGGCGCCCAATGTTTGTCTTCCTAATAGCGGATGCTCTGTAGTCATTGTTTTATTTAGGAGCTGTGATTATGTGTCCACAAACCTTACTAAATTGAATACAATCCTGAGCATTCAGAAGAAGAAACAGTACAGGACTCAGGGGAGGGCGCAGCTGGCTGGAAACAAGGGCCCATGAATTCTAATCCCAGGGCTGCCATCTGGCATTGACCTGGGACAACTCATTTCCTCTCTACCCTGGAGGCTCTTTCTGGGATCTAAGGGCCTGAATAAAAACAGACCTAGAAGCTCAGAAAGTGAAACAACCTGTCTAGACTCTCAGAGTTAGTGCAGTTCACAGGTAAACCGTTCAGAGGCCCTACTCTCCAGCCAGAGGTTGTATTTACTATTCCAGGAGGTTTCTTGCATTTTCCTTTGCCATCATTTGCCCTTATGTCTGAACCCCGAAGAACTTCCCTGCCTTGGGTGTTTACTGCCTGGTGAATATGGTTACAAGCCCCAGGTTGTTAGAAAGCACTCTGAACAGACAGAGGATCAGAACAGCCCCACTCCTATCTCCTTCCAAAGAGTTTTCTGGGCCAGGCGCGGTGGCTCATGCCTGTAATCCCAGCACTTTGGGAGGCCGAGACGGGTGGATCACGAGGTCAGGAGATTGAGACCATCCTGGCTAACACGGTGAAAACCCGTCTCTACTAAAAAATACAAAAAAAAAAAAACAAAAACAAAAAAAACTAGCCGAGTGAGGTGGAGGGCGCCTGTAGTCCCAGCTACTCGGGAGGCTGAGGCAGGAGAATGGCGTAAACCCGGGAGTTGGAGCTTGCAGTGAGCTGAGATCCGGCCACTGCACTCCAGCCTGGGTGACAGAGCGAGACTCCGTCTCAAAAAAAAAAAAAAAAAAAAAGAGTTTTCTGATGGTTTGGATTCCAAGCTGGTTTCCCATTCATCTGAACTCAATAACAAGAGTTGGGCCTTAATCATTTGATTGTGGAGGTATATATCTGCAAGCTAATGGCTGATCTTAGCCCTTTAGTCACAAAGAAACCTGCATCTATCTGCTCAGTTTGTTGTTAGTCTCCATGAGAAGTTGACCTGAAATTGAGTTGCTGCTTTGGCTGTGGACCCTAAGTGGAGTTTTAACTAGGCCAAGCCTTCAGGTGAGTTGAGGGAGGGTTTGGGGGCTCCTACTTTGACTATTCTCCAAAATAACTTTCAGCCCCTGACCAGAGGCTTACAGTGAAGAAGTAGTCCTACAAAGAGCACAAAATGAAACATCTGTCTGTGGGACACCATTAGACAAGACCCCAACATGGTCTGATAGGTCAGCAGTGTTTGCCACCTCTCTATTATAGAAAGATCCTTGCTGTGCCTTCAAATCAAGTAGAAGGCAGTGTTCGTCTTTTCAGATTATGGCCTTTCATTTTCTATGCCAAGCATTGGGAGGACACAGTGGAGGCAGGCACGGTCCCTACCTTCATGAACATTTATTAAATAAATTATACAAATAGTCATTTAAATAAAATTTGCTAAGTGCATGAAAGAAATGTATGGGGGAGCAGGGGCTGTGAGACTACATTATAGAAGGATCTGACTAAACCTGGCATTTATGGGAAACTTCTTTTAAGAGGTGATGTGTCCCAGCCTGGGCAAAATAGACTCCATGTCAACAAAAATATGTATGTATACAAAAATTAGCCAGGTGTGGTGGCGTGCACCTGTAGTTCCAGCTACTTGGGAGGCTGAGGTAGGTGGATCACTTGAGCCCAGAAGGGTGAGGCTGCAGTGAGCTGAGATTGTACCACTGCACTCCAGCCTGGGCACCTGAGTGAGGCACGGTCTCAAAAAAACAAGAGGTGATGTGTGTCAGCTGAGGCCTGAAAGATGCAGTAAGATTTAACCAGAAGGGGAGCATGAGGTTAAAAAGGATATTGATGCCCCATCAGGAGTAAAGAAGACCAGTGTGCAAACTAGTGGCACAAGATGAGATTGGAGAGATAGAAGGAAAGGCAAGTGACTGCTCCTTTACCATCATTCTTAGCCTGGTCTGGAAAAAAAAAAAAAAAGTGCTGTTTGAGACCACCCAAACTGCTGTTCCATCTTCCTAGCAGCAGGGGCCTCGCAGGAATGCCCAGGGAGATGTGCTTCTAGCCCCAACCTGGGGATCACACAAATGGAGTGGTCCTCACCTGGTAGCACAGTTCAGAAGAGGCAGGAGGAAGAAAAACTAGGCACTCACTTTCCCTGTAATTCTCTCTATATTTTTCCATTGCTCAAACTGTTTATCAATACATGACAGAAGCTATTTCCCTATTTAGATGGTTCTACTGGGAATTCCACACCACCACCATCCCTCCTGAGGCAGATTTTAAAGTCAGCTTTCAAGATTTTATACTTGGATTTCAGAAACTAAATTACATTACTACGTCCAGTGAGATGGCGCCATTGCCTGTTCCTATCTACATGCTCCAGGCACTGTGAGACCGATAACATCAGCATGTGGAAGCAGTCCGATCTAGACAATTTGCAGCTGGCTAGAGCTGGGCCAGTGGTGGGGAGGGGGAGGATGCAAAATTATCTCAGAATCCAAAACAGCCCAGGGTGTGCTATGGACTAGGATCTGGGATTTTTGGGTTCTTTCCATATACCATCATTTCTCCTATCTATAAAGATACAACTCATCTTAGCCCCACCTGCACATAACAAGGATCTGAAAATTCCTCTCCTAAACATCATAAGAGGACAAAATCACTGATGTTTCAACATTTGGGATATTTTCACTGGAGTGAAAAATAGAAGGGAGTGGTGGAAAAAGTGAAACCATCATTCTGAGCAAACTATCACAGGAACAGAAAACCAAATACCACATGTTCTCACTCATAGGTGGGAATTGAACAATGAGATCACCTGGACACAGGAAGGGGATCATCACACACCGTGTCCTATTGTGGGGACGGGTTTGGGGTGAGGGGTAGCATTAGGAGATATACCTAATGTAAATGACGAGTTAATGGGTGCAGCACACCAACATGGCACATGTATACATATATGTTGTGCACATGTACCCTAGAACTTAAAGTATAATAAAAAAAATCAATATCCTACTGCCTGTGAAATTAAGTGTCCATATAAAAGCCAAAATACTCCTTGAAATGGCTATTCTGTGCTTCTGTGAAGTCCAGATGTGAAGGCCTTATAACTAACCCTCTGACAGCCACAAGGTTGCAGAGTGGGTAAGACAAACTATTGCTCCCCTGCCAGGAACAAAGGAATTTTGGAGTTTCTAATTCTAACCAAGATTTAATTCTACAGAACAAGCATTCCCTTCACAACAAAAATATTTCAGCCTATTAGGTTACTTAAAATGCACCAAATAGCATAACACATTCATTCAACTCTGACAGCATTCACAGACCTACTTTTGTAAATAGCCAAACACAGGCTGTTCTTTCCCAGAATATGATTTTTTTTTTTTTTTTTTTTTAAATAATGCAGTAGGTCCCCAAGGTCAGAGTTTTGGGAAAAGTCAGTCTATCCTCATTGAGGCTGTCAGTCCTCTGCCCTTGTGTGAGCCTGGCTTTCCTGCACCTCAGTGCACTGCCCACTCGCTCATAGGTGTCAGTGTTTACATGCAGGAGACAGAAGAACAAGGATCTCCCCCTAACATTAACTGCACATTTTTCAACTTCGCCAAGCACAGTGGAGGCATGCAGGTTACTGACTACATTACTGGCTCTAAAGACTAATAATTAAGTCAAGTGATTATTTGTATTTATTCATTTGTTTATTTTATTTATTTATTTATTAAAAGACAGAGGTTTGTTCTTGTTGCCCGGGCTGGAGTGCAGTGGCATGATCTTGGCTCACTACCACCTCCGCCTCCCAGGGTCATGAGATTCTCTTGCCTCAGCCTCCCAAGTAGCTGGGATTACAGGCACCCACCACTATGCCCAGCTAATTTTTGTATTTTTAGTAGAGACGGGGTTTCACCATGTTGACCAGGCTGGTCTCAAACTCCTGACCTCAGGTGATCCGCCTGCCTTGGTCTACCAAAGTGCTGAGATTACAGGTGTGAGCCACCGCGCCCAGCCTCATTTGTTTATTTTTACAGAAAATTATTACTGAAGGTTTTAAATGTGAAAAAGTTTTGACTAGGCATGAGGAATAATAATAATAAAAGTGAGAAAGGGCTGGGCATGGTGGCTCATGCCTGTAATTCCAGCACTTTGGGAGGCCAAGGTGGGTGGATCGCTTGAGCTCAGGAGTTCGAGACCAGCATGGGCAACATGGCAAAACCCTGTCTCTACCAAAAATACAAAAAATTAGCTAGGTGTGGTGGTACGCACCAGTAGTCCTAGTTACTCGGGAGGCTAAGGTGGCAGGTTGCTTGAGCTGAGGTGGAGATTGCAGTGACCTGAGATCTTGCCATTGCACTCCAGCCTGAGTGACAGAGTAAGACCCTATTTCAAAAAATATAAAGGTAAGAAAGAATGATCACCACATATCAGAGTATAGGTTCCATGGTTGAGCCTCTCTCTGGATGTTCACTGTTGGTGGAACAACTGTTGTGGGTTCTGGGAAAATCGCAATGCAGGCTGCTCCTCTCTGTGTTCTGGATTCTCAGGCCACTCCTGGTAGGTCCATGTTGGCTTTGGCCCCCTGCCTCGAGGACTAGAAGTCAAGGATCTTTGCTGCTTTTTGTCATAGCCTGGGGAAGATAGGCCAAAACTAAGTTAGAGGACTCTGGGGCAGCCAGAATATGGGGCGACTACCCACCCAACTGCTTACTATTACCTCTAGATTGGCCAAGCCCTGGTCAGCCTCCCTTGCCTTCAGCCCACCCCTTGCCCACACTTCCTAAAAAATAGCAGATGTGGCCGGGCGCGGTGGCTCAAGCCTGTAATCCCAGCACTTTGGGAGGCCGAGACGGGTGGATCACGAGGTCAGGAGATCGAGACCATCCTGGCTAATATGGTGAAACCCCATCTCTACTAAAAAATACAAAAAACTAGCCAGGCGAGGTGGCAGGCCAGCTACTCGGGAGGCTGAGGCAGGAGAATGGCGTAAACCCGGGAGTCAGAGCTTGCAGTGAGCTGAGATCCGGCCACTGCACTCCAGCCTGGGTGACAGAGCGAGACTCCGTCTCAAAAAAAAAAAAAAAAATATAGCAGATGTACCATGATCTCTGGACTGTGACTGGACTTTTCTACTAGAGAACGTCTCTCTGTGGGGACTTGCAAGCCTCACAAGAATCAGACCCACAATTTTTCTTAGAACAAAATAAGTTTTTGCTGAAATATCAGCAAGCCTGAGAACAGCATCTTGAGTCCTTCAAACAGCTGGCCATTCTCTGCTGGTTCTTTGCTCCGGCCTCAACTATTTTCCAGTCTCTCTTATCATACAAGAGCCCCTCTAGGATTCTGGTTCTGGTTCCTCTGTCTTATATTATTCTTCTCAAAACTCTGCCTTTCCCAGACAGCCATAACTTTGATCTCTCCTTCGTTACTACCCCTCTGACCGTGGCTGTCAGTCTTCTGCTTACTTTTATTAAAATTATCTGCTTATTCACTTGTTTCCCTCACTGGCTTATGAGCTCTTCATGGGCAGGGACCTTATTATTGTTGTTATTATTTAGAAGAAGGGGTCTCACTCTATCACTCTGTGCAATCATGGCTCACTACAATCTCAACCTCCCAGGCTCAAGTGATCCTCCCACCTCAGCCTTCTGAGTAGCTAGGACTACAGACACCTGCCACCATGCCTGGCTAATTTTCTTTAATTTTTCTGTAGAAATGGGGTCCTACTATGTTGCCCAGGCTGATCTCAAACTCCTGGGCTCAACCAATCCTCCCACTTCGGCCTTCCAAAGTTCTGGGATTACAGGTGTGAGCCACTGCACCCAGCCCACATTATTTTTATATGTCCAGAACCCAGGACAGTGCCTAGAATATAGATGCCCTGAAAATGTACGACCAGAACTGAATTTGGTGGCTAAGGCCCCTTTCACCTCCTTTTCTTGCACTGCCCTCTTCTTTTGTCTCCTGGGCTCACCATTCTCAGTTTCCAATGCATTTTCTTTCTTGCTGCTTCCTGCCAGTCTCTCTCTCCATCTTGAGCTATTGACTGCTTCAGTGGCACCAATATTTCCTTCCTGTGGAGAACTCACTGAGCAGGAGGCTTGTGATCAGAAAGCACCCATGCTATTTTCTAAAGAGGGGCTATAAGTGTGTGTTGAGCTCTAGAGACATGATTGGACGAGGTACTAGCCTTCCGAGTGACTGCTTTGCAAGACAACAGTCCTACAGAGGTGTAAGTTCTGGTGCGTTGTTAATCTCATGATTTTATCTAAGTCTCTGAGAAGGGGCTGGGGTAAGAGAGATGAGTAAATTAGATTCAAATTGCCTACAAGGTGTGACTTTGGACATATTACTTTATGCAACCCAGTTCTTCAATTTTAAAATGAAAATGATATTTGCCTTATGTGGTTTTGGGGAGGATTCAATGAAATAATATAGATAAAGCACCTAGCACCATGGCCGTACCTCTGGCAGATATTTAAGCAACATTAACTAAATGATTGGATGAGTTTTGGAAGAACTACACCTGGGCTAAATTGTTCCAAACAACTCTCTGCCTGGGTCCAGCCAGAGTTCTTAGCACAGCTGCCTTCCCAACGTGAGCTTTGAGAAGTCCCTCCTCTCCTCTCTTCCCTTTCCAGACTATTGTTCCCTCTTGCCACTAGAAATGTAACCAGGTTAAGGTCAGGGTGGAAGGCTCTTTGATAAGCTGCCTGGGAATGGTGTGGGCATAGAGAGGCTGGCCTAGAGCCACACTATTCCAAGTGTGGTCCCTGTATTAACAGCATTGGTACCACCTGGGAGCTAATATGAAATGCTGACAATTCAGGTTCCAGACTTACTGAATCAGAATCTGCATTTAAATAATATGCCCAGATGATTTATCTGTACATTAATATATTAAGAAACACTGTCCTAGGGGCACAGATGGGTTCAGCAGGGGTGGAGGGCTGAGGCAGTGCAAGTGTGTCAGTTGTCTAAAAGAGATAGAGGTTGTATGGGGGTGGGGGAGGCTGTGGCAGGGGGGTGTACTCAGAAAAGAAGAAGTGTCCTCAGAGATGTGGTTTGTAGAGCTGTAGGGGGCTCTTTGGGAGGCACTGGTCATTTGCTGTTTCAGGGCTCCTTCCTATTGATGCCTTGAGTATGAGGTGGTACCCCTTCCTATTGATGCCTTGAGTATAAGTTAGCCAGTGAGTGTCACTGCACCAGCCAGAGAGTGACAGGTGGGCAGGGAAAGGCTCTCTACTGCCCTAAGCCTGTAGAGACACTCCTGCAAGGACCTTAGGACCATCTAGCTTAGCAGTTGAGTATTGTTTTCCAAGGAGATGCATAACCAGCACCTGGCTAGCCTCACCCCTAAAAACATACCCTGAGCTGGTGTTAGGCTACAGTCTCCCCTCCTCACCTCTGTACCCCCAGCTGGCACATGTGCACCCCTATAACACACACATGAACTTTCTTGCTTGGGAGACTCAGATGGGAGTTCATAAGTAGGGTTAACCCTCCTCTTCCCCTCTCTGACCTGCTTGACCCCAGGCTGGCCCCCAAGCCTCTATGGGCCCCTCAGCCCTGACCTCCCTGCTGCACAGAGCAGGCCTTGTGAGAGTGACTGCAGGCCCCAGGCTTGGTTGGGTGCAGCAAAAATTTGTTTCAGGCCGGGTGCAGTGGCTCAAGCCTGTAATCCCAGCACTTTGGGAGGCCGAGACGGGCGGATCATGAGGTCAGGAGATCGAGACCATCCTGGCTAACACGGTGAAACCCCATCTCTACTAAAAAATACGAAAAACTAGCCGGGCAAGGTGGTGGGCGCCTGTGGTCCCAGCTACTCCGGAGGCTGAGGCAGGAGAATGGCGTAAACCCGGGAGGCGGAGCTTGCAGTGAGCTGAGATCCGGCCACTGTACTCCAGCCTGGGCGACAGAGCCAGACTCAGTTTCAAAAAAAGAAAAAAATTTGTTTCAGCAGAGCCATTCTCTCTCTCTCGCTCTGTTGCGTGTGCTCTCTCTCTCTCTCTCTCACACACACATACACACACACACACACACAGTCTTACTCTGTCACCCAGGCTGGAGTGCAGTGGTGTGATCACAGCTCACTGCAGCCTCAACTTCCCAGGCTCAAGTGATCCTCTTGCCTCAGGTTCCCAAGTAGCTGGGACCACAAGCACATGCTACCACACCCGGCTAAGTGTTTTTTTTCTTTTTTGTAGAGATGGGGCCTCACTTTGTTGCCCAGGCTAGTCTTGAACTCCTGGGCTCAAGCAGTCCTCCTGCCTCAGCCTCCTGAAGTGCTGAGATTACAGGCTCATGAGCCACCATGCCTGGCCTTTCTCTTTCTTAAGCACTCTTAGGACAGGACTCTCAGTCCCTGATTGCCTTCTTAATAAAAACCCTTTCCAGCCACCAACCTAGAGCCTCTTGACCCTTCCCTTGGGTCATCTGTTTATCTCAATGGTAAAGGAAAAGGCCCTGCTGCAACTGACCCCCTGAAAATGAGGTGGGGGGTAAGTAAGTGCCCTGTGGCAGGGTAGGAGCTACATCAGCAGCAATAAAAAGTCATAAGGGTAGAGTCCTAGTCCCCAGGGATGAGCTTCACCAGTAGTTGCTTTAAACCCTCTGCCAAAATACCCAGTGACCAATAGCCATGTCTCCGCTTTAACACAGCTCCTGCCCAGGCCCAGTCCTCTATGTCAGAGAAGATAATATCGCTATCATTATCGCTCTCCTCTGTGCTCCTACCACCCTCCATGCATTCCTGCCTCTGCTGTTCCTCTCTCTTCCTTAAATAGGCTGATGTGTGTGCCTGTCATCTCCACACTTTTAAATTCTTCTTGGCAAGAACTAGGGCTTGGTGTTTTTCCCTCCCCAGTGTACACTGTGCCTTCTCCCTTGTTGGTGTTCAGTGATTATCAAAGTTCTAAACAAGTGGTGAGTTCACCAATGTTTAATTATTGAGATGACAAAAAGGAAAGACTAGGAGACTGCTCTGACTAGAGAGCTGAGCTTCAGAGCTGCAAATTATCTTTGTGGGCAAAGAGTAGTGCCTGCCAGGCATAATTGGGGTTACAGACTTAGAACAAGCTAAAAAGGAGAGGAAGGGCAGCGATAGGAAATGCCACAGAGGGGAAAAGCTGTTTGATACCAGCCCTCCAAGTCCATTGTCCATTGCAGACAAGTTGGTCCTTATTCTTCCAAGGCTAGAGGGAAGAAATCCCATAGACTCTGCCAATTACTTTGCTTTCCTGGGAAATCAAGGAGCCCCAAAGATTTATGAACCAGTGCAGGCCAAGCTCAGTTCCTTGAGTAATTGAAGCTTACTAAAAAGCTTTAAGTGAGATTTGGGGCTAAGATTCAGAGAAGGATCCACAAGTCAATCTGGCCCAGACAAATGTCAGTGTCTGCTGGCATTTCTACTTCTGCTTCCTACCACGTGTGGGGCTCTCAAGGAGTCTCCAACCCCATGTCCTGTACTGATTCCTGGGCAGTATTCTCCTCCATGTCTGTGCCTCCTTCCTTACCTTGAAGAACTGGAATCCATATTCTAGAAGGAAACTGAAAGATCCTCTGGACCATGCTCCCTAAAGCTCTGTTAACCTTGAACAACCTTTCCATCTTTCTGTCCTCTGGACCCTGTCTAAGGGGCACCTCAAGTAGAAAGCCCCCAGAAACCCAACCCCAAATCCCCAGCCCCTTCCAACTCCCCTGTTCTTAGAATAATTTTCCCTCTCTCCTATGAAAGGCCTCATCCCCAAAAGTCTGTGTTGTCTGAATCTGAATATGAAAAGGGAAGGGACTGCCTTCTCCCCACTGCCCACCACACACCTTCTTATTTTTCTGCCTAGGTCCTGCTTCTCAATCTTTTTTAAAAAATTGTATTAGAATATGCATAACATAAAAGTTACCATTTTAACCATCATGGGGCTTTTTTTATTTGTTTGTTTGTTTGTGACAGAGTCTTGCTCTATCACCTAAGCTGGAGTGCAGTGGTGCAATCTTGGCTCACTGCAATCTCTGCCTCCCAGATTCAAGAGATTCTCCTACCTCAGCCTCCTGAGTAGTTGGGATAACAGGTGTGCAACACCACACCTGGCTAATTTTGTGTGTGTGTTTTCAATAGAGACAGGGTTTCGCCATGTTGGCCAGGCTGGTCTCAAACTCCTGGCCTCAAGTGATCCACCCACCTCGGCCTCCCAAAGTGCTAGGATTGCAGGCGTGAGCCACTGCATCTGGCCAATTTTAACCATTGTAGATCTATTTTTAAAGAACTTTGTACCTTAACCCCTTTCTCCATTAAATTAGGTGATCTTTCCCTAAAGAGATTGAAATGGGGGAGGCGAGGGTAATGTGGGGTTCAAAGACCTTGTAGGTCACAAGACTTGACATAGGCTGAGACCTATGTCTTAAACTGGTCTAAGGGTAAGGCAGGAGCCTCCTCAACATGTGGCTCAGGGGATGAGTGTCAGGAGTAGGCCAAGCCAGTCCTCCCAGAAGGAAGTAAGCCTTCTCCACTTACGACTCTGGCACCTACCTCCTGGGTCATGAGGCTTGGCCCTTAGGCCCTTGTGCACAGGCTTCCCCCAAGCCATAGCTACAGTGAGTATCCCTGAGTTGAAGTATTTATCCTATCTCCCAAATGAAGGCTTTTTGATGACAGGGTTTCCTGGTGAATGGTAATACAAATGAATAGCAGAGCATCAATCTAAGACATCAGTCTTGTCTAACCATGAAGAAGCAGAGTAGGATTCTAAATCATCTTTTTAAAAATTCACTGGCCCCCTGTCTCTTCATTTCAAAAACAAATCCTTTTTTTTTTTTTTTTTTTTTTTTGCCATCTCACTACCAGCTTCATACTTTCACCATCCTTTTCTCTCCCTGTTCCTGAGTAGCTACTTCTGAAAACTAAATAATAGGTAAGGTAATGGGAGCTGCTGCCCTAGCTGGGGTAACTCCAGAGCCATTTTGGTTAATTCTCCCACCCCACATCTAAAAGCAAGGGAGACGCTCTGTGAGATTTGCTTTCTAGCTCTGCAATTACCATCACGGTTCCTATAGCTGACATGCTGGCACAGGGGAGGACTGGCTAAAGCACAGTGCCCAGTTGCCAGGCAGCACCGGTGCTCCACTTAAAGCCCTTCCCAATCTGCAGTGTAAGAGTCTTCCCTCCTTTCGTTCTTAATTGGTGGCCTCAAGTCAGGAGTATTTTGTCTGGCAGGTGATGCCCAGAGGAAATTCTGTTCTATGAAAGAAGATTCCCCAGAGGGAACCAGGTAAATGAGGACTGGAACAGAGCTCTCATGGAAGATAATGGGTAAATGTGATGACCTGAAATTCCCTGGCACACAGTGAAAAATAAAGCATTAAAAACCAGCTATACTCTCAGTCATGACTGGAGGCATTGTAAAGTGGAACAATCCTTTGGGAAAGCATTTTGGCAATATCTATCAAGAAACCTAAAAGCACTCATTTTTTTACTGAGTAATCTACTTTATTTAGGAAATGATCCTAAATGTAAACATACCTGGATTTCAGTGTAGCATTATCTATAATAGTGAAAAGTTGCAAACATCTTGAATGTCAAAAATAAATGAATGGTTACAAAGTTACTATACATCCTCTCTATGGATATTATGCAGCCATTAAACTAGTTTTAATGGTTACAAAAACTATGTAAGAATATAAAGCTAGGGGCTGGGCATGGTGGCTCACACCTGTAATCCCAGCACTTTGGGAGACAGAGGCAGGAGGATCACTTGAGGCCACGAGTTCGAAACCAGCCTGGCCAACATGGCAAAACCCTGTCTCTACTAAAAATACAAAAATTAGCCAGATATGGTGGCGCATGCCTGTAATCCCATCTACTTGGGAGGCTGAGGCAGTGAGCCAAGATCACACCACTGCACTCCAGCCTGGGCAACAGAGCAAGACTCTGACTCCAAAAAAAATGAAAGAAAAGGAAGAATAATACAAAGCTAGGTGCAGTGGCATGTACCTGTAATCCCAGATACTCAGGAAGCTGAAGTAGTAGGATCACTTGAGTCCAGGAGTTCAAGGCTGTAGTGAGCTATGACTGTGCCTGTGAATAGCCAGTGCACTCCATCCTGAGCAACAAGAAAGACCCTGCCTCTGTAAAAAAAAAAAAAAAAAAAAAAAAAAAAAAGATGGAGAGCTGACTATGTTCTGATACTAATTTTAAAAATACAGAAATACAAAATATAATACTTTTTTTTTTTTTTTTGAGACGGAATCTCCAGGCTGTTGCCCAGACTGGAATCCAGTGGCATAATCTTGGCTCACTGCAACCTCCACCTCCCAGGTTCAAGTGATTCTCGTGCCTCAGCACCCCACCACACCCAACTAATTTTTATATTTTTTAGTAGAGAAGGGGTTTTGCCACGTTGGCCAAGCTGGTCTCGAACTCCTGGCCTCAAGTGATCCTCCTGCCTTGGCCTCCCAAAGTGCCGGGATTACAGGTGTGAACCACAGCGCCCGGCCACAAAATAGGCCGTGTTCTTTAAACGTTCTTTAAACGTTGTTCTATACACATGTATTAGTTGCTACTCTCTGATTACAGTAACAAAATAAAAAATCCAAGTCGAAGCTAAGAAAGAGAATAGACTATGAAGACACTAGGGTTTCTTTCTTTTCTCTCTTTTCTTTTTTTTCTTTTCTCTTTTCTTTTCTTTTTTCTTTTCTTTCTCAGGATTTCACTCTGTCACTCAGGCTGGAATGCAGTGGCACAATCATGGCTCACTCCAGCCTCAACCTCCTGGGCTCAGGCGATCCTCCCACCTCAGCCTTCTGAGTAGCTGGGGCTACAGGTGTGCACCACCACACCTTGCTAATTTTTTGTCTTTTTGGAGAGTCACTGTCTCGCTATCTTGCCTAGGCTGGGTTTCTTTTAATGCCTAAGCACAGCATGAAGTCAGGCTTTGGATGGGTAAGGCAGGCTCTAGAACCAGAGCCTGAAACCTAGGGAGCACTCTCACCATCTCTTGTGTTTACTTCTTTCTGAACATCAGCTGTATTCTTGTTTTCCTCCCCAATGGCTCTCTCTGTTACCCAGTCCATAGTATTGAACTTTACATCTCTATTTAAGTCCCACTTCCCGATTCTGGGGGAGACTGATTTGCTCTGCCTCATCCAGGCATGTATCCAAAGGGGTGGAATCACATAGAACCAGCATAGTTCCTGGAGGCTCATTCCTATGACCATGAAGATGGGAACAGCACCAACTCCCAAAGAAGGAAGGGAAGCTCCAGAGTGTTGCTGCTGTAGCATACGCAAAAGGCTCTGATACAGTAGAACATTAACAAGTGTTTTTCTCAAGGTAGTGAAACTAAAGGTGATTTTAAAAAATTTTAGCATGTATCACTTTATAGTAGAGAAATCTATAAAACTTTTCATAGCTACAGTTGTTACTAGGCCTGGGGGCAGTAGCACCCTCCTCCATTTTGGTTGTCCCAGTGACAGATACCATTCAAGATACTAAGGCTTGGCAGTGCTTACTTTTGGTAATGAATTCTATACTAGCAGCTGTTTAAGGAGTCAGAGAATCCTCAGCGACTCCCAAGACCAGTTGGAGACCCAAACTCTAGCCCAAGCATGATAATCCTTTCTATTTCTTTCTGGTGAACTTGACTATACCCCAAAATGCAAATGCTCTGCAGAAGTGTGTGTAGAAAGAAAGAGTGCTTTCCCAACTTGGCCATCATAGTGAGATTCCCTCTCTAAAGAAAAAAAAAAAATTAGTCAGGCATAGTGGTTGTGTGTGCCTACAGTTGTAGTTACTCAGGGGGCAGAGGTAGGAGGTCACTTGAGCCCAGGAGGTCAAGGTTACAGTGAGCTATGACAGCACTACTGCACTCCAGCCTGGATGACAGAGTGAGACCCTGTCTCTAGAAAACTAAAAGAAAAAGAAAGAGAAGGAAACAATGAAAAGAAAAGAAAGAGGAAAGATGCTTTCCTCTTCTGCATTCTACTGCCAGGTTATAGTCCAGAGCTGGATAGTGGAAACTCAGTGTGTTGACTTTGTTTGAATTGGGACTTCCGTTAGAGAAAAACTTAGAAGATTTGGGAGATTTAAACTGATAAGAGAAGCCTCCCTGAGCCAGCCAGGATTCTCTGCCCTCTCTCCTAAATGTAAGCTTCACAAACTTTCTCTCCAGATTTTCTGTTCTCCCTCTATTTGTAAGACCCACTAACACTTGGAGAGATCCTCTCCATTATGTTCCCCTGATTCTCCTCTAGATCTCCCATAAAGACCTTATCCCTATCAAAAGTCTTTGTCTTTCCCTGTAAGTGGGATCCCTAAGGACCTTTTAATTTAATTTAATTTAATTTTACTTGAAGTTCTGGGATACATGTGCAGAATGTGCAGGTTTGTTACATAGGTATACATGTGCCATGGTGGCTTGCTGCACCTATCCCCTAAGGATCTTAATATGTCCCAAAAAGATCTAAGTCCTGGCCAATTGCCTGGCTTTGCAGGCAGTGCCTGGAGAAAACTTGGAGAAAAGGAGATGGGGAACAAAAACAGGAGCTGCCCAGCAGTGGGATTAAGAAATGGCCAATGTGTTGAGGTGTGACTTCAGGTCATACTGCAGAGTAAGAGCTGTCACTGGCCAGATGACTTATATGTTGAGGTGTTGAGTCCGAGAAGATGGGAATGCCTTAGGCTGAATGGACAGCCCTCTGCAGGGAAGTAGAGCCATCTAACTAATGCATAGATTGCTACTAACTATTCTTGGACCAGAGGCAAGATTTCTACCCAACGATGAGCATTTAGTGAAGTTAAGTTATATTTGCTGGATCTCCCTCTAAAATTTGATATCTAAACATGTTTATTTCTACACACTGCCATGAGATGTTTTGGAATGGAATAGCCCTGAACAGGAAGACCACAGCTCTAAGTAGTTTCTCAGCTGACCTCTGGATAAATTTATGATAACAGCTGGTCTTTGATGCTCTATTTTACTGTGCCCACTTGTCAGAGAGTGGGCTGAGCCACAGACCTTCCCTGACTTCCCATTTCTTAACAGCACCATCCTTCCTGGCCCTGATTTCTATTCCCTGCTTTTCTGTCTATCCTGCCTCCTGCTATTATCCAGGGAAAATAAACAGGTACAGACATGACTTTATTCCAGAAGTAGCCTTCCAGCGTTCTCCAACTCAGAACTGCCTCCCCCAATTAACCTTAAAACTAAAGGAAAATTATTCTGTGTTCTGTGAAGAATGCTTAGATAGTATTGGTATGAGCGCTTTGCTTCTTCATACCTCACTCTAAGTCCATTTCCATTTTCATATTCCTGAGAATTAGTACTTGGAGGTGAGAACAGAGGTCACTTTCTCTTCTTGGGAAGGCTGATATTGAATCATGTCTCTACCCTGGATTATCACGTTCAGTCCACAAGACAATGGCAAGATTGTTCAGCACCACGGAGAGCGCCTTTCATCCTTAGGACTGGATCGTGGGTGGGTGAAAGATGAGGATTGTAGCTGAGAGCCCAGGCAGTCTGATCTCCTTCCACTCTGGCCAGCCACCAAATAGTCCTTTTCCCCCAACCCCTTAGTGTTCACCTTTTTCCTTTTGCTAATGAGTTTTTTTAGGAAGGAGCTCCCCTAACTTTCTACCCCCTTTCTGCCTCCATGTTATCTGAATCTGCCACCTCCCTTCCTTTTTTCCTCTCCTCCTCACCTCACCTTCCTTACCTCCCTTCTGTTTTGTTAAGGAGACTCCCTCCTATGGTCCAAAGTTCTGGCTCCATCTGCTCATGATTCCTCAAAGACCATGCCCCCTCAAACATCTCCTTTTCTACACAGCTTCCTTCCCCTCAGTCTAGGACAGGTCTAGTTTTCCCTAGCTATAAAGAAATCCTAGAAATCGAAAGCTCCCTCTGGCTGCCACCCATTCTCATTCCTTCCCTTCTCAGTCTTGCTCCTTTAAAGAACAGCCTGTGCTCGCTCTGTCTGCTTCTTCATCTCCTGTTCTCTCCTAAATCCCCTGTCATCTGGGCTCTGTTTCTACTCTTCAGCTAAAATTGTGTTCACTGAGATTACCTATGACTTTTTTATTTCTACATTTTGTCTTTATCTTATGGACCCATCTGCTTATTTGACACTGTTGATTTCTTCCACCTTGAAACTCTACTTGAATGGTTCCTAGTTCTACTCTTACATTCCTCTCTGCTCCTACCCAGTCTCCTTCCTCCATTCATTACCTAAGGTTGGATATTTCCCAGAACTTCACCCTTGATTTTTTTTCACTCTGCTCATTCTGAGAGAGCTTATTCTTCACTGTGACTTACATCACCACCAACCCACACCTATTTTCTGAGCTCCCACACTTCAAATCCTACCAACTAGTGATATCGTCTGGTGTCCAAAAGACACCTCAAAATTCAACATGTCCCCAAATGAACTCATCTGATTTTTCCCTAGCAATGCAGTTGTGCCTTCTTCTGCATTTAGTAACTTGTCTTAATAATTAGTACTCTAGGCCAGGCGCAGTGGCTCACGCCTGTAATCGTAGCACTTTGGGAGGCCGAGGCGGGCGGATCACGAGGTCAGGAAATCGAGACCATCCTGGCTAACATGGTGAAACCCCGTCTCTACTGAAAATACGAAAAAAAAAAAAATTAGCCAGGCATGGTGTCAGGCACCTGTAGTCCCAGCTACTCGGGAGGCTGAGGCAGGAGAATGGCATGAACCCGGGAGGTGGAGCTTGCAGTGAGCAGAGATCATGCCACTGCACTCCAGCCTGGGCGACTGAGTGAGACTCTGTCTCAAAAAAAAAAAAAAAAAAAAAAAAAAAAAAATTAGTACTTTTCCCAATTAACTCCAGACAGAAAACTAGGAATGTCCAGACCCTTTGTTTTACATTTTATATCAGAAGCCTGCCAAGTCTACTCTTTTTTGACATCTTCCTTTCTGTCCTTTTATCTTCTGCTGCTGCTTGGTTCAGGCCCCTGTTATCTCTTGCTAGCATTGTTGCGGTAGTTTCCTAATTATCCTTACCTCCAGTCTCACTCCCTTCCCACTCGTCTTGCACATGGCTGTTGGAGGGTCCTTTTCCATCTCGAATCTGAACATGTTACTCCCTTCTTAAGGCTTCATTGGTTCCCCATCGTCTTCTGAGTAAAGAAAAAAATCAAAGCCCACATTCCAGCATGATCTGAGTTCCCTCCTGACTCCACCAACTTGATTTCCTGCAACTTTTCACCATACCTTCTAAGCTTCAGCTATAGCAAAATGCCGACCATTCCTCGAATGTACTATGCTAGTTTCGTGCTTCTGAGACTTTTCACATGTTCCCTGAATGTCCTTACTCCTCGCTCTTAAACTAACTGGTGACCTAATGTTTTAAGATCTTTTCAAGTGTCTCCTTTGACCACCCTCCCTTTGTCCCATTCCCTCTACTTTTATATGGCTCTTGGTTATGTTTATTAATAATTATTGGGAGCTTCTTAAAGATGAACTGTTTTCTTTTCTTTCTTTTTTATTTTTATTTTTAAAGACAGGGTCTCAATATGTCAATATGTTGCCCAGACTGGACTTGAACTCCTGGGTTTAAATGATCCTCCTGCCTCAGCCTCATGTAGCCAGGACTACAGGTGCATGCCAGCATGCCCAGCTGTGACTCTTTTCTATTTGTATTTGTGAGCCCTACCTTCATTAAATAAATGAAAGAATTGTATCATGCTGGAGTGAGGGAAGAGAGGAAACAGGGTGCCCTGTGGCCAGGCCTTTCATCACCCTAAGGAGGGCACACCTTTTCTACAGATACCTCCATATATAAGCCAGGTTCCAACCTATGTGGTGTCAGGGATGCAGCTGCAGGCCAGCCACTCCCAGGGCACACTGACCATGATAGTGTATTCCTCACTGAACCTATAATAGCAATATCTTTATAGTTAACATGGATATAGTGCTCAAGGTATACTATGCTAAGGACTATTCTAACTGCTTAATACATATTAACTCCTTTTATCCTCACAAGAACCCTTGACCTAGGTATTAGTGTTGGTCCCATTTACAGATGAGGAAGCTGAAACCCAGATCTTACAGCTACTAACTGGAGGAGCTGGAATTTGAACCTAGGTACTCTGGCTACAGAGTCTGTGCTTTTAACCATTACAATCTTCCTTTCAGTTTGTGTGGCAAGGAGAATGGGATTGTGTAGGTTGTCTTCCTTTAGTCAGAGCATCCCCTTAGCACTGAGAGTGAGGTCAGACCATCCAAGCCATATGTCTGTTGCCCAGTGGAGGAGTATAATTTGAGTGTTGGGGAGGCAATCACATGTCTACTGGGTACTGAGGAGAATCAGATAAGTTCATGGATCCGAATACATACATTAGGAACTACAAGACCCTCTACAAGTCTTCTTTTTTGCCACCCAGAGTCCTACCAGAGTAGCCCATAAAGGTCTGTGGGTCATTCAGGAAAGCAGACTCTTCCATCTGCTTCTCCAGATCCTCCTTCTTAAGACTCCAGGTATTAGCCTTGAAGGTTCTACACTTTTGTTTTTTTCCTTTGTTTCCCTTTTTACCCACCCAATTTTATCCTGCTTATTTGGGATCTCTTGGGTCCCAGCCTACCATTGTATTGGCTGCACTACCCACAGCTCCAACAAGTAAAGCCAGCCAGCTAAAGATAGTTCACGAGTTGGTACAGCCCTGGGGCAGGGGGACAAAGGAAGAGGTTAATATGCAGACTGATGCTTGGGCCTGCAAAAATGGAGCAGCCTCCCAAAGGGCCTGTCTTTAGCTCCAAGCCCAAGTCATGTTCTCTTCCCTATGTCCCTCCCTGCATGCTTTGAAAGGTTATTGACTCCATCACTGACCTTGGGTAAGACACTTCTACTCTCGGCCCAGGTTTCCTCATTTTTAAAAAGAATGGGTGATAAGTTGATATTTGTTGAAGCTGTTGATAGGTATCTATGATTTCACTATATTATTTTCTCTACTTGTTATAATTTCCATAATAAAACATTTTTAAAGATTTAAAATCAAAAGATTTTAACCTTTTAAAAAAAAATAGAACCTTTTCTCCAACCAAAATGTTGCAACAGGCTGATATATAAATGAAATAAAGGGGAATCTACTCTTATTAAAGGGAAGCCAGACCCCCATTCTATAGCTTCCCCCTCACAATCACTCAGGGAACACAGTTTAATGAAAATCAGTGGACCAAACTATTATAATTCTAAGGATTCTTCTGATGCTTTTGCCTTCCTCTAGCTATATTGGCTTTGCACTAGCCATTAGCCTATATATCCTGTCCCAGAAACAGTGAGGCTGGGCTATTAATCATTTCTGTAGTCTTTGGAGAATGTATTTGAAGGGTTGCAGAAACAGGGTTTGCTGTTAGAGATGCATTTCAATGTCTGTCTCTGCTGAGTGTTTATTAATAATCTTGTTAATCTCTAGTTCCCAGATCTAGCTCACGCCTTCAGATGTCCTTGGGGGGCACTTTAAATTCTCCCTGATTTCTTGGAGCCAGGCACTTCCTTCTGCCTGGAGTCTTTTCTGATACTTATATTCATGAATATTTTACATTTAATCTCCCTGATTACATTGCCATGAGACGGTTGTGGTGCATTGGCTGCATTTCTAAGGGAAGACATAGAGGAAGCTCACAGTAAAGGCTTATGTTTGCAGGCACAGTGCCAGCGATCTTTGTGCTTGCCACGAATGTGGCCTTCTGTCATGGATAGTGATGGAGGAGATGCTGAATGGTGGGCTTTGCATGGCACCTCTCAGCCTAGGGCTCTGCCACCTGGTCAGGCCCCTCCTGAGTTGTGGTCCAAAGGAGCTGGCAGTTTCACTCAGGATCAAATACCACCGGGAACTGCCCTGTAGGCCTCAAGGACCACATGTGGGTCCCGGTGACCAGAGTTGCTCAACAGCTTCCTAGCCCTGTCCTTCCTGTGCAATCTACCTCCCATGTTACCATTTACACCCAGTACCTCCAGACTGAGAGAAGAAACTTTGATTAACTCATCTGCACTGAGGAGTAAAAAGTTAGCCCCAAACGTCTAAGGGCTTGTGTTTTTAAAAATCAGCCCCAGGGAAAGGATGGTGAGGCCCAACACTCTCATGTGATAGATGGGGTGGAAGGTTAAGGAGGAAAAGCAGGATTGAAATGCCACAGATTTAGAAGTCTTCAGTATAAAAATGCCAATCAGAACTATAGGAGACATCAGGGCTCCCCAAGGAGCGAGAGGAGGGCCAAGGGCAGGACCCTACAGAGGAGGCAAAGGGTTGTGGGAGGACAGAGAAATGATAGAGAGGCAAGAGATGAGCCAAGGGAGGAAGCCTTTTCCAAATGGATGTGGTATATGTGACATGTGACGAATGCTACCAAAAAAGTGAAGGAATGTGACTTGGGACTTGGAAATGTGCCAGTGCTGCCCTGGTAGGGTCCTATCAGCATGTTTATGGGATTTACCCTTTAAAAAGCCTTCCCTCTGGCTGCTTTGCAGTGAGCACTTTCTGTGGCCCACAGGAAATCCAGAGCCCAGCTGTTCCATCTCCACCTCCCCTGCAGGTAGCAGCTGAGAGGCTGTTTTGGCTGCAGAGAGGCACATCAGGGCCAGTAGAGGTTTGCTTCTCCAAGGCTGTGCAGGACAGGTGTTGTCTATGAGTCTCTCAAGGAGGTTGCTGAGCCAGGGAGGATGAAGGACTTGGAGCATGGGAAGTTGCCCAAGATGCAGGCACTGCGGCACCCAGCCTTTCTGAGCAAAGCCTTCTTCCCTTCTTCTACTCAGTCAAGGCTAAGGGCTAGGGATCAAAGCAGGGGAGGGAGGCACAGGTTTTGCCCTCAGGAACTTGCAAACCCCTGTGGCAACACAGCCCACCCAGAGTCTTGTGCTCTGGATGGCCTGAAGGAACACAGACAAGGCCAGGATTTCCCTCTCAAACCTGCTAGACTTTTCCCTTTCCCCTTAGTGACAAGCATATTTTCATTCCCACTGCCTCATTTTAAAGGGAACAGAAGCCACCATAATGGTTATATATCTTTCCCTTGCTGGGTCACCAGCAGCCACTCAGATCACTGGGCCTGACACCGTGGCAGCATTCTACATGCCCATCTGTCTACTCCCTGCATCCGCAGAGGCAGAACAGGCAGCAGCCTTGGATCCCCTCTGCACTCCTCACACCTTAGGCTTAGCACTCTACAGGCCCTGGTTAAAATGCAAAGACAACTAGGATGGCAGCACCCCCGTCAGTGGTTGGTCCTCAGAGTCTCAGGGAGAATGTGGATGACTTCAGCCACTTCCAATTGACTGAGGCAGGCTGGGCCAGGGCCCTGGATCTTGCAGCAGAGGAGGGTGTTTGGGAGGGGATGGCAAGGCTAGATAAGGACTCTTAGCTGGGCATGGTGGCTCATGCCTGTAATCCTACCACTTTGGGAGGCTGAGGCAGGCGGATCATGAGGTCAAGAGTTCGAGACCAGCCTGGCCAATATGGTGAAACCCCATCTCTACTAAAAATACAAAAATTAGCTGGGCATGGTGGCATGCACCTGTAGTCCCAACTGCTCAGGAGGCTGAGGCAGGAGAATCGCTTGAAGCTGGGAGGCGGAGGTTATAGTGAGCCAAGATTGCACCACTGCACTCCAGCCTGGGCGACAGAGCAAGACTCCGTCTCAAAAAAAAAAAAAAAAAAAAAAAAAAAGACTCTGGACAGCACAGTTCCCAGCCCAATTAGAGATTAATGAAGAGGGCAGTGAAGAGGATGTCAAAGGTTCCAGACACAAGACAATACACAGAATTTGTGCTTTCCTATCTTCCTGGCCATCTGTAGAATCAAGTGTTTTGCCCTCTGGGCAGCAAAAGACTAACTGGCCACCTGCTGGTTTGTCATTATTTGTCTTCTCATCTACCATACCTAGCCAACTTTTCAGGTTCTCCCAGGAGACATTCTTTAGGCGTCATTTGTGAACTGGAGAAGTCCTCATTAGAACTATTTTTTGTCCAGTGGCTGTAGCCTTGAAGGCTGGTGTGGCTTGGCCAGTCAGTTCTCTGGATCCTGTGAAGGGACCTGTCCAGCACTGGGAAACAGAGGGAGACGACCCATCTCAGACAGCACTTACTCTCCCCTTAACCCAGACTTAAACTCACAAGAACCTAGGAAGACCTTGCCAAGCAAGTACACAGGAAAGGCCTGAAGGGAAGGGCTACTAGTATGGGAGTTAGGAGAAGGAAGTCCTGTGAGTTTAAAGAAATCATGATGGGCTTTCTGGAGGAGGCTAGACCACACAGGACTTTGAGGACAGACACCAAGTTGGGTGTACGTGGAACCCAGATCCTTGGTTCTTCTACCTAGCCCAGTGTTTTTGTCCCACAGTAGATGGGTCTGCCCCTCTCTCCCTGAATGCCCTGCCTGCTGTGAGTGGTGAATGCTCACAGAAGCCCAGAGGGCAGGTAGGAAGGCTAGTTTCAGGGCTGAGAGCAGCCCCCTGTCTTCACTCCCTAACAACTCTGTCTTACTGCTTTCTCCCCACAGGACCCAACCGCTGCCTCCATCTCAGACGGAGACTGTGACGCCCGGGAGGGTGAGTCAGTAGCCATGAATTACAAACCATCCCCGCTCCAAGTGAAGCTGGGTGAGTGTGTCTGGGGGGTGAGGGAGATGTGGGGAGTAGGCAAGATGCTCTGGGCTGGGTCTACAATGAGGTGCCACAAATAAACCAGCTCAGCCTAGATGATTCCAAGACTCAAGCCTTCAAGTCATTGGCACTGCCAGGTGGCACCTTGTCTCCTACAGGCAAAGAGGGCAATTACAGTTCTCTGCAGGAGCCTGAAACTCTAAGAGGCATCTCTGAAGCCAAGGACGTTCCAGGTATTCTGGGGGATAGCTGCAGGGTTTTCATGGAACCCTAGAGAGAGGACTTGAAAGTCCCATCAGACACTGGATCAGGCTGAGAGGAAGCTGCCTTAGAAGTGGGGTGTTACTTGTTATGTCTAAGGGATAGAAAGGAATGAGAGTTCCAACCCCAGAAGCCGAGCCCTTCTCCCAATTACAACCTCAGCCCATCTAGAGATCTCTGGGCCCAGCTGGCACCTATTTGGGGGATTTTTCCCTTAGTTTCTTAGAAAACCCAAATATCTCCCTTTCTTTCCGGGTCACATTTCCCTTGTGGCTTTGTCTCATGTCCACTCCGAAGTCAGTTTACCGTGCAGCCTGATCCTGTGAAGTCCCCTCGCTCCTGGCCACTGTCCACAGCTCCTGCCACCATTGCCCTCCCTTCACCCCATGTGCTGCCCCTCTCCCTCAGGGACCAAAGTTTCACTGTCTCACGGCTGCTGTATATAACACACTTTTATGAAAACGTTGGTTTCTTAAAGAGAAATTACAAAACAGGACATAGAGGAAAGAGTTTACAATTAAATATAGGTCATTATTATCCTTCCAAGCTCCTCTGCCATCCAGGCCACCGTCCTGTCCATCCTCCTCCTCAGGCTCCAGCTGCCCAACAATTACTGATGCCTCCTTAGTTCTAAGGGCCCTTTCCCTACAACTTTCTCCCTCCTTTCCACAGAGGCCTGTACTTTTATTATTCAACTGCTATTTTTTTATTTTCTTACCTTGCTTGCTTCTCTCCTTCCAGACCACATCCAGGGAGCCCCTCGAGCTGTTTTGCTAAACAAGAATAGTTCTCTCCTTGGAATTTGTTTCTATTCCTAGGACATCAGATTAAAACTGCAGCCAATTTTATTCACTGGGGGGACGGGGTTGGTCTTTTTTTTTTTTTTCTTTTTTCTTTTTTTTTTTGAGACAGAGTCTCTCTCTGTTGTCCAGGCTGGACTGCAGTGGCGTGATCCTGGCTCACTGCAACCTCTGCTTCCCTGATTCAAGTGATTCTCCTACCTCAGCCTCCCAAGTAGCTGGGATTATAGGCGCACACCACCATGCCCAGCTAATTTTTATATGTTTAGTAAAGATACGCTTTCACCATATTGGCCAGGCTGGTCTGGAACTCCTGGCTTCAAGTGATCCGCCCACCTCGGCCTCTCAAAGTGCTGAGATTACAGGCATGAGCCACTATGCCCAGCCTATTATTGTTTAATATAACAATACAAGTATTTTAACAAGCATAACTTCTTTACTCTCCCCCATCACATTCTCCTCCTAAGAGGTAACCATTCCAAGCCTTTTTAGTTTTTGTAGTTTTACTTTGTATTTTAATATAAGTGGTGTCATATTGTGCACATTTTCTGAAACTTGGCCTTCCCTCTCCCACCACCTAAATTTTGGAGCTCCTTCTAATGTCAGCATATAGTGACTTCATTCTTTTAAATGGTTGTATAGTAGTCTGTAGTTTGGTTTTGCCAGTTTATTGTTTGCTTTTTTCCCACTATTTCAGACAAATTCAGCATGTTTTAAAATCACATCTTTTTTCCTCCCCATTATATTACCATCAAAGCTCCTCATGAAAATTCACAGCATTGTCCCAGTTGCACCAAGTTCCGCCAGAAACTTTAAGGCAAATTGCACCCCCTAGAGGCCTAGAGTGGTAATGGCAGCTGCCACCTTCTGGAAAGAAGCTGGGAAAAAACTGGAATCAGATGAGCAGTGGCAAGGAAAGAGGGTCAAAGAGTAGGAGACAGAGATTCAGAGACATGAGGTCAGGGGAAATTTCAAAGTGAGTCACAGTAGCTGTAAATGTCCTCCCCATCCTTACCCTCTGGAGCATTTGGTTATTTTATGAGTCATTTTCCCTAGTGTCCCTCTCTACCTAACAGTTCCTTTTCCTAGATCTAGGCTTTAATTGAGATGAGTAGGGAAGGGCAGATGGGACTCCTCCAAGACCCAGGCAGCTACTTCTGGGAACAGTTGTCTCATACCAGGCAGTGGAGTGGGTCACCTGATGGCCAGCTCCATGAACCTGGTAGGCTTTGGAACCTTGGAGAACTCAGACCTTGGCAAAGGAGTCAGGAGCACCACTCAGGCAGCGTAGCCAAATGGGCTGCCCCAGCCTCCTGCCCCTTACCTTGCAGCCCCATCCTGCCCCTCCCACATCACAATCTTCAGTGGCTTCTTTTTCCTTCTGTGTTAATCCCAAACTCCTCTGTCTGGCATTCAAGTCCTTCATGTTCTGAGTTTGTAACCAGAGAGAGTCTTCAGCCCCTTAGCACAGGACCTGACATATAATTAGTGACGTGGATATTTGTTGAATGAATAAGTGGCTGAATAAATGAATTTTACTTTTCTAACCTGACCTCTCTCTTCACCCCTCTATCCAGAGCCACACTTATGCTCACTTTTAAATGCATTTTTGCATGCACTGTCCCTCCTTCCTAGAATGCCCACCTCTCTCCAAGTCATGGTGTCACCTAAAGGAAGCCCTCTCTGACTGTGCCAGCCTTCTGTGATTGTCTCTCCCCCTCCAGCCTTTCCCTGGCATCAAGTACACACTAACTACCCTAACATGGGAGTTGTAGTTCCTGGAAAACAGGGGACAGCCTCCTCTTTTTGCCCCCTACTGTCTGCCTCAGGTTGTGCAGGGCCAGGTACTAGCTCCACAAAGCAGCAGGGGCCTGGAGTTGGGATCCCTGCCTCAGTCCTTCTAAGAGCAAGCGGTTTCACAGTGGAGGCCCAGCCCAGGCTGCCCTGAGTAGTAAGGCAGGGTGGCCTCAGGGGCAGGACACAGCTTCCTTCCCATGTTCTCCTGCAGAGAAGCAGCGGGAACTGGCCCGGAAGGGCTCCCTGAAGAATGGCAGCATGGGTAGCCCTGTCAACCAGCAACCCAAGAAGAACAATGTCATGGCCCGAACAAGGTAGAGGCCCTCCCTATCCAACCTGGACCCTGCCAGCCAGGATCTATTTCTGCTGGTCCTGAGCCTCCCTCTTTTCCCCTGCTCCTCAGGCCCAGCTCCTCTCTGAGAGGAGACAGCCTAACAGGATCCAAGGTGGGGAGGGAGGGAAGGAAGGAAGTGGTGGGATGGGACCTAACCCAGTCCCTTGCCAGGTTTCCATGCTCCACTTGCCACTCTAACTCCCAAAATTCTTCACCCAGGCTGGTTGTCCCCAATAAAGGCTACTCCTCGCTTGACCAGAGCCCCGATGAGAAGCCACTGGTAGCCCTTGACACGGACAGGTGTGTATGGGGGTTTGGGGGCAGCTGGGCAGCCCAAAGGAACCTGTGTAGCACAAGTGGGCTATACAAGCCATACCTGCTCTAATGTCAGAATTGGGGTATTCTTCAGCCAGAATCTCTCCAAGGGTGAATTCTCCAGGGATGGGAATTTTTTTACACCAGGGACTAGGGGTTGAAGAGAGGTGGCAGAGAGAGGAAAGGGGGGCCTACGCTGTCTGCTGTCATCCTGGGACAACTGATCCAATGGTTGTCCCTAACTGGCCTGTGATGTTGTCTCTGGACAGCAGAATATGATGCTTAATGCCCCATCCCCTCAGGGAGGAGCCCTACTCCCTGGAAAACACCTGGCTACACTTGGACTTTGGGAATACCCTACAGGTCAGGGTGATTTGAGTCTAGAAAAACAAAAGATGAGAAGGAAGGGGGTGAAAGGAGTAACTGCTATATTTAGAAGGAGGTTAAGGATAGCAATTGATTTTAAGGGTGGGGCTAGGGAACTTGTCTTTAAATTCCTGCATTTGCACAGCAAGCACAGTTTGTATTGAGATTTTGCTATTTGGAACTATGAGGGAGGTGTGGGATGCTGACTAATGGGAGGTGGGATTGTGGAGAGTTTTTTATTTAATTTCTTGGTATCACTTTCCCTCTCTTTCCTCCATGGCCAGCGATGATGACTTTGATATGTCTAGATACTCCTCCTCCGGCTACTCCTCTGCTGAGGTGAGCCCCTACCCCTTCTCGCCCTAGACACCACTGGGCAGGATCATCGCCATCAGGGGGAGGGCTGGGGCCAACGCCCAAGTACAATGAAAAAGAGGGCTGGGCAGGGCTGGGCGGTGCCCTGCACAGGGTGGGCCTGGGATAGGATGGAAAAAAAGTGGTTACTGGCCTCAAGTGCAGGGAGCCTAGGGTTAGGAGTGGGGCTTTAGATTGCAGCAGGCCATTTAAATAGAACAGGTGTAAAATACAGGTGATATCCTCTAGTAGCCGGCCTGAGATAGGGACAGGACCAGAGGTGTGAAGTTGACCTTAGAATGGGGAGGGATGACTAGAAAGAGAGGCCAGAGGTGGAGGAGGGCGCCTAGGCAGGAGCGGGGCCTGGGGGTATGGACAGACGCGGGACAGAGTGGGGCTGATATCCAAGGCACCGGCTGGACCAGGGCACAGACGGCCTGGAGTGGCCGCAGAGCCGTGGGTGGTGCCTCCCTGCCGCTCGGGCCTGACCTCCCTCCCCTTTGCCTACAGCAGATCAACCAAGATTTGAACATCCAGCTGCTGAAGGATGGCTATCGGTTAGATGAGATCCCCGACGACGAGGACCTAGACCTCATCCCCCCCAAGTCCGTGAACCCCACCTGCATGTGCTGCCAGGCCACGTCCTCCACCGCCTGCCACATTCAGTAGCGGGTGGGGCTGCTGCGGCTGCCAGGGCGGGGCCGCCAAGGGCTGGGTATGACGGGCAGAGGCCAACCCCTCCCTAGCTCGTCTGCCTGCCCCCCGGCCCCATGCCCCTACAGCCGCCAACCTTGTATAACAGTCATTGCTTCCTCCTATGGTAGGACGTGTACCTCTGTGTGTTCATGGAGCCGGAGAAACCAAAACCGGGTCTCTCTCCACCCAGGAGCTGAGGAGGGGTGAGGGCCGTTTGTTCAGTTACCTGGGGGAACCTCACCCAGCACCCTGCCCCACTTCCCAGGGCTGCAGTCCGGTGGCCAAGAGAGAAGACTGGACGGGAGGGAGGTCAACATTAACGAGTGGGGGGATCACAAAGCCAGGGGCTTGGCCCCACCCCAGCGAAGCCATGAACCCCCCAGCCCCGGTCTCAGCCTAACCAGGAAAGGGGCTCAGAGGGAGAAAGGCCCAGGGCAGTGGGGATGGGTCTCAGCACATCGGAGCCCCTTTCACATGCCCCCTACCGGCCCATGTTTCTATTTGCATTTCCCCCTCCTCAGATGGGAAGCCTGGCAAAGCTGCCCAACTGGGTAGTGCCCCTCACCCATCTGATCACTGCCTTCTTCCTCCTCTTGCCCCATTCACCCACTTCCTTGCTCCCTGGGAGTGGGGCAGGGTAAGGTGAGCCTTAGAGACAGGCTGAGGTTTGGGTGGTGTGATCTGTCCTCATTGGCCCCTCACCAATGCATCTATCTCTCTGCCACCAGCCCACCCCACCCCCACCTTCACCTATCCTTCTGCTCATTGGTCTCAATCCCAGGCTGGAAGCAGGGAGTAAGGCTGGCCTCCAATGGCCCATTCCTCTCATCCCAGCCCAAGACCCGGGAGGCTGCTTCCCAGTAAGAATCCAGGAGCAAGTTTTGGAGAATCCAGTGGGCTGAGTGGCTGTATGGATGTGGTTGTTTGGATGTGGTAGGGAGTGCTTAGCAGAATGTGTGTATATCTCTGAGGCTGTCAGGGGGTGGGTGTGTGTGTGTCTCTGTTGGACCTGTCTCTCCTCAGTCTATTCCTGTCATAGATGTGGGTGTCCCTCGTGGGCAAGTGCCTGTGTGGTCTGTTTACAGTGCAGAAGGCGGCTCAGCAGTGCAATGGGCTGACAGCCTTAGACCAGGAGTCAGAAGCCTGGGTTTTGGTTGTAGCTCTGGCCCCTCCCTGTGATCTTCAACAAGCCACTTGCTTTCTCTGGTCTTCAGTTTGCTCAACTAGAAAATGAATAGCAGCTGAAATTATGTTTAAGATCCTTTTATACCTGAAAGAGTTTCTTCATAGGAATTTCTGTGGTGGGGAGGGGGTGATCTCTGTGTGTCTCAGTACACCTAAAGGTTGGGGTGGGGCTGAGTTGTGTGCCTCTATAGAAAGGGGAAGGGGCAGTTCCTATCAGGACTGTGTATGTCTGAGCACACGTGGCTCTGTTTGGGATTACGTGTTTTCTGTGAATGTGTATGTGTGTTGGGGGGTATCTATTGTGTGTGGCTGTATAGGGTGTCTGTAGGTCAAGATGTGTATACAGCTGCTTCTGCTATTGCTGGTTTGGGGGAGGGTTCCGGAAAGCTGAGGCTGAAAATCAAGAGGGAAGAGGTAAGGAAAGCCCTCCTCTGGAGCTGGGCAGTGTAGACCTGACACCATGTGAAGAAAAATGAAAGCACAGATAGCCTAAAACTGCACAGGCCTGTGCCCACATACCTTATAGCACAGGCCCAGGTGGATCATCTCATGCTAACACCCCACATGTGCTGCTGGATCCACTCCCATGGATCCACTCACATGCTGCAGGCATGCAGTAGATTCACCCACAGCCCACTCTCTGGACACCAATCCTGGGAGATGGCAGCTGGAATGGGGACCAATGAGAGGAGGGAGTGAGGCTGTTGGCTTAGGAAGGGTGGCACCTCTCCCTGCATCATACCCAGGAAGTGCCAACTCCAAAATATTGAGGTGCAGCTTACCACCCCCCACTCCTCCAACCCATCCCTACCTCCTCTAGTGCCAGGGACCCACGTTAGATGATGAGAAAATGCCAAACAAAGGGGGGCAAGGACAGAGAAGGTACCTGCAGGACCCATAAGGCTCATACTGGCCCCCATCTGAGCCCACCTCTCCCACCCAGATCAACATCCCCCCAGCCCCTGTGCCCCCATCATCTGGACCCCAGAGCCAGGCCTCCCACTACCACCACCACCCCGAGGCTCCTTGATTCACCTTTCTAGAACATGGGTACCTCCTCTTTTTGGGGGCTCATTTAGACTGCTGCCTTTGCTGCTGACTTGCTGTGTGACTCGGGCCCATTGTTCAATCCCTGTGGCCCTTAGACACCAGGGAAAATCTCCCTCCCACAGGACATGCTAGTTCCCTGGCAGGCAAGGGCTTCCAACTGAGGCAGTGTATGTGTGTCAGAGAGAGGCAGGAAGCCGGCAGTGGCAGCTTCCGTGTCTAGGGGGGGGCATGGCTCCCTCCTTCCCTGTCTGGGAGGTTAGAGGGAAGAATCTAGGCCTTAGCTTGCCCTCCTGCCGCCCTTCCCCTTGTAGATACTGCCTTAACACTCCCTCCTCTCTCAGTCGTGGCTGCCACCCAGCCAGGTTTCTCCGTGCTCACTAATTTATTTCCAGGAAGGTGTGTGGAAGACATGAGCCGTGTATAATATTTTTTTTAACATTTTCATTGCAGTATTGACCATCATCCTTGGTTGTGTATCGTGTAACATAAATAATGATATTAAAAGCATCAAACAAGCCAGCCTCAGCTCCCTCCCTGGGGTGTGGGCAAGGGGCAGATGGGCTGGGAAGCAGAGAGAACCAGTCCTCTGGGCACACATGTTACTCCACCTGCACCCGTGGGTTCCCAGGCATGCCACTGACCTGCTGCATGACCCTGGGTGAGTCACAACCCCTCCGAACCTCTGTTTCTCTTCAACAGTGAGAAGCCTGACCTAGAAGATCTCCAGAGGCCTCTGAACTCTTAGATATTGGGCTCTTTTGATAGACTTGAGGCAGGAGGGGGTCAGGATCAGGGAGGGAATTAGACCTCCTCACCTTCCCGGGGATGGGGCTGAGTCAGGTGATATCACAATGGGCAGTGCCCATCCTGGAGGGGACATCAGTGTGGGGTGGGAGCAGGAAGGCTGTTGGGGAAGGAAGCTGAGAGATCCTCTGCAGGAGGGGATTACAGCAGCTAGGGGCACCTGCCAGGCTGGAGGTGTGGGTTATCTAGGGGAAGGGTGGTCACTGATGTCCAGCAGGAGCCCTTAACAGGTAGAGCCCATCACAGCATCTCCAAGACCACACCATGTTCCTGTTCTCCCGTAAGACCAAGACCCCTATCAGTACCTACAGTGACTCCTACAGGGCTCCCACCTCCATCAAGGAGGTCTATAAGGACCCACCTCTATGTGCCTGGGAAGCCAACAAGTTTCTGACTCCGGTAAGTGGGAGATTGGCGGGGAGGGGCAGGCTAGAGCGTATGGCCAGTCTGGATGCCTGGCAATGTGTGTTTGTAATTATTTGTAGCTTTGTGTGTGTGTGTGTTTTATTCATTTACCTAGGTACAGAATTTACAATGGTATGTAAAATACCACAAAATCCTGCCTTCATGGAATTACATTAGGGTAAGAGGTAGGAACGGGCAGATAATAAACAAGAAATAAACATGAGTTTTATAAATTCTTCAAAAATACTGTAAAGGAAATAAACAGAGCAGTGGAAATGGAAAGGGAGGGCTACTTAGGTCATGGAAAACCCTCTCTCAAGGTGACAATAAACTGAGACTGGAAAGATGAAATAGAACTAGCCACATGAAGAACTGAAAGAAAAGAAGAGCTGAAAGTTCCAGATGAGTGATCAGAAAGTGCAAAGGCCCTGAGGCTGCCTATGGAATAGGCCAGAAACTGTCCTATACGCATGCCTTTAATATATATGTATCACAGTTTCCTTGCATCTGTGCTTGAAGATTGGTGGCCAGGTGGGAGGAAATCTGTGAGTCTAACTGTGACTCTGCCTAAGAGAATTTATCTGTGTGTACCATCCAACAAAACTTTGCTGAGTATCTTCATCTGTAGGCAACTCAGGATACAAAAGGGAAAGGCCAGACCTTGCCTTTGAGGAGCCCACAGCAAACAAGTGAACAAAGTAGAGTTGCCTGATGTGGAACATGCACCAGCAGAGGTGGAGAGCCAGAAAGGGGAGAGCACTGCCCAACCTGAAGGGCAGATCTACTGAGGGATCCAGGAGGAGGAGGCTTCCAGCAGAAGAGAGTCATGAGAAAAGGCAGCCTGTGGGCAGGGACCTACCAGAAACTGAAACTGCTAGAGCAGGAGAGTTTAGTCCTAGGGTGAGGGAGGAGTCTCCAGACCAAGAAGGGCCTCTCTGGCGATGTTTAGGAGCGTGGACATAAGGCTCCAGGTTTTTGAACCTGGGAGGAAGAGTCATGGTTCAATTGTGAGTTAGGCCACTCTGGCCACAGTGTCAGGGAATTGCAGGGGCTGGGGTTGAGGGCAGGAAGGCCAGCGAGGGGTAAAAGATGAGGAAGGAGGATGTAGGTAGGAGATAAGGCGATTGTCACAGTGAAAAAATGAATTTGTTGAATAGGAGACAATTTTTTTTTTTTTTTTTTTTTTTTTTTGGAGACGAGTCTGGCTCTGTCACCCAGGCTGGAGTGCAGTGACCAGATCTCAGCTCACTGCAAGCTCCGCCTCCCAGGTTCATGCCATTCTCCTGCCTCAGCCTCCTGAGTAGCTGGGACTATAGGCACCTGCCACCTCGCCCGGCTAGTTTTTTGTATTTTTTTAGTAGAGATGGGGTTTCACCGTGTTAGCCAGGATGGTCTCGCTCTCCTGACCTTGTGATCCACCCGTCTTGGCCTCCCAAAGTGCTGGGATTACAGGCTTGAGCCACCGCGCCCGGCCGACAATTTTTTTAAATAACGTATTTTGTCTAACTACAAAATAAATATATGCTCGATGTAGAAAATGCTGATAACTCAGAGATGCACAAAGAAAAAAGGTCTAAAATCCTACTACCTAAAATAACCATTGTTAATATATTATTATATGCCCTTTCAGGAAGCAAATATTGTTTATTATAAAAATAAATAAAATTTATTACAAAATGGTGTATTTAAGGAATCTTTTTGAAAATTTAGGTTCTTTATAAAATTTTGCTAGTATAATCATTCTTATACATGTATCTTTGTACACATTTCCAATTATTCCCTTAGGATAAATTACTAGACATGAAATTGGGAGAAAGGATATACACATTTTTAAAACTTTTGCTATACACCTCAAATTGCCATAATAAGTAAGGGCTGTAACAATTTACATTTCCACATGCAAAATATGAGAGTGCCTGACTGCTTTTCCATACTCAATAGGAGGAAATTTTAAAAAGTAGATGAACAGATTTTGGTCACCATCTGGATGGTGAGGGGAGAGATTAGGGTGACCCTTGAGTTTTTGGCTGTGGCAACTGGAGGAATGCTAATGCTATCAACTGAGGTTTGGAATAGCAGATTAGAGATTTGGAGTTCATTTTAGGGCAAAAATATTTAAGGATATACAGGAAAAGATGTTCGGCAAGTAGTTAGATACAGTTATCTGAAGCAAAGGAAAGGTCTGGGTTATAGATAGAGATCTTGAAGTCATCATCATATAAATGGTAGGTGAAGTCATAGGAAGAGATGAAATTGCCAAAGAAGAGAGAGAAAATGGCCAAGGACATAACTTTGGAGAATATAAATATTTAAGGGTAGGTAAAGGAAGAAAAGCCATAAAAGAAGACAGGGAATTATTGCCAGAGAACTAGGAAGAAAATCAAAGATAAACCAATAAATACAGCATTATTAGCCAAAGATCAATGTCAAGCGTTAGTGACAGAGAAAGAGATCTCTTGGATGTAATGACTCTTGGTAACTTAGCCAGACAGCTTCAGTGAATGGTGAGGAGTGAAAGTCACATAGCAGTGGTATTAAGAATGAAGGAAAAGCCAGGAATGGTGGCTTGCGCCTGTAATCCAAGCACTTTGGGAGGTTGAGGCAGACAGGCAGATTGTTTGAGCCTATGAGTTCAAGATCAGCCTGGGCAACATGGTGAAATCCTGTCTCTACTAAAAATACAAAGATTAGCCAGGTGCAGTGGCATGTGCCCATAGTCCCAGCTACTCGGGAGGCTGAGATGGGAGAATCACTTGAGCCCAGGAGGTTGAGGCTGCAGTGAGCCGTGATCACACTACTTTACTCCAGCCTGGATGACAGAGCAAGGCCCTGTCTCTTTAAAAAAAAAAAAAAAAAAAAAAAAGGAATGAAGGAAAGGCTTCTGCTTTTGGCAGTGTAGTGGTCTAGAAACTCTGAAGGGCCCTCCTGCTTTGAAACAACTTAAGTTCTGAATAAAAATTATTTTGTGTTGGACTGTCATGGAGATGAGTGGTAAGTATAGTTAAAAAGACAGGATTGTCCTGAGGACAAATGCCATTATTAGCACTACAAACAGGCATTTAAGCCTTAAACTAGCTGAAAGATAGAGGAATTAAATCTGTAAATTCCAAACTTAACCAGAAAGTTTCATGTCTCTGCCCCCCAGCATACACATACACACACACACCCCATGAATATTTATCTTCAATGGCGGAAAACATCCTCAATGTAGGTTTCCAGGTATCCTTTGAAGAAAGGGCAATTAAACATGAGCTCACAATAAGAGATAAAAGAAAACAAACACCATATTACAGAATCTGCAGACACAACAAACAATAAACTTAAACTCCCAAGAATTTCAGATATTAGAATTAACAGTTAAATAATATAGAATAATTGGGCCAGGTGCAGTGGCTTACGCCTGTAATCCCAGCACTTTGGGAGGCCAAGGCGGGTGGATCATGAGGTCAGGAGATTGAGAGCATCCTGGCTAACACGGTGAAACCCTGTCTCTACTAAAAATACAAAAAATTAGCCGGGCATAGTGGCGGACGCCTGTAGTCCCAGCTACTCAGGAGGCTGAGGCAGGAGAATGGCATGAACCCAGGAGGCAGAGCTTGCAGTGAGCCGAGATCGTGCCACTGCACTCCAGCCTGGGTGACAGAGCGAGACTCCGTCTCAAAAAATAATAATACAGAATAATTAGGATTTTTTTAAAAATGTGAAATCTGGACAGGCATAGTGGCTTATGCCTGCAGTAATCCCAGCACTCTGGAAGGCTGAGACAGGAAGATCACTTGAGGCCAAGAGTTCAAGACTAGCCTGGGCAACATAGTGAGACCTTGTCTCTATTTAAAAAATAAAAATAACTAAAAATATGAAATCATTAAAATAAGCAAGCAATAACAGATTATTAAAAAATGAGTAGACAAATGTAAAAAGGAACTGAATAGAATTTTTAGAAATGAAAAATGTATTTGCTAAACTAAAAATTCAGCAGATGGATTAAAGAGCAGAGTCAACACAGCTGAAAAGTCCAGTGAAATGAAAAATAGACTGAAAGAATTTTCCCAGAATGCAGCACAGAGAGACAAAGAGATGAAAATATGAAAGAAACATTAAACGATATGAAAGACAGAATGAGAAGATCTCACACACATCTAATGGGAGTCTCAGAAGGAAAGAGCATAAAGAACAGGCATTATCTAAAAAGAAAAAGGCTCAGAATTTTCCAGAACTAACAAAATAAGTGAATCCACACATAGAGAAAAAAATAGAAGAAATTCCACAGTTAGGCACCTCACAGTGAAACGGCAGTTCACCAGCTTAAGAGATGACCTTAAAAGCAGACAGAGAAAAAGATATTTTCAAAGTGTCATCTTTTCAAAAACCAAGGAAAGATAAGATATTTACAGGCAAACAAAAATGAAAATGTTTACTATCATCAGGTCTATATACAATAAAGGAACTTCTAAAGGATATACTCTGGGGAGAAGGAAAATGATCACAGAAGGAAAGTCTGAGATGCAAGAAGGAATGGTAAGGAACTGATAAACATGAGGTAAATTTAAGCAAACATTATAGAAAATAATTATAATGGCTTTTAATTTGTAATATTTAAAGGAAGAACTAAAATATTAGAAAACTATCATTTAAGTTGGAATAGGACAGAGTTAAGTGTTCCTAGATTCTCCCATTGTTCTAAAGAGAGCATAAGATATTACAGTTTTGTACTGTCAACTAGCTGGAACTATAATTGCAAGAATTCCCTTTGCTAAATATTTCCCAATTGGCCATGAGAGAAATCTGCATATTTGGAAAGCATAAATGAAAGAATAGCCATTTTTGCCCTCTGAAGATTGATGTGGGGTACCAAGCACTGTGGCAGCTTATGCACAATGTCGCTGATTTAGTACTTCACCTTATTGCCATAGGGCAGCACTTGGTTACAACTCCTCTAGCTCCCACTGGATCTCCTTCAGCCTCTCTGGGTCCTGGGCCAGGTGTATGTGCAATTCCACGGCAAAGGGCACCAGCTTGTCCTGAAGGCCATCCATATCATTAGTGTTGTAGGTAATGAGACAGATGCAAATTCAACTTTGTCCTCCTCATGAGTTCCAGTTTGTCCTTGCTCTTACACACTTCATATCCAGTTCTCCTTCCTGATGCCAGCCACTAACTTCAGGCTTAAAAATAGATGCAAAGAAACAGCTTTGCAGAGTTCTTAACCAGTATCCACAATTGTGTAAAGTCTCATCTCTCAAGTAAATCCCTTATGCTGTATCACTAAAAGTGGTTTCTCTGATCCAAATTTGACTGATATGGATACAATAAAAAAAACCTGAGTAAGCTAAAAAGTAACAGACAAAAGAGATTTTCAGATTACACACACACACACACACACACACACACAGTTTTTAGATGGAGCACTACAAAAATGACAAAGTTTCAATTCACCAGAAAGATATTATAATTACAAACTTGTATTGGCCTGATAGAATTACTAGAAGGACCTGTAATTCTAGCACTTTGGGAGGCCCAGGTAGGAGGATCATTTGAGCCCAGGAGTTTAGGACCAGCCTGGACAACATAGCAAGACCCCATCTCCACAAAAAAATTTAAAAATTAGCTGGGTGTGATGGTGTGTGCTTATAGTCAGGAAGCTGAGACAGGAAGATGGCTCGAGCCCAGGAGTTTGAGGCTGCAATGAGCCACAATCACACCACTGTGTTCCAGCCTGGGTGACAAAGTGAGACCCTGTCTCAAAAACACAAAAACAAAAACAAAAGAAAACAAAACAAAACAGAAACATGCCAGCCTGAGCAACAAAGCAAGATATTATCTCTACAATTTTTTAAAAAATAAAAATAAAGAATTACCAGACGGAGAAATTGGCAAAATATACCATATTAGATTGTAACACACTACAATTACTGATAGGTCAAGCAGACATCCCCAACCCCCCAAAAAAGCAAAGATCTAAAACTCTTGAAATATAATTAATATACTTGATTTATTTAACATAAATAAAACCCTGAACCCAACAACTACAGATTTAAACATACAAGGAACATGATAAAAGTTGACCAAGTACTAGGTTATAAAACAAACATAAATAGAATTCAAAGATTGACATCATGCAAAATAACTGTCTCTAACCTCAATGTAATAAAATTACAGATCAACAAGAAAAAGATAACCAAAATCCTTTGTAAGTTAAAATTTTTGAAAAACACCATTCTAAATAATAGGTCAAATAAGAAATCAAAACAAATGGAAATATACTCAGAACTGAAAAGACTGCATATCAAAACTTGTGGGGTACAATAAAAGTTGTACAGGAAAACCTATATCCCTAAATCCTTGTCTTAAAAAAATGTGAAATATAAATTACCTCAGCATCAAACTTAACAACTTACAGGGAAAGGAATAAATGTAAAAAAAATAGAAGAATGGAGATAATGAAAATAAGAGCAAAAGTTAAACTAGAAAGCAAAGATTCAACAAGATGAACAGGCAAAAGTTGGTTCTTTGATGAGGCTCATAAAATAGACAAATCTCTAGAGAATTAAGAAAACCAGCCAGGCACGGTGGCTCAAGCCTGTAATCCCAGCACTTTGGGAGGCCGAGACAGGCAGATCACGAGGTCAGGAGATCAAGACCATCCTGACTAACACGGTGAAACTCCGTCTCTACTAAAAAATACAAAAAACTAGCCGGGCAAGGTGGCAGGCACCTGCTACAGTAGTCCCAGCTACTCGGGAGGCTGAGCCAGGAGAATGGCATGAACCCGGGAGGTGGAGCTTGCAGTGAGCTAAGATCTGGCCACTGCACTCCAGCCTGGGTGACAGAGCGAGACTCCATCTTAAAAGAAAAAAAAAAAAAAAAAAGAAAAACAAGGCACAGACAAAAGAAGGGTCTAACAATGGATGTAGAAAAAAAAAGTAAGAGAATGTTCTGAACAACTTTATGCTAATAAAATTGAAAACAAATGGACAAACACTAGAAAAATAAGACTTGCCAAACCAGTTCAAGAATTGGAAAAAATCTGAATGCTTCTATAACAATTTAACAAAATTAAACCAGTAATTTGAAAACTTTCCACAAAGAAAACACCCAGCATAGATAAACAGTTACATTCCTCAAATGCTCAAAGAACAGTTGTCTTAATCTTATACAAACTGTCAGAGAACAGAAAAAAAGAGGATGCTTCCTAACTCATTCTATGAACCCAGCATAACTTTGATACATTAATCAAGAAGGCCAGGTGCAGTGGCTCACACCTGTAATCCTAGGACTTTGAGAGACTGAGGCAGGAGGATTGCTTGAGCCCAGGAGTTCAAGACCAGCCTGGGCAACATAGTGAGACCCCCTTCTCTAAAAAATAAATTTAAAAATTAGCCAGGTGTGGTGGCACGCACCTATGGTCCCAGCTGCTATGGAGGCTGAAGCAGGAGAACTGCATGAGCCCACAAAAAAAATTAATCAAAAGTGTATAAGAAAATAAAAGTATACAGGCCAATTCACTCATAAATACAAAAGCAAAAATTCTAAATAAAATATTAGAAAACTGTATCCAGCAGTGTATAAAAAATAATTTGTGATGGTTACATTATATTTATTTCATAAGTGCAAGGATGGTTTAACATTAGGAAAGTAAATATCATTCATCACATTAACAGATTCAAGAAAAAAAAGATCATTTCAAAATATGCAGAAATGGATATGAGATCTTACTAAAAATTCTTGAACTGCACACTTTGAGTGAAGTTTATGGTATGTAAATTATACCTCAATGAAGCCATTTTAAAAAGATGCAGAAATAGCAGTTGCTAAAATGTATTACCCATTTATAACTAAAAAAGAAAAACTTTGCAAATATAACCTGATTAAAAAAATACCAAAAATATACAGCCAACATTATTCTGATTAAATGTTAGAAGCATTCTTTTAAAAGTTGGAATCAAGGCAAGGATGTTCACTACTTCTATTCAGCATTGTACTGGAGGTCCTGGCAAGGACACCACAAAAAAAGTAAAAAGATATAAGAATAGGAAAGGAAAAAACAAAATTGTCATTATTTGCAGACAATACAACTGCATATATAGAATCTACAAATTGGCTGGCCCAAGGTAGTGAGTTATCTCAATTGATTGTTCACAGTCAGTTACAGATCAAACTCCTTGTTCCACTCTTTCTCTCCTTCTCACTAGTGTGCTGGACTAGTCTTAAAAAAAAAAAAAAAAAAAGAATCTACACACATTGTTAGAATAATTGGATAAATATTAAAAGTCAATCACATTTCTTCACACAAACAAATATTTAGGAAGCATAATTTTTAAAATATACATCATTCATTCTAGCATCAAAAAATAATTAGAAATCTAACGATGTGTGTAAAACTATATGGATAATATTATAAAACTTTATTGAATACTTTTTAAAAACTACTTAAATAAATGGAGAGATATAACATGCTCACGAATGGGAAGAGTTACTATCATAAAGATTCAGTATCACCAGGCACAGTTCTCAGCACTTTAGGAGGCTGAGGCAGGCAGATTGCTTGAACTCAGGAGTTTAAGACCAGTCTGGGCAATATGGTGAAACCTCATCTCTACAAAAAATACAAAAATTGGCAGGGCATGGTGGCATGTACCTGTAGTCCCAGCTACTAATTAAAATTCCAACAGGATTTTTTGAAGACTTCAACAAACTTTTTAAAATTTATAGAGATGGGCAAAAGTTCAAGAAATAGCTATAACACACTTAAAGAAGATGAGTTTTCCAAACTCCTGACAGATTAAATATGGAAAGTAACACTGTTTTGTGTTTACAAGGAAATACAGAACATTGTCTCCATTATCTGAGAGTATGGATGAATTTCTTAAACAATTCACAGAAAGCACTGACCACAAAAGAAGAGGTTCATCAAGAAACTATAAAGAAAAGTAAAAGCCAGGTACAATGGCTCACACCTGTAATCCAAGTACCTTGGGAGTCTAAGGTAGGAGGATCACTTGAGCTCAGTTCAAGACCACCCTGGGCAACACAGGGAGACATCTTCTCTACAAACAAATTAAAAAAAAAAAAATTCAGCTGGGTGTGGTGGTGTGCACCTGTAGTCCCAGCTACTTGGTAGGCTAAGGCAAGAGGATAGCTTTAGCCCAGCAGGTAGAGGTTACAGTGAACTGTGATTGTGCCACTGCACTGCAGGCTGGGCAACAGTGAAACCCTGTCTCCAAAAAAAAAAAAAAAAAAAAAAAAGACAGAAGTCACAAACAGAAAAGATATTTGCAACATGTGTAAGTGCCAATAGTAAAGGACTAATATACAGAATATATAAAGAATTATAATTCTCTTGGTTAAAATTGAACACGTTTTGACACCCTCCTAAAACCCGTCTAAAACTACAGTAAATGAATATTTAAGAGATAAACTCACAAGGATAGTGAGAAGGAAGAGGCAATGGCAACACAATTTTGGAAGCTGGAAAAGATGATAAATAAGCAGTAACTGACTTAGCAGATCTGAGAAAGCTAAATCTAAAGCCAGCAATGGAAAAACCAAGCCATAATTAAACTTAAAACTGCAGAATTTCTGAAAGGCTCAGGAATTGGTAATCCTAGGCTTCTCTGGAACTGAGGATGGGATAGGACCAATGCAAAAATAAGGATTATTTGAAAGCTGTTAAGAAGTAGTTAGGCCAGGCGAGGTGGCTCACGCCTGTAATCCCAGCACTCTGGGAGGCTGAGGTGGACGGACCACCTAGGGTCAGGAGTTTGAGACCAGCCTGGCCAACATGGTGAAACCTACTCTACTAAAAATACAAAAAAAAAAAAAAAAAAAAAGCCGGGCGTGGTGGCAGGCGCCTGTAATCCCAGCTACTTGGGAGGCTGAGGCAGGAGAATCACTTGAACCCGGGAGGCAGAGGTTGCAGTAAGCCAAGATGGCGCCATTGCACTCCAGCCTGGGTGAGAAGAGTGAAACTCCATCTAAAAAAAAAAAGCAGTTAAACCCACTAATCACCCCTTCTATTTCATGCCACAGGGTAACTGCCCACCTCTGTCTCTGCTAAAGTCAGGAGACTAATTTTTGGCAAGGACCTCAGGACTGGGGATACCAATTGAGGACAGGGTACTATTTTGAAAACAAGTGAACCTCCATATATTAAATGCTAAAATCCCCAGCGCAATCTTCAGCACTAGATTCTCAGAACACTGGCAGCTAAGTCATTAACCTCAGGCCAAAGGTTGAAGGAGTATTTTCTGAAGAATCTCATCAGCCAAGAGGAAAGACCTACAGATATTGACATTAGAGTTTGCAAAACATTGTCCAACGAGATCATCCTACAGTGATGCTGATGGTGGACAAAGCCCACACACAGCTCAAAGCCTTCAATAAGCTTTTATAATCTGCTACGTATCAACAGGAGTAGACAAAGAGGAAACATCTGAGGAAAGCATCTAACAGAAAAATTGATGATGTCTATGAATTCTTCTAAATGACTGTTTTGTTTTTGTGTGTGTATGCGTGTTTAGCGTGTAAGTGGGTATATCTGAGTGTGTATGTATGAATATTCATCTATATGTGCATCTATGGATGTATCTGGGTACACAGGGCTGTGTGTGTGTGTATGTGTGTGTGTGTAAAGCTCAGAGAAATGCTGAGTCACAGGACCCATGCACCCACATCTGCCATATTCTGCCCTCCACCCACATAGAAGTGTGAATGTGCAGGATCTGCTCACAGAATAATGTCAGCTGGGCACAGTTGATCCCAGAAGCCCCTGAGCAGAGAGGTTTTCAGGATGGTTGGAGCACTGGGAGCAACCAGGTCTCAGCCTTGGCCAAGAGAAGGGCGATGTGTGGTGGCTCATGCCTGTAATCCCAGCATTTTGGGAAGCCAAGATGGGAAGATCCCTTGAGTCCAGGAGCTCGCCACCACACCCAGCTAATTTTTGTATTTTTAGTAGAGACAGGGTTTCACCGTGTTGGCCAGGATAGTCTCTATGTCTTGACCTCATGATCCGCTAGGATTACAGGTGTGAGCCACCACGCCCAGCCGGGAATTACATTTTAAAGTAGGTGCCCCTCCAGCACTGTCCTTCATTTTCCTTAAGATGCCAGATTCCCAGAGAGCCTTTCCTGTCCAAGACACCTACATAAGGCAGCCAGCTCCCAGGGTAGCCCCCTTTTCTGAGACTACAGATTGTGCCAGGGCCTGATGCACTGTTGGCAGAGACCCAGCCCTGCTCCCAGGCAGCATACAGTCTAGGAGAAAAAGGGAAGGTAAATGTAGCTCTGACCTTCATGAGCTCCCCGCGAAATGGCAGAAATGAGAAAGTCAGAAAACTACTCTGACTTAAGGCCACTGCTTGGCTCCAAGCCCCAAGCTTGGATGAAAAGAAAGGAAGAAAGAGTAATTCAGACAAGAGAACTGTGCAGAGGATCCAAGGCTGGCATGGGAATCCCTCTGACATGGGGAGGGGGGTTGGGAGACCCACCTGGGCTGACTTTCTCAAGAGAGGCTGGATCTAGTTCCAGCAAGAGCCCAGGGCTGGGGTCTCTATGCTCCTAACCACTTCTCCCCTCTCCCCTTGCCCAGGGTCTGACTCATACCATGGAGCAACATGTGGATCCCGAAGCCTTGCAGAAGATGGCCAAATGTGCTGTACAGGACTACACTTATAGGGGGTCCATATCAGGCCACCCCTATTTGCCTGAGAAGTACTGGCTTTCTCAAGAGGAAGGTAAGGCCTCCCTTTTGCTGACCCCTAAAATGACACCCAACCTGAACTCAACCACCTGGATCCTGACCTCCATCCTGATTCTCTTTTTTTTTTTTTTTTTTTTTTTTTTTTTTTTTTTTTTTTGAGACGGAGTTTCATTATTGTTACCCAGTCTGGGTGCAATGGTGTGATCATCTCGGCTCACTGCAACCCACTTCCACCTCCCGGATCCAAGTGATTTTCCTACCTCAGCTTCCTGAGTAGCTGGGACTACAGGCATGTGCCACCAGGCCCTGCTAATTTTTGTATTTTCAGTAGAGATGGGGTTTCACCATGTTGGCCAGGCTGGTCTCGAACTTCTGACCTCAGGTGATCCACCTGCCTCAGCCTCCCAAAGTGCTGGGATTACAGGCCTGAGCCACATGCCCGGCCTCCATCCTGATTCTATGTCAACTTTATCTCCACCCATGACCTAGATTTCTTCCCTAACCACCCCCCACTCCCAACCACCTGACCTGAGCCTGGCCCTGGAGGAGATGACCTAGGCCCTGCCTTTTGGAGTTCTTCTCTGTGGGGAAAAAGAAGCTGGAAGGGCCCTGGGTCCCATTCTTAGAGAGTTGGAGAAAGGATTAACCTCCCACAAACAGATCCCTCCAAGTGCATTCTGGATGCCATCTCCTCCCATCTTCCCAGCCACCCTCCTCCCATCAGCTCCCTCCATCTCTCCTGCATCCCTCTGCCCCACCACACCTCTTTCCCTCAACCTGGAACCTTCTCTAGTTTCTTCCCAACTAAAAATTATCTCTTGCTCCTCTCCTCAACAGCCTAGGTTCTCAGAAACGTGGTCCATACTCACTGTCTCTATTTCCTCACCCTTTCTTATACCTTATGAGAAACTGTCTTTCTCATTTGCTTGGATGTCTATAATCTGTCTAGCTGTACATTCGAAAAGAATGTGCCCCTCCATCGAGCACAGCGCCAGGTTTCAGAAGTCTTTGTGGAATGGACTGAGAATTCCCAATGGAAGTTGGGAATGTGCATCTCCTACAATGAAACAATAAATTGCTCTTGTGTGGCTCTGATTACCAAATCCACAGGACTCTGCAGTCTTTACCCTCTGAGACCTTTACCCTCCTAAACCAATGAATTGCACTCTTCTGACCACTCTCTACTTGTTTTGTTGTTGTTGTTGTTTTGTATGTTAGTCCTCCAGCACACATGCTATGACCCCACTCTATTTCTTGAAACAACTTCCTCCTCAGTTTATCTGATGCCTCCCTTTCCTGTGCATCCACTGTGGAAACTGGGATTCCTCGGGATGTTATCCTGCACCCTCTTCTCCCCTTGCTCCTCCTCCAAGGCCATTTGATTTAACACAAGGCTTTAATTACTGACAGCTTCAAATCCTAATTTCCAGATTTGTCCTCTCACCTGAATTCCACTCTTCTTCATATGCTTATAGTCATCTTGACCTGGATGTCCCCAAACACCTCAGTTTCAGTATGTGCAAATCGCCATCCCCGAACTCCAAATCCCAGCACTCCATCTCTCCCCTCACATAGCTGCTCTTTGCTAGGGCTTCCTCCACACCGTCTCACATATGTATTCTTTCAGACTGTTGGATCATGGAGGGCCTTGTAGGACAGGCTTAGATGAGTGGGGGCTAAGGGGGACAAACCCTATAGGGTTTTAAGTAGGAGAATGTCTTGGTCAAATTTTCATTTGTGAAAAAGTACCACAGCTGCTATGTCAAGGCTGGATTATAGGATTTCAAAGGTGAGGCAAGGAGAATAGTAGAATAATCATAATAGTTTTTTATGTGCCAAGCATCATTCTAAATGTCTTACATATACTAACTTATTTAAACCTCACAGCAACCCTGTGAAGTAAATAGTACTATCATCCCCATTTTAAAGTTGGAGAAACTGAGACACAGCAAAATTAATTAACTTGGTAAAGGTCACATAGATAACAATTGGCAAAACTGAAATTTAAACACAAGTAGTCTATCTGCAGAGATAGGTATCTATTAACCAAGACATTATATTGTCTCCTTGTTAAGGTGCTGAGAAGATATGAAAGTGAGATCATGGGGTACTGGAAGACAGACTAGATTCAAGTTATTGATTGATCAATTGATTGATTGAGACTGAGTCTTGATCCATCACCCAGGCTGGAGTGCAGTGGCACAACCTCGGCTCACTGAAACCTCTGCCTCCCTGGTTTGAGGGATTCTTGTGCCTCAGCCCCCTGAGTAGCTGGGTTTACAGGTGCATGCCAACCATGCCCAACTAAGTTTTGTATTTTAGTAGAGACAGGATTTTGCCATGTTGGCCAGGCTGATCTCAAACTCCTGATCTCAAGTGATCTTTCTGCCCTGGCATCCCAAAGTGCTAGGATTACAGGCATGAGCCACCTTGCCTGGCCAGATTCAAGTGATTTTGAAGGAGGCAGAATAGGCAAACCTTGGAGCCTAGAGTAGAAGATGAGAGAGAGAGAGGAATTGGGAAGAGGCCCCTTGTCCAGGCTGGCTGATTGAAAAAGGGTAGTAGCAGGATGAAAAGTGGCTGGCACAGTGGATTCAGACTAAACTCAGAAGGTTGCCTTAGGTGGGACATGGGCTACATCTCAGTGCTTAAGACAAGTGTAGGCCTGGCTGGGTTTGGGGTCTGGCTTGAGGACAGTCTGTGAGGGTCAGCTTTGTGCCGGGAATCGGAAGAGAAACATGTAGGGGATCCCAGATCCTGGAGTAGAGTAAGAAGTAACACTATTTGACATCTCCACTCCTATTATCCAGCAGACAAATGCAGCCCAAACTACCTGGGCAGTGACCGGTACAACACATGGAGGATGGAACCTTACAACAGCAGCTGCTGCAACAAGTATACCACCTACCTTCCTCGGCTGCCTAAGGTATCTACTGCACCCTGCACAGATGTCTGGGGACTGGGACACGCATACCCCACCACCTCCCAAACCACAGTGACTGATATTTCACCATTAGGTCATCATTGCTTTCCCAACAAATGCCCCAGGGCTCTTCTCCATCTGTGAAACTAGAGTTTGTATTTTTTTTTTTGTTTTGTTTTTAGATAGAGTCTCACTCTATCACCCAGGCTGGAGTGCAGTGGCACAATCTCGGCTCACTGCAACCTCTGCCTCCTGGGTTCAAGCAATTCTGCTGCCTCAGACTCCCGAGCAGCTGGGATTATAGGCGTATGCCATCACACCTGGCTAATTTTTGTATTTTTAGTAGAGTCGGGGATGTTGCCATGTTGGTCAGGCTGGTCTTGGACTCCTGGCCTCAAGTGATCTGCCTGCATCGGCCTCCTAAAGTGCTGGGATTACCTGCATGAGCCACTGCGCCCGGCCGGGTTTGAATTTTTTTAGTTGAAAAAGGAACCCAGAAGTGGGGCTGTGCTGGCCCCCTGGCTCTCAGTCTCTGGGGATTGGGTGCCCTGGGCCCCAATCCCTGGCTGGGCTCTGTAGGGACATGGCTGGTGTGCACTCCATGATATGCTACTTTTCCGAAGCTTGCCAGCTGGCCCCTCCCCATATAGTCTGGGCCCTGTGATACTGGGGCTAGCCAAAGAGTCAGTGATACACTGCATCTCCCTGCTCCACCTTCTCCTCCTTTGTGATGTGAGCACAGACGGAAGGAGGAAGACCAAGGCTACTTAGTAGCAGTGCAGATACGGGAGAGTCTTCCAAGGACATAGGAGAAGGTCCAGCCACGGCCACAGACTCAAGGGCACCCGAGAGGACCCAAAACCAGAGCCAGGGCTCTTAACTGCAGGCTGATGGCTGACCCTGGGTTGATGAACCCTTTTGAATTAGAACTTCCTCAAGAATCAGAATCTTTCACAAGTTCTTCACGGAATGGGCAAGCAATATTGAAAACCCCCTATTAGAGAGACACCCAGACACAGCTAAACAGAGTCAGCTAGACAAAGAGGGGTAAGATCAAAGGCAAACGCTGAGACAGGATTGTCACAGGCCCAGGAGCCAAACTCCATGCACCTTCAGCTCTCCCCATCCCACCCCGCCCCTGTAGGCAGCGTAAACGCGTTGCCAGGCGACAGCCGCAAACACTCAGAGCCCTGGAGAGGTGGGGAGCTGCTGAAGGGCGGGAGAAGGCGCAGCGTGGCGATAGGTCTGGGTGTTCTGGGAGGACCCCTAAAAGGGAGCAGCTCTGCCAGGTCAGAGCTTGAGGTAGCATGTGTGCCACTTCCAGGAGGCCGGGATGGAGACAGCAGTTCGAGGAATGCCCTTGGAATGCCCTCCTAAGCCGGAGCGGCTCAATGCCTACGGTAAAGAGTGGTAGTGGGGCGTTGGAAAGAACGGGTGGGGAGGGTAGGGGAAAGCCGGGAGGAGGGCGGGATGGGGACCTGAAGTATGAGTAGGAGGCCGAGGGTCCTGGAGAGGGTGGAACCCTGAATCTGTCCGTCCCTGCTTTTGTCTCCGCCTCACTCTGTGACCCGGCCTCTTCCCATCCCTGTGCATCTGTCTTGGGGTCTCCTGCGCTGGGGACCCGCGGGCGCAGAGCGCGAAGTGATGGTGAACATGCTGAACTCACTGTCGCGGAACCAGCAGCTGCCGCGGATCACGCCCCGATGCGGGTGCGTGGACCCGCTGCCCGGCCGCTTGCCCTTCCACGGTTACGAAAGTGCTTGCTCGGGCCGCCACTACTGTCTGCGTGGGATGGACTACTACGCCAGCGGGGCGCCCTGCACCGACCGCCGCCTGCGGCCTTGGTGCCGGGAGCTACCGACTGTAAGGTTCGCAGGGCTCCGCCCGCCTCAGCCGGGCTCCACCCCACACAAGCCCCGCCCCAGAACCCCGCCCTCTTCCAGCCCGGCCCGCCTCCGTGCCGGCCCCCAGCCTGCTCTAGCACCGCGCGGCAGGCTCTCGAGGCCGCGCCGTGTCCCGCCCTTGGGCTCCAAGGCCTGAACTAACAACTGAGGCGGGAGAACCAGCACGAAGGTTACTCCAAGTCCCCGACCCCTGTCCCTCTCAAACTGGGCTCAAGGTCAGCCTGGCCTCTCTATGTGCTCTGGAGGTCCCGCCTGAGGTTTTTGAGGAAGAAACCCCGCACATCAGTGGCATCCTCTTCCCACATCTCCTTGGCCCTGCCCCCTTCCCTAGACACCTGGCCCTAGAGACGCAGGTTCTAGCCTGTGGAGTGCCCTGCGTTCTCAGAAAAATGTCCTCTCTTGCTGGGCCCCCGTCACCGTCGGTAGTGGGTGCGGTCATTCGCAGGGGCTACGTGAGCCCGGAAATGGTGACCACTTTACCAGAATGACTCTGGCCTCCTCGGATCCCGCACCACCTGCGGAGGTAGCCACTCTCCCGTGTTATTGCTAAGAAAACGGGTCCGAGCGCACAGCTGGAGCCCAGACTGCAGCGCGGCATTCGTCCTGCACCCGGCGGCAGCCAAGCCTGGGGGAACTTTGTCCGCGGTAGCCCTGAGAGCTGTGCAGTGGGGGTCCGTAGTGATCCCCCGCCCCTCTCCAGGTCGAGAGAGCCTGATTCATTGTGGAAGACTGAGTCTTGTCCCTCTCAAAGGCATAGGGGAGTAGGAAAGTGTCCGAGCCTCTAGAAAGCTCAGAAACGATGCCTCATCCTAGTGCTGGAGAAATTGCTGTCCAGTGGCGGGGATCTGGTGGTTCCAGGTCCTCAACGACCGGAGCCCGACCCTCCCCAGGGACCAGCGCTCTTCCCTGAACAGCAGAAATGAGGCCTTGCCGGGAGGGAGACTTCCAAGGGGGGTTCCCGAGTCGGTGCTGCAGTGGGGGTTTTGAAGGGTGAGAAAGGAGAGGAGGATTTCCGAGCCTTGAGACGAACACCTTAAGTGCCGCCCAGGGGCTTGATCTAAGTCGGGGGATGAGAGTCAAAAGGCCCAACCCCTCCCTGCTCGCGGCTTCCTTCTTCTCCAGTTGTGTACCTCCCTACGAGCACCGGCCCGGAATGCAGTGTGCTGTTACAACTCCCCTGCCGTCATACTACCCATATCCGAACCTTAGGTAAGTCTAACGGGCACACACTCATTTGCACACGCACCCTGAAGTCTTGGTGAGGCGGGGCTGGGGGAGGATGGCTGGTAGATGGGATGAGAACGCCCCGCTGCGGTGCACTGACAGGCAGATACCACCAGGGGGAGCTAGTGCCATGGAGCAGTCAAAGGAGGTAAGGACAGAGGACCTTAGGACAGGGCTGGGAGGCCTGTATTGAAGGGTTACAGGTTGGCAGTTGGCTTACAGCCAAAGGCGTTGGGTTCAGAGCTTGAAGTAACGAGTAAGAAGTCGATGTTAAGGAAGAAATATTGGGTATCAGCAACTTAACAGTAGAACCTAAGGTCAGGAGGTCAGTATTGGAACCCAAGTTCAGTGCTATAGGCAAAGTATAGGGATAAGGTTAGCATTGCAAACTGGAGTCAGATATTCACTTTGACATATGAGGATCCAAAAGGGCTGACCCATCTCTTCCTGTAGATGGGACACAAGTCACTTCAAGAAGTCTGGTGGTCCCCAGAGAAACAACTATGTTATCCATCCTGAGTTTGTGTCTGAGACCTATCCTGACTATCGTTGCTGGTAGAGCCTGGGCTTGCTGGGCCACGGGGACAGAGCAATAAATAAACTCTTCACCCCCAAAGCCTGCCTCCTGTGTCCTTACCCAGCAGAATCTGGAAGTGAAGGGCCTGTCACTCGGGCCTCTACCAAACCCCTTCAACTGAGATGCAATTTTTCTCAAAGTCACCCTTCCCTGAGCCCTTCCAACCCCATCATCTCAGTATGTCCCTGAGTGCCCTCCTGACACAGAACAGTAGCCCTATATCCAGCTGCTGTCCTACTCCCCTGCATCCCAGAGCCCAAACGAATGTGTCCACCCTGCAATGCAGGCAGGAGCCATCTACTTCCCACCCCACGAAGACCCTCCAGCTAACATTTCTTCAGTATGCCCCCAAACTTAGACGCCCTCCCACTCATCAAAGGACCCAGGATCCTTCCTTCCACAGTCAAAGCCGTATCCCTACACGCAAAGCTCTTGATCTCTGCTTCCAGGAGTCCCCATCACAGCCTCCCAAAAGCCTCTCTGTGCTCAGACACCCTTGCTGCAAAGGTGTGTCCCCCATTCCAAGTCCAACTGGTGAAAACATAATTTTGAAGGGTCTCATGACCACGAAATTTCAAGTTGCAAAACAAAGCCCTGTTTCTCTGCCCCTCAGGGAGCGAGAGGGGCCATTCTAAAATCTCTGGGATCTTCAGTATTTTCCTTTCTGCATCAATTAATATGAAACCAGCTAGGTCCAGTGGCTCACACCTGTAATCCCAGCACTGTGGGAGGCTGAGGCAGGAGGATCACTTGAGCCCAGGAATTCGATAACAGCCTGGGGCAACATAAGGAGACCCCTTCTCTACAAAAAGTTTAAAAATTAGCAGGGTATGGTGGCACGTACATGTGGTCCCAGTTACTCAGGAGGCTGAGGTAGGAGGGGATAGCTTGAAACAAGGACACTGAGGCTGCAGCGAGCTATGTTCGCGCCACTGCACTCCAGCCTGGGCGACAGAGTGAGACCCTCTCTCAAAAAAATAAAATATGACCCGACGTGGTGGCCCATGCTTGTAATCCCAGCACTTTGGGAGGCTGAGGCAGGTAGATCACCTGAGGTCAGGAGTTTGAGACCAGCCTGACCAACATGGTGAAACCCCGTCTTTACTAAAAATGCAAAATTAGCTGGGTGTGGTGGCACGTGCCTGTAATCCCAGCTACTTGGGAGGCTGAGGCAGGAGAATTGCTTGAACCCGGAAGGCAGAGGTTACAGCGAGCCGAGATCGTGCCATTGCACTCCAGCCTGGGCAACAAGAATGACACTCAACAATAAATAAATATAAAAATAAAATAAAAAAGAAATAAAACCTCAGAGTCTTGCCCAGCCCCCGGGGAGAAGGGCATGGCGGGGCACGCCCACTTTCCCGCAGCTTGGGCGTTTCTAACTAAAGGCTGTAACTTAGGAGGAGGGGCTGGACCCTATAAATAACTAGTCTGGGGGTGGCGGTAGGGGAGGCGAGTGACATTGCAAAATACCGAGCAGAAACCGGTCTTCTCAGTCCCTGACCTCGGACACCGCTGGTTTAGTCCGGTGGGAACCGACAGCTTGGGCTCCCCGCAGGTTGGAACTACAGCTCCCTCCGTGGGGCCCTTGATTGGAAGCACCCTGCATTGGGCGCTAAGATAATCGCGGAATTCCGCCACCACTTTTCCATATGGAACGCTGAGGGCTTGTGAGAGCGTTATACCGATATGGCCTCCACCTGCCCAAATCAGGAAAAAAGGAATTCCAATGGCGAGCCCTGCTCCTTTACCCTGCAGCTCTCTCCCTCTCATTCTCATTTCAAACCTAGCCTAGAGGTGCAAGAACCCCAACCTTCCGCAGCTGCTCCTTTCTGCAGAACTACATGTCCCAGCAGGCCTGGGGTCGAGCCCAGCCCGTTTGCGGTTAAGCAGTGGCCCAGCAGGGGCGGGCCTGCCGGCGGGAGTCGGAGACTCGGGACGCAGGACTGAGCAAGCCCGAAATGCCAGGGGCAGAGCACAGAGCAGTGGCAGGAAGGTGGGGCTGAGGGGCGGGGCCTCAGGTCCGCCTGATAACCTGGGAGGAGGGGTCGAACGTCAAGGGCAGGGCTGGACTCTGAGGCCCGAGGCGAGACTGGATGACTGGGGCGTGGCCGAGGAGCCCCAGGGCGGGGCCCGAGGAGGGGCTCAGCCGTACCCTGCCAGGCAGAGCCCCGCGCGGCGCGGTGGCAGCTTCACTCTGGTTCAAGCGCAGGGGATCGGCGGGAAGCTCCTTCACCCCCGGTTCTGCCGGGCTGTAACTGCAATGGGTGAGCCCAGCGGGAGGGCTGTGGGAGGCGGGGGGCTGCTGAAGGAGCACGATTCCTGAACTTTCGCTCCCACCGATGAATGGGTGGAGAGAGCCTGAACACCTGGGCCCATTTCACGGCCGCATTCCCGCCAGGCGACAGGTCCCTTAACCTCGGTCGGCCCCTCGGACAGTATAGCCTTCGGGCGGGCTGCTCGGGTGGCTGTGCAGTATTCCAGGCTGTGTAAGCAGTCACTCGATCCCCGCGGATCCCGTCGCCGGGCAGGAGAGGGAGATGGGCCGGATCGAGTTGCCTTTGATATTTCCATCCCCCCTCTGGGAACTGTGTTCAACTAATGATTCTACTTGGAATGGATTCCCCTCAGCTGAGCCGGGCGTGGCCCTCCCCCTTAGACCAGACTAGCCGTGGCAGCCAAGACTGAGGTTGAGGGTCCAGTGGGGAAAGGCTCAGCGGGCAGAGCCCAGGGAGGCCCACCCTGCAGACTCCACCTGCTATCACTAGCCTTGGGTTGACTAGATGGCGGAGGCAGCAGATTAGAGGTCTCTGGCACCACTGTTAACACCAGAACCACAGACTTCCTCCCCCAAAGTCCCGGTACCAGATGCCATTAAAATTGCCCTCTCTGCTGCCCCTAAGAGGCTCTCGTGGTCGGCATGGAGCAAGCAGCAGCACCAGCCCTTGGAAAAACAGGCCTCACCATGCCATGTCCATCTGATGGAAGCCGGTCCCACCAGCTCAGCCCCAGGGCTCCTTTCTGCTACTGCATTCAGGCAGCCAGGACAGATCATTATCTCCCATCTCCTAAAACTTAACACTGTGGGGAGCTGAGCTGGGATTTTAGATCCAGGCAGCCTTGCTACCTGGCTAACTTCAGACAAGTTCCTTTTTCTGTTTGGGCCACGTTTCCTCATCTGTAAAATGGACACTGTAGCTATGTCTGCTGTTCCACATTGTTGATAGAACTGGATGCTGTGGTGGCATTTGGGACACTATCATGGTGCCTGGGGTGGGTGGGTGCCCAGGCCTGTGGGCTTCTGTCTTTCATCAAAGAACATCAGATTCCGGAAAATTAAGATTCTCAAAACCTAACTATTGGAAAGGCTTTTGAATCCACCTTGGTGGCCTCTTCCTGCCTCCAGGGCTCATGAGATAGGCTGACTTCATATGAAAGTTTTGAGGTTGAGGAAGTCTCTCTCCTCTTCAGATACTGACCCCCTCTCTCCTTATTTCCTTGGTGCCCAGAATGGGGCTTTGGTTATCTTGAATGAATGAATATAAACTCACAGGTATGATCTGAACCACCTAAAGCCTTCTTTGGGTTCTGCTCAGCTTGAGGGCATCAGCTAAAGGCCACTGGCTGCATTTTCCAGGAGGGGTTTTCTAAGCTGTATCTATATAGGAATGGGGAGGAAAGCTAAGTCGTTGTAGACTGAGAGAAAGGGAATAAGAGTCTGTTCCAGACAAGCGTAGGCAGCTGGGGGCAGAGGGCACTGAGAATGAGGCCCTGAGCTAGCACTATGTGGGGAGTGCCTATGGGAGGAGCTGTGTATTGACATGTAGGATCAAATTCTGCTCTACACCTTACATTCTTGCATGGGGGAAGTGAAAAACCTGAGTAGTTCCGGCATCCCCTTGGAAGTCCCTGGGGACTTAGAGACAGACACTGGCATCTGGGAGGAGGCTAATTATTATTTGCCAGTCTCTTTCTCTTCCTCTGAGCTGGAGCAGTTGGGCAACCAACTGTCTGGCTGTGTGTATGCAAGTGTGTGCACCTGGGTGTTGCTATTTCTTTGTTGGACTCTGCTCTGAAGCCTGGGACAGGAACGGTCAGTGGCCTTGAGTGGCAGAGTAGGACACAATTCTTCCCCTGAGCCTGTGTTTCCCTGCAGTCATATCTGTTTTTTTTGTTGTTGTTGTTTGTTTTTTGTTTTATTTTGTTTTGTTTTGTCACCCAGGCTGGAGTGCAGTGGCACAATCTCGGCTTACTGCAGCCTCGACCTCCTGGGCTCAAGTGATCCTCCCACTTCAGCCCCCCAAGTAGCTGGGACTACAGGTGCGCAACACCATGCCCGGCTATTTTTATTTTTTTTTATTTTTTTTATTTTTGGTAGAGACAGGGTTTCACCATGTTGCTCAGGCTGGTCTCAAACTCCTGAGCTCAAGCGATCCGCCCTTCTTGGCCTCCCAAAGTGCTAGGATTACAGGCATGAGGACCGTGCATGGCCTCATATCTGGATGTTTAGCATATAGTATGTCAGAGTTTATGTGTGTTAGTGGTAGTGGTGGGTGTCCGATCCCTGGAGAGCAGGTAGGTGGAGGAGGTGCATTGGCCGAAGCTAGGTGGGTGAAATCTCCTGAAGCAGGTGGCCTAAAGGATTTAGGCTGGGGAAGGAATGAGCTTGGTAATCACAAGATAGGACTGGCTGGAAATGAAATCAGAACAGTAGCTGAGAACACATCATGCCTCCAATGCAAAGCACTTTTAAATTTCATCATGGAAGTAATGAGCAGCTCTCGAAGCTAGGGATAGACATAGTTTGACAAGTGCTGTAGAAAGATCACTATGGTTGCTGTGATCAGAAGGCACTGGTGAGAAAGAGGCAGAGAGGCCTGTTGGGGGAAGCGTTCAGTAATACAGGGGAAAAGTGACAGCGCCCAAACTATGACAGAAACAGGACAGCGGGTGAAACAGAGCTAGGAAGTAGCTGGCCCACAGATGTGGTGCCAGGAGCAGAGCAGGAAGGCAGGCAGGGAAATGGATTTGGTGATGGATGGCTGACAGCAGGGTGAGTTTGAGGGCAAAGAGAAGCAGATGTGAGAAACAACTGGCCCCCATGCCAGGCTCCTGCCCCAGGCCCTAATGTCTGAACCCAACTCTACCTCCCTCCAAACCAGGCCCTGGACTAAGTCTGGCTTTGGGTGTCTTCTTTAATCTCCAGATTTCATCAGGCTTTTGACTCAGGATAAAAACACATTCCTGAGCTGTTCTCCCTTCCTTCCTCCTCTCCCCGCTCTGGGGACAGGGAAGCTAGCCTACCATCCTGTTAAAAGTCTCCAGGGGAACCAGGCGAGGTGGCTAATGCCTGTAATCCCAGCAATTATGGAGGCAAGTGGATCACTTGAGGTCATGAGTTCGAGGCCAGCCTGACCACCATGGGGAAACCCCATCTTTAACAAAAATACAAAAATTAGTTGGGTATGGTGGTGTGCACCTTTAATCCCAGCTACTCGGGAGGCTGAGGCAGGAGAATCACTTGAACCCAAGAGGCAGAGGTTACAGTGAGCTGAGATCACACCACTGCACTCCAGTCTGGGTGATAGAGGGAGACTCCATCTCAAAAAAAAAAAAAAAAAAAAAAAAGTCTCAAGGAGCTGGCTGGACAATCCACCCTCTCCCACCCCAGCCATCCACACCTCTAGGAGAGCAGGACTTCTCTAGCTCCTTCTCCATCTCTTCAGCCCGAACGGCCCCATGTGTGATCCGGGGAGGCCTGGCTTATCCCGTGATCCTGGAAAGCTTCCTGACCCTCTCAGGGTTCTTTTCTCCACTGGGAAAATAAGGATGCGTGCCATCTCCCAGTCGCAGGCACCACCCCCCAGTCACAGACTCCTAATTTGGGCAAGCATTAGGACCCATGAGAAAGGGTGGGTTAGACACAGATTGTCCTGGTAAGGGTCTCACCTTTGAAACTCGTCAAGCCCTCAGGTTCCAGTATTCACCTTCCCAAAGTATACACCTCCTCGTAGCTTGCAGCAGCAAATGGAAATATCATGGGATGAGAAAGCTCAGTTCTATCTCTCTCTCCTCCTTCCAGAGCAGGTTGAGATGAGCTCGGTCAGATAGCCCCACGGCCCACTCCTTTCTTAGCAGCCCACTAATGCTCCAGAATCCTCAGGAGAAGAGCCAGGCCTATCCCCGCCGCCGCCGGTCTGGCTGCTACACAGACCGTCAGAACCCCGAGGCCATCGCAGCCGCAGCTATGTACACCTTCCTGCCCGACAACTTCTCGCCTGCCAAGCCCAAGCCTTCCAAAGAACTGAAACCGCTGCTGGGCTCTGCGGTTCTGGGGCTGCTGCTTGTGCTGGCCGCGGTGGTGGCCTGGTGCTACTACAGCGTCTCCCTACGCAAGGCGGAGCGACTTCGTGCGGAGCTGCTGGACCTCAACGCTGGCGGCTTCTCCATCCGCAACCAGAAGGGAGAGCAGGTCTTCCGCCTGGCCTTCCGCTCCGGTGCGCTGGACCTCGACTCCTGCAGTCGCGATGGCGCCCTGCTGGGCTGCTCGCTCACTGCCGATGGGCGGCCGCTGCACTTCTTCATCCAGACCGTGCGGCCCAAGGACACAGTGATGTGCTACCGCGTGCGCTGGGAGGAGGCGGCGCCGGGCCGGGCAGTGGAGCACGCCATGTTCTTGGGCGACGCGGCGGCCCACTGGTATGGTGGCGCTGAGATGAGGACGCAGCACTGGCCCATCCGCCTGGAAGGCCAGCAGGAGCCCCAGCCGTTCGTCACAAGCGATGTCTACTCCTCCGATGCCGCGTTTGGGGGCATCCTCGAGCGCTACTGGCTATCTTCGCGCGCGGCCGCCATCAAAGTCAACGACTCGGTGCCCTTCCACCTGGGCTGGAACGGCACGGAACGCTCGCTGCGGCTTCAGGCGCGCTACCACGACACGCCCTACAAGCCACCCGCCGGCAGCGCCGCAGCGCCAGAGCTGAGCTACCGAGTGTGCGTGGGCTCGGACGTCACCTCCATCCACAAGTACATGGTGCGCCGCTACTTCAACAAGCCGTCGAGGGTGCCAGCACCCGAGGCCTTCCGAGACCCCATTTGGTCCACGTGGGCGCTGTACGGGCGCGCCGTGGACCAGGACAAGGTGCTGCGTTTTGCCCAACAGATCCGCCAGCACCACTTCAACAGCAGCCACCTGGAAATCGACGACATGTACACACCTGCTTATGGCGACTTCGACTTTGACGAGGTCAAATTCCCCAACGCCAGTGACATGTTCCGCCGCCTGCGCGACGCCGGCTTCCGTGTCACGCTCTGGGTGCACCCGTTTGTCAACTACAACTCGTCGCGCTTCGGCGAGGGCGTGGAGCGCGAGCTGTTCGTGCGCGAACCCACGGGCCGGTTACCCGCGCTGGTGCGCTGGTGGAACGGCATCGGCGCGGTGCTCGACTTCACGCACCCAAAAGCCCGCGACTGGTTCCAGGGACACCTGCGGAGGCTGCGCTCTCGCTACTCCGTGGCTTCCTTCAAGTTCGACGCGGGTGAGGTCAGCTACCTGCCGCGGGACTTCAGCACCTACCGGCCGCTGCCGGACCCCAGCGTCTGGAGCCGGCGCTACACTGAGATGGCGCTACCCTTCTTCTCGCTGGCAGAGGTGCGCGTGGGCTACCAGTCACAGAACATCTCCTGCTTCTTTCGCCTGGTTGATCGTGACTCTGTGTGGGGCTACGACCTGGGACTGCGCTCACTCATTCCTGCGGTGCTCACCGTCAGCATGCTGGGCTACCCATTCATCCTACCCGACATGGTGGGCGGCAACGCCGTGCCCCAGCGTACAGCCGGAGGCGATGTGCCCGAGCGCGAGCTCTACATTCGCTGGCTGGAAGTGGCCGCTTTTATGCCAGCCATGCAGTTCTCTATCCCGCCCTGGCGCTACGACGCGGAAGTAGTGGCCATCGCGCAGAAGTTCGCCGCCCTGCGGGCCTCGCTTGTGGCGCCGCTGTTGCTTGAGCTGGCGGGCGAGGTCACCGACACGGGTGACCCCATTGTGCGCCCCCTTTGGTGGATTGCGCCCGGCGACGAGACAGCTCACCGCATAGACTCTCAGTTCCTTATTGGGGACACGCTGCTTGTGGCCCCGGTGCTGGAGCCGGGCAAGCAGGAGCGTGACGTCTATTTGCCTGCCGGCAAGTGGCGCAGCTACAAGGGTGAGCTTTTCGACAAGACGCCGGTGCTGCTCACCGATTACCCGGTCGACCTGGATGAGATCGCCTACTTTACCTGGGCGTCCTGACCCAGCCCAGGGCCCAGTAACCGCACAGCTCCCAGCCTTCATGCAGACCTCGAACCCTCCGTCACACCCGCACCATGTGCTCCCAGGAACCTCCACCTCTATGCCACCCATTAAGTGGTTGCTGACCTAAATGTGCTGGAAGCAGCTGCTGAGGGTGGGGTCTGGGGAGGGGGCACTGAAGCAATCTCCTGCTCCAACGCACAATCCTGACTGTGCCCTTTCCACCCCCACACTCACACCAGTCTGCAGAAACCTCTTCCCTGGGGTGGAAGCCAGAGAGCTTAGAGGAAAAAGGTCAGCTCTGTTCCTGTTATACATGGTTGAGGTTTCAAAGCACAAAGAGAAACCTCTCCATCCTGGCTTTGGTAGCCATCTTTTTCCATCTGAGGTGGGGACTTGATCTTATTTAAGGTCTCCAAATAGCCCCCACCACCCCCCCACACTTAGAAAGTGTGCTTTCTTAGTGTTAGAAGTCAGGCCCTGAGTCCCCAGCACTCACCTGAACTGTGGCTGATTTGGTCCCAGTCCATCTGGGGAGAAGGTGTTTGGCTAACTGACTAGGAGGCAAGAGATCCCCTCCCAGGGAACAGGAGGACTGGGCTTAGCACAGAGCCATCATCATGTTTCTTATTTGTGAAGAGACTTCTAACACTGCACTCACCCATTTGTGTACATACATGGCCTCAGCCCTGGGCCAGATGTGCCTGATGGAAATGGACTTGCAGGGCCATGCAGGCCAGACTTTGTGCCTTAACTCAAGTGTGTGTGTGCGTGTGTGTGTGTGTGTGTGTTTGTGGGGGGGGGGGGGAGACAGAGAGAGAGACACACAAATCGTGGGTCCCTGATCTATGAAATGAACACAACCTTTCTGAGGCTGGATAAACTGGAGGGGGGCATGGAGCAAATTTGAGGCTCTGATTGCTGAGCCAGCCTCCTCCGAGGTGGTTTCCCTGGGACTCTAGTAGGAAATAAATAGCCCTTTTAAGATTCCTCAGCTGCCTCACTCCCTGCACATGTGCCTGAGGTGTGGTCTAGAAGGGAGTGATGTTCTTATTCTGATGGTCTGTGCTTCTGAACACAGGCTACATGCACACGCTGACAACTACCAATAAACAGACGGGAAGGTCTTTCATCTCAGCCATTTTCTCTCTCTCTTTTTTTTCCCCAAGATGGAGTCTTGCTCTGTCACCCAGGTTGGAGTGCAGTGGCGCAATCTCAGCTGACTGCAACCTCCCCATCCTAGGTTCAAGCGATTCTCCTGCCTCAGCCTCCTGAGTAGCTAAGATTACAGACGTGCATCACTATGCCTGGCTTTTTGTATTTTTTAATAGAAACGGGGTTTCACCATGTTGGCCAGGCTAGTCTCAAACTCCTGACCTCGTGATCCACCTACCTTGGCCTCCTGAATTGTTGGGATTACAGGCAAAAGCCACCACGCCAGCCATTTCTCTTTCTAAGAAGAGCAACCTCAGTCAGAGTGAGTTTTTTCTGACTTTGCAGCTGAGTCTGGAGAAAAGTGGCATGCCAGAGAGGGTAAGTGGGAAACAGGGTGAACTTTAGCTTCTATCAACAGCTCTAGTAGCAAAATCAGTCCCCTACCCCCTAGAGAATGCAGCCCTTTCCCCACCTGATATGCTTTGGCTGTGTCCCCACCTAAAACTCATCCTGAATTGTAGCTCCCATAATTGCCATGTATTGTGGGAAGGACCTAGTGGGAGATAATTGAAATATGGGAGCAGTTTCCTCCATATTGTTCTGGTAGTAGCGAATAGGTCTCATGAGATCTGATGATTTTTAAGGGGTTTCCCCTTTCGCTTGGCTCTCATTCTCTCTAGTCTGCCGCCATGTAAGACGTGCCTTTCTGTCATGATTGTGAGGCCTCCCCAGCCATGTGGAACTTTGAGTTCAGTAAACCTCTTTTTCTTTATAATTACCCAGTCTTGGTTATGTCTTTATCAGCACTGTGAAAATGAACTAATACTGTAAACTGATACCAGTAGAGTGGGGCCCTGCTGTAAATACCCGAAAATGTGGAAGCAACTTTGGAACTGGGTAACAGGCAGAGGTTGGAACAGTTTGGAGAGATCAGAGGAAAATGTGGGAAAGTTTGGAACTTCCTAGAGACTTGTTAAATGGCTTTGACCAAAATTCTGATAATGATATGGACATGAAATCCAGGCTGAGGTGGTCTCAGATAGAGATGAGGAACTTGTTTGGTACTGGAGTAAAGGTGACTCTTGCTATGTTTTAGCAAAAAGACTGGCTGCATTTTGCCCCTGCCCTAGAGATTTGTGGAACTTTGAACTTGAGGGAGATGATTTAGGGTATCTGGCAGAAGAAGTTTCTAAGCAGCAAAGTATTCATGAAGTGACTTGGGTGCTGTTAAAAGCATTCAGTTTTAAAAGGGAAACAGAGCATAAAAGTTCGGAAAATTTGCAGCCTGACGATGAGACAGAAAAGAAAAAACCATTTTCTGAGGAGAAATTCAAGCCTGCTGCAGAAATTTGCGTAAGTAACAAGGAGCCAAATGTTAATCACCAAGACATGGGGAAAATGTCTGCAGGGCATGTCAGAGACCTTTGCAGCAGTGCCTCCCATCACAAGCCTGGGGGCCTAGGAGGAAAAAATGGTTTCATGGGCCAGGCCCAGGGTCCCCCTGCTGTGTGCAGCCCAGGGACTTGTTACCCTGCATCCCAGCTGCTCTAGCCATGGCTAAAAGGGGCCAAGGTACAGCTCAGGCCTTGGCTTCAGAGGGTGCAAGGCCCAAGCCTTGGCATCTTCCATGTAGTGTTGAGCCTGCAGGTGCACAGAAGTCAAGAACTGAGGTTTGGGAACCTCTGCCTAGATTTCAGAGAATGTATGGAAATGAATGGATGTCCAGGCAGAAGTTTGCTACAGGAGTGGGGCCCTCATGGAGAACCTCTGTTAAGGCAATGTGGGAGGGGAAGCCCCCACACAGAGACCCCACTGGGACACTGCCTAGTAGAGCTGTGAGAAGAGGGTCACTGTCCTCCAGACATCAGAATGGTGTATCTACTTACAGCTTGCACCATGTACCTGGAAAAGCTATAGACACTCAATGCCAGCCTGTAAAAGCAGCCAAGAAGTAGTCTGTACTCTGCAATGCCACAGGGGTGGAGCTGCCCAAGACCATAAGAACCCACCTTCTACATCAGTGTGACCTGGATGTGAGACATGGAGTCAAAGGAGATCATTTTGGAGCTTTAAGATTTAACTGCCCTGCTGGATTTTGGACCTGCACGGGGCCATTAGCCCCTTCATTTTGACCAACTTCTCCCACTTGAAATGGGTGTATTTATCCAATGCCTGTACCTCCATTGTATCTAGGAAGTAACTAACTTGCCTTCAATTTTGCAGGCTCATAGGCAGAAGGGACTTGCCTTGTTTCAGATGAGACTTTGGACTGTGGACTTTTGAGTTAATGCTGAAATGAGTTAAGACTTTGGGGGACTGTTGGGAAGGCATGATTGATTTTTAAATGAGAGGACATGAGATTTGGGAGGGGCCAGGGAGAGAATGATGTGGTTTGGCTGTGTCCCACCCATATCTCACCTTAAACTGTAGCTCCCATAATTGTGGGAGAGACCTGGTGGGAGATAATTGAATCATGGGGGCAGTTTCTCCCATACTGTTCTGGTGGTAGTGAATAAGTCTCACAAGATCTGATAGTTTTATAATGGGTTTCCCCTTTAGCTTGGCTCTCATTCTCTCTTGCCTGCTGCCACGTAAGACGTGCGTTTTGCCTTCCACCATGATTGTGAGGCCTCCCCAGCCACATGGAACTGTGAGTTCATTAAACCTCATTTTCTTTATAAATTACCCAGTCTCAGGTATGTCTTTATCAGCAGTGTGAAAACAGACTAATACACCACTCCTCTACCTTCTTTATTTTCTCAGTGTGGAAAATGCCTGATGAAAGCTTTGGGGCCCTCACAGATGCACAACTCAAGTGCTGATTCTATCACTCATCTACCAGCTCTGTGACCTTGAACAAGCTGCTTAACCTTGCTGAGCCTCTGTTTTCTCATATGTAAAATGATAATAATGCCTACCTCCCCAGGTTGTTGTAAGAATTATAAGCACAAATGTATGTAAAGTGCCTGGCACAAAGTGGGTGCTCAATAAAAGGTAGCTATTATAATACTATTTCTTGTTTTCTTGATTAAAAACAAGGATCCTTCTAGAACCCAGCTCTCAGCCTGGATGGCTTTCTCTGGGCCTGCCTGTGACACCCCCTCCCCAGCCCTCTGCACATAGCACCCAGTTGAGCTCTGAGTTTGTGACCCAAAGGACACTGTAGTCCAGGAGAAAGGCAAAAAGAGAGATACCTAAGGTGGAATGTCAGGAGCCAGGATTTCTGGGTCCCTGGGAGATGGAAAGTGAATATAGTTTCTTTTCTTTTCATCAGGTGTCTACCATCTACCAACTGATACTTGCTGATAAGCCTCCCCAGGCCCTGGTGTCCAGCCATGTGCTCTAGAGTAAGTATAGAAGGAGAACCCCAGGCTGGGCCCTGGAAGGTTCCTTAAATGACTGGAGAACATGACCCACACTTGAATGGTTCTTCAGCTTTCTATGCAACCTGAAACCAGTTTTACCTAACCTTGGTTTCTTCATCTTTAAAATGGAATTTCCAGGATTCACTAAGATGTGTATAAAACACTTATGCAGGGGGAGGGTGGAGGGATAGCATTAGGAGATGTACCTAATGTAAATGATGAGTTAACAGGTGCAGCACACCAACATGGCACATGTATACATATGTAACAAACCTGCATGTTGTGCACATGTACCCTAGAACTTAAAGTATAATAAATAAAAAAAAAAGAAAAAAAAGAGGAAAAAAAATAAAACACTTATGTAAAAATTGGCAAAGAGTAAGTGCTCAATAAATGGTAACTCCTATGAACTATTATAACCAAGGAACAGAGAGAGAAAAGCCTTGGCTAAAACCTGTATTATCCAATATGGTAGTCAGTAGCCACATATGGCTTCTTAAATTTACTTCTAAAATTAATTAAAATTCAGTTCTTTAGCACATTAGCCACACTTCAAATGTTCAACAGCCATATGTGACTGGTGGCTAATATATTGGACAGTGCAAATTATAGAACTTTTCCATAGTTGCAACAAGTATTATTGGACAGCCCTGGACCAAGCAGTATATGACATGGGGAGGAAGAAGATAATCTGTGAGGCTTCCCTGGAGGAGGAGTACCTTTTAGAAGGGCACTGAAGGCAGGCAGGAGTGTCTGACGGCCTGGATGGAAACCAGACTGCACACCCTGTCTGGCCAAATTCCAACAAACTGGCCCTTGGCTTGGGATCTGGTTTCTCGTCTGGCTTCTGCCATTGACCCCATTAATCACAAAAGCACAGAAGAACAAACTGAAACTCTGAGAGAGGAGGGTATTGGCCTGAGGTCATACGGAAAATTAGTAACCACAGCTGCACTAGAACTTTGGTATCCTGTTTCCAGGGATCTAGAATCTCAGACCCCGGACTCACCCCCTTTCAACAGCATGGCCCATCCCAGTCTGTATACCTCCAAGGATGGGAGCTGGCTGAAATGTGCATCTCTGAAGCTACCACCCAGTGGGCCTGATTCTAGGCCAAGAAGTGTTTCCCCTTTCTCCATTGACACTA